>NW_027611829.1:0-681579 GCF_964261635.1 Lissotriton helveticus
CATTAAATTCCTCCAAATGGTATTAAATTCACTTCCCGGGCCCCTGGAAGCATGAAAATCACTTTAAACATGCTAATTTTAGCTCTTAAACTGATGATCTACCTACAAATGTGAACTGACGTTCGAAAATAAAACATTTGAAAACGGACCATTTTTCACCTTTCTGAAGCATGACGTAATGGGGGGGTGTTATCTCTTTTGTCAAAAATCACCTATTTTTGCTTGAACATTAAATGCCTCCAAATGGTATTTAATTCACTTCCCGGGCCACTGGAAGCATGAAAATCACTTTAAACATGCTAATTTTAGCTCTTAAACTGATGATCTACCTACAAATGTGAACTGACGTTCGAAAATAAAACATTTGAAAACGGACCATTTTTCACCTTTCTGAAGCATGACGTAATGGGGGGGTGTTATCTCTTTTGTCAAAAATCACCTGTTTTTGCTTGAACATTAAATGCCTCCAAATGGTATTTAATTCACTTCTCGGGCCCCTGGAAGCATGAAAATCACTTTAAGCCTGCTAATTTTAGCTCTAAAACTGATGATCTACCTACAAATGTGAACTGACGTTCAAAAATAAAACATTTGAAAACGGACCATTTTTCACCTTTCTGAAGCATGACGTAATGAGGGGGTGTTATCTCTTTTGTCAAAAATCACCTGTTTTTGCTTGAACATTAAATGCCTCCAAATGGTATTTAATTCACTTCCCGGGATGAAGAAACACTTTTTGAGACCTCAGAGTGAGTAAATTGGCCATTTTCATGCACTTTTAACCATTCCACAAATCTTGTGTTTAGGGCCCCTGGAAGCATGAAAATCACTTTAAACATGCTAATTTTAGCTCTTAAACTGATGATCTACCTACAAATGTGAACTGACGTTCAAAAATAAAACATTTGAAAACGGACCATTTTTCACCTTTCTGAAGCATGACGTAATGGGGGGTGTTATCTCTTTTGTCAAAAATCACCTGTTTTTGCTTGAACAATAAATGCCTCCAAATGGTATTTAATTCACTTCCCGGGCCCCTGGAAGCATGAAAATCACTTTAAACATGCTAATTTTAGCTCTAAAACTAATGATCTACCTACAAATGTGAACTGACATTCAAAAATAAAACATTTGAAAACGGACCATTTTTCACCTTTCTGAAGCATGACGTAATTGGGGGGTGTTATCTCTTTTGTCAAAAATCACCTGTTTTTGCTTGAACATTAAATGCCTCCAAATAGTATTTAATTCACTTCTCGGGCCCCTGGAAGCATAAAAATCACTTCAAACATGCTAATTTTAGCTCTAAAACTGATGATCTACCTACAAATGTGAACTGACGTTCAAAAATAAAACATTTGAAAATGGACCATTTTTCACCTTTCTGAAGCATGACGTAATGGGGGGTGTTATCTCTTTTGTCAAAAATCACCTGCTTTTGCTTGAACATTAAATTCCTCCAAATGGTATTTAATTCACTTCTCGGGCCCCTGGAAGCATGAAAATCACTTTAAGCATGCTAATTTTAGCTCTAAAACTGATGATCTACCTACAAATGTGAACTGACGTTCAAAAATAAAACATTTGAAAACGGACCATTTTTCACCTTTCTGAAGCATGACGTAATGAGGGGGTGTTATCTCTTTTGTCAAAAATCACCTGTTTTTGCTTGAACATTAAATGCCTCCAAATGGTATTTAATTCACTTCCCGGGATGAAGAAACACTTTTTGAGACCTCAGAGTGAGTAAATTGGCCATTTTCGTGCACTTTTAACCATTCCACAAATCTTGTGTTTAGGGCCCCTGGAAGCATGAAAATCACTTTAAACATGCTAATTTTAGCTCTAAAACTGATGATCTACCTACAAATGTGAACTGATGTTCAAAAATAAAATATTTGAAAACTGACCATTTTTCACCTTTCTGAAGCATGACGTAATGGGGGGTGTTATCTCTTTTGTCAAAAATCACCTGTTTTTGCTTGAACATTAAATGCCTCCAAATGATATTTAATTCACTTCCCGGGCCCCTGGAAGCATGAAAATCACTTTAAACATGCTAATTTTAGCTCTAAAACTGATGATCTACCTACAAATGTGAACTGACAGTCAAAAATAAAACATTTGAAAACGGACCATTTTTCACCTTTCTGAAGCATGACCTAATGGGGGGGTGTTATCTCTTTTGTCAAAAATCACCTGTTTTTGCTTGAACATTAAATGCCTCCAAATGGTATTTAATTCACTTCCCGGGCCCCTGGAAGCATGAAAATCACTTTAAACATGCTAATTTTAGCTCTAAAACTGATGATCTACCTACAAATGTGAACTGACGTTCAAAAATAAAACATTTGAAAACGGACCATTTTTCACCTTTCTGAAGCATGACGTAATGGGGGGGTGTTATCTCTTTTGTCAAAAATCACCTTTTTTTGCTTGAACATTAAATGCCTCCAAATGGTAATAAATTCACTTCCCGGGGTGAAGAAACACTTTTTGAGACCTCAGAGTGAGTAAATTGGCCATTTTCATGCACTTTTAACCATTCCACAAATCTTGTGTTTAGAGCCCCTGGAAGCATGAAAATCACGTTAAACATGCTAATTTTAGCTCTTAAACTGATGATCTACCTACAAATGTGAACTGACGTTCAAAAATAAAACATTTGAAAACGGACCATTTTTCTCCTTTCTGAAGCATGACGTAACGGGGGGGTGTTATCTCTTTTGTCAAAAATCACCTGTTTTTGCTTGAACATTAAATGCCTCCAAATGGAAATAAATTCACTTCCCAGGGTGAAGAAACACTTTTTGAGACCTCAGAGTGAGTAAATTGGCCATTTTCATGCACTTTTAACCATTCCACAAATCTTGTGTTTAGAGCCCCTGGAAGCATGAAAATCACTTTAAACATGCTAATTTTAGCTCTAAAACTGATGATCTACCTACAAATGTGAACTGATGTTCAAAAATAAAATATTTGAAAACTGACCATTTTTCACCTTTCTGAAGCATGACGTAATGGGGGGTGTTATCTCTTTTGTCAAAAATCACCTGTTTTTGCTTGAACATTAAATGCCTCCAAATGGTATTTAATTCACTTCCCGGGCCCCTGGAAGCATGAAAATCACTTTAAACATGCTAATTTTAGCTCTAAAACTGATGATCTACCTACAAATGTGAACTGACAGTCAAAAATAAAACATTTGAAAACGGACCATTTTTCACCTTTCTGAAGCATGACCTAATGGGGGGGTGTTATCTCTTTTGTCAAAAATCACCTGTTTTTGCTTGAACATTAAATGCCTCCAAATGGTATTTAATTCACTTCCCGGGCCCCTGGAAGCATGAAAATCACTTTAAACATGCTAATTTTAGCTCTAAAACTGATGATCTACCTACAAATGTGAACTGACGTTCAAAAATAAAACATTTGAAAACGGACCATTTTTCACCTTTCTGAAGCATGACGTAATGGGGGGGGGTGTTATCTCTTTTGTCAAAAATCACCTTTTTTTGCTTGAACATTAAATGCCTCCAAATGGTAATAAATTCACTTCCCGGGGTGAAGAAACACTTTTTGAGACCTCAGAGTGAGTAAATTGGCCATTTTCATGCACTTTTAACCATTCCACAAATCTTGTGTTTAGAGCCCCTGGAAGCATGAAAATCACGTTAAACATGCTAATTTTAGCTCTTAAACTGATGATCTACCTACAAATGTGAACTGACGTTCAAAAATAAAACATTTGAAAACTGACCATTTTTCACCTTTCTGAAGCATGACGTAATGGGGGGGTGTTATCTCTTTTGTCAAAAATCACCTGTTTTTGCTTGAACATTAAATGCCTCCAAATGGAAATAAATTCACTTCCCAGGGTGAAGAAACACTTTTTGAGACATCAGAGTGAGTAAATTGGACATTTTCATGCACTTTTAACCATTCCACAAATCTTGTGTTTAGGGCCCCTGGAAGCATGAAAATCACTTTAAACATGCTAATTTTAGCTCTTAAACTGATGATCTACCTACAAATGTGAACTGACGTTCAAAAATAAAACATTTGAAAATGGACCATTTTTCACCTTTCTGAAGCATGACGTAATGGGGGGTGTTATCTCTATTGTCAAAAATCACCTGTTTTTGCTTGAACATTAAATGCCTCCAAATGGTATTTAATTCACTTCCCGGGCCCCTGGAAGCATGAAAATCACTTTAAACATGCTAATTTTAGCTCTAAAACTGATGATCTACCTACAAATGTGAACTGACAGTCAAAAATAAAACGTTTGAAAACGGACCATTTTTCACCTTTCTGAAGCATGACCTAATGGGGGGGGGTGTTATCTCTTTTGTCAAAAATCACCTGTTTTTGCTTGAACATTAAATGCCTCCAAATGGTATTTAATTCACTTCCCGGGGTGAAGAAACACTTTTTGAGACCTCAGAGTGAATAAATTGGCCATTTTCATGCACTTTTAACCATTCCACAAATTTTGTGTTTAGGGCCCCTGGAAGCATGAAAATCACTTTAAACATGCTAATTTTAGCTCTAAAACTGATGATCTACCTACAAATGTGAACTGACGTTCAAAAATAAAACATTTGAAAACGCACCATTTTTCACCTTTCTGAAGCATGACGTAATTGGGGGGTGTTATCTCTTTTGTCAAAAATCACCTGTTTTTGCTTGAACATGAAATGCCTCCAAATGGTATTTAATGCACTTCCCCGGCCCCTGGAAGCATGAAAATCACTTTAAACATGCTAATTTTAGCTCTAAAACTGATGATCTACCTACAAATGTGAACTGACGTTCAAAAATAAAACATTTGAAAACGGACCATTTTTCACCTTTCTGAAGCATGACGTAATGGGGGGGTGTTATCTCTTTTGTCAAAAATCACCTATTTTTGCTTGAACATTAAATGCCTCCAAATGGTATTTAATTCACTTCCCGGGCCACTGGAAGCATGAAAATCACGTTAAACATGCTAATTTTAGCTCTTAAACTGATGATCTACCTACAAATGTGAACTGACGTTTGCAAATAAAACATTTGAAAACGGACCATTTTTCACCTTTCTGAAGCATGACGTAATGGGGGGGTGTTATCTCTTTTGTCAAAAATCACCTGTTTTTGCTTGAACATTAAATGCCTCCAAATGGTATTTAATTCACTTCTCGGGCCCCTGGAAGCATGAAAATCACTTTAAGCATGCTAATTTTAGCTCTAAAACTGATGATCTACCTACAAATGTGAACTGACGTTCAAAAATAAAACATTTGAAAACGGACCATTTTTCACCTTTCTGAAGCATGACGTAATGAGGGGTTGTTATCTCTTTTGTCAAAAATCACCTGCTTTTGCTTGAACATTAAATGCCTCCAAATGGTATTTAATTCACTTCCCGGGGTGAAGAAACACTTTTTGAGACCTCAGAGTGAGTAAATTGGCCATTTTCATGCACTTTTACCCATTCCACAAATATTGTGTTTAGGGCCCCTGGAAGCATGAAAATCACTTTAAACATGCTAATTTTAGCTCTAAAACTGATGATCTACCTACAAATGTGAACTGATGTTCAAAAATAAAACATTTGAAAACGGACCATTTTTCACCTTTCTGAAGTATGACGTAATGGGGGTGTTATCACTTTTGTCAAAAATGTCCTGTTTTTGCTTGAACATTAAATGCCTCGAAATGGTATTTAATTCACTTCCCGGGCCCCTGGAAGCATGAAAATCACTTTAAACATGCTAATTTTAGCTCTAAAACTAATGATCTACCTACAAATGTGAACTGACATTCAAAAATAAAACATTTGAAAACGGACCATTTTTCACCTTTCTGAAGCATGACGTAATGGGGGGGTGTTATCTCTTTTGTCAAAAATCACCTGTTTTTGCTTGAACATTAAATGCCTCCAAATAGTATTTAATTCACTTCTCGTGCCCCTGTAAGCATAAAAATCACTTTAAACATGCTAATTTTAGCTCTAAAACTGATGATCTACCTACAAATGTGAACTGACGTTCAAAAATAAAACATTTGAAAACGGACCATTTTTCACCTTTCTGAAGCATGACGTAATGGGGGGGTGTTATCTCTTTTGTCAAAAATCACCTGCTTTTGCTTGAACATTAAATGCCTCCAAATGGTATTTAATTCACTTCCCAGGGTGAAGAAACACTTTTTGAGACCTCAGAGTGAGTAAATTGGCCATTTTCATGCACTTTTACCCATTCCACAATTCTTGTGTTTAGGGCCCCTGGAAGCATGAAAATCACTTTAAACATGCTAATTTTAGCTCTAAAACTGATGATCTACCTACAAATGTGAACTGATGTTCAAAAATAAAACATTTGAAAACAGACCATTTTTCACCTTTCTGAAGCATGACGTAATGGGGGGTGTTATCTCTTTTGTCAAAAATCACCTGTTTTTACTTGAACATTAAATTCCTCCAAATGGTATTAAATTAACTTCCCGGGCCCCTGGAAGCATGAAAATCACTTTAAACATGCTAATTTTAGCTCTTAAACTGATGATCTACCTACAAATGTGAACTGACGTTCGAAAATAAAACATTTGAAAACGGACCATTTTTCACCTTTCTGAAGCATGACGTAATGGGGGGGTGTTATCTCTTTTGTCAAAAATCACCTATTTTTGCTTGAACATTAAATGCCTCCAAATGGTATTTAATTCACTTCCCGGGCCACTGGAAGCATGAAAATCACTTTAAACATGCTAATTTTAGCTCTTAAACTGATGATCTACCTACAAATGTGAACTGACGTTCGAAAATAAAACATTTGAAAACGGACCATTTTTCACCTTTCTGAAGCATGACGTAATGGGGGGGTGTTATCTCTTTTGTCAAAAATCACCTGTTTTTGCTTGAACATTAAATGCCTCCAAATGGTATTTAATTCACTTCTCGGGCCCCTGGAAGCATGAAAATCACTTTAAGCCTGCTAATTTTAGCTCTAAAACTGATGATCTACCTACAAATGTGAACTGACGTTCAAAAATAAAACATTTGAAAACGGACCATTTTTCACCTTTCTGAAGCATGACGTAATGAGGGGGTGTTATCTCTTTTGTCAAAAATCACCTGTTTTTGCTTGAACATTAAATGCCTCCAAATGGTATTTAATTCACTTCCCGGGATGAAGAAACACTTTTTGAGACCTCAGAGTGAGTAAATTGGCCATTTTCATGCACTTTTAACCATTCCACAAATCTTGTGTTTAGGGCCCCTGGAAGCATGAAAATCACTTTAAACATGCTAATTTTAGCTCTAAAACTGATGATCTACCTACAAATGTGAACTGATGTTCAAAAATAAAACATTTGAAAACGGACCATTTTTCACCTTTCTGAAGTATGACGTAATGGGGGTGTTATCACTTTTGTCAAAAATGTCCTGTTTTTGCTTGAACATTAAATGCCTCGAAATGGTATTTAATTCACTTCCGGGCCCCTGGAAGCATGAAAATCACTTTAAACATGCTAATTTTAGCTCTAAAACTAATGATCTACCTACAAATGTGAACTGACATTCAAAAATAAAACATTTGAAAACGGACCATTTTTCACCTTTCTGAAGCATGACGTAATGGGGGGGTGTTATCTCTTTTGTCAAAAATCACCTGTTTTTGCTTGAACATTAAATGCCTCCAAATAGTATTTAATTCACTTCTCGTGCCCCTGTAAGCATAAAAATCACTTTAAACATGCTAATTTTAGCTCTAAAACTGATGATCTACCTACAAATGTGAACTGACGTTCAAAAATAAAACATTTGAAAACGGACCATTTTTCACCTTTCTGAAGCATGACGTAATGGGGGGGTGTTATCTCTTTTGTCAAAAATCACCTGCTTTTGCTTGAACATTAAATGCCTCCAAATGGTATTTAATTCACTTCCCGGGATGAAGAAACACTTTTTGAGACCTCAGAGTGAGTAAATTGGCCATTTTCATGCACTTTTAACCATTCCACAAATCTTGTGTTTAGGGCCCCTGGAAGCATGAAAATCACTTTAAACATGCTAATTTTAGCTCTTAAACTGATGATCTACCTACAAATGTGAACTGACGTTCAAAAATAAAACATTTGAAAACGGACCATTTTTCACCTTTCTGAAGCATGACGTAATGGGGGGGTGTTATCTCTTTTGTCAAAAATCACCTGTTTTTGCTTGAACAATAAATGCCTCCAAATGGTATTTAATTCACTTCCCGGGCCCCTGGAAGCATGAAAATCACTTTAAACATGCTAATTTTAGCTCTAAAACTAATGATCTACCTACAAATGTGAACTGACATTCAAAAATAAAACATTTGAAAACGGACCATTTTTCACCTTTCTGAAGCATGACGTAATCGGGGGGTGTTATCTCTTTTGTCAAAAATCACCTGTTTTTGCTTGAACATTAAATGCCTCCAAATAGTATTTAATTCACTTCTCGGGCCCCTGGAAGCATAAAAATCACTTCAAACATGCTAATTTTAGCTCTAAAACTGATGATCTACCTACAAATGTGAACTGACGTTCAAAAATAAAACATTTGAAAACGGACCATTTTTCACCTTTCTGAAGCATGACGTAATGGGGGGTGTTATCTCTTTTGTCACAAATCACCTGCTTTTGCTTGAACATTAAATGCCTCCAAATGGTATTTAATTCACTTCCCGGGGTGAAGAAACACTTTTTGAGACCTCAGAGTGAGTAAATTGGCCAATTTCATGCACTTTTACCCATTCCACAAATCTTGTGTTTAGGGCCCCTGGAAGCATGAAAATCACTTTAAACATGCTAATTTTAGCTCTTAAACTGATGATCTACCTACAAATGTGAACTGACGTTCAAAAATAAAACATTTGAAAACGGACCATTTTTCACCTTTCTGAAGCATGACGTAATGGGGGGGGGGGGTGTTATCTCTTTTGTCAAAAATCACCTGTTTTTACTTCAACATTAAATTCCGCCAAATGGTATTTAATTCACTTCCCGGGCCCCTGGAAGCATGTAAATTATTTTGAACATGCTAATTTTAGCTCTTAAACTGATGATCTATCTACAAATGTGAACTGATGTTCGAAAATAAAACATTTGAAAACGGACCATTTTTCACCTTTCTGAAGCATGACGTAATGGGGGGGTGTTATCTCTTTTGTCAAAAATCACCTGCTTTTGCTTGAACATTAAATGCCTCCAAATGGTATTTAATTCACTTCCCGGGGTGAAGAAACACTTTTTGAGACCTCAGAGTGAGTAAATTGGCCATTTTCATGGACTTTTACCCATTCCACAAATCTTGTGTTTAGGGCCCCTGGAAGCATGAAAATCACTTTAAACATGCTAATTTTAGCTCTAAAACTGATGATCTACCTACAAATGTGAACTGATGTTCAAAAATAAAATATTTGAAAACTGACCATTTTTCACCTTTCTGAAGAATGACGTAATGGGGGGTGTTATCTCTTTTGTCAAAAATCACCTGTTTTTGCTTGAACATTAAATGCCTCCAAATGATATTTAATTCACTTCCCGGGCCCCTGGAAGCATGAAAATCACTTTAAACATGCTAATTTTAGCTCTAAAACTGATGATCTACCTACAAATGTGAACTGACGTTCAAAAATAAAACATTTGAAAACGGACCATTTTTCACCTTTCTGAAGCATGACGTAACGGGGGGGTGTTATCTCTTTTGTCAAAAATCACCTGTTTTTGCTTGAACATTAAATGCCTCCAAATGGAAATAAATTCACTTCCCAGGGTGAAGAAACACTTTTTGAGACCTCAGAGTGAGTAAATTGGCCATTTTCATGCACTTTTACCCATTCCACAAATATTGTGTTTAGGGCCCCTGGAAGCATGAAAATCACTTTAAACATGCTAATTTTAGCTCTAAAACTGATGATCTACCTACAAATGTGAACTGATGTTCAAAAATAAAACATTTGAAAACGGACCATTTTTCACCTTTCTGAAGTATGACGTAATGGGGGGTGTTATCACTTTTGTCAAAAATCACCTGTTTTTGCTTGAACATTAAATGCCTCCAAATGGTATTTAATTCACTTCCCGGGCCCCTGGAAGCATGAAAATCACTTTAAACATGCTAATTTTAGCTCTAAAACTGATGATCTACCTACAAATGTGAACTGACAGTCAAAAATAAAACATTTGAAAACGGACCATTTTTCACCTTTCTGAAGCATGACCTAATGGGGGGGTGTTATCTCTTTTGTCAAAAATCACCTTTTTTTGCTCGAACATTAAATGCCTCCAAATGGTAATAAATTCACTTCCCGGGGTGAAGAAACACTTTTTGAGACCTCAGAGTGAGTAAATTGGCCATTTTCATGCACTTTTAACCATTCCACAAATCTTGTGTTTAGAGCCCCTGGAAGCATGAAAATCACGTTAAACATGCTAATTTTAGCTCTTAAACTGATGATCTACCTACAAATGTGAACTGACGTTCAAAAATAAAACATTTGAAAACGGACCATTTTTCACCTTTCTGAAGCATGACGTAATGGGGGGGTGTTATCTCTTTTGTCAAAAATCACCTGTTTTTGCTTGAACATTAAATGCCTCCAAATGGAAATAAATTCACTTCCCAGGGTGAAGAAACACTTTTTGAGACATCAGAGTGAGTAAATTGGACATTTTCATGCACTTTTAACCATTCCACAAATCTTGTGTTTAGGGCCCCTGGAAGCATGAAAATCACTTTAAACATGCTAATTTTAGCTCTTAAACTGATGATCTACCTACAAATGTGAACTGACGTTCAAAAATAAAACATTTGAAAACGGACCATTTTTCACCTTTCTGAAGCATGACGTAATGGGGGGTGTTATCTCTATTGTCAAAAATCACCTGTTTTTGCTTGAACATTAAATGCCTCCAAATGGTATTTAATTCACTTCCCGGGCCCCTGGAAGCATGAAAATCACTTTAAACATGCTAATTTTAGCTCTAAAACTGATGATCTACCTACAAATGTGAACTGACAGTCAAAAATAAAACATTTGAAAACGGACCATTTTTCACCTTTCTGAAGCATGACCTAATGGGGGGGTGTTATCTCTTTTGTCAAAAATCACCTTTTTTTGCTCGAACATTAAATGCCTCCAAATGGTAATAAATTCACTTCCCGGGGTGAAGAAACACTTTTTGAGACCTCAGAGTGAGTAAATTGGCCATTTTCATGCACTTTTAACCATTCCACAAATCTTGTGTTTAGAGCCCCTGGAAGCATGAAAATCACGTTAAACATGCTAATTTTAGCTCTTAAACTGATGATCTACCTACAAATGTGAACTGACGTTCAAAAATAAAACATTTGAAAACGGACCATTTTTCACCTTTCTGAAGCATGACGTAATGGGGGGGTGTTATCTCTTTTGTCAAAAATCACCTGTTTTTGCTTGAACATTAAATGCCTCCAAATGGAAATAAATTCACTTCCCAGGGTGAAGAAACACTTTTTGAGACATCAGAGTGAGTAAATTGGACATTTTCATGCACTTTTAACCATTCCACAAATCTTGTGTTTAGGGCCCCTGGAAGCATGAAAATCACTTTAAACATGCTAATTTTAGCTCTTAAACTGATGATCTACCTACAAATGTGAACTGACGTTCAAAAATAAAACATTTGAAAACGGACCATTTTTCACCTTTCTGAAGCATGACGTAATGGGGGGTGTTATCTCTATTGTCAAAAATCACCTGTTTTTGCTTGAACATTAAATGCCTCCAAATGGTATTTAATTCACTTCCCGGGCCCCTGGAAGCATGAAAATCACTTTAAACATGCTAATTTTAGCTCTAAAACTGATGATCTACCTACAAATGTGAACTGACAGTCAAAAATAAAACATTTGAAAACGGACCATTTTTCACCTTTCTGAAGCATGACCTAATGGGGGGGGTGTTATCTCTTTTGTCAAAAATCACCTGTTTTTGCTTGAACATTAAATGCCTCCAAATGGTATTTAATTCACTTCCCGGGGTGAAGAAACACTTTTTGAGACCTCAGAGTGAATAAATTGGCCATTTTCATGCACTTTTAACCATTCCACAAATCTTGTGTTTAGGGCCCCTGGAAGCATGAAAATCACTTTAAACATGCTAATTTTAGCTCTAAAACTGATGATCTACCTACAAATGTGAACTGACGTTCAAAAATAAAACATTTGAAAACGGACCATTTTTCACCTTTCTGAAGCATGACGTAATTGGGGGGTGTTATCTCTTTTGTCAAAAATCACCTGTTTTTGCTTGAACATGAAATGCCTCCAAATGGTATTTAATGCACTTCCCCGGCCCCTGGAAGCATGAAAATCACTTTAAACATGCTAATTTTAGCTCTAAAACTGATGATCTACTTACAAATGTGAACTGACGTTCAAAAATAAAACATTTGAAAACGGACCATTTTTCACCTTTCTGAAGCATGACGTAATGGGGGGGTGTTATCTCTTTTGTCAAAAATCACCTATTTTTGCTTGAACATTAAATGCCTCCAAATGGTATTTAATTCACTTCCCGGGCCACTGGAAGCATGAAAATCACGTTAAACATGCTAATTTTAGCTCTTAAACTGATGATCTACCTACAAATGTGAACTGACGTTTGCAAATAAAACATTTGAAAACGGACCATTTTTCACCTTTCTGAAGCATGACGTAATGGGGGGGTGTTATCTCTTTTGTCAAAAATCACCTGTTTTTGCTTGAACATTAAATGCCTCCAAATGGTATTTAATTCACTTCTCGGGCCCCTGGAAGCATGAAAATCACTTTAAGCATGCTAATTTTAGCTCTAAAACTGATGATCTACCTACAAATGTGAACTGACGTTCAAAAATAAAACATTTGAAAACGGACCATTTTTCACCTTTCTGAAGCATGACGTAATGAGGGGGTGTTATCTCTTTTGTCAAAAATCACCTGCTTTTGCTTGAACATTAAATGCCTCCAAATGGTATTTAATTCACTTCCCGGGGTGAAGAAACACTTTTTGAGACCTCAGAGTGAGTAAATTGGCCATTTTCATGCACTTTTACCCATTCCACAAATATTGTGTTTAGGGCCCCTGGAAGCATGAAAATCACTTTAAACATGCTAATTTTAGCTCTAAAACTGATGATCTACCTACAAATGTGAACTGATGTTCAAAAATAAAACATTTGAAAACGGACCATTTTTCACCTTTCTGAAGTATGACGTAATGGGGGGTGTTATCACTTTTGTCAAAAATCACCTGTTTTTGCTTGAACATTAAATGCCTCCAAATGGTATTTAATTCACTTCCCGGGCACCTGGAAGCATGAAAATCACTTTAAACATGCTAATTTTAGCTCTAAAACTAATGATCTACCTACAAATGTGAACTGACATTCAAAAATAAAACATTTGAAAACGGACCATTTTTCACCTTTCTGAAGCATGACCTAATGGGGGGGTGTTATCTCTTTTGTCAAAAATCACCTTTTTTTGCTCGAACATTAAATGCCTCCAAATGGTAATAAATTCACTTCCCGGGGTGAAGAAACACTTTTTGAGACCTCAGAGTGAGTAAATTGGCCATTTTCATGCACTTTTAACCATTCCACAAATCTTGTGTTTAGAGCCCCTGGAAGCATGAAAATCACGTTAAACATGCTAATTTTAGCTCTTAAACTGATGATCTACCTACAAATGTGAACTGACGTTCAAAAATAAAACATTTGAAAACGGACCATTTTTCACCTTTCTGAAGCATGACGTAATGGGGGGGTGTTATCTCTTTTGTCAAAAATCACCTGTTTTTGCTTGAACATTAAATGCCTCCAAATGGAAATAAATTCACTTCCCAGGGTGAAGAAACACTTTTTGAGACATCAGAGTGAGTAAATTGGACATTTTCATGCACTTTTAACCATTCCACAAATCTTGTGTTTAGGGCCCCTGGAAGCATGAAAATCACTTTAAACATGCTAATTTTAGCTCTTAAACTGATGATCTACCTACAAATGTGAACTGACGTTCAAAAATAAAACATTTGAAAACGGACCATTTTTCACCTTTCTGAAGCATGACGTAATGGGGGGTGTTATCTCTATTGTCAAAAATCACCTGTTTTTGCTTGAACATTAAATGCCTCCAAATGGTATTTAATTCACTTCCCGGGCCCCTGGAAGCATGAAAATCACTTTAAACATGCTAATTTTAGCTCTAAAACTGATGATCTACCTACAAATGTGAACTGACAGTCAAAAATAAAACATTTGAAAACGGACCATTTTTCACCTTTCTGAAGCATGACCTAATGGGGGGGGGTGTTATCTCTTTTGTCAAAAATCACCTGTTTTTGCTTGAACATTAAATGCCTCCAAATGGTATTTAATTCACTTCCCGGGGTGAAGAAACACTTTTTGAGACCTCAGAGTGAATAAATTGGCCATTTTCATGCACTTTTAACCATTCCACAAATCTTGTGTTTAGGGCCCCTGGAAGCATGAAAATCACTTTAAACATGCTAATTTTAGCTCTTAAACTGATGATCTACCTACAAATGTGAACTGACGTTTGCAAATAAAACATTTGAAAACGGACCATTTTTCACCTTTCTGAAGCATGACGTAATGGGGGGGTGTTATCTCTTTTGTCAAAAATCACCTGTTTTTGCTTGAACATTAAATGCCTCCAAATGGTATTTAATTCACTTCTCGGGCCCCTGGAAGCATGAAAATCACTTTAAGCATGCTAATTTTAGCTCTTAAACTGATGATCTACCTACAAATGTGAACTGACGTTCAAAAATAAAACATTTGAAAACGGACCATTTTTCACCTTTCTGAAGCATGACGTAATGAGGGGGTGTTATCTCTTTTGTCAAAAATCACCTGCTTTTGCTTGAACATTAAATGCCTCCAAATGGTATTTAATTCACTTCCCGGGGTGAAGAAACACTTTTTGAGACCTCAGAGTGAGTAAATTGGCCATTTTCATGAACTTTTACCCATTCCACAAATATTGTGTTTAGGGCCCCTGGAAGCATGAAAATCACTTTAAACATGCTAATTTTAGCTCTAAAACTGATGATCTACCTACAAATGTGAACTGATGTTCAAAAATAAAACATTTGAAAACGGACCATTTTTCACCTTTCTGAAGTATGACGTAATGGGGGGTGTTATCACTTTTGTCAAAAATCACCTGTTTTTGCTTGAACATTAAATGCCTCCAAATGGTATTTAATTCACTTCCCGGGCACCTGGAAGCATGAAAATCACTTTAAACATGCTAATTTTAGCTCTAAAACTAATGATCTACCTACAAATGTGAACTGACATTCAAAAATAAAACATTTGAAAACGGACCATTTTTCACCTTTCTGAAGCATGACGTAATGGGGGGGGGTGTTATCTCTTTTGTCAAAAATCACCTGTTTTTGCTTGAACATTAAATGCCTCCAAATAGTATTTAATTCACTTCTCGTGCCCCTGTAAGCATAAAAATTACTTTAAACATGCTAATTTTAGCTCTAAAACTGATGATCTACCTACAAATGTGAACTGACGTTCAAAAATAAAACATTTGAAAACGGACCATTTTTCACCTTTCTGAAGCATGACGTAATGGGGGGGTGTTATCTCTTTTGTCAAAAATCACCTGCTTTTGCTTGAACATTAAATGCCTCCAAATGGTATTTAATTCACTTCCCAGGGTGAAGAAACACTTTTTGAGACCTCAGAGTGAGTAAATTGGCCATTTTCATGCACTTTTACCCATTCCACAATTCTTGTGTTTAGGGCCCCTGGAAGCATGAAAATCACTTTAAACATGCTAATTTTAGCTCTAAAACTGATGATCTACCTACAAATGTGAACTGATGTTCAAAAATAAAACATTTGAAAACGGACCATTTTTCACCTTTCTGAAGCATGACGTAATGGGGGGTGTTATCTCTTTTGTCAAAAATCACCTGTTTTTGCTTGAACATTAAATGCCTCCAAATGGTATTTAATTCACTTCCCGGGCCCCTGGAAGCATGAAAATCACTTTAAACATGCTAATTTTAGCTCTAAAACTGATGATCTACCTACAAATGTGAACTGACGTTCAAAAATAAAACATTTGAAAACGGACCATTTTTCACCTTTCTGAAGCATGACGTATGGGGGGGGGGGTGTTATCTCTTTTGTCAAAAATCACCTGTTTTTACTTCAACATTAAATTCCGCCAAATGGTATTTAATTCACTTCCCGGGCCCCTGGAAGCATGTAAATTATTTTGAACATGCTAATTTTAGCTCTTAAACTGATGATCTATCTACAAATGTGAACTGATGTTCGAAAATAAAACATTTGAAAACGGACCATTTTTCACCTTTCTGAAGCATGACGTAATGGGGGGGTGTTATCTCTTTTGTCAAAAATCACCTGCTTTTGCTTGAACATTAAATGCCTCCAAATGGTATTTAATTCACTTCCCGGGGTGAAGAAACACTTTTTGAGACCTCAGAGTGAGTAAATTGGCCATTTTCATGGACTTTTACCCATTCCACAAATCTTGTGTTTAGGGCCCCTGGAAGCATGAAAATCACTTTAAACATGCTAATTTTAGCTCTAAAACTGATGATCTACCTACAAATGTGAACTGATGTTCAAAAATAAAATATTTGAAAACTGACCATTTTTCACCTTTCTGAAGAATGACGTAATGGGGGGTGTTATCTCTTTTGTCAAAAATCACCTGTTTTTGCTTGAACATTAAATGCCTCCAAATGATATTTAATTCACTTCCCGGGCCCCTGGAAGCATTAAAATCACTTTAAACATGCTAATTTTAGCTCTAAAACTGATGATCTACCTACAAATGTGAACTGACGTTCAAAAATAAAACATTTGAAAACGGACCATTTTTCACCTTTCTGAAGCATGACGTAACGGGGGGGTGTTATCTCTTTTGTCAAAAATCACCTGTTTTTGCTTGAACATTAAATGCCTCCAAATGGAAATAAATTCACTTCCCAGGGTGAAGAAACACTTTTTGAGACCTCAGAGTGAGTAAATTGGCCATTTTCATGCACTTTTACCCATTCCACAAATATTGTGTTTAGGGCCCCTGGAAGCATGAAAATCACTTTAAACATGCTAATTTTAGCTCTAAAACTGATGATCTACCTACAAATGTGAACTGATGTTCAAAAATAAAACATTTGAAAACGGACCATTTTTCACCTTTCTGAAGTATGACGTAATGGGGGGTGTTATCACTTTTGTCAAAAATCACCTGTTTTTGCTTGAACATTAAATGCCTCCAAATGGTATTTAATTCACTTCCCGGGCCCCTGGAAGCATGAAAATCACTTTAAACATGCTAATTTTAGCTCTAAAACTGATGATCTACCTACAAATGTGAACTGACAGTCAAAAATAAAACATTTGAAAACGGACCATTTTTCACCTTTCTGAAGCATGACCTAATGGGGGGGTGTTATCTCTTTTGTCAAAAATCACCTTTTTTTGCTCGAACATTAAATGCCTCCAAATGGTAATAAATTCACTTCCCGGGGTGAAGAAACACTTTTTGAGACCTCAGAGTGAGTAAATTGGCCATTTTCATGCACTTTTAACCATTCCACAAATCTTGTGTTTAGAGCCCCTGGAAGCATGAAAATCACGTTAAACATGCTAATTTTAGCTCTTAAACTGATGATCTACCTACAAATGTGAACTGACGTTCAAAAATAAAACATTTGAAAACGGACCATTTTTCACCTTTCTGAAGCATGACGTAATGGGGGGGTGTTATCTCTTTTGTCAAAAATCACCTGTTTTTGCTTGAACATTAAATGCCTCCAAATTGAAATAAATTCACTTCCCAGGGTGAAGAAACACTTTTTGAGACATCAGAGTGAGTAAATTGGACATTTTCATGCACTTTTAACCATTCCACAAATCTTGTGTTTAGGGCCCCTGGAAGCATGAAAATCACTTTAAACATGCTAATTTTAGCTCTTAAACTGATGATCTACCTACAAATGTGAACTGACGTTCAAAAATAAAACATTTGAAAACGGACCATTTTTCACCTTTCTGAAGCATGACGTAATGGGGGGTGTTATCTCTATTGTCAAAAATCACCTGTTTTTGCTTGAACATTAAATGCCTCCAAATGGTATTTAATTCACTTCCCGGGCCCCTGGAAGCATGAAAATCACTTTAAACATGCTAATTTTAGCTCTAAAACTGATGATCTACCTACAAATGTGAACTGACAGTCAAAAATAAAACATTTGAAAACGGACCATTTTTCACCTTTCTGAAGCATGACCTAATGGGGGGGTGTTATCTCTTTTGTCAAAAATCACCTTTTTTTGCTCGAACATTAAATGCCTCCAAATGGTAATAAATTCACTTCCCGGGGTGAAGAAACACTTTTTGAGACCTCAGAGTGAGTAAATTGGCCATTTTCATGCACTTTTAACCATTCCACAAATCTTGTGTTTAGAGCCCCTGGAAGCATGAAAATCACGTTAAACATGCTAATTTTAGCTCTTAAACTGATGATCTACCTACAAATGTGAACTGACGTTCAAAAATAAAACATTTGAAAACGGACCATTTTTCACCTTTCTGAAGCATGACGTAATGGGGGGGTGTTATCTCTTTTGTCAAAAATCACCTGTTTTTGCTTGAACATTAAATGCCTCCAAATGGAAATAAATTCACTTCCCAGGGTGAAGAAACACTTTTTGAGACATCAGAGTGAGTAAATTGGACATTTTCATGCACTTTTAACCATTCCACAAATCTTGTGTTTAGGGCCCCTGGAAGCATGAAAATCACTTTAAACATGCTAATTTTAGCTCTTAAACTGATGATCTACCTACAAATGTGAACTGACGTTCAAAAATAAAACATTTGAAAACGGACCATTTTTCACCTTTCTGAAGCATGACGTAATGGGGGGTGTTATCTCTATTGTCAAAAATCACCTGTTTTTGCTTGAACATTAAATGCCTCCAAATGGTATTTAATTCACTTCCCGGGCCCCTGGAAGCATGAAAATCACTTTAAACATGCTAATTTTAGCTCTAAAACTGATGATCTACCTACAAATGTGAACTGACAGTCAAAAATAAAACATTTGAAAACGGACCATTTTTCACCTTTCTGAAGCATGACCTAATGGGGGGGGTGTTATCTCTTTTGTCAAAAATCACCTGTTTTTGCTTGAACATTAAATGCCTCCAAATGGTATTTAATTCACTTCCCGGGGTGAAGAAACACTTTTTGAGACCTCAGAGTGAATAAATTGGCCATTTTCATGCACTTTTAACCATTCCACAAATCTTGTGTTTAGGGCCCCTGGAAGCATGAAAATCACTTTAAACATGCTAATTTTAGCTCTAAAACTGATGATCTACCTACAAATGTGAACTGACGTTCAAAAATAAAACATTTGAAAACGGACCATTTTTCACCTTTCTGAAGCATGACGTAATTGGGGGGTGTTATCTCTTTTGTCAAAAATCACCTGTTTTTGCTTGAACATGAAATGCCTCCAAATGGTATTTAATGCACTTCCCCGGCCCCTGGAAGCATGAAAATCACTTTAAACATGCTAATTTTAGCTCTAAAACTGATGATCTACTTACAAATGTGAACTGACGTTCAAAAATAAAACATTTGAAAACGGACCATTTTTCACCTTTCTGAAGCATGACGTAATGGGGGGGTGTTATCTCTTTTGTCAAAAATCACCTATTTTTGCTTGAACATTAAATGCCTCCAAATGGTATTTAATTCACTTCCCGGGCCACTGGAAGCATGAAAATCACGTTAAACATGCTAATTTTAGCTCTTAAACTGATGATCTACCTACAAATGTGAACTGACGTTTGCAAATAAAACATTTGAAAACGGACCATTTTTCACCTTTCTGAAGCATGACGTAATGGGGGGGTGTTATCTCTTTTGTCAAAAATCACCTGTTTTTGCTTGAACATTAAATGCCTCCAAATGGTATTTAATTCACTTCTCGGGCCCCTGGAAGCATGAAAATCACTTTAAGCATGCTAATTTTAGCTCTAAAACTGATGATCTACCTACAAATGTGAACTGACGTTCAAAAATAAAACATTTGAAAACGGACCATTTTTCACCTTTCTGAAGCATGACGTAATGAGGGGGTGTTATCTCTTTTGTCAAAAATCACCTGCTTTTGCTTGAACATTAAATGCCTCCAAATGGTATTTAATTCACTTCCCGGGGTGAAGAAACACTTTTTGAGACCTCAGAGTGAGTAAATTGGCCATTTTCATGCACTTTTACCCATTCCACAAATATTGTGTTTAGGGCCCCTGGAAGCATGAAAATCACTTTAAACATGCTAATTTTAGCTCTAAAACTGATGATCTACCTACAAATGTGAACTGATGTTCAAAAATAAAACATTTGAAAACGGACCATTTTTCACCTTTCTGAAGTATGACGTAATGGGGGGTGTTATCACTTTTGTCAAAAATCACCTGTTTTTGCTTGAACATTAAATGCCTCCAAATGGTATTTAATTCACTTCCCGGGCACCTGGAAGCATGAAAATCACTTTAAACATGCTAATTTTAGCTCTAAAACTAATGATCTACCTACAAATGTGAACTGACATTCAAAAATAAAACATTTGAAAACGGACCATTTTTCACCTTTCTGAAGCATGACCTAATGGGGGGGTGTTATCTCTTTTGTCAAAAATCACCTTTTTTTGCTCGAACATTAAATGCCTCCAAATGGTAATAAATTCACTTCCCGGGGTGAAGAAACACTTTTTGAGACCTCAGAGTGAGTAAATTGGCCATTTTCATGCACTTTTAACCATTCCACAAATCTTGTGTTTAGAGCCCCTGGAAGCATGAAAATCACGTTAAACATGCTAATTTTAGCTCTTAAACTGATGATCTACCTACAAATGTGAACTGACGTTCAAAAATAAAACATTTGAAAACGGACCATTTTTCACCTTTCTGAAGCATGACGTAATGGGGGGGTGTTATCTCTTTTGTCAAAAATCACCTGTTTTTGCTTGAACATTAAATGCCTCCAAATGGAAATAAATTCACTTCCCAGGGTGAAGAAACACTTTTTGAGACATCAGAGTGAGTAAATTGGACATTTTCATGCACTTTTAACCATTCCACAAATCTTGTGTTTAGGGCCCCTGGAAGCATGAAAATCACTTTAAACATGCTAATTTTAGCTCTTAAACTGATGATCTACCTACAAATGTGAACTGACGTTCAAAAATAAAACATTTGAAAACGGACCATTTTTCACCTTTCTGAAGCATGACGTAATGGGGGGTGTTATCTCTATTGTCAAAAATCACCTGTTTTTGCTTGAACATTAAATGCCTCCAAATGGTATTTAATTCACTTCCCGGGCCCCTGGAAGCATGAAAATCACTTTAAACATGCTAATTTTAGCTCTAAAACTGATGATCTACCTACAAATGTGAACTGACAGTCAAAAATAAAACATTTGAAAACGGACCATTTTTCACCTTTCTGAAGCATGACCTAATGGGGGGGGGTGTTATCTCTTTTGTCAAAAATCACCTGTTTTTGCTTGAACATTAAATGCCTCCAAATGGTATTTAATTCACTTCCCGGGGTGAAGAAACACTTTTTGAGACCTCAGAGTGAATAAATTGGCCATTTTCATGCACTTTTAACCATTCCACAAATCTTGTGTTTAGGGCCCCTGGAAGCATGAAAATCACTTTAAACATGCTAATTTTAGCTCTTAAACTGATGATCTACCTACAAATGTGAACTGACGTTTGCAAATAAAACATTTGAAAACGGACCATTTTTCACCTTTCTGAAGCATGACGTAATGGGGGGGTGTTATCTCTTTTGTCAAAAATCACCTGTTTTTGCTTGAACATTAAATGCCTCCAAATGGTATTTAATTCACTTCTCGGGCCCCTGGAAGCATGAAAATCACTTTAAGCATGCTAATTTTAGCTCTTAAACTGATGATCTACCTACAAATGTGAACTGACGTTCAAAAATAAAACATTTGAAAACGGACCATTTTTCACCTTTCTGAAGCATGACGTAATGAGGGGGTGTTATCTCTTTTGTCAAAAATCACCTGCTTTTGCTTGAACATTAAATGCCTCCAAATGGTATTTAATTCACTTCCCGGGGTGAAGAAACACTTTTTGAGACCTCAGAGTGAGTAAATTGGCCATTTTCATGAACTTTTACCCATTCCACAAATATTGTGTTTAGGGCCCCTGGAAGCATGAAAATCACTTTAAACATGCTAATTTTAGCTCTAAAACTGATGATCTACCTACAAATGTGAACTGATGTTCAAAAATAAAACATTTGAAAACGGACCATTTTTCACCTTTCTGAAGTATGACGTAATGGGGGGTGTTATCACTTTTGTCAAAAATCACCTGTTTTTGCTTGAACATTAAATGCCTCCAAATGGTATTTAATTCACTTCCCGGGCACCTGGAAGCATGAAAATCACTTTAAACATGCTAATTTTAGCTCTAAAACTAATGATCTACCTACAAATGTGAACTGACATTCAAAAATAAAACATTTGAAAACGGACCATTTTTCACCTTTCTGAAGCATGACGTAATGGGGGGGGGTGTTATCTCTTTTGTCAAAAATCACCTGTTTTTGCTTGAACATTAAATGCCTCCAAATAGTATTTAATTCACTTCTCGTGCCCCTGTAAGCATAAAAATTACTTTAAACATGCTAATTTTAGCTCTAAAACTGATGATCTACCTACAAATGTGAACTGACGTTCAAAAATAAAACATTTGAAAACGGACCATTTTTCACCTTTCTGAAGCATGACGTAATGGGGGGGTGTTATCTCTTTTGTCAAAAATCACCTGCTTTTGCTTGAACATTAAATGCCTCCAAATGGTATTTAATTCACTTCCCAGGGTGAAGAAACACTTTTTGAGACCTCAGAGTGAGTAAATTGGCCATTTTCATGCACTTTTACCCATTCCACAATTCTTGTGTTTAGGGCCCCTGGAAGCATGAAAATCACTTTAAACATGCTAATTTTAGCTCTAAAACTGATGATCTACCTACAAATGTGAACTGATGTTCAAAAATAAAACATTTGAAAACGGACCATTTTTCACCTTTCTGAAGCATGACGTAATGGGGGGTGTTATCTCTTTTGTCAAAAATCACCTGTTTTTGCTTGAACATTAAATGCCTCCAAATGGTATTTAATTCACTTCCCGGGCCCCTGGAAGCATGAAAATCACTTTAAACATGCTAATTTTAGCTCTAAAACTGATGATCTACCTACAAATGTGAACTGACGTTCAAAAATAAAACATTTGAAAACGGACCATTTTTCACCTTTCTGAAGCATGACGTATGGGGGGGGGGTGTTATCTCTTTTGTCAAAAATCACCTGTTTTTGCTTGCACATTAAATGCCTCCAAAGGGTATTTAATTCACTTCCCGGGCCCCTGGAAGCATGAAAATCACTTTAAACATGCTAATTTTAGCTCTAAAACTGATGATCTACCTACAAATGTGAACTGACGTTCAAAAATAAAACATTTGAAAACGGACCATTTTTCACCTTTCTGAAGCATGACGTATGGGGGGGTGTTATCTCTTTTGTCAAAAATCACCTGTTTTTGCTTGAACATTAAATGCCTCCAAAGGGTATTTAATTCACTTCCCGGGCCCCTGGAAGCATGAAAATCACTTTAAACATGCTAATTTTAGCTCTAAAACTGATGATCTACCTACAAATGTGAACTGATGTTCAAAAATAAAACATTTGAAAACGGACCATTTTTCACCTTTCTGAAGCATGACGTAATGGGGGGTGTTATCTCTTTTGTCAAAAATCACCTGTTTTTGCTTGAACATTAAATGCCTCCAAATGGTATTTAATTCACTTCCCGGGACCCTGGAAGCATGAAAATCACTTTAAACATGCTAATTTTTGCTCTAAAACTGATGATCTACCTACAAATGTGAACTGACGTTCAAAAATAAAACATTTGAAAACTGACCATTTTTCACCTTTCTGAAGCATGACGTAATGGGGGGTGTTATCTCTTTTGTCAAAAATCACCTGTTTTTGCTTGAACATTAAATGCCTCCAAATGGTATTTAATTCACTTCCCGGGCCCCTGGAAGCATAAAAATCACTTTAAACATGCTAATTTTAGCTCTAAAACTGATGATCTACCTACAAATGTGAACTGACGTTCAAAAATAAAACATTTGAAAACTGACCATTTTTCACCTTTCTGAAGCATGACGTAATGGGGGGGTGTTATCTCTTTTGTCAAAAATCACCTGCTTTTGCTTGAACATTAAATGCCTCCAAATGGTATTTAATTCACTTCCCGGGGTGAAGAAACACTTTTTGAGACCTCAGAGTGAGTAAATTGGCCATTTTCATGCACTTTTAACCATTCCACAAATCTTGTGTTTAGGGCCCCTGGAAGCATGAAAATCACTTTAAACATGCTAATTTTAGCTCTAAAACTGATGATCTACCTACAAATGTGAACTGATGCTCAAAAATAAAACATTTGAAAACGGACCATTTTTCACCTTTCTGAAGCATGACGTAATGGGGGGGTGTTATCTCTTTTGTCAAAAATCACCTGTTTTTGCTTGAACATTAAATGCCTCCAAATGGTATTTAATTCACTTCCCGGGCCCCTGGAAGCATGAAAATCACTTTAAACATGCTAATTTTAGCTCTAAAACTGATGATCTACCTACAAATGTGAACTAACGTTCAAAAATAAAACATTTGAAAACGGACCATTTTTCACCTTTCTGAAGCATGACGTAATGGGGGGGTGTTATCTCTTTTGTCAAAAATCACCTGTTTTTGCTTGAACATTAAATGCCTCCAAATGGTAATAAATTCACTTCCCGGGGTGAAGAAACACTTTTTGAGACCTCAGAGTGAGTAAATTGGCCATTTTCATGCACTTTTAACCATTCAACAAATCTTGTGTTTAGAGCCCCTGGAAGCATGAAAATCACTTTAAACATGCTAATTTTAGCTCTAAAACTGATGATCTGCCTACAAATGTGAACTGACGTTCAAAAATAAAACATTTGAAAACGGACCATTTTTCACCTTTCTGAAGCATGACCTAATGGGGGGGTGTTATCTCTTTTGTCAAAAATCACCTGTTTTTGCTTGAACATTAAATGCCTCCAAATGGTATTTAATTCACTTCCCGGGCCCCTGGAAGCATGAAAATCACTTTAAACATGCTCATTATAGCTCTAAAACTGATGATCTACCTACAAATGTGAACTGACGTTCAAAAATAAAACATTTGAAAACGGACCATTTTTCACCTTTCTGAAGCATGACGTAATGGGGGGGGGTGTTATCTCTTTTGTCAAAAATCACCTGTTTTTGCTTGAACATTAAATGCCTCCAAATGGTAATAAATTCACTTCCCGGGGTGAAGAAACACTTTTTGAGACCTCAGAGTGAGTAAATTGGCCATTTTCATGCACTTTTAACCACTCAACAAATCTTGTGTTTAGAGCCCCTGGAAGCATGAAAATCACTTTAAACATGCTAATTTTAGCTCTTAAACTGATGATCTACCTACAAATGTGAACTGACGTTCAAAAATAAAACATTTGAAAACGGACCATTTTTCACCTTTCTGAAGCATGACGTAATGGGGGGTGTTATCTCTTTTGTCAAAAATCACCTGTTTTTGCTTGAACATTAAATGCCTCCAAATGGTATTTAATTCACTTCCCGGGCCCCTGGAAGCATGAAAATCACTTTAAACATGCTAATTTTAGCTCTAAAACTGATGATCTACCTACAAATGTGAACTGACGTTCAAAAATAAAACATTTGAAAACGGACCATTTTTCACCTTTCTGAAGCATGACGTATCGGGGGGTGTTATCTCTTTTGTCAAAAATCACCTGTTTTTGCTTGAACATTAAATGCCTCCAAAGGGTATTTAATTCACTTCCCGGGCCCCTGGAAGCATGAAAATCACTTTAAGCATGCTAATTTTAGCTCTAAAACTGATGATCTACCTACAAATGTGAACTGACGTTCAAAAATAAAACATTTGAAAACGGACCATTTTTCACCTTGCTGAAGCATGACGTAATGAGGGGGTGTTATCTCTTTTGTCAAAAATCACCTGTTTTTGCTTGAACATTAAATGCCTCCAAATGGTATTTAATTCACTTCCCGGGATGAAGAAACACTTTTTGAGACCTCAGAGTGAGTAAATTGGCCATTTTCATGCACTTTTAACCATTCCACAAATCTTGTGTTTAGGGCCCCTGGAAGCATGAAAATCACTTTAAACATGCTAATTTTAGCTCTTAAACTGATGATCTACCTACAAATGTGAACTGACGTTCAAAAATAAAACATTTGAAAACTGACCATTTTTCACCTTTTTGAAGCATGACGTAATGGGGGGGTGTTATCTCTTTTGTCAAAAATCACCTGTTTTTGCTTGAACATTAAATGCCTCCAAATAGTATTTAATTCACTTCTCGTGCCCCTGTAAGCATAAAAATCACTTTAAACATGCTAATTTTAGCTCTAAAACTGATGATCTACCTACAAATGTGAACTGACGTTCAAAAATAAAACATTTGAAAACGGACCATTTTTCACCTTTCTGAAGCATGACGTAATGGGGGGGTGTTATCTCTTTTGTCAAAAATCACCTGTTTTTGCTTGAACATTAAATGCCTCCAAATGGTATTTAATTCACTTCCCGGGATGAAGAAACACTTTTTGAGACCTCAGAGTGAGTAAATTGGCCATTTTCATGCACTTTTAACCATTCCACAAATCTTGTGTTTAGGGCCCCTGGAAGCATGAAAATCACTTTAAACATGCTAATTTTAGCTCTTAAACTGATGATCTACCTACAAATGTGAACTGACGTTCAAAAATAAAACATTTGAAAACGGACCATTTTTCACCTTTCTGAAGCATGACGTAATGGGGGGGTGTTATCTCTTTTGTCAAAAATCACCTGTTTTTGCTTGAACATTAAATGCCTCCAAATAGTATTTAATTCACTTCTCGTGCCCCTGTAAGCATAAAAATCACTTTAAACATGCTAATTTTAGCTCTAAAACTGATGATCTACCTACAAATGTGAACTGACGTTCAAAAATAAAACATTTGAAAACGGACCATTTTTCACCTTTCTGAAGCATGACGTAATGGGGGGGTGTTATCTCTTTTGTCAAAAATCACCTGCTTTTGCTTGAACATTAAATGCCTCCAAATGGTATTTAATTCACTTCCCAGGGTGAAGAAACACTTTTTGAGACCTCAGAGTGAGTAAATTGGCCATTTTCATGCACTTTTACCCATTCCACAATTCTTGTGTTTAGGGCCCCTGGAAGCATGAAAATCACTTTAAACATGCTAATTTTAGCTCTAAAACTGATGATCTACCTACAAATGTGAACTGATGTTCAAAAATAAAACATTTGAAAACGGACCATTTTTCACCTTTCTGAAGCATGACGTAATGGGGGGTGTTATCTCTTTTGTCAAAAATCACCTGTTTTTGCTTGAACATTAAATGCCTCCAAATGGTATTTAATTCACTTCCCGGGCCCCTGGAAGCATGAAAATCACTTTAAACATGCTAATTTTAGCTCTAAAACTGATGATCTACCTACAAATGTGAACTGACGTTCAAAAATAAAACATTTGAAAACGGACCATTTTTCACCTTTCTGAAGCATGACGTATGGGGGGGGTGTTATCTCTTTTGTCAAAAATCACCTGTTTTTGCTTGCACATTAAATGCCTCCAAAGGGTATTTAATTCACTTCCCGGGCCCCTGGAAGCATGAAAATCACTTTAAACATGCTAATTTTAGCTCTAAAACTGATGATCTACCTACAAATGTGAACTGACGTTCAAAAATAAAACATTTGAAAACGGACCATTTTTCACCTTTCTGAAGCATGACGTATGGGGGGGTGTTATCTCTTTTGTCAAAAATCACCTGTTTTTGCTTGAACATTAAATGCCTCCAAAGGGTATTTAATTCACTTCCCGGGCCCCTGGAAGCATGAAAATCCCTTTAAACATGCTAATTTTAGCTCTAAAACTGATGATCTACCTACAAATGTGAACTGATGTTCAAAAATAAAACATTTGAAAACGGACCATTTTTCACCTTTCTGAAGCATGACGTAATGGGGGGTGTTATCTCTTTTGTCAAAAATCACCTGTTTTTGCTTGAACATTAAATGCCTCCAAATGGTATTTAATTCACTTCCCGGGCCCCTGGAAGCATGAAAATCACTTTAAACATGCTAATTTTTGCTCTAAAACTGATGATCTACCTACAAATGTGAACTGACGTTCAAAAATAAAACATTTGAAAACTGACCATTTTTCACCTTTCTGAAGCATGACGTAATGGGGGGTGTTATCTCTTTTGTCAAAAATCACCTGTTTTTGCTTGAACATTAAATGCCTCCAAATGGTATTTAATTCACTTCCCGGGCCCCTGGAAGCATAAAAATCACTTTAAACATGCTAATTTTAGCTCTAAAACTGATGATCTACCTACAAATGTGAACTGACGTTCAAAAATAAAACATTTGAAAACTGACCATTTTTCACCTTTCTGAAGCATGACGTAATGGGGGGGTGTTATCTCTTTTGTCAAAAATCACCTGTTTTTGCTTGAACATTAAATGCCTCCAAATGGTAATAAATTCACTTCCCGGGGTGAAGAAACACTTTTTGAGACCTCAGAGTGAGTAAATTGGCCATTTTCATGCACTTTTAACCATTCCACAAATCTTGTGTTTAGAGCCCCTGGAAGCATGAAAATCACTTTAAACATGCTAATTTTAGCTCTAAAACTGATGATCTACCTACAAATGAGAACTGACGTTCAAAAATAAAACATTTGAAAACTGACCATTTTTCACCTTTCTGAAGCATGACGTAATGGGGGGGTGTTATCTCTTTTGTCAAAAATCACCTTTTTTTGCTTGAACATTAAATGCCTCCAAATGGTATTTAATTCACTTCCCGGGCCACTGGAAGCATGAACATCACTTTAAACATGCTAATTTTAGCTCTTAAACTGATGATCTACCTACAAATGTGAACTGACGTTCGAAAATAAAACATTTGAAAACGGACCATTTTTCACCTTTCTGAAGCATGACGTAATGGGGGGGTGTTATCTCTTTTGTCAAAAATCACTTGTTTTTGCTTGAACATTAAATGCCTCCAAATGGTATTTAATTCACTTCTCGGGCCCCTGGAAGCATGAAAATCACTTTAAGCATGCTAATTTTAGCTCTAAAACTGATGATCTACCTACAAATGTGAACTGACGTTCAAAAATAAAACATTTGAAAACGGACCATTTTTCACCTTGCTGAAGCATGACGTAATGAGGGGGTGTTATCTCTTTTGTCAAAAATCACCTGTTTTTGCTTGAACATTAAATGCCTCCAAATGGTATTTAATTCACTTCCCGGGATGAAGAAACACTTTTTGAGACCTCAGAGTGAGTAAATTGGCCATTTTCATGCACTTTTAACCATTCCACAAATCTTGTGTTTAGGGCCCCTGGAAGCATGAAAATCACTTTAAACATGCTAATTTTAGCTCTTAAACTGATGATCTACCTACAAATGTGAACTGACGTTCAAAAATAAAACATTTGAAAACGGACCATTTTTCACCTTTCTGAAGCATGACGTAATGGGGGGGTGTTATCTCTTTTGTCAAAAATCACCTGTTTTTGCTTGAACATTAAATGCCTCCAAATAGTATTTAATTCACTTCTCGTGCCCCTGTAAGCATAAAAATCACTTTAAACATGCTAATTTTAGCTCTAAAACTGATGATCTACCTACAAATGTGAACTGACGTTCAAAAATAAAACATTTGAAAACGGACCATTTTTCACCTTTCTGAAGCATGACGTCATGGGGGGGTGTTATCTCTTTTGTCAAAAATCACCTGCTTTTGCTTGAACATTAAATGCCTCCAAATGGTATTTAATTCACTTCCCAGGGTGAAGAAACACTTTTTGAGACCTCAGAGTGAGTAAATTGGCCATTTTCATGCACTTTTACCCATTCCACAATTCTTGTGTTTAGGGCCCCTGGAAGCATGAAAATCACTTTAAACATGCTAATTTTAGCTCTAAAACTGATGATCTACCTACAAATGTGAACTGATGTTCAAAAATAAAACATTTGAAAACGGACCATTTTTCACCTTTCTGAAGCATGACGTAATGGGGGGTGTTATCTCTTTTGTCAAAAATCACCTGTTTTTGCTTGAACATTAAATGCCTCCAAATGGTATTTAATTCACTTCCCGGGCCCCTGGAAGCATGAAAATCACTTTAAACATGCTAATTTTAGCTCTAAAACTGATGATCTACCTACAAATGTGAACTGACGTTCAAAAATAAAACATTTGAAAACGGACCATTTTTCACCTTTCTGAAGCATGACGTATGGGGGGGTGTTATCTCTTTTGTCAAAAATCACCTGTTTTTGCTTGCACATTAAATGCCTCCAAAGGGTATTTAATTCACTTCCCGGGCCCCTGGAAGCATGAAAATCACTTTAAACATGCTAATTTTAGCTCTAAAACTGATGATCTACCTACAAATGTGAACTGACGTTCAAAAATAAAACATTTGAAAACGGACCATTTTTCACCTTTCTGAAGCATGACGTATGGGGGGGTGTTATCTCTTTTGTCAAAAATCACCTGTTTTTGCTTGAACATTAAATGCCTCCAAAGGGTATTTAATTCACTTCCCGGGCCCCTGGAAGCATGAAAATCACTTTAAACATGCTAATTTTAGCTCTAAAACTGATGATCTACCTACAAATGTGAACTGATGTTCAAAAATAAAACATTTGAAAACGGACCATTTTTCACCTTTCTGAAGCATGACGTAATGGGGGGTGTTATCTCTTTTGTCAAAAATCACCTGTTTTTGCTTGAACATTAAATGCCTCCAAATGGTATTTAATTCACTTCCCGGGCCCCTGGAAGCATGAAAATCACTTTAAACATGCTAATTTTTGCTCTAAAACTGATGATCTACCTACAAATGTGAACTGACGTTCAAAAATAAAACATTTGAAAACTGACCATTTTTCACCTTTCTGAAGCATGACGTAATGGGGGGTGTTATCTCTTTTGTCAAAAATCACCTGTTTTTGCTTGAACATTAAATGCCTCCAAATGGTATTTAATTCACTTCCCGGGCCCCTGGAAGCATAAAAATCACTTTAAACATGCTAATTTTAGCTCTAAAACTGATGATCTACCTACAAATGTGAACTGACGTTCAAAAATAAAACATTTGAAAACTGACAATTTTTCACCTTTCTGAAGCATGACGTAATGGGGGGGTGTTATCTCTTTTGTCAAAAATCACCTGCTTTTGCTTGAACATTAAATGCCTCCAAATGGTATTTAATTCACTTCCCGGGGTGAAGAAACACTTTTTGAGACCTCAGAGTGAGTAAATTGGCCATTTTCATGCACTTTTAACCATTCCACAAATCTTGTGTTTAGGGCCCCTGGAAGCATGAAAATCACTTTAAACATGCTAATTTTAGCTCTAAAACTGATGATCTACCTACAAATGTGAACTGATGCTCAAAAATAAAACATTTGAAAACGGACCATTTTTCACCTTTCTGAAGCATGACGTAATGGGGGGGTGTTATCTCTTTTGTCAAAAATCACCTGTTTTTGCTTGAACATTAAATGCCTCCAAATGGTATTTAATTCACTTCCCGGGCCCCTGGAAGCATGAAAATCACTTTAAACATGCTAATTTTAGCTCTAAAACTGATGATCTACCTACAAATGTGAACTAACGTTCAAAAATAAAACATTTGAAAACGGACCATTTTTCACCTTTCTGAAGCATGACGTAATGGGGGGGTGTTATCTCTTTTGTCAAAAATCACCTGTTTTTGCTTGAACATTAAATGCCTCCAAATGGTAATAAATTCACTTCCCGGGGTGAAGAAACACTTTTTGAGACCTCAGAGTGAGTAAATTGGCCATTTTCATGCACTTTTAACCATTCAACAAATCTTGTGTTTAGAGCCCCTGGAAGCATGAAAATCACTTTAAACATGCTAATTTTAGCTCTAAAACTGATGATCTGCCTACAAATGTGAACTGACGTTCAAAAATAAAACATTTAAAAACGGACCATTTTTCACCTTTCTGAAGCATGACCTAATGGGGGGGTGTTATCTCTTTTGTCAAAAATCACCTGTTTTTGCTTGAACATTAAATGCCTCCAAATGGTATTTAATTCACTTCCCGGGCCCCTGGAAGCATGAAAATCACTTTAAACATGCTTATTTTAGCTCTAAAACTGATGATCTACCTACAAATGTGAACTGACGTTCAAAAATAAAACATTTGAAAACGGACCATTTTTCACCTTTCTGAAGCATGACGTAATGGGGGGGTGTTATCTCTTTTGTCAAAAATCACCTGTTTTTGCTTGAACATTAAATGCCTCCAAATGGTAATAAATTCACTTCCCGGGGTGAAGAAACACTTTTTGAGACCTCAGAGTGAGTAAATTGGCCATTTTCATGCACTTTTAACCATTCAACAAATCTTGTGTTTAGAGCCCCTGGAAGCATGAAAATCACTTTAAACATGCTAATTTTAGCTCTTAAACTGATGATCTACCTACAAATGTGAACTGACGTTCAAAAATAAAACATTTGAAAACGGACCATTTTTCACCTTTCTGAAGCATGACGTATCGGGGGGTGTTATCTCTTTTATCAAAAATCACCTGTTTTTGCTTGAACATTAAATGCCTCCAAAGGGTATTTAATTCACTTCCCGGGCCCCTGGAAGCATGAAAATCACTTTAAACATGCTAATTTTAGCTCTAAAACTGATGATCTACCTACAAATGTGAACTGACGTTCAAAAATAAAACATTTGAAAACTGACCATTTTTCACCTTTCTGAATCATGACGTATCGGGGGGTGTTATCTCTTTTATCAAAAATCACCTGTTTTTGCTTGAACATTAAATGCCTCCAAAGGGTATTTAATTCACTTCCCGGGCCCCTGGAAGCATGAAAATCACTTTAAACATGCTAATTTTAGCTCTAAAACTGATGATCTACCTACAAATGTGAACTGATGTTCAAAAATAAAACATTTGAAAACTGACCATTTTTCACCTTTCTGAAGCATGACCTAATGGGGTGGGGTGTTATCTCTTTTGTCAAAAATCACCTGTTTTTGCTTGAACATTAAATGCCTCCAAATGGTATTTAATTCACTTCCCGGGGTGAAGAAACACTTTTTGAGACCTCAGAGTGAATAAATTGGCCATTTTCATGCACTTTTAACCATTCCACAAATCTTGTGTTTAGGGCCCCTGGAAGCATGAAAATCACTTTAAACATGCTCATTTTAGCTCTAAAACTGATGATCTACCTACAAATGTGAACTGACGTTCAAAAATAAAACATTTGAAAACGGACCATTTTTCACCTTTCTGAAGCATGACGTAATAGGGGGGTGTTATCTCTTTTGTCAAAAATCACCTGTTTTTACTTGAACATTAAATTCCTCCAAATGGTATTAAATTCACTTCCCGGGCCCCTGGAAGCATGAAAATCACTTTAAACATGCTAATTTTAGCTCTAAAACTGATGATCTACCTACAAATGTGAACTAACGTTCAAAAATAAAACATTTGAAAACGGACCATTTTTCACCTTTCTGAAGCATGACGTAATGGGGGGGTGTTATCTCTTTTGTCAAAAATCACCTGTTTTTGCTTGAACATTAAATGCCTCCAAATGGTAATAAATTCACTTCCCGGGGTGAAGAAACACTTTTTGAGACCTCAGAGTGAGTAAATTGGCCATTTTCATGCACTTTTAACCATTCAACAAATCTTGTGTTTAGAGCCCCTGGAAGCATGAAAATCACTTTAAACATGCTAATTTTAGCTCTAAAACTGATGATCTGCCTACAAATGTGAACTGACGTTCAAAAATAAAACATTTAAAAACGGACCATTTTTCACCTTTCTGAAGCATGACCTAATGGGGGGGTGTTATCTCTTTTGTCAAAAATCACCTGTTTTTGCTTGAACATTAAATGCCTCCAAATGGTATTTAATTCACTTCCCGGGCCCCTGGAAGCATGAAAATCACTTTAAACATGCTCATTTTAGCTCTAAAACTGATGATCTACCTACAAATGTGAACTGACGTTCAAAAATAAAACATTTGAAAACGGACCATTTTTCACCTTTCTGAAGCATGACGTAATGGGGGGGTGTTATCTCTTTTGTCAAAAATCACCTGTTTTTGCTTGAACATTAAATGCCTCCAAATGGTAATAAATTCACTTCCCGGGGTGAAGAAACACTTTTTGAGACCTCAGAGTGAGTAAATTGGCCATTTTCATGCACTTTTAACCATTCAACAAATCTTGTGTTTAGAGCCCCTGGAAGCATGAAAATCACTTTAAACATGCTAATTTTAGCTCTTAAACTGATGATCTACCTACAAATGTGAACTGACGTTCAAAAATAAAACATTTGAAAACGGACCATTTTTCACCTTTCTGAAGCATGACGTAATGGGGGGTGTTATCTCTTTTGTCAAAAATCACCTGTTTTTGCTTGAACATTAAATGCCTCCAAATGGTATTTAATTCACTTCCCGGGCCCCTGGAAGCATGAAAATCACTTTAAACATGCTAATTTTAGCTCTAAAACTGATGATCTACCTACAAATGTGAACTGACGTTCAAAAATAAAACATTTGAAAACGGACCATTTTTCACCTTTCTGAAGCATGACGTATCGGGGGGTGTTATCTCTTTTATCAAAAATCACCTGTTTTTGCTTGAACATTAAATGCCTCCAAATGGTATTTAATTCACTTCCCGGGGTGAAGAAACACTTTTTGAGACCTCAGAGTGAATAAATTGGCCATTTTCATGCACTTTTAACCATTCCACAAATCTTGTGTTTAGGGCCCCTGGAAGCATGAAAATCACTTTAAACATGCTCATTTTAGCTCTAAAACTGATGATCTACCTACAAATGTGAACTGACGTTCAAAAATAAAACATTTGAAAACGGACCATTTTTCACCTTTCTGAAGCATGACGTAATAGGGGGGTGTTATCTCTTTTGTCAAAAATCACCTGTTTTTACTTGAACATTAAATTCCTCCAAATGGTATTAAATTCACTTCCCGGGCCCCTGGAAGCATGAAAATCACTTTAAACATGCTAATTTTAGCTCTTAAACTGATGATCTACCTACAAATGTGAACTGACGTTCGAAAATAAAACATTTGAAAACGGACCATTTTTCACCTTTCTGAAGCATGACGTAATGGGGGGGTGTTATCTCTTTTGTCAAAAATCACCTATTTTTGCTTGAACATTAAATGCCTCCAAATGGTATTTAATTCACTTCCCGGGCCACTGGAAGCATGAAAATCACTTTAAACATGCTAATTTTAGCTCTTAAACTGATGATCTACCTACAAATGTGAACTGACGTTCGAAAATAAAACATTTGAAAACGGACCATTTTTCACCTTTCTGAAGCATGACGTAATGGGGGGGTGTTATCTCTTTTGTCAAAAATCACCTGTTTTTGCTTGAACATTAAATGCCTCCAAATGGTATTTAATTCACTTCTCGGGCCCCTGGAAGCATGAAAATCACTTTAAGCATGCTAATTTTAGCTCTAAAACTGATGATCTACCTACAAATGTGAACTGACGTTCAAAAATAAAACATTTGAAAACGGACCATTTTTCACCTTTCTGAAGCATGACGTAATGAGGGGGTGTTATCTCTTTTGTCAAAAATCACCTGTTTTTGCTTGAACATTAAATGCCTCCAAATGGTATTTAATTCACTTCCCGGGATGAAGAAACACTTTTTGAGACCTCAGAGTGAGTAAATTGGCCATTTTCATGCACTTTTAACCATTCCACAAATCTTGTGTTTAGGGCCCCTGGAAGCATGAAAATCACTTTAAACATGCTAATTTTAGCTCTTAAACTGATGATCTACCTACAAATGTGAACTGACGTTCAAAAATAAAACATTTGAAAACGGACCATTTTTCACCTTTCTGAAGCATGACATAATGGGGGGGTGTTATCTCTTTTGCCAAAAATCACCTGTTCTTGCTTGAACAATAAATGCCTCCAAATGGTATTTAATTCACTTCCCGGGCCCCTGGAAGCATGAAAATCACTTTAAACATGCTAATTTTAGCTCTAAAACTAATGATTTACCTACAAATGTGAACTGACATTCAAAAATAAAACATTTGAAAACGGACCATTTTTCACCTTTCTGAAGCATGACGTAATGGGGGGTGTTATCTCTTTTGTCAAAAATCACCTGTTTTTGCTTGAACATTAAATGCCTCCAAATAGTATTTAATTCACTTCTCGGGCCCCTGGAAGCATAAAAATCACTTTAAACATGCTAATTTTAGAACTAAAACTGATGATCTACCTACAAATGTGAACTGACGTTCAAAAATAAAACATTTGAAAACGGACCATTTTTCACCTTTCCGAAGCATGACGTAATGGGGGGGTGTTATCTCTTTTGTCAAAAATCACCTGCTTTTGCTTGAACATTAAATGCCTCCAAATGGTATTTAATTCACTTCCCGGGGTGAAGAAACACTTTTTGAGACCTCAGAGTGAGTAAATTGGCCATTTTCATGCACTTTTAACCATTCCACAAATCTTGTGTTTAGGGCCCCTGGAAGCATGAAAATCACTTTAAACATGCTAATTTTAGCTCTAAAACTGATGATCTACCTACAAATGTGAACTGATGCTCAAAAATAAAACATTTGAAAACGGACCATTTTTCACCTTTCTGAAGCATGACGTAATGCGGGGGTGTTATCTCTTTTGTCAAAAATCACCTGTTTTTGCTTGAACATTAAATGCCTCCAAATGATATTTAATTCACTTCCCGGGCCCCTGGAAGCATGAAAATCACTTTAAACATGCTAATTTTAGCTCTAAAACTGATGATCTGCCTACAAATGTGAACTGACGTTCAAAAATAAAACATTTGAAAACGGACCATTTTTCACCTTTCTGAAGCATGACCTAATGGGGGGGTGTTATCTCTTTTGTCAAAAATCACCTGTTTTTGCTTGAACATTAAATGCCTCCAAATGGTAATAAATTCACTTCCCGGGGTGAAGAAACACTTTTTGAGACCTCAGAGTGAGTAAATTGGCCATTTTCATGCACTTTTAACCTTTCAACAAATCTTGTGTTTAGAGCCCCTGGAAGCATGAAAATCACTTTAAACATGCTAATTTTAGCTCTTAAACTAATGATCTACCTACAAATGTGAACTGACGTTCAAAAATAAAACATTTGAAAACGGACCATTTTTCACCTTTCTGAAGCATGACGTAATGGGGGGTGTTATCTCTTTTGTCAAAAATCACCTGTTTTTGCTTGAACATTAAATGCCTCCAAATAGTATTTAATTCACTTCCCGGGCCCCTGGAAGCATGAAAATCACTTTAAACATGCTAATTTTAGCTCTAAAACTGATGATCTACCTACAAATGTGAACTCACGTTCAAAAATAAAACATTTGAAAACGGACCATTTTTCACCTTTCTGAAGCATCACGTATCGGGGGGGTGTTATCTCTTTTGTCAAAAATCACCTGTTTTTGCTTGAACATTAAATGCCTCCAAAGGGTATTTAATTCACTTCCCGGGCCCCTGGAAGCATGAAAATCACTTTAAACATGCTAATTTTAGCTCTAAAACTGATGATCTACCTACAAATGTGAACTGATGTTCAAAAATAAAACATTTCAAAACGGACCATTTTTCACCTTTCTGAAGCATGACCTAATGGGGGGGGTGTTATCTCTTTTGTCAAAAATCACCTTTTTTTGCTTGAACATTAAATGCCTCCAAATGGTATTTAATCCACTTCCCGGGGTGAAGACACACTTTTTGAGACCTCAGAGTGAATAAATTGGCCATTTTCATGCACTTTTAACCATTCCACAAATCTTGTGTTTAGGGCCCCTGGAAGCATGAAAAAAACTTTAAACATGCTAATTTTAGCTCTAAAACTGATGATCTACCTACAAATGTGAACTGACGTTCAAAAATAAAACATTTGAAAACGGACCATTTTTCACCTTTCTGAAGCATGACGTAATGGGGGGTGTTATCTCTTTTGTCAAAAATCACCTGTTTTTGCTTGAACATTAAATGCCTCCAAATGGTATTTAATTCACTTCCCGGGCCCCTGGAAGCATGAAAATCACTTTAAACATGCTAATTTTAGCTCTAAAACTGATGATCTACCTACAAATGTGAACTGACGTTCAAAAATAAAACATTTGAAAACGGACCATTTTTCACCTTTCTGAAGCATGACGTAATAGGGGGGTGTTATCTCTTTTGTCAAAAATCACCTGTTTTTACTTGAACATTAAATTCCTCCAAATGGTATTAAATTCACTTCCCGGGCCCCTGGAAGCATGAAAATCACTTTAAACATGCTAATTTTAGCTCTTAAACTGATGATCTACCTACAAATGTGAACTGACGTTCGAAAATAAAACATTTGAAAACGGACCATTTTTCACCTTTCTGAAGCATGACGTAATGGGGGGGTGTTATCTCTTTTGTCAAAAATCACCTATTTTTGCTTGAACATTAAATGCCTCCAAATGGTATTTAATTCACTTCCCGGGCCACTGGAAGCATGAAAATCACTTTAAACATGCTAATTTTAGCTCTTAAACTGATGATCTACCTACAAATGTGAACTGACGTTCGAAAATAAAACATTTGAAAACGGACCATTTTTCACCTTTCTGAAGCATGACGTAATGGGGGGGTGTTATCTCTTTTGTCAAAAATCACCTGTTTTTGCTTGAACATTAAATGCCTCCAAATGGTATTTAATTCACTTCTCGGGCCCCTGGAAGCATGAAAATCACTTTAAGCATGCTAATTTTAGCTCTAAAACTGATGATCTACCTACAAATGTGAACTGACGTTCAAAAATAAAACATTTGAAAACGGACCATTTTTCACCTTTCTGAAGCATGACGTAATGAGGGGGTGTTATCTCTTTTGTCAAAAATCACCTGTTTTTGCTTGAACATTAAATGCCTCCAAATGGTATTTAATTCACTTCCCGGGATGAAGAAACACTTTTTGAGACCTCAGAGTGAGTAAATTGGCCATTTTCATGCACTTTTAACCATTCCACAAATCTTGTGTTTAGGGCCCCTGGAAGCATGAAAATCACTTTAAACATGCTAATTTTAGCTCTTAAACTGATGATCTACCTACAAATGTGAACTGACGTTCAAAAATAAAACATTTGAAAACGGACCATTTTTCACCTTTCTGAAGCATGACATAATGGGGGGGTGTTATCTCTTTTGTCAAAAATCACCTGTTTTTGCTTGAACAATAAATGCCTCCAAATGGTATTTAATTCACTTCCCGGGCCCCTGGAAGCATGAAAATCACTTTAAACATGCTAATTTTAGCTCTAAAACTAATGATTTACCTACAAATGTGAACTGACATTCAAAAATAAAACATTTGAAAACGGACCATTTTTCACCTTTCTGAAGCATGACGTAATGGGGGGGTGTTATCTCTTTTGTCAAAAATCACCTGTTTTTGCTTGAACATTAAATGCCTCCAAATAGTATTTAATTCACTTCTCGGGCCCCTGGAAGCATAAAAATCACTTTAAACATGCTAATTTTAGATCTAAAACTGATGATCTACCTACAAATGTGAACTGACGTTCAAAAATAAAACATTTGAAAACGGACCATTTTTCACCTTTCCGAAGCATGACGTAATGGGGGGTGTTATCTCTTTTGTAAAAAATCACCTGTTTTTGCTTGGACATTAAATGCCTCCAAATGGTATTTAATTCACTTCCCGGGCCCCTGGAAGCATAAAAATCACTTTAAACATGCTAATTTTAGCTCTAAAACTGATGATCTACCTACAAATGTGAACTGACGTTCAAAAATAAAACATTTGAAAACTGACCATTTTTCACCTTTCTGAAGCATGACGTAATGGGGGGGTGTTATCTCTTTTGTCAAAAATCACCTGCTTTTGCTTGAACATTAAATGCCTCCAAATGGTATTTAATTCACTTCCCGGGGTGAAGAAACACTTTTTGAGACCTCAGAGTGAGTAAATTGGCCATTTTCATGCACTTTTAACCATTCCACAAATCTTGTGTTTAGGGCCCCTGGAAGCATGAAAATCACTTTAAACATGCTAATTTTAGCTCTAAAACTGATGATCTACCTACAAATGTGAACTGATGCTCAAAAATAAAACATTTGAAAACGGACCATTTTTCACCTTTCTGAAGCATGACGTAATGCGGGGGTGTTATCTCTTTTGTCAAAAATCACCTGTTTTTGCTTGAACATTAAATGCCTCCAAATGATATTTAATTCACTTCCCGGGCCCCTGGAAGCATGAAAATCACTTTAAACATGCTAATTTTAGCTCTAAAACTGATGATCTGCCTACAAATGTGAACTGACGTTCAAAAATAAAACATTTGAAAACGGACCATTTTTCACCTTTCTGAAGCATGACCTAATGGGGGGTGTTATCTCTTTTGTCAAAAATCACCTGTTTTTGCTTGAACATTAAATGCCTCCAAATGGTAATAAATTCACTTCCCGGGGTGAAGAAACACTTTTTGAGACCTCAGAGTGAGTAAATTGGCCATTTTCATGCACTTTTAACCTTTCAACAAATCTTGTGTTTAGAGCCCCTGGAAGCATGAAAATCACTTTAAACATGCTAATTTTAGCTCTTAAACTAATGATCTACCTACAAATGTGAACTGACGTTCAAAAATAAAACATTTGAAAACGGACCATTTTTCACCTTTCTGAAGCATGACGTAATGGGGGGTGTTATCTCTTTTGTCAAAAATCACCTGTTTTTGCTTGAACATTAAATGCCTCCAAATAGTATTTAATTCACTTCCCGGGCCCCTGGAAGCATGAAAATCACTTTAAACATGCTAATTTTAGCTCTAAAACTGATGATCTACCTACAAATGTGAACTCACGTTCAAAAATAAAACATTTGAAAACGGACCATTTTTCACCTTTCTGAAGCATCACGTATCGGGGGGGTGTTATCTCTTTTGTCAAAAATCACCTGTTTTTGCTTGAACATTAAATGCCTCCAAAGGGTATTTAATTCACTTCCCGGGCCCCTGGAAGCATGAAAATCACTTTAAACATGCTAATTTTAGCTCTAAAACTGATGATCTACCTACAAATGTGAACTGATGTTCAAAAATAAAACATTTCAAAACGGACCATTTTTCACCTTTCTGAAGCATGACCTAATGGGGGGGGTGTTATCTCTTTTGTCAAAAATCACCTGTTTTTGCTTGAACATTAAATGCCTCCAAATGGTATTTAATCCACTTCCCGGGGTGAAGACACACTTTTTGAGACCTCAGAGTGAATAAATTGGCCATTTTCATGCACTTTTAACCATTCCACAAATCTTGTGTTTAGGGCCCCTGGAAGCATGAAAAAAACTTTAAACATGCTAATTTTAGCTCTAAAACTGATGATCTACCTACAAATGTGAACTGACGTTCAAAAATAAAACATTTGAAAACGGACCATTTTTCACCTTTCTGAAGCATGACGTAATGGGGGGTGTTATCTCTTTTGTCAAAAATCACCTGTTTTTGCTTGAACATTAAATGCCTCCAAATGGTATTTAATTCACTTCCCGGGCCCCTGGAAGCATGAAAATCACTTTAAACATGCTAATTTTAGCTCTAAAACTGATGATCTACCTACAAATGTGAACTGACGTTCAAAAATAAAACATTTGAAAACGGACCATTTTTCACCTTTCTGAAGCATGACGTAATAGGGGGGTGTTATCTCTTTTGTCAAAAATCACCTGTTTTTACTTGAACATTAAATTCCTCCAAATGGTATTAAATTCACTTCCCGGGCCCCTGGAAGCATGAAAATCACTTTAAACATGCTAATTTTAGCTCTTAAACTGATGATCTACCTACAAATGTGAACTGACGTTCGAAAATAAAACATTTGAAAACGGACCATTTTTCACCTTTCTGAAGCATGACGTAATGGGGGGTGTTATCTCTTTTGTCAAAAATCACCTATTTTTGCTTGAACATTAAATGCCTCCAAATGGTATTTAATTCACTTCCCGGGCCACTGGAAGCATGAAAATCACTTTAAACATGCTAATTTTAGCTCTTAAACTGATGATCTACCTACAAATGTGAACTGACGTTCGAAAATAAAACATTTGAAAACGGACCATTTTTCACCTTTCTGAAGCATGACGTAATGGGGGGGTGTTATCTCTTTTGTCAAAAATCACCTGTTTTTGCTTGAACATTAAATGCCTCCAAATGGTATTTAATTCACTTCTCGGGCCCCTGGAAGCATGAAAATCACTTTAAGCATGCTAATTTTAGCTCTAAAACTGATGATCTACCTACAAATGTGAACTGACGTTCAAAAATAAAACATTTGAAAACGGACCATTTTTCACCTTTCTGAAGCATGACGTAATGAGGGGGTGTTATCTCTTTTGTCAAAAATCACCTGTTTTTGCTTGAACATTAAATGCCTCCAAATGGTATTTAATTCACTTCCCGGGATGAAGAAACACTTTTTGAGACCTCAGAGTGAGTAAATTGGCCATTTTCATGCACTTTTAACCATTCCACAAATCTTGTGTTTAGGGCCCCTGGAAGCATGAAAATCACTTTAAACATGCTAATTTTAGCTCTTAAACTGATGATCTACCTACAAATGTGAACTGACGTTCAAAAATAAAACATTTGAAAACGGACCATTTTTCACCTTTCTGAAGCATGACATAATGGGGGGGTGTTATCTCTTTTGTCAAAAATCACCTGTTTTTGCTTGAACAATAAATGCCTCCAAATGGTATTTAATTCACTTCCCGGGCCCCTGGAAGCATGAAAATCACTTTAAACATGCTAATTTTAGCTCTAAAACTAATGATTTACCTACAAATGTGAACTGACATTCAAAAATAAAACATTTGAAAACGGACCATTTTTCACCTTTCTGAAGCATGACGTAATGGGGGGGTGTTATCTCTTTTGTCAAAAATCACCTGTTTTTGCTTGAACATTAAATGCCTCCAAATAGTATTTAATTCACTTCTCGGGCCCCTGGAAGCATAAAAATCACTTTAAACATGCTAATTTTAGATCTAAAACTGATGATCTACCTACAAATGTGAACTGACGTTCAAAAATAAAACATTTGAAAACGGACCATTTTTCACCTTTCCGAAGCATGACGTAATGGGGGGGTGTTATCTCTTTTGTAAAAAATCACCTGTTTTTGCTTGGACATTAAATGCCTCCAAATGGTATTTAATTCACTTCCCGGGCCCCTGGAAGCATAAAAATCACTTTAAACATGCTAATTTTAGCTCTAAAACTGATGATCTACCTACAAATGTGAACTGACGTTCAAAAATAAAACATTTGAAAACTGACCATTTTTCACCTTTCTGAAGCATGACGTAATGGGGGGGTGTTATCTCTTTTGTCAAAAATCACCTGCTTTTGCTTGAACATTAAATGCCTCCAAATGGTATTTAATTCACTTCCCGGGGTGAAGAAACACTTTTTGAGACCTCAGAGTGAGTAAATTGGCCATTTTCATGCACTTTTAACCATTCCACAAATCTTGTGTTTAGGGCCCCTGGAAGCATGAAAATCACTTTAAACATGCTAATTTTAGCTCTAAAACTGATGATCTACCTACAAATGTGAACTGATGCTCAAAAATAAAACATTTGAAAACGGACCATTTTTCACCTTTCTGAAGCATGACGTAATGCGGGGGTGTTATCTCTTTTGTCAAAAATCACCTGTTTTTGCTTGAACATTAAATGCCTCCAAATGATATTTAATTCACTTCCCGGGCCCCTGGAAGCATGAAAATCACTTTAAACATGCTAATTTTAGCTCTAAAACTGATGATCTGCCTACAAATGTGAACTGACGTTCAAAAATAAAACATTTGAAAACGGACCATTTTTCACCTTTCTGAAGCATGACCTAATGGGGGGGTGTTATCTCTTTTGTCAAAAATCACCTGTTTTTGCTTGAACATTAAATGCCTCCAAATGGTAATAAATTCACTTCCCGGGGTGAAGAAACACTTTTTGAGACCTCAGAGTGAGTAAATTGGCCATTTTCATGCACTTTTAACCTTTCAACAAATCTTGTGTTTAGAGCCCCTGGAAGCATGAAAATCACTTTAAACATGCTAATTTTAGCTCTTAAACTAATGATCTACCTACAAATGTGAACTGACGTTCAAAAATAAAACATTTAAAAACGGACCATTTTTCACCTTTCTGAAGCATGACGTAATGGGGGGTGTTATCTCTTTTGTCAAAAATCACCTGTTTTTGCTTGAACATTAAATGCCTCCAAATAGTATTTAATTCACTTCCCGGGCCCCTGGAAGCATGAAAATCACTTTAAACATGCTAATTTTAGCTCTAAAACTGATGATCTACCTACAAATGTGAACTCACGTTCAAAAATAAAACATTTGAAAACGGACCATTTTTCACCTTTCTGAAGCATCACGTATCGGGGGGGTGTTATCTCTTTTGTCAAAAATCACCTGTTTTTGCTTGAACATTAAATGCCTCCAAAGGGTATTTAATTCACTTCCCGGGCCCCTGGAAGCATGAAAATCACTTTAAACATGCTAATTTTAGCTCTAAAACTGATGATCTACCTACAAATGTGAACTGATGTTCAAAAATAAAACATTTCAAAACGGACCATTTTTCACCTTTCTGAAGCATGACCTAATGGGGGGGGTGTTATCTCTTTTGTCAAAAATCACCTGTTTTTGCTTGAACATTAAATGCCTCCAAATGGTATTTAATCCACTTCCCGGGGTGAAGACACACTTTTTGAGACCTCAGAGTGAATAAATTGGCCATTTTCATGCACTTTTAACCATTCCACAAATCTTGTGTTTAGGGCCCCTGGAAGCATGAAAAAAACTTTAAACATGCTAATTTTAGCTCTAAAACTGATGATCTACCTACAAATGTGAACTGACGTTCAAAAATAAAACATTTGAAAACGGACCATTTTTCACCTTTCTGAAGCATGACGTAATGGGGGGTGTTATCTCTTTTGTCAAAAATCACCTGTTTTTGCTTGAACATTAAATGCCTCCAAATGGTATTTAATTCACTTCCCGGGCCCCTGGAAGCATGAAAATCACTTTAAACATGCTAATTTTAGCTCTAAAACTGATGATCTACCTACAAATGTGAACTGACGTTCAAAAATAAAACATTTGAAAACGGACCATTTTTCACCTTTCTGAAGCATGACGTATCGGGGGGTGTTATCTCTTTTATCAAAAATCACCTGTTTTTGCTTGAACATTAAATGCCTCCAAAGGGTATTTAATTCACTTCCCGGGCCCCTGGAAGCATGAAAATCACTTTAAACATGCTAATTTTAGCTCTAAAACTGATGATCTACCTACAAATGTGAACTGATGTTCAAAAATAAAACATTTGAAAACTGACCATTTTTCACCTTTCTGAAGCATGACCTAATGGGGTGGGGTGTTATCTCTTTTGTCAAAAATCACCTGTTTTTGCTTGAACATTAAATGCCTCCAAATGGTATTTAATTCACTTCCCGGGGTGAAGAAACACTTTTTGAGACCTCAGAGTGAATAAATTGGCCATTTTCATGCACTTTTAACCATTCCACAAATCTTGTGTTTAGGGCCCCTGGAAGCATGAAAATCACTTTAAACATGCTAATTTTAGCTCTAAAACTGATGATCTACCTACAAATGTGTACTGACGTTCAAAAATAAAACATTTGAAAACGGACCATTTTTCACCTTTCTGAAGCATGACGTAATGGGGGGGTGTTATCTCTTTTGTCAAAAATCACCTGTTTTTACTTGAACATTAAATTCCTCCAAATGGTATTAAATTCACTTCCCGGGCCCCTGGAAGCATGAAAATCACTTTAAACATGCTAATTTTAGCTCTTAAACTGATGATCTACCTACAAATGTGAACTGACGTTCGAAAATAAAACATTTGAAAACGGACCATTTTTCACCTTTCTGAAGCATGACGTAATGGGGGGGTGTTATCTCTTTTGTCAAAAATCACCTATTTTTGCTTGAACATTAAATGCCTCCAAATGGTATTTAATTCACTTCCCGGGCCACTGGAAGCATGAAAATCACTTTAAACATGCTAATTTTAGCTCTTAAACTGATGATCTACCTACAAATGTGAACTGACGTTCGAAAATAAAACATTTGAAAACGGACCATTTTTCACCTTTCTGAAGCATGACGTAATGGGGGGGTGTTATCTCTTTTGTCAAAAATCACCTGTTTTTGCTTGAACATTAAATGCCTCCAAATGGTATTTAATTCACTTCTCGGGCCCCTGGAAGCATGAAAATCACTTTAAGCATGCTAATTTTAGCTCTAAAACTGATGATCTACCTACAAATGTGAACTGACGTTCAAAAATAAAACATTTGAAAACGGACCATTTTTCACCTTTCTGAAGCATGACGTAATGAGGGGGTGTTATCTCTTTTGTCAAAAATCACCTGTTTTTGCTTGAACATTAAATGCCTCCAAATGGTATTTAATTCACTTCCCGGGATGAAGAAACACTTTTTGAGACCTCAGAGTGAGTAAATTGGCCATTTTCATGCACTTTTAACCATTCCACAAATCTTGTGTTTAGGGCCCCTGGAAGCATGAAAATCACTTTAAACATGCTAATTTTAGCTCTTAAACTGATGATCTACCTACAAATGTGAACTGACGTTCAAAAATAAAACATTTGAAAACGGACCATTTTTCACCTTTCTGAAGCATGACATAATGGGGGGGTGTTATCTCTTTTGTCAAAAATCACCTGTTTTTGCTTGAACAATAAATGCCTCCAAATGGTATTTAATTCACTTCCCGGGCCCCTGGAAGCATGAAAATCACTTTAAACATGCTAATTTTAGCTCTAAAACTAATGATTTACCTACAAATGTGAACTGACATTCAAAAATAAAACATTTGAAAACGGACCATTTTTCACCTTTCTGAAGCATGACGTAATGGGGGGGTGTTATCTCTTTTGTCAAAAATCACCTGTTTTTGCTTGAACATTAAATGCCTCCAAATAGTATTTAATTCACTTCTCGGGCCCCTGGAAGCATAAAAATCACTTTAAACATGCTAATTTTAGCTCTAAAACTGATGATCTACCTACAAATGTGAACTGACGTTCAAAAATAAAACATTTGAAAACGGACCATTTTTCACCTTTCTGAAGCATGACGTAATGGGGGGGTGTTATCTCTTTTGTAAAAAATCACCTGTTTTTGCTTGAACATTAAATGCCTCCAAATGGTATTTAATTCACTTCCCGGGCCCCTGGAAGCATAAAAATCACTTTAAACATGCTAATTTTAGCTCTAAAACTGATGATCTACCTACAAATGTGAACTGACGTTCAAAAATAAAACATTTGAAAACTGACCATTTTTCACCTTTCTGAAGCATGACGTAATGGGGGGGTGTTATCTCTTTTGTCAAAAATCACCTGCTTTTGCTTGAACATTAAATGCCTCCAAATGGTATTTAATTCACTTCCCGGGGTGAAGAAACACTTTTTGAGACCTCAGAGTGAGTAAATTGGCCATTTTCATGCACTTTTAACCATTCCACAAATCTTGTGTTTAGGGCCCCTGGAAGCATGAAAATCACTTTAAACATGCTAATTTTAGCTCTAAAACTGATGATCTACCTACAAATGTGAACTGATGCTCAAAAATAAAACATTTGAAAACGGACCATTTTTCACCTTTCTGAAGCATGACGTAATGGGGGGGTGGTATCTCTTTTGTCAAAAATCACCTGTTTTTACTTGAACATTAAATGCCTCCAAATGGTATTTAATTCACTTCCCGGGCCCCTGGAAGCATGAAAATCACTTTAAACATGCTAATTTTAGCTCTAAAACTGATGATCTGCCTACAAATGTGAACTGACGTTCAAAAATAAAACATTTGAAAACGGACCATTTTTCACCTTTCTGAAGCATGACCTAATGGGGGGGTGTTATCTCTTTTGTCAAAAATCACCTGTTTTTGCTTGAACATTAAATGCCTCCAAATGGTATTTAATTCACTTCCCGGGCCCCTGGAAGCATGAAAATCACTTTAAACATGCTAATTTTAGCTCTAAAACTGATGATCTACCTACAAATGTGAACTGACGTTCAAAAATAAAACATTTGAAAACGGACCATTTTTCACCTTTCTGAAGCATGACGTAATGGGGGGGTGTTATCTCTTTTGTCAAAAATCACCTGTTTTTGCTTGAACATTAAATGCCTCCAAATGGTAATAAATTCACTTCCCGGGGTGAAGAAACACTTTTTGAGACCTCAGAGTGAGTAAATTGGCCATTTTCATGCACTTTTAACCTTTCAACAAATCTTGTGTTTAGAGCCCCTGGAAGCATGAAAATCACTTTAAACATGCTAATTTTAGCTCTTAAACTGATGATCTACCTACAAATGTGAACTGACGTTCAAAAATAAAACATTTGAAAACGGACCATTTTTCACCTTTCTGAAGCATGACGTAATGGGGGGTGTTATCTCTTTTGTCAAAAATCACCTGTTTTTGCTTGAACATTAAATGCCTCCAAATAGTATTTAATTCACTTCCCGGGCCCCTGGAAGCATGAAAATCACTTTAAACATGCTAATTTTAGCTCTAAAACTGATGATCTACCTACAAATGTGAACTCACGTTCAAAAATAAAACATTTGAAAACGGACCATTTTTCACCTTCCTGAAGCATCACGTATCGGGGGGTGGTATCTCTTTTGTCAAAAATCACCTGTTTTTGCTTGAACATTAAATGCCTCCAAAGGGTATTTAATTCACTTCCCGGGCCCCTGGAAGCATGAAAATCACTTTAAACATGCTAATTTTAGCTCTAAAACGGATGATCTACCTACAAATGTGAACTGATGTTCAAAAATAAAACATTTCAAAACGGACCATTTTTCACCTTTCTGAAGCATGACGTAATGGGGGGGTGTTATCTCTTTTGTCAAAAATCACCTGTTTTTGCTTGAACATTAAATGCCTCCAAATGGTATTTAATTCACTTCTCGGGCCCCTGGAAGCATGAAAATCACTTTAAGCATGCTAATTTTAGCTCTAAAACTGATGATCTACCTACAAATGTGAACTGACGTTCAAAAATAAAACATTTGAAAACGGACCATTTTTCACCTTTCTGAAGCATGACGTAATGAGGGGGTGTTATCTCTTTTGTCAAAAATCACCTGTTTTTGCTTGAACATTAAATGCCTCCAAATGGTATTTAATTCACTTCCCGGGATGAAGAAACACTTTTTGAGACCTCAGAGTGAGTAAATTGGCCATTTTCATGCACTTTTAACCATTCCACAAATCTTGTGTTTAGGGCCCCTGGAAGCATGAAAATCACTTTAAACATGCTAATTTTAGCTCTTAAACTGATGATCTACCTACAAATGTGAACTGACGTTCAAAAATAAAACATTTGAAAACGGACCATTTTTCACCTTTCTGAAGCATGACATAATGGGGGGGTGTTATCTCTTTTGTCAAAAATCACCTGTTTTTGCTTGAACAATAAATGCCTCCAAATGGTATTTAATTCACTTCCCGGGCCCCTGGAAGCATGAAAATCACTTTAAACATGCTAATTTTAGCTCTAAAACTAATGATTTACCTACAAATGTGAACTGACATTCAAAAATAAAACATTTGAAAACGGACCATTTTTCACCTTTCTGAAGCATGACGTAATGGGGGGGTGTTATCTCTTTTGTCAAAAATCACCTGTTTTTGCTTGAACATTAAATGCCTCCAAATAGTATTTAATTCACTTCTCGGGCCCCTGGAAGCATAAAAATCACTTTAAACATGCTAATTTTAGCTCTAAAACTGATGATCTACCTACAAATGTGAACTGACGTTCAAAAATAAAACATTTGAAAACGGACCATTTTTCACCTTTCTGAAGCATGACGTAATGGGGGGGTGTTATCTCTTTTGTAAAAAATCACCTGTTTTTGCTTGAACATTAAATGCCTCCAAATGGTATTTAATTCACTTCCCGGGCCCCTGGAAGCATAAAAATCACTTTAAACATGCTAATTTTAGCTCTAAAACTGATGATCTACCTACAAATGTGAACTGACGTTCAAAAATAAAACATTTGAAAACTGACCATTTTTCACCTTTCTGAAGCATGACGTAATGGGGGGGTGTTATCTCTTTTGTCAAAAATCACCTGCTTTTGCTTGAACATTAAATGCCTCCAAATGGTATTTAATTCACTTCCCGGGGTGAAGAAACACTTTTTGAGACCTCAGAGTGAGTAAATTGGCCATTTTCATGCACTTTTAACCATTCCACAAATCTTGTGTTTAGGGCCCCTGGAAGCATGAAAATCACTTTAAACATGCTAATTTTAGCTCTAAAACTGATGATCTACCTACAAATGTGAACTGATGCTCAAAAATAAAACATTTGAAAACGGACCATTTTTCACCTTTCTGAAGCATGACGTAATGGGGGGGTGGTATCTCTTTTGTCAAAAATCACCTGTTTTTACTTGAACATTAAATGCCTCCAAATGGTATTTAATTCACTTCCCGGGCCCCTGGAAGCATGAAAATCACTTTAAACATGCTAATTTTAGCTCTAAAACTGATGATCTGCCTACAAATGTGAACTGACGTTCAAAAATAAAACATTTGAAAACGGACCATTTTTCACCTTTCTGAAGCATGACCTAATGGGGGGGTGTTATCTCTTTTGTCAAAAATCACCTGTTTTTGCTTGAACATTAAATGCCTCCAAATGGTATTTAATTCACTTCCCGGGCCCCTGGAAGCATGAAAATCACTTTAAACATGCTAATTTTAGCTCTAAAACTGATGATCTACCTACAAATGTGAACTGACGTTCAAAAATAAAACATTTGAAAACGGACCATTTTTCACCTTTCTGAAGCATGACGTAATGGGGGGGTGTTATCTCTTTTGTCAAAAATCACCTGTTTTTGCTTGAACATTAAATGCCTCCAAATGGTAATAAATTCACTTCCCGGGGTGAAGAAACACTTTTTGAGACCTCAGAGTGAGTAAATTGGCCATTTTCATGCACTTTTAACCTTTCAACAAATCTTGTGTTTAGAGCCCCTGGAAGCATGAAAATCACTTTAAACATGCTAATTTTAGCTCTTAAACTGATGATCTACCTACAAATGTGAACTGACGTTCAAAAATAAAACATTTGAAAACGGACCATTTTTCACCTTTCTGAAGCATGACGTAATGGGGGGTGTTATCTCTTTTGTCAAAAATCACCTGTTTTTGCTTGAACATTAAATGCCTCCAAATAGTATTTAATTCACTTCCCGGGCCCCTGGAAGCATGAAAATCACTTTAAACATGCTAATTTTAGCTCTAAAACTGATGATCTACCTACAAATGTGAACTCACGTTCAAAAATAAAACATTTGAAAACGGACCATTTTTCACCTTCCTGAAGCATCACGTATCGGGGGGTGGTATCTCTTTTGTCAAAAATCACCTGTTTTTGCTTGAACATTAAATGCCTCCAAAGGGTATTTAATTCACTTCCCGGGCCCCTGGAAGCATGAAAATCACTTTAAACATGCTAATTTTAGCTCTAAAACGGATGATCTACCTACAAATGTGAACTGATGTTCAAAAATAAAACATTTCAAAACGGACCATTTTTCACCTTTCTGAAGCATGACCTAATGGGGGGGGTGTTATCTCTTTTGTCAAAAATCACCTGTTTTTGCTTGAACATTAAATGCCTCCAAATGGTATTTAATCCACTTTCCGGGGTGAAGACACACTTTTTGAGACCTCAGAGTGAATAAATTGGCCATTTTTATGCACTTTTAACCAATCCACAAATCTTGTGTTTAGGGCCCCTGGAAGCATGAAAAAACTTTAAACATGCTAATTTTAGCTCTAAAACTGATGATCTACCTACAAATGTGAACTGACGTTCAAAAATAAAACATTTGAAAACTGACCATTTTTCACCTTTCTGAAGCATGACGTAATGGGGGGTGTTATCTCTTTTGTCAAAAATCACCTGTTTTTGCTTGAACATGAAATCCCTCCAAAAGGTATTTAATTCACTTCCCCGGCCCCTGGAAGAATGAAAATCACTTTAAACATGCTAATTTTAGCTCTAAAACTGATGATCTACCTACAAATGTGAACTGACGTTCAAAAATTAAACATTTGAAAACGGACCATTTTACACCTTTCTGAAGCATGACGTAATGGGGGGGTGTTATCTCTTTTGTCAAAAATCACCTGTTTTTACTTGAACATTAAATTCCTCCAAATGGTATTAAATTCACTTCCCGGGCCCCTGGAAGCATGAAAATCACTTTAAACATGCTAATTTTAGCTCTTAAACTGATGATCTACCTACAAATGTGAACTGATGTTCGAAAACAAAACATTTGAAAACGGACCATTTTTCACCTTTCTGAAGCATGACGTAATGGGGGGGTGTTATCTCTTTTGTCAAAAATCACCTGTTTTTGCTTGAACATTAAATGCCTCCAAATGGTATTTAATTCACTTCTCGGGCCCCTGGAAGCATGAAAATCACTTTAAGCATGCTAATTTTAGCTCTAAAACTGATGATCTACCTACAAATGTGAACTGACGTTCAAAAATAAAACATTTGAAAACGGACCATTTTTCACCTTTCTGAAGCATGACGTAATGAGGGGGTGTTATCTCTTTTGTCAAAAATCACCTGTTTTTGCTTGAACATTAAATGCCTCCAAATGGTATTTAATTCACTTCCCGGGATGAAGAAACACTTTTTGAGACCTCAGAGTCAGTAAATTGGCCATTTTCATCCACTTTTAACCATTCCACAAATCTTGTGTTTAGGGCCCCTGGAAGCATGAAAATCACTTTAAACATGCTAATTTTAGCTCTTAAACTGATGATCTACCTACAAATGTGAACTGACGTTCAAAAATAAAACATTTGAAAACGGACCATTTTTCACCTTTCTGAAGCATGACGTAATGGGGGGTGTTATCTCTTTTGTCAAAAATCACCTGTTTTTGATTGAACATTAAATGCCTCCAACTGGTATTTAATTCACTTCCCGGGCCTCTGGAAGCATGAAAATCACTTTAAACATGCTAATTTTAGCTCTAAAACTGATGATCTACCTACAAATGTGAACTGACGTTCAAAAATAAAACATTTGAAAACGGGCCATTTTTCACCTTTCTGAAGCATGACGTAATGGGGGGGTGTTATCTCTTTTGTCAAAAATCACCTGTTTTTGCTTGGACATTAAATGCCTCCAAATGGTATTTAATTCACTTCCCGGGCCCCTGGAAGCATGAAAATCACTTTAAACATGCTAATTTTAGCTCTAAAACTAATGATCTACCTACAAATGTGAACTGACATTCAAAAATAAAACATTTGAAAACGACCCATTTTTCACCTTTCTGAAGCATGACGCAATGGGGGGTGTTATCTCTTTTGTCAAAAATCACCTGTTTTTGCTTGAACATTAAATGCCTCCAAATGGTATTTAATTCACTTCCCGGGCCCATGGAAGCATGAAAATCACTTTAAACATGCTAATTTTTGCTCTAAAACTGATGATCTACCTACAAATGTGAACTGACGTTCAAAAATAAAACATTTGAAAACGGACCATTTTCACCTTTCTGAAGCATGACGTAATGGGGGGGTGTTATCTCTTTTGTCAAAAATCACCTGTTTTTGCTTGAACATTAAATGCCTCCAAATGGTATTTAATTCACTTCCCGGGCCCCTGGAAGCATGAAAATCACTTTAAACATGCTAATTTTAGCTCTAAAACCGATGATCTACCTACAAATGTGAACTGACGTTCAAAAATAAAACATTTGAAAACGGACCATTTTTCACCTTTCTGAAGCATGACGTAATGGGGAGGTGTTATCTCTTTTGTCAAAAATCACCTGTTTTTGCTTGAACATTAAATTCCTCCAAATGGTATTTAATTCACTTCCCGGGCCCCTGGAAGCATGAAAATCACTTTAAACATGCTAATTTTAGCTCTTAAACTGATGATCTACCTACAAATGTGAACTGACGTTCAAAAATAAAACATTTGAAAACGGACCATTTTTCACCTTTCTGAAGCATGACGTAATGGGGGGGTGTTATCTCTTTTGTCAAAAATCACCTATTTTTGCTTGAACATTAAATGCCTCCAAATAGTATTTAATTCACTTCCCGGGCCACTGGAGCATGAAAATCACTTTAAACATGCTAATTTTAGCTCTTAAACTGATGATCTACCTACAAATGTGAACTGACGTTCGAAAATAAAACATTTGAAAACGGACCATTTTTCACCTTTCTGAAGCATGACGTAATGGGGGGGGTGTTATCTCTTTTGTCAAAAATCACCTGTTTTTGCTTGAACATTAAATGCCTCCAAATGGTATTTAATTCACTTCTCGGGCCCCTGGAAGCATGAAAATCACTTTAAGCATGCTAATTTTAGCTCTAAAACTGATGATCTACCTACAAATGTGAACTGACGTTCAAAAATAAAACATTTGAAAACGGACCATTTTTCACCTTTCTGAAGCATGACGTAATGAGGGGGTGTTATCTCTTTTGACAAAAATCACCTGTTTTTGCTTGAACATTAAATGCCTCCAAATGGTATTTAATTCACTTCCCGGGATGAAGAAACACTTTTTGAGACCTCAGTGTGAGAAAATTGGCCATTTTCATGCACTTTTAACCATTCCACAAATCTTGTGTTTAGGGCCCCTGGAAGCATGAAAATCACTTTAAACATGCTAATTTTAGCTCTAAAACTGATGATCTACCTACAAATGTGAACTGACGTTCAAAAATAAAACATTTGAAAACGGACCATTTTTCACCTTTCTGAAGCATGACGTAATGGGGGGTGTTATCTCTTTTGTCAAAAATCACCTGCTTTCGCTTGAACATTAAATGCCTCCAAATGGTATTTAATTCACTTACCGGGGTGAAGAAACACTTTTTGAGACCTCAGAGTGAGTAAATTGGCCATTTTCATGCACTTTTACCCATTCCACAAATCTTGTGTTTAGGGCCCCTGGAAGCATGAAAATCACTTTAAACATGCTAATTTTAGCTCTAAAACTGATGATCTACCTACAAATGTGAACTGATGTTCAAAAATAAAACATTTGAAAACGGGCCATTTTTCACCTTTCTGAAGCATGAAGTAATGGGGGGTGTTATCTCTTTTGTCAAAAATCACCTCTTTTTGCTTGAACATTAAATGCCTCCAAATGGTATTTAATTCACTTCCCGGGCCCCTGGAAGCATGAAAATCACTTTAAACATGCTAATTTTAGCTCTAAAACTGATGATCTACCTACAAATGTGAACTGACGTTCAAAAATAAAACATTTGAAAACGGACCATTTTTCACCTTTCTGAAGCATGACGTAATGGGGGGGTGTTATCTCTTTTGTCAAAAATCACCTGTTTTTGCTTGAACATTAAATGCCTCCAAATTGTATTTAATTCACTTCCCGGGCCCCTGGAAGCATGAAAATCACTTTAAACATGCTAATTTTAGCTCTAAAACTAATGATCTACCTACAAATGTGAACTGACATTCGAAAATAAAACATTTGAAAACGGACCATTTTTCACCTTTCTGAAGCATGACGTAATGGGGGGTGTTATCTCTTTTGTCAAAAATCACCTGTTTTTGCTTGAACATTAAATGCCTCCAAATAGTATTTAATTCACTTCTCGGGCCCCTGGAAGCATAAAAATCACTTTAAACATGCTAATTTTAGCTCTAATACTGATGATCTACCTACAAATGTGAACTGACGTTCAAAAATAAAACATTTGAAAACGGACCATTTTTCACCTTTCTGAAGCATGACGTAATGGGGGGGTGTTATCTCTTTTGTCAAAAATCACCTGCTTTTGCTTGAACATTAAATGCCTCCAAATGGTATTTAATTCACTTCCCGGGGTGAAGAAACACTTTTTGAGACCTCAGAGTGAGTAAATTGGCCATTTTCATGCACTTTTACCCATTCCACAAATCTTGTGTTTAGGGCCCCTGGAAGCATGAAAATCACTTTAAACATGCTAATTTTAGCTCTAAAACTGATGATCTACCTACAAATGTGAACTGATGCTCAAAAATAAAACATTTGAAAACGGACCATTTTTCACCTTTCTGAAGCATGACGTAATGGGGGGTGTTATCTCTGTTGTCAAAAATCACCTGTTTTTGCTTAAACATTAAATGCCTCCAAATGGTATTTAATTCACTTCCCGGGCCCCTGGAAGCATGAAAATCACTTTAAACATGCTAATTTTAGCTCTAAAACTGATGATCTACCTACAAATGTGAACTGACGTTCAAAAATAAAACATTTGAAAACTGACCATTTTTCACCTTTCTGAAGCATGACCTAATGGGGGGTGTTATCTCTTTTGTCAAAAATCACCTGTTTTTGCTTGAACATTAAATGCCTCCAAATGGTATTTAATTCACTTCCCGGGCCCCTGGAAGCATGAAAATCACTTTAAACATGCTAATTTTAGCTCTAAAACTGATGATCTACCTACAAATGTGAACTGACGTTCAAAAATAAAACATTTGAAAACTGACCATTTTTCACCTTTCTGAAGCATGACGTAATGGGGGGGTGTTATCTCTTTTGTCAAAAATCACCTGTTTTTGCTTGAACATTAAATGCCTCCAAATGGTAATAAATTCACTTCCCAGGGTGAAGAAACACTTTTTGAGACATCAGAGTGAGTAAATTGGCCATTTTCATGCACTTTTAACCATTCCACAAATCTTGTGTTTAGAGCCCCTGGAAGCATGAAAATCACTTTAAACATGCTAATTTTAGCTCTTAAACTGATGATCTACCTACAAATGTAAACTGACGTTCAAAAATAAAACATTTGAAAATGGACCATTTTTCACCTTTCTGAAGCATGACGTAATGGGGGGGGGTGTTATCTCTTTTGTCAAAAATCACCTGTTTTTGCTTGAACATGAAATGCCTCCAAATGGTATTTAATTCACTTCCCGGGCCCCTGGAAGCATGAAAATCACTTTAAACATGCTAATTTTAGCTCTAAAACCGATGATCTACCTACAAATGTGAAATGACGTTCAAAAATAAAACATTTGAAAACGGACCATTTTTCACCTTTCTGAAGCATGACGTAATGGGGGGTGTTATCTCTTTTGTCAAAAATCACCTGTTTTTTCTTGAACATTAAATGCCTCCAAATGATATTTAATTCACTTCCCGGGCCCCTGGAAGTATGAAAATCACTTTAAACATGCTAATTTTAGCTCTAAAACTGATGATCTACGTACAAATGTGAACTGACGTTCAAAAATAAAACATTTGAAAACGGACCATTTTTCACCTTTCTGAAGCATGACGTAATGGGGGGGTGTTATCTCTTTTGTCAAAAATCACCTGTTTTTGCTTGAACATTAAATGCCTCCAAATGGTATTTAATTCACTTCCCAGGCCCCTGGAAGCATGAAAATCACTTTAAACATGCTAATTTTAGCTCTAAAACTGATGATCTACCTACAAATGTGAACTGACGTTCAAAAATAAAACATTTGAAAACTGACCATTTTTCACCTTTCTGAAGCATGACGTAATGGGGGGGTGATATCTCTTTTGTCAAAAATCACCTGTTTTTGCTTGAACATGAAATGCCTCCAAATGGTATTTAATTCACTTTCCGTGCCCCTGGAAGCATGAAAATCACTTTAAACATGCTAATTTTAGCTCTAAAACTGATGATCTACCTACAAATGTGAACTGACGTTCAAAAATAAAACATTTGAAAACGGACCATTTTTCACCTTTCTGAAGCATGACGTAATGGGGGGGTGTTATCTCTTTTGTCAAAAATCACCTGTTTTTACTTGAACATTAAATTCCTCCAAATGGTATTTAATTCACTTCCCGGGCCCCTGGAAGCATGAAAATCACTTTAAACATGCTATTTTTAGCTCTTAAACTGATGATCTACCTACAAATGTGAACTGACGTTCGAAAATAAAACATTTGAAAACGGACCATTTTTCACCTTTCTGAAGCATGACGTAATGGGGGGGTGTTATCTCTTTTGTCAAAAATCACCTGTTTTTGCTTGAACATTAAATGCCTCCAAATGGTATTTAATTCACTTCCCGGGCCACTTGAAGCATGAAAATCACTTTAAACATGCTAATTTTAGCTCTTAAACTGATGATCTACCTACAAATGTGAACTGACGTTCAAAAATAAAACATTTGAAAACGGACAATTTTTCACCTTTCTGAAGCATGACGTAATGGGGGGTGTTATCGCTTTTGTCAAAAATCACCTGTTTTTATTTGAACATTAAATTCCTCCAAATGGTATTTAATTCACTTTCCGGGCCCCTGGAAGCATGAAAATCACTTTAAACATGCTAATTTTAGCTCATAAACTGATGATCTACCTACAAATGTGAACTGACGTTCAAAAATAAAACATTTGAAAACAGACCATTTTTCACCTTTCTGAAGCATGACGTAATGGGGGGGTGTTATCTCTTTTGTCAAAAATCACCTGTTTTTGCTTGAACATTAAATTCCTCCAAATGGTAATAAATTCACTTCCCGGGGTGAAGAAACACTTTTTGAGACCTCAGAGTGAGTAAATTGCCCATTTTCATGCACTTTTAACCATTCAACAAATCTTGTGTTTAGAGCCCCTGGAAGCATGAAAATCACTTTAAACATGCTAATTTTAGCTCTTAAACTGATGATCTACCTACAAATGTGAACTGACGTTCGAAAATAAAACATTTGAAAACAGACCATTTTTCACCTTTCTGAAGCATGACGTAATGGGGGGGTGTTATCTCTTTTGTCAAAAATCACCTGTTTTTGCTTGAACATTAAATGCCTCCAAAGGTAATTTAATTCACTTCCCGGGCCCCTGGAAGCATGAAAATCACTTTAAACATGCTAATTTTAGCTCTAAAACTGATGATCTACCTACAAATGTGAACTGATGTTCAAAAATAAAACATTTGAAAACGGACCATTTTTCACCTTTCTGAAGCATGACGTAATGGGGGGTGTTATCTCTTTTGTCAAAAATCACCTGTTTTTGCTTGAACATTAAATGCCTCCAAATGGTATTTAATTCACTTCCCGGGCCCCTGGAAGCATGAAAATCACTTTAAACATGCTAATTTTTGCTCTAAAACTGATGATCTACCTACAAATGTGAACTGACGTTCAAAAATAAAACATTTGAAAACGGACCATTTTTCACCTTTCTGAAGCATGACGTAATGGGGGGGTGTTATCTCTTTTGTCAAAAATCACCTGTTTTTGCTTGAATATTAAATGCCTCCAAATGGTATTTAATTCACTTCCCGGGCCCCTGGAAGCATAAAAATCACTTTAAACATGCTAATTTTAGCTCTAAAACTGATGATCTACCTACAAATGTGAACTGACGTTCAAAAATAAAACATTTGAAAACTGACCATTTTTCACCTTTCTGAAGCATGACGTAATGGGGGGGGTGTTATCTCTTTTGTCAAAAATCACCTGCTTTTGCTTGAACATTAAATGCCTCCAAATGGTATTTAATTCACTTCCCGGGGTGAAGAAACACTTTTTGAGACCTCAGAGTGAGTAAATTGGCCATTTTCATGCACTTTTAACCATTCCACAAATCTTGTATTTAGGGCCCCTGGAAGCATGAAAATCACTTTAAACATGCTAATTTTAGCTCTTAAACTGATGATCTACCTACAAATGTGAACTGACGTTCAAAAATAAAACATTTGAAAACGGACCATTTTTCACCTTTCTGAAGCATGACGTAATGGGGGGGGGGTGTTATCTCTTTTGTCAAAAATCACCTGTTTTTGCTTGAACATTAAATTCCTCCAAATGGTATTTAATTCACTTCCCGGGCCCCTGGAAGCATGGAAATCACTTTAAACATGCTAATTTTAGCTCATAAACTGATGATCTACCTACAAATGTGAACTGACGTTCAAAAATAAAACATTTGAAAACGGACCATTTTTCACCTTTCTGAAGCATGACGTAATGGGGGGGTGTTATCTCTTTTGTCAAAAATCACCTGTTTTTGCTTGAACATTAAATGCCTCCAAATGGTAATAAATTCACTTCCCAGGGTGAAGAAACACTTTTTGAGACATCAGAGTGAGTAATTGGCCATTTTCATGCACTTTTAACCATTCCACAAATCTTGTGTTTAGGGCCCCTGGAAGCATGAAAATCACTTTAAACATGCTAATTTTAGCTCTAAAACTGATGATCTACCTACAAATGTGAACTGACGTTCAAAAATAAAACATTTGAAAACGGACCATTTTTCACCTTTCTGAAGCATGACGTAATGGGGGGTGTTATCTCTTTTGTCAAAAATCACCTGCTTTCGCTTGAACATTAAATGCCTCCAAATGGTATTTAATTCACTTACCGGGGTGAAGAAACACTTTTTGAGACCTCAGAGTGAGTAAATTGGCCATTTTCATGCACTTTTACCCATTCCACAAATCTTGTGTTTAGGGCCCCTGGAAGCATGAAAATCACTTTAAACATGCTAATTTTAGCTCTAAAACTGATGATCTACCTACAAATGTGAACTGACGTTCAAAAATAAAACATTTGAAAACGGACCATTTTTCACCTTTCTGAAGCATGACGTAATGGGGGGGTGTTATCTCTTTTGTCAAAAATCACCTGTTTTTGCTTGAACATTAAATGCCTCCAAATGGTATTTAATTCACTTCCCAGGCCCCTGGAAGCATGAAAATCACTTTAAACATGCTAATTTTAGCTCTAAAACTGATGATCTACCTACAAATGTGAACTGACGTTCAAAAATAAAACATTTGAAAACTGACCATTTTTCACCTTTCTGAAGCATGACGTAATGGGGGGGTGTTATCTCTTTTGTCAAAAATCACCTGTTTTTGCATGAACATGAAATGCCTCCAAATGGTATTTAATTCACTTTCCGTGCCCCTGGAAGCATGAAAATCACTTTAAACATGCTAATTTTAGCTCTAAAACTGATGATCTACCTACAAATGTGAACTGACGTTCAAAAATAAAACATTTGAAAACGGACCATTTTTCACCTTTCTGAAGCATGACGTAATGGGGGGGTGTTATCTCTTTTGTCAAAAATCACCTGTTTTTACTTGAACATTAAATTCCTCCAAATGGTATTTAATTCACTTCCCGGGCCCCTGGAAGCATGAAAATCACTTTAAACATGCTATTTTTAGCTCTTAAACTGATGATCTACCTACAAATGTGAACTGACGTTCGAAAATAAAACATTTGAAAACAGACCATTTTTCACCTTTCTGAAGCATGACGTAATGAGGGGGTGTTATCTCTTTTGTCAAAAATCACCTGTTTTTGCTTGAACATTAAATGCCTCCAAATGGTATTTAATTCACTTCCCGGGCCACTGGAAGCATGAAAATCACTTTAAACATGCTAATTTTAGCTCTTAAACTGATGATCTACCTACAAATGTGAACTGACGTTCAAAAATAAAACATTTGAAAACGGACCATTTTTCACCTTTCTGAAGCATGACGTAATGGGGGGTGTTATCGCTTTTGTCAAAAATCACCTGTTTTTATTTGAACATTAAATTCCTCCAAATGGTATTTAATTCACTTTCCGGGCCCCTGGAAGCATTAAAATCACTTTAAACATGCTAATTTTAGCTCATAAACTGATGATCTACCTACAAATGTGAACTGACGTTCAAAAATAAAACATTTGAAAACAGACCATTTTTCACCTTTCTGAAGCATGACGTAATGGGGGGGTGTTATCTCTTTTGTCAAAAATCACCTGTTTTTGCTTGAACATTAAATTCCTCCAAATGGTAATAAATTCACTTCCCGGGGTGAAGAAACACTTTTTGAGACCTCAGAGTGAGTAAATTGCCCATTTTCATGCACTTTTAACCATTCAACAAATCTTGTGTTTAGAGCCCCTGGAAGCATGAAAATCACTTTAAACATGCTAATTTTAGCTCTTAAACTGATGATCTACCTACAAATGTGAACTGACGTTCAAAAATAAAACATTTGAAAACGGACCATTTTTCACCTTTCTGAAGCATGACGTAATGGGGGGTGTTATCTCTTTTGTCAAAAATCACCTGCTTTCGCTTGAACATTAAATGCCTCCAAATGGTATTTAATTCACTTACCGGGGTGAAGAAACACTTTTTGAGACCTCAGAGTGAGTAAATTGGCCATTTTCATGCACTTTTACCCATTCCACAAATCTTGTGTTTAGGGCCCCTGGAAGCATGAAAATCACTTTAAACATGCTAATTTTAGCTCTAAAACTGATGATCTACCTACAAATGTGAACTGACGTTCAAAAATAAAACATTTGAAAACGGACCATTTTTCACCTTTCTGAAGCATGACGTAATGGGGGGGTGTTATCTCTTTTGTCAAAAATCACCTGTTTTTGCTTGAACATTAAATGCCTCCAAATGGTATTTAATTCACTTCCCAGGCCCCTGGAAGCATGAAAATCACTTTAAACATGCTATTTTTAGCTCTTAAACTGATGATCTACCTACAAATGTGAACTGACGTTCGAAAATAAAACATTTGAAAACGGACCATTTTTCACCTTTCTGAAGCATGACGTAATGGTTATCTCTTTTGTCAAAAATCACCTGTTTTTGCTTGAACATTAAATGCCTCCAAATGGTATTTAATTCACTTCCCGGGCCACTGGAAGCATGAAAATCACTTTAAACATGCTAATTTTAGCTCTTAAACTGATGATCTACCTACAAATGTGAACTGACGTTCAAAAATAAAACATTTGAAAACGGACCATTTTTCACCTTTCTGAAGCATGACGTAATGGGGGGTGTTATCGCTTTTGTCAAAAATCACCTGTTTTTATTTGAACATTAAATTCCTCCAAATGGTATTTAATTCACTTTCCGGGCCCCTGGAAGCATGAAAATCACTTTAAACATGCTAATTTTAGCTCATAAACTGATGATCTACCTACAAATGTGAACTGACGTTCAAAAATAAAACATTTGAAAACAGACCATTTTTCACCTTTCTGAAGCATGACGTAATGGGGGGGTGTTATCTCTTTTGTCAAAAATCACCTGTTTTTGCTTGAACATTAAATTCCTCCAAATGGTAATAAATTCACTTCCCGGGGTGAAGAAACACTTTTTGAGACCTCAGAGTGAGTAAATTGCCCATTTTCATGCACTTTTAACCATTCAACAAATCTTGTGTTTAGAGCCCCTGGAAGCATGAAAATCACTTTAAACATGCTAATTTTAGCTCTTAAACTGATGATCTACCTACAAATGTGAACTGACGTTCGAAAATAAAACATTTGAAAACAGACCATTTTTCACCTTTCTGAAGCATGACGTAATGGGGGGGTGTTATTTCTTTTGTCAAAAATCACCTGTTTTTGCTTGAACATTAAATGCCTCCAAAGGGTATTTAATTCACTTCCCGGGCCCCTGGAAGCATGAAAATCACTTTAAACATGCTAATTTTAGCTCTAAAACTGATGATCTACCTACAAATGTGAACTGATGTTCAACAATAAAACATTTGAAAACGGACCATTTTTCACCTTTCTGAAGCATGACGTAATGGGGGGTGTTATCTCTTTTGTCAAAAATCACCTGTTTTTGCTTGAACATTAAATGCCTCCAAATGGTATTTAATTCACTTCCCGGGCCCCTGGAAGCATGAAAATCACTTTAAACATGCTAATTTTTGCTCTAAAACTGATGATCTACCTACAAATGTGAACTGACGTTCAAAAATAAAACATTTGAAAACGGACCATTTTTCACCTTTCTGAAGCATGACGTAATGGGGGGGTGTTATCTCTTTTGTCAAAAATCACCTGTTTTTGCTTGAATATTAAATGAGCCAATAAGGCCAACATAATAAAGGACAAAATAGAAAGATCCGTGGTAAGGAGAACGAACCAATCATGGAGAAAACCAAAAAGTAGAACACAGAGAAGCAGGGCTACTGCAATAAAGGTAACTCCACGAACCCAGAATGAAGTTAAGGAGCTCCAGAAAATAGTAGGTAACCTGGTACAAGTCTCGTCGAAACTCTCACAGACAATTGAAAAAATATGGGAGATGACGGTAGGGACCCACACTAAAGTCTCACATATCCAGAATGTTGTACTCAGGCTCAACAGACCAAACAGAACCGATCCTTTACCAAATGCAGAAGCCTTGGCCTTACTCAGATCCTATGAACAACCGGTCCATGGAAGAGAGGAGAGCATCAAATTAGTACCCATTGACTCCAATAGATTGCCCAGAAAGAACGACAGGAAAGCTATCCACAACAACCTACAACACGTCCAGAGAACATCAACTGAATCTGAACTTGGCAGCGGCCCGAACTCACACGAACCCCTGAAATGCCTGTTATTAAACTGTCGTTCGGCAACGAAACATGCATCCGACATAGCTGCTCTCATCATTAACAAACAAATCGACCTGGCCTTCCTTACTGAAACTTGGCTCAGGGAATCATCTTCACCTAAGTTAGATCTCCTAGTTCCTCCGCAATATAACATTGTCAGACTCGACAGACCTAAGAAAGTGGGAGGAGGAATAGCGTGCATCCACAGGTCTGAGATCGAGGTCAGCCAATTCCAATCTGACCCCCTAGAGTCTTGTGAATACCTGGGTCTTAATATAAGATCAGCAAACAACCAAAGATGCAACATACATGCGTTCTACCACCCTCCTGGAGATAACGCAAAGTTCTCAGAGCAACTCATGGAGATCATAACAACCAACTCTAACCCTGATGCCCACAACATATTCCTTGGTGACTTTAACCTCCACTGGGAGGACGGCAAGGACAAACTAGTTAACTCAATTAAAGACTTCCTCATCGAGCTAAACCTTACACAAGCTTGCTCACTTCCCACTCACTCACAAGGAGGGACCCTAGACTGGATTATCTCAAGGAATAAAGAGACTTCAATTCTATCTATTGACCCGTGTGACTGGTCCGACCATCATGCCATAACCTTTGCGATAACCACAATGAAAAAGGGCAAGACCATACAACCCCGCAAGGCCAAAAAACTGGTCCGAGACACAAAAGAGGCTAACATTGAACTATTGGTGGAAAGGTGTGAGAAAACCCTGAAGCCACCCAACAACAGTCTGAATGTCAGTGAGTTAACTGAGCACTACTTAACCTCAATAGGAAATATCGTCAATGACACCATGCCACAGACACTGAAAAGAGTATCCGAGAAACCTAAAAATCCTTGGTTCAGTGAGTCATTAAATGAGGACAGGCGCAAACTGAGAATGGTCGAAAGGAAATGGAGACAACATCCCTCCTCTCCCGAGCTGATAACCCTCAGGAATACCAGAAGCCAATATAACAAGAAGATACTAAAAACCAAAAAAGATTTTATAAAAGCCGAACTTGACAATGCCTCGAACAGACCTCGGAAACTCTTTGAGATCTTAAAACAACAGTCGAATAAGCTAGCTAAAACAGTTCACGAGAATCCAAAAACTCCCTTAAGTTGTGAGGAATTCTCTACATTCTTCACGGAGAAAACCAAACTGCTGGAAGAGGAACTCGCAACTGCTGCAATGAATATCGCGACCCTTACCTCACCTACAAAAAAGACCAAGGAGCCAAAAGAGAGTTCACAAACAAAAAATAAGGCAAAGTGGGACACATTCGAACTTTATGACCAAGATAAGATCACCAAAACGCTAATGGAAATCAGACCGAACAACCACTATCAAGACCCTCTACCGGCAAAGTGCGTAAGAACAATTAGCCATACCCTAGTTCCGATGTGGACTGAGATAATAAATGCCTCACTGACCCAAGGGACTCTACCCGACTGCCTAAAAACAGGGCAGGTTGTGCCCATCATCAAAAAACCTACAGCAGATGCAAATGACCCGAACAACTACCGACCAGTGACCAACATACCTTTATTAGCCAAAATCATTGAGAAATGCGTACAAGGTCAACTGAGCCAACACATCGCTAAGTTCTCACTACTAGATGACTGCCAATCTGGATTCAGAGCTGGGCACAGTACTGAAACTGCGATCCTACATATCGTGGACGACGCCCTATTAGCCCTTGATAGAAATCAAGCATGCCTACTGATTCTCCTAGACCTGTCATCTGCATTTGACACAGTAAATCATGAAATGCTGATGAACAGGCTACAAGAAAGGATGGGCCTGTCGGGTATGGTGCTGAATTGGTTTAGATCCTTCTTGCAGAACAGGACTCAACGTTTCCTGGTCAATCAAAAGACCTCATCGCCTTGTCCTACTGCCGTCGGGGTCCCACAAGGTTCAACGTTATCCCCAGATCTATTCAACCTATATGTTGAACCTCTCACGGAGATCCTTCGGAGCTCACAGATACCATATCACATGTACGCAGATGACACGCAGATATACTTAAAGATCGCCTCCCGTGCTGACATTGACCTAATGAACAAGACACTAAAGAGAGCCCTACAATGGTTATCCACAAACCATTTGAAACTAAATGCCCATAAAACAGAATTCCTGCTAATTTCATCGACAAAGAACCGTCCCGAGGTTAAGGAACTGACGAAACTGGTGACAGCACTGAACTGCACCCCTACCCTAGTTAAGTCAGCTAAATCACTTGGAACTACCTTGGATGAGAACCTTGACATGAAAGATCACATAAACTCAATGGCCAAAGGTGCCCGCTTCCATCTGAACTATCTAAGAAAACTGAAACCGTACATCTCAAAGACGGACTTAAAGCTGGCTGTACAATCCCTAGTTATTTCAAGGATTGAATACGGTTGCACTACGTTAGCGGGTCTACCCAAAACATCCATAGCACCGCTAAAAGCCTGTCTCAATGCAGCGGCAAGACTGATCACGGGATCGAGGAAATTCGACCGCATAACCCCTCACCTGAAGACACTAAACTGGCTACCCTATGAAGCCAGAATTCAAATGAAGATTGCTTGTATCACCCACAGAGCAGTTCACTTCAACACGCCGAGATACCTTGCCAAGAAAATTAAGCTATCGGGAAGCAACAGACCAACGAGAAGCGCTAAAGAACTGCTACTGAGGCCAGCCTTCTTCCGTAAGAAAAAGACCTACAACCGAGCATTCTCAGGAGCCGCCCCCAGAGTCTGGAATTCACTACCCCCTAACATCAGGAAGATTAAAAACTTGATATTATTTAAACGCGAATTGAAGAACCACATGATGAGCAAATACCTCTCTTAAGAATGAGTACTGATTACCGTTGAGAATATCTTCATCAAAAAGAGACGGCCATGACTGGACCCTCTTGAACATCAATTATCTGTTAACAGACTGATTTCGTGCTTATACATTGGCCACGCATGTCACTACTACCTAAAATCATGGGGACTCAAAACCCATATCTCTCAGTCAATACGATATACCCTCTACCTCACTTTGCTTTGGTGCCTAGGATCCCGGATATGTGGAAATACTTTCTATGACTTAACGCTATCTACACATGATATTTGCAATGTTATGCTATACAACCCTACCTCACTCCCCTCCCCATACTAATGAGATAGGCTGAAGAACTCTTACTTATAATCCCCCTACAGCCTATCGCCTCAAACCTTTTACTCATGTTTATCTTATAATCCCCCTTATCCCACGATATTTGCACTGTTTTTGCTATACAACACTACCTCACTCACCTCCTTACACTAATTGTATAGGCTGATGAACTCCTACTTATAACCCCTTTACAGCTTATTGGTTTAGACCTTTATATTCTTGTATACCTATGTTTGAATTGCCACCGTAATGTATGTAATTTATCCTTCTTGTGAAGCGCTCTGATACCCACGGGTCTTGTTCGCGCTATACAAAACTCTATAAATAAATAAATAAATAAATAAATAAAATGCCTCCAAATGGTATTTAATTCACTTCCCGGGCCCCTGGAAGCATAAAAATCACTTTAAACATGCTAATTTTAGCTCTGAAACTGATGATCTACCTACAAATGTGAACTGACGTTCAAAAATAAAACATTTGAAAACGGACCATTTTTCACCTTTCTGAAGCATGACGTAATGGGGGGGGGTGTTATCTCTTTTGTCAAAAATCACCTGTTTTTGCTTGAACATTAAATTCCTCCAAATGGTATTTAATTCACTTCCCGGGCCCCTGGAAGCATGGAAATCACTTTAAACATGCTAATTTTAGCTCATAAACTGATGATCTACCTACAAATGTGAACTGACGTTCAAAAATAAAACATTTGAAAACGGACCATTTTTCACCTTTCTGAAGCATGACGTAATGGGGGGGTGTTATCTCTTTTGTCAAAAATCACCTGTTTTTGCTTGAACATTAAATGCCTCCAAATGGTAATAAATTCACTTCCCAGGGTGAAGAAACACTTTTTGAGACATCAGAGTGAGTAATTGGCCATTTTCATGCACTTTTAACCATTCCACAAATCTTGTGTTTAGGGCCCCTGGAAGCATGAAAATCACTTTAAACATGCTAATTTTAGCTCTAAAACTGATGATCTACCTACAAATGTGAACTGACGTTCAAAAATAAAACATTTGAAAACGGACCATTTTTCACCTTTCTGAAGCATGACGTAATGGGGGGTGTTATCTCTTTTGTCAAAAATCACCTGCTTTCGCTTGAACATTAAATGCCTCCAAATGGTATTTAATTCACTTACCGGGGTGAAGAAACACTTTTTGAGACCTCAGAGTGAGTAAATTGGCCATTTTCATGCACTTTTACCCATTCCACAAATCTTGTGTTTAGGGCCCCTGGAAGCATGAAAATCACTTTAAACATGCTAATTTTAGCTCTAAAACTGATGATCTACCTACAAATGTGAACTGATGTTCAAAAATAAAACATTTGAAAACGGACCATTTTTCACCTTTCTGAAGCATGAAGTAATGGGGGGTGTTATCTCTTTTGTCAAAAATCACCTCTTTTTGCTTGAACATTAAATGCCTCCAAATGGTATTTAATTCACTTCCCGGGCCCCTGGAAGCATGAAAATCACTTTAAACATGCTAATTTTAGCTCTAAAACTGATGATCTACCTACAAATGTGAACTGACGTTCAAAAATAAAACATTTGAAAACGGACCATTTTTCACCTTTCTGAAGCATGACGTAATGGGGGGGTGTTATCTCTTTTGTCAAAAATCACCTGTTTTTGCTTGAACATTAAATGCCTCCAAATGGTATTTAATTCACTTCCCGGGCCCCTGGAAGCATAAAAAATCACTTTAAACATGCTAATTTTAGCTCTAATACTGATGATCTACCTACAAATGTGAACTGACGTTCAAAAATAAAACATTTGAAAACGGACCATTTTTCACCTTTCTGAAGCATGACGTAATGGGGGGGTGTTATCTCTTTTGTCAAAAATCACCTGCTTTTGCTTGAACATTAAATGCCTCCAAATGGTATTTAATTCACTTCCCGGGGTGAAGAAACACTTTTTGAGACCTCAGAGTGAGTAAATTGGCCATTTTCATGCACTTTTACCCATTCCACAAATCTTGTGTTTAGGGCCCCTGGAAGCATGAAAATCACTTTAAACATGCTAATTATAGCTCTAAAACTGATGATCTACCTACAAATGTGAACTGATGCTCAAAAATAAAACATTTGAAAACGGACCATTTTTCACCTTTCTGAAGCATGACGTAATGGGGGGTGTTATCTCTTTTGTCAAAAATCACCTGTTTTTGCTTGAACATTAAATGCCTCAAAATGGTATTTAATTCACTTCCCGGGCCCCTGGAAGCATGAAAATCACTTTAAACATGCTAATTTTAGCTCTAAAACTGAAGATCTACCTACAAATGTGAACTGACGTTCAAAAATAAAACATTTGAAAACTGACCATTTTTCACCTTTCTGAAGCATGACCTAATGGGGGGTGTTATCTCTTTTGTCAAAAATCACCTGTTTTTGCTTGAACATTAAATGCCTCCAAATGGTATTTAATTCACTTCCCGGGCCCCTGGAAGCATGAAAATCACTTTAAACATGCTAATTTTAGCTCTAAAACTGATGATCTACCTACAAATGTGAACTGACGTTCAAAAATAAAACATTTGAAAACTGACCATTTTTCACCTTTCTGAAGCATGACGTAATGGGGGGGTGTTATCTCTTTTGTCAAAAATCACCTGTTTTTGCTTGAACATTAAATGCCTCCAAATGGTAATAAATTCACTTCCCGGGGTGAAGAAACACTTTTTGAGACCTCAGAGTGAGTAAATTGGCCATTTTCATGCACTTTTAACCATTCAACAAATCTTGTGTTTAGAGCCCCCGGAAGCATGAAAATCACTTTAAACATGCTAATTTTAGCTCTTAAACTGATGATCTACCTACAAATGTGAACTGACGTTCAAAAATAAAACATTTGAAAACGGACCATTTTTCACCTTTCTGAAGCATGACGTAATGGGGGGGTGTTATCTCTATTGTCAAAAATCACCTGTTTTTGCTTGAACATTAAATGCCTCCAAATGGTAATAAATTCACTTCCCAGGGTGAAGAAACACTTTTTGAGACATCAGAGTGAGTAAATTGGCCATTTTCATGCACTTTTAACCATTCCACAAATCTTGTGTTTAGAGCCCCTGGAAGCATGAAAATCACTTTAAACATGCTAATTTTAGCTCTTAAACTGATGATCTACCTACAAATGTGAACTGACGTTCAAAAATAAAACATTTGAAAACGGACCATTTTTCACCTTTCTGAAGCATGACGTAATGGGGGGGTGTTATCTCTTTTGTCAAAAATCACCTGTTTTTGCTTGAATATTAAATGCCTCCAAATGGTATTTAATTCACTTCCCGGGCCCCTGGAAGCATAAAAATCACTTTAAACATGCTAATTTTAGCTCTAAAACTGATGATCTACCTACAAATGTGAACTGACGTTCAAAAATAAAACATTTGAAAACTGACCATTTTTCACCTTTCTGAAGCATGACGTAATGGGGGGGGTGTTATCTCTTTTGTCAAAAATCACCTGCTTTTGCTTGAACATTAAATGCCTCCAAATGGTATTTAATTCACTTCCCGGGGTGAAGAAACACTTTTTGAGACCTCAGAGTGAGTAAATTGCCCATTTTCATGCACTTTTAACCATTCAACAAATCTTGTGTTTAGAGCCCCTGGAAGCATGAAAATCACTTTAAACATGCTAATTTTAGCTCTTAAACTGATGATCTACCTACAAATGTGAACTGACGTTCGAAAATAAAACATTTGAAAACAGACCATTTTTCACCTTTCTGAAGCATGACGTAATGGGGGGGTGTTATTTCTTTTGTCAAAAATCACCTGTTTTTGCTTGAACATTAAATGCCTCCAAAGGGTATTTAATTGACTTCCCGGGCCCCTGGAAGCATGAAAATCACTTTAAACATGCTAATTTTAGCTCTAAAACTGATGATCTACCTACAAATGTGAACTGATGTTCAACAATAAAACATTTGAAAACGGACCATTTTTCACCTTTCTGAAGCATGACGTAATGGGGGTGTTATCTCTTTTGTCAAAAATCACCTGTTTTTGCTTGAACATTAAATGCCTCCAAATGGTATTTAATTCACTTCCCGGGCCCCTGGAAGCATGAAAATCACTTTAAACATGCTAATTTTTGCTCTAAAACTGATGATCTACCTACAAATGTGAACTGACGTTCAAAAATAAAACATTTGAAAACGGACCATTTTTCACCTTTCTGAAGCATGACGTAATGGGGGGGTGTTATCTCTTTTGTCAAAAATCACCTGTTTTTGCTTGAATATTAAATGCCTCCAAATGGTATTTAATTCACTTCCCGGGCCCCTGGAAGCATAAAAATCACTTTAAACATGCTAATTTTAGCTCTAAAACTGATGATCTACCTACAAATGTGAACTGACGTTCAAAAATAAAACATTTGAAAACGGACCATTTTTCACCTTTCTGAAGCATGACGTAATGGGGGGGGGGGTGTTATCTCTTTTGTCAAAAATCACCTGTTTTTGCTTGAACATTAAATTCCTCCAAATGGTATTTAATTCACTTCCCGGGCCCCTGGAAGCATGGAAATCACTTTAAACATGCTAATTTTAGCTCATAAACTGATGATCTACCTACAAATGTGAACTGACGTTCAAAAATAAAACATTTGAAAACGGACCATTTTTCACCTTTCTGAAGCATGACGTAATGGGGGGGGTGTTATCTCTTTTGTCAAAAATCACCTGTTTTTGCTTGAACATTAAATGCCTCCAAATGGTAATAAATTCACTTCCCAGGGTGAAGAAACACTTTTTGAGACATCAGAGTGAGTAATTGGCCATTTTCATGCACTTTTAACCATTCCACAAATCTTGTGTTTAGGGCCCCTGGAAGCATGAAAATCACTTTAAACATGCTAATTTTAGCTCTAAAACTGATGATCTACCTACAAATGTGAACTGACGTTCAAAAATAAAACATTTGAAAACGGACCATTTTTCACCTTTCTGAAGCATGACGTAATGGGGGGTGTTATCTCTTTTGTCAAAAATCACCTGCTTTCGCTTGAACATTAAATGCCTCCAAATGGTATTTAATTCACTTACCGGGGTGAAGAAACACTTTTTGAGACCTCAGAGTGAGTAAATTGGCCATTTTCATGCACTTTTACCCATTCCACAAATCTTGTGTTTAGGGCCCCTGGAAGCATGAAAATCACTTTAAACATGCTAATTTTAGCTCTAAAACTGATGATCTACCTACAAATGTGAACTGATGTTCAAAAATAAAACATTTGAAAACGGACCATTTTTCACCTTTCTGAAGCATGAAGTAATGGGGGGTGTTATCTCTTTTGTCAAAAATCACCTCTTTTTGCTTGAACATTAAATGCCTCCAAATGGTATTTAATTCACTTCCCGGGCCCCTGGAAGCATGAAAATCACTTTAAACATGCTAATTTTAGCTCTAAAACTGATGATCTACCTACAAATGTGAACTGACGTTCAAAAATAAAACATTTGAAAACGGACCATTTTTCACCTTTCTGAAGCATGACGTAATGGGGGGGTGTTATCTCTTTTGTCAAAAATCACCTGTTTTTGCTTGAACATTAAATGCCTCCAAATGGTATTTAATTCACTTCCCGGGCCCCTGGAAGCATAAAAAATCACTTTAAACATGCTAATTTTAGCTCTAATACTGATGATCTACCTACAAATGTGAACTGACGTTCAAAAATAAAACATTTGAAAACGGACCATTTTTCACCTTTCTGAAGCATGACGTAATGGGGGGTGTTATCTCTTTTGTCAAAAATCACCTGCTTTTGCTTGAACATTAAATGCCTCCAAATGGTATTTAATTCACTTCCCGGGGTGAAGAAACACTTTTTGAGACCTCAGAGTGAGTAAATTGGCCATTTTCATGCACTTTTACCCATTCCACAAATCTTGTGTTTAGGGCCCCTGGAAGCATGAAAATCACTTTAAACATGCTAATTATAGCTCTAAAACTGATGATCTACCTACAAATGTGAACTGATGCTCAAAAATAAAACATTTGAAAACGGACCATTTTTCACCTTTCTGAAGCATGACGTAATGGGGGGTGTTATCTCTTTTGTCAAAAATCACCTGTTTTTGCTTGAACATTAAATGCCTCAAAATGGTATTTAATTCACTTCCCGGGCCCCTGGAAGCATGAAAATCACTTTAAACATGCTAATTTTAGCTCTAAAACTGATGATCTACCTACAAATGTGAACTGACGTTCAAAAATAAAACATTTGAAAACTGACCATTTTTCACCTTTCTGAAGCATGACCTAATGGGGGGTGTTATCTCTTTTGTCAAAAATCACCTGTTTTTGCTTGAACATTAAATGCCTCCAAATGGTATTTAATTCACTTCCCGGGCCCCTGGAAGCATGAAAATCACTTTAAACATGCTAATTTTAGCTCTAAAACTGATGATCTACCTACAAATGTGAACTGACGTTCAAAAATAAAACATTTGAAAACTGACCATTTTTCACCTTTCTGAAGCATGACGTAATGGGGGGGTGTTATCTCTTTTGTCAAAAATCACCTGTTTTTGCTTGAACATTAAATGCCTCCAAATGGTAATAAATTCACTTCCCGGGGTGAAGAAACACTTTTTGAGACCTCAGAGTGAGTAAATTGGCCATTTTCATGCACTTTTAACCATTCAACAAATCTTGTGTTTAGAGCCCCTGGAAGCATGAAAATCACTTTAAACATGCTAATTTTAGCTCATAAACTGATGATCTACCTACAAATGTGAACTGACGTTCAAAAATAAAACATTTGAAAACGGACCATTTTTCACCTTTCTGAAGCATGACGTAATGGGGGGGTGTTATCTCTATTGTCAAAAATCACCTGTTTTTGCTTGAACATTAAATGCCTCCAAATGGTAATAAATGCACTTCCCAGGGTGAAGAAACACTTTTTGAGACATCAGAGTGAGTAAATTGGCCATTTTCATGCACTTTTAACCATTCCACAAATCTTGTGTTTAGAGCCCCTGGAAGCATGAAAATCACTTTAAACATGCTAATTTTAGCTCTTAAACTGATGATCTACCTACAAATGTGAACTGACGTTCAAAAATAAAACATTTGAAAACGGACCATTTTTCACCTTTCTGAAGCATGACGTAATGGGGGGGTGTTATCTCTTTTGTCAAAAATCACCTGTTTTTGCTTGAATATTAAATGCCTCCAAATGGTATTTAATTCACTTCCCGGGCCCCTGGAAGCATAAAAATCACTTTAAACATGCTAATTTTAGCTCTAAAACTGATGATCTACCTACAAATGTGAACTGACGTTCAAAAATAAAACATTTGAAAACTGACCATTTTTCACCTTTCTGAAGCATGACGTAATGGGGGGGGGGTGTTATCTCTTTTGTCAAAAATCACCTGCTTTTGCTTGAACATTAAATGCCTCCAAATGGTATTTAATTCACTTCCCGGGGTGAAGAAACACTTTTTGAGACCTCAGAGTGAGTAAATTGGCCATTTTCATGCACTTTTAACCATTCCACAAATCTTGTGTTTAGGGCCCCTGGAAGCATGAAAATCACTTTAAACATGCTAATTTTAGCTCTTAAACTGATGATCTACCTACAAATGTGAACTGACGTTCAAAAATAAAACATTTGAAAACGGACCATTTTTCACCTTTCTGAAGCATGACGTAATGGGGGGGGGTGTTATCTCTTTTGTCAAAAATCACCTGTTTTTGCTCGAACATTAAATTCCTCCAAATGGTATTTAATTCACTTCCCGGGCCCCTGGAAGCATGGAAATCACTTTAAACATGCTAATTTTAGCTCATAAACTGATGATCTACCTACAAATGTGAACTGACGTTCAAAAATAAAACATTTGAAAACGGACCATTTTTCACCTTTCTGAAGCATGACGTAATGGGGGGGGTGTTATCTCTTTTGTCAAAAATCACCTGTTTTTGCTTGAACATTAAATGCCTCCAAATGGTAATAAATTCACTTCCCAGGGTGAAGAAACACTTTTTGAGACATCAGAGTGAGTAATTGGCCATTTTCATGCACTTTTAACCATTCCACAAATCTTGTGTTTAGGGCCCCTGGAAGCATGAAAATCACTTTAAACATGCTAATTTTAGCTCTAAAACTGATGATCTACCTACAAATGTGAACTGACGTTCAAAAATAAAACATTTGAAAACGGACCATTTTTCACCTTTCTGAAGCATGACGTAATGGGGGGTGTTATCTCTTTTGTCAAAAATCACCTGCTTTCGCTTGAACATTAAATGCCTCCAAATGGTATTTAATTCACTTACCGGGGTGAAGAAACACTTTTTGAGACCTCAGAGTGAGTAAATTGGCCATTTTCATGCATTTTTACCCATTCCACAAATCTTGTGTTTAGGGCCCCTGGAAGCATGAAAATCACTTTAAACATGCTAATTTTAGCTCTAAAACTGATGATCTACCTACAAATGTGAACTGACGTTCAAAAATAAAACATTTGAAAACGGACCATTTTTCACCTTTCTGAAGCATGACGTAATGGGGGGGTGTTATCTCTTTTGTCAAAAATCACCTGTTTTTGCTTGAACATTAAATGCCTCCAAATGGTATTTAATTCACTTCCCAGGCCCCTGGAAGCATGAAAATCACTTTAAACATGCTAATTTTAGCTCTAAAACTGATGATCTACCTACAAATGTGAACTGACGTTCAAAAATAAAACATTTGAAAACTGACCATTTTTCACCTTTCTGAAGCATGACGTAATGGGGGGGTGTTATCTCTTTTGTCAAAAATCACCTGTTTTTGCATGAACATGAAATGCCTCCAAATGGTATTTAATTCACTTTCCGTGCCCCTGGAAGCATGAAAATCACTTTAAACATGCTAATTTTAGCTCTAAAACTGATGATCTACCTACAAATGTGAACTGACGTTCAAAAATAAAACATTTGAAAACGGACCATTTTTCACCTTTCTGAAGCATGACGTAATGGGGGGGTGTTATCTCTTTTGTCAAAAATCACCTGTTTTTACTTGAACATTAAATTCCTCCAAATGGTATTTAATTCACTTCCCGGGCCCCTGGAAGCATGAAAATCACTTTAAACATGCTATTTTTAGCTCTTAAACTGATGATCTACCTACAAATGTGAACTGACGTTCGAAAATAAAACATTTGAAAACGGACCATTTTTCACCTTTCTGAAGCATGACGTAATGGGGGGGTGTTATCTCTTTTGTCAAAAATCACCTGTTTTTGCTTGAACATTAAATGCCTCCAAATGGTATTTAATTCACTTCCCGGGCCACTGGAAGCATGAAAATCACTTTAAACATGCTAATTTTAGCTCTTACACTGATGATCTACCTACAAATGTGAACTGACGTTCAAAAATAAAACATTTGAAAACGGACCATTTTTCACCTTTCTGAAGCATGACGTAATGGGGGGTGTTATCGCTTTTGTCAAAAATCACCTGTTTTTATTTGAACATTAAATTCCTCCAAATGGTATTTAATTCACTTTCCGGGCCCCTGGAAGCATGAAAATCACTTTAAACATGCTAATTTTAGCTCTTACACTGATGATCTACCTACAAATGTGAACTGACGTTCAAAAATAAAACATTTGAAAACGGACCATTTTTCACCTTTCTGAAGCATGACGTAATGGGGGGTGTTATCGCTTTTGTCAAAAATCACCTGTTTTTATTTGAACATTAAATTCCTCCAAATGGTATTTAATTCACTTTCCGGGCCCCTGGAAGCATGAAAATCACTTTAAACATGCTAATTTTAGCTCATAAACTGATGATCTACCTACAAATGTGAACTGACGTTCAAAAATAAAACATTTGAAAACAGACCATTTTTCACCTTTCTGAAGCATGACGTAATGGGGGGTGTTATCGCTTTTGTCAAAAATCACCTGTTTTTATTTGAACATTAAATTCCTCCAAATGGTATTTAATTCACTTTCCGGGCCCCTGGAAGCATGAAAATCACTTTAAACATGCTAATTTTAGCTCTTAAACTGATGATCTACCTACAAATGTGAACTGACGTTCGAAAATAAAACATTTGAAAACAGACCATTTTTCACCTTTCTGAAGCATGACGTAATGGGGGGGGTGTTATCTCTTTTGTCAAAAATCACCTGTTTTTGCTTGAACATTAAATGCCTCCAAAGGGTATTTAATTTACTTCCCGGGCCCCTGGAAGCATGAAAATCACTTTAAACATGCTAATTTTAGCTCTAAAACTGATGATCTACCTACAAATGTGAACTGACGTTCAAAAATAAAACATTTGAAAACGGACCATTTTTCACCTTTCTGAAGCATGACGTAATGGGGGGTGTTATCTCTTTTGTCAAAAATCACCTGCTTTCGCTTGAACATTAAATGCCTCCAAATGGTATTTAATTCACTTACCGGGGTGAAGAAACACTTTTTGAGACCTCAGAGTGAGTAAATTGGCCATTTTCATGCACTTTTACCCATTCCACAAATCTTGTGTTTAGGGCCCCTGGAAGCATGAAAATCACTTTAAACATGCTAATTTTAGCTCTAAAACTGATGATCTACCTACAAATGTGAACTGACGTTCAAAAATAAAACATTTGAAAACGGACCATTTTTCACCTTTCTGAAGCATGACGTAATGGGGGGGTGTTATCTCTTTTGTCAAAAATCACCTGTTTTTGCTTGAACATTAAATGCCTCCAAATGGTATTTAATTCACTTCCCAGGCCCCTGGAAGCATGAAAATCACTTTAAACATGCTAATTTTAGCTCTAAAACTGATGATCTACCTACAAATGTGAACTGACGTTCAAAAATAAAACATTTGAAAACTGACCATTTTTCACCTTTCTGAAGCATGACGTAATGGGGGGGTGTTATCTCTTTTGTCAAAAATCACCTGTTTTTGCATGAACATGAAATGCCTCCAAATGGTATTTAATTCACTTTCCGTGCCCCTGGAAGCATGAAAATCACTTTAAACATGCTAATTTTAGCTCTAAAACTGATGATCTACCTACAAATGTGAACTGACGTTCAAAAATAAAACATTTGAAAACGGACCATTTTTCACCTTTCTGAAGCATGACGTAATGGGGGGGTGTTATCTCTTTTGTCAAAAATCACCTGTTTTTACTTGAACATTAAATTCCTCCAAATGGTATTTAATTCACTTCCCGGGCCCCTGGAAGCATGAAAATCACTTTAAACATGCTATTTTTAGCTCTTAAACTGATGATCTACCTACAAATGTGAACTGACGTTCGAAAATAAAACATTTGAAAACGGACCATTTTTCACCTTTCTGAAGCATGACGTAATGGGGGGGTGTTATCTCTTTTGTCAAAAATCACCTGTTTTTGCTTGAACATTAAATGCCTCCAAATGGTATTTAATTCACTTCCCGGGCCACTGGAAGCATGAAAATCACTTTAAACATGCTAATTTTAGCTCTTACACTGATGATCTACCTACAAATGTGAACTGACGTTCAAAAATAAAACATTTGAAAACGGACCATTTTTCACCTTTCTGAAGCATGACGTAATGGGGGGTGTTATCGCTTTTGTCAAAAATCACCTGTTTTTATTTGAACATTAAATTCCTCCAAATGGTATTTAATTCACTTTCCGGGCCCCTGGAAGCATGAAAATCACTTTAAACATGCTAATTTTAGCTCTTACACTGATGATCTACCTACAAATGTGAACTGACGTTCAAAAATAAAACATTTGAAAACGGACCATTTTTCACCTTTCTGAAGCATGACGTAATGGGGGGTGTTATCGCTTTTGTCAAAAATCACCTGTTTTTATTTGAACATTAAATTCCTCCAAATGGTATTTAATTCACTTTCCGGGCCCCTGGAAGCATGAAAATCACTTTAAACATGCTAATTTTAGCTCATAAACTGATGATCTACCTACAAATGTGAACTGACGTTCAAAAATAAAACATTTGAAAACAGACCATTTTTCACCTTTCTGAAGCATGACGTAATGGGGGGTGTTATCGCTTTTGTCAAAAATCACCTGTTTTTATTTGAACATTAAATTCCTCCAAATGGTATTTAATTCACTTTCCGGGCCCCTGGAAGCATGAAAATCACTTTAAACATGCTAATTTTAGCTCTTAAACTGATGATCTACCTACAAATGTGAACTGACGTTCGAAAATAAAACATTTGAAAACAGACCATTTTTCACCTTTCTGAAGCATGACGTAATGGGGGGGGTGTTATCTCTTTTGTCAAAAATCACCTGTTTTTGCTTGAACATTAAATGCCTCCAAAGGGTATTTAATTTACTTCCCGGGCCCCTGGAAGCATGAAAATCACTTTAAACATGCTAATTTTAGCTCTAAAACTGATGATCTACCTACAAATGTGAACTGATGTTCAAAAATAAAACATTTGAAAACGGACCATTTTTCACCTTTCTGAAGCATGACGTAATGGGGGGTGTTATCTCTTTTGTCAAAAATCACCTGTTTTTGCTTGAACATTAAATGCCTCCAAATGGTATTTAATTCACTTCCCGGGCCCCTGGAAGCATGAAAATCACTTTAAACATGCTAATTTTTGCTCTAAAACTGATGATCTACCTACAAATGTGAACTGACGTTCAAAAATAAAACATTTGAAAACGGACCATTTTTCACCTTTCTGAAGCATGACGTAATGGGGGGGTGTTATCTCTTTTGTCAAAAATCACCTGTTTTTGCTTGAATATTAAATGCCTCCAAATGGTATTTAATTCACTTCCCGGGCCCCTGGAAGCATAAAAATCACTTTAAACATGCTAATTTTAGCTCTAAAACTGATGATCTACCTACAAATGTGAACTGACGTTCAAAAATAAAACATTTGAAAACTGACCATTTTTCACCTTTCTGAAGCATGACGTAATGGGGGGGTGTTATCTCTTTTGTCAAAAATCACCTGCTTTTGCTTGAACATTAAATGCCTCCAAAGGCTCGTCACTCTCCCCCCTTTTATTTAATTTGTACATCTTCCCCCTCATTTTTATGTTACAGCAGCTGGAGGTCACGGTGTTCAATTACGCCGATGACCTCCAACTAATTTTTAACCTCTCCAACTCCCCTTCATCTGCCGAGAACGTCCAGTCAGTGATGAGACTCATCCAGGACTGGATGAACTGCAATCACCTCAAACTTAATCCAGACAAAACCGAGCTGGTCTTGACTGGAGGTGGTTGCAGTCCATGGTCCCCTTCCTTCTGGCCCCCCTCACTCGGTGTCCCTCCTTCTCCTGTGCCTAAAGTTAAAACCCTTGGGATTTTTCTGGATTCACAACTTTCTGTTCACTCACACGTTAGCTCAGTCGTCTCCTCTTGTTTTTTTTCTTTGAGAACAATTAGGAAGGTTTCCCGTTTCTTTTCTCTCCCCGCCTTGAAAATCATCGTGCTAGCCTTGGTATTGTCCCGTATTGATTACGGCAACGTAGTCTATAACGGGGCTCCCGCTTACGCAATCCACCGCTTGCAGCTGGTAATGAACCAGGCTGCGCGCCTGATTCATGGCCTCCCCAAATACCATCGGGCCAGTCCACTACTAAAGGCGCTGCACTGGCTGCCGGTGCGGGAGCGTGCTCTCTTTAAGCTCGGCTGCCTTACTTTTCAGGCAAGAGCCGGGACTGCCCCTAAATTTCTTTGTTCCGCTGTCACTCCTTATCTCCCCGGCAGAGAGCTCCGCTCTTCCCACGCGGCCCTCCTAGCCATCCCCCGATTTAAGAAACTGAGAGCTGGCGGCGCGAGGTTCGCTGTTTTGGCCCCTACCTTTTGGAACTCCCTCCCTGTTGCCCTCCGCACTGTGCCCTCCTATACCCAGTTCCGGAGGGACCTTAAAACTTTTCTTTTCATTAAAGCCTATTCTGTTTAAACTCCCCCCCTTCGCTCTCATCCTCTGTTATCGCAATAGCGCCATGAAACCGCTGGGTAGAAGTGCGCTGAACAAATGCTTTTAAATTCAAAATTCAAATCCAAATGGTATTTAATTCACTTCCCGGGGTGAAGAAACACTTTTTGAGACCTCAGAGTTAGTAAATTGGCCATTTTCATGCACTTTTAACCATTCCACAAATCTTGTGTTTAGGGCCCCTGGAAGCATGAAAATCACTTTAAACATGCTAATTTTAGCTCTTAAACTGATGATCTACCTACAAATGTGAACTGACGTTCAAAAATAAAACATTTGAAAACGGACCATTTTTCACCTTTCTGAAGCATGACGTAATGGGGGGGGGGGTGTTATCTCTTTTGTCAAAAATCACCTGTTTTTGCTTGAACATTAAATTCCTCCAAATGGTATTTAATTCACTTCCCGGGCCCCTGGAAGCATGGAAATCACTTTAAACATGCTAATTTTAGCTCATAAACTGATGATCTACCTACAAATGTGAACTGACGTTCAAAAATAAAACATTTGAAAACGGACCATTTTTCACCTTTCTGAAGCATGACGTAATGGGGGGGTGTTATCTCTTTTGTCAAAAATCACCTGTTTTTGCTTGAACATTAAATGCCTCCAAATGGTAATAAATTCACTTCCCAGGGTGAAGAAACACTTTTTGAGACATCAGAGTGAGTAATTGGCCATTTTCATGCACTTTTAACCATTCCACAAATCTTGTGTTTAGGGCCCCTGGAAGCATGAAAATCACTTTAAACATGCTAATTTTAGCTCTAAAACTGATGATCTACCTACAAATGTGAACTGACGTTCAAAAATAAAACATTTGAAAACGGACCATTTTTCACCTTTCTGAAGCATGACGTAATGGGGGGTGTTATCTCTTTTGTCAAAAATCACCTGCTTTCGCTTGAACATTAAATGCCTCCAAATGGTATTTAATTCACTTACCGGGGTGAAGAAACACTTTTTGAGACCTCAGAGTGAGTAAATTGGCCATTTTCATGCACTTTTACCCATTCCACAAATCTTGTGTTTAGGGCCCCTGGAAGCATGAAAATCACTTTAAACATGCTAATTTTAGCTCTAAAACTGATGATCTACCTACAAATGTGAACTGATGTTCAAAAATAAAACATTTGAAAACGGACCATTTTTCACCTTTCTGAAGCATGAAGTAATGGGGGGTGTTATCTCTTTTGTCAAAAATCACCTCTTTTTGCTTGAACATTAAATGCCTCCAAATGGTATTTAATTCACTTCCCGGGCCCCTGGAAGCATAAAAAATCACTTTAAACATGCTAATTTTAGCTCTAATACTGATGATCTACCTACAAATGTGAACTGACGTTCAAAAATAAAACATTTGAAAACGGACCATTTTTCACCTTTCTGAAGCATGACGTAATGGGGGGGTGTTATCTCTTTTGTCAAAAATCACCTGCTTTTGCTTGAACATTAAATGCCTCCAAATGGTATTTAATTCACTTCCCGGGGTGAAGAAACACTTTTTGAGACCTCAGAGTGAGTAAATTGGCCATTTTCATGCACTTTTACCCATTCCACAAATCTTGTGTTTAGGGCCCCTGGAAGCATGAAAATCACTTTAAACATGCTAATTTTAGCTCTAAAACTGATGATCTACCTACAAATGTGAACTGATGCTCAAAAATAAAACATTTGAAAACGGACCATTTTTCACCTTTCTGAAGCATGACGTAATGGGGGGTGTTATCTCTTTTGTCAAAAATCACCTGTTTTTGCTTGAACATTAAATGCCTCCAAATGGTATTTAATTCACTTCCCGGGCCCCTGGAAGCATGAAAATCACTTTAAACATGCTAATTTTAGCTCTAAAACTGATGATCTACCTACAAATGTGAACTGACGTTCAAAAATAAAACATTTGAAAACTGACCATTTTTCACCTTTCTGAAGCATGACCTAATGGGGGGTGTTATCTCTTTTGTCAAAAATCACCTGTTTTTGCTTGAACATTAAATGCCTCCAAATGGTATTTAATTCACTTCCCGGGCCCCTGGAAGCATGAAAATCACTTTAAACATGCTAATTTTAGCTCTAAAACTGATGATCTACCTACAAATGTGAACTGACGTTCAAAAATAAAACATTTGAAAACTGACCATTTTTCACCTTTCTGAAGCATGACGTAATGGGGGGGTGTTATCTCTTTTGTCAAAAATCACCTGTTTTTGCTTGAACATTAAATGCCTCCAAATGGTAATAAATTCACTTCCCGGGGTGAAGAAACACTTTTTGAGACCTCAGAGTGAGTAAATTGGCCATTTTCATGCACTTTTAACCATTCAACAAATCTTGTGTTTAGAGCCCCCGGAAGCATGAAAATCACTTTAAACATGCTAATTTTAGCTCTTAAACTGATGATCTACCTACAAATGTGAACTGACGTTCAAAAATAAAACATTTGAAAACGGACCATTTTTCACCTTTCTGAAGCATGACGTAATGGGGGGGTGTTATCTCTATTGTCAAAAATCACCTGTTTTTGCTTGAACATTAAATGCCTCCAAATGGTAATAAATTCACTTCCCAGGGTGAAGAAACACTTTTTGAGACATCAGAGTGAGTAAATTGGCCATTTTCATGCACTTTTAACCATTCCACAAATCTTGTGTTTAGAGCCCCTGGAAGCATGAAAATCACTTTAAACATGCTAATTTTAGCTCTTAAACTGATGATCTACCTACAAATGTAAACTGACGTTCAAAAATAAAACATTTGAAAACGGACCATTTTTCACCTTTCTGAAGCATGACGTAATGGGGGGGGGTGTTATCTCTTTTGTCAAAAATCACCTGTTTTTGCTTGAACATGAAATGCCTCCAAATGGTATTTAATTCACTTCCCGGGCCCCTGGAAGCATGAAAATCACTTTAAACATGCTAATTTTAGCTCTAAAACCGATGATCTACCTACAAATGTGAAATGACGTTCAAAAATAAAACATTTGAAAACGGACCATTTTTCACCTTTCTGAAGCATGACGTAATGGGGGGGGTGTTATCTCTTTTGTCAAAAATCACCTGTTTTTTCTTGAACATTAAATGCCTCCAAATGATATTTAATTCACTTCCCGGGCCCCTGGAAGTATGAAAATCACTTTAAACATGCTAATTTTAGCTCTAAAACTGATGATCTACGTACAAATGTGAACTGACGTTCAAAAATAAAACATTTGAAAACGGACCATTTTTCACCTTTCTGAAGCATGACGTAATGGGGGGGTGTTATCTCTTTTGTCAAAAATCACCTGTTTTTGCTTGAACATTAAATGCCTCCAAATGGTATTTAATTCACTTCCCAGGCCCCTGGAAGCATAAAAATCACTTTAAACATGCTAATTTTAGCTCTAAAACTGATGATCTACCTACAAATGTGAACTGACGTTCAAAAATAAAACATTTGAAAACTGACCATTTTTCACCTTTCTGAAGCATGACGTAATGGGGGGGTGTTATCTCTTTTGTCAAAAATCACCTGTTTTTGCTTGAACATTAAATGCCTCCAAATGGTATTTAATTCACTTCCCGGGGTGAAGAAACACTTTTTGAGACCTCAGAGTGAATAAATTGGTCATTTTCATGCACTTTTAACCATTCCACAAATCTTGTGTTTAGGGCCCCTGGAAGCATGAAAATCACTTTAAACATGCTAATTTTAGCTCTAAAACTGATGATCTACCTACAAATGTGAACTGACGTTCAAAAATAAAACATTTGAAAACGGACCATTTTTCACCTTTCTGAAGCATGACGTAATTGGGGGGTGTTATCTCTTTTGTCAAAAATCACCTGTTTTTGCTTGAACATGAAATGCCTCCAAATGGTATTTAATTCACTTTCCGTGCCCCTGGAAGCATGAAAATCACTTTAAACATGCTAATTTTAGCTCTAAAACTGATGATCTACCTACAAATGTGAACTGACGTTCAAAAATAAAACATTTGAAAACGGACCATTTTTCACCTTTCTGAAGCATGACGTAATGGGGGGGTGTTATCTCTTTTGTCAAAAATCACCTGTTTTTACTTGAACATTAAATTCCTCCAAATGGTATTTAATTCACTTCCCGGGCCCCTGGAAGCATGAAAATCACTTTAAACATGCTAATTTTAGCTCATAAACTGATGATCTACCTACAAATGTGAACTGACGTTCAAAAATAAAACATTTGAAAACAGACCATTTTTCACCTTTCTGAAGCATGACGTAATGGGGGGGTGTTATCTCTTTTGTCAAAAATCACCTGTTTTTGCTTGAACATTAAATTCCTCCAAATGGTAATAAATTCACTTCCCGGGGTGAAGAAACACTTTTTGAGACCTCAGAGTGAGTAAATTGCCCATTTTCATGCACTTTTAACCATTCAACAAATCTTGTGTTTAGAGCCCCTGGAAGCATGAAAATCACTTTAAACATGCTAATTTTAGCTCTTAAACTGATGATCTACCTACAAATGTGAACTGACGTTCGAAAATAAAACATTTGAAAACAGACCATTTTTCACCTTTCTGAAGCATGACGTAATGGGGGGGTGTTATCTCTTTTGTCAAAAATCACCTGTTTTTGCTTGAACATTAAATGCCTCCAAAGGGTATTTAATTCACTTCCCGGGCCCCTGGAAGCATGAAAATCACTTTAAACATGCTAATTTTAGCTCTAAAACTGATGATCTACCTACAAATGTGAACTGATGTTCAAAAATAAAACATTTGAAAACGGACCATTTTTCACCTTTCTGAAGCATGACGTAATGGGGGGTGTTATCTCTTTTGTCAAAAATCACCTGTTTTTGCTTGAACATTAAATGCCTCCAAATGGTATTTAATTCACTTCCCGGGCCCCTGGAAGCATGAAAATCACTTTAAACATGCTAATTTTTGCTCTAAAACTGATGATCTACCTACAAATGTGAACTGACGTTCAAAAATAAAACATTTGAAAACGGACCATTTTTCACCTTTCTGAAGCATGACGTAATGGGGGGGTGTTATCTCTTTTGTCAAAAATCACCTGTTTTTGCTTGAATATTAAATGCCTCCAAATGGTATTTAATTCACTTCCCGGGCCCCTGGAAGCATAAAAATCACTTTAAACATGCTAATTTTAGCTCTAAAACTGATGATCTACCTACAAATGTGAACTGACGTTCAAAAATAAAACATTTGAAAACTGACCATTTTTCACCTTTCTGAAGCATGACGTAATGGGGGGGTGTTATCTCTTTTGTCAAAAATCACCTGCTTTTGCTTGAACATTAAATGCCTCCAAATGGTATTTAATTCACTTCCCGGGGTGAAGAAACACTTTTTGAGACCTCAGAGTTAGTAAATTGGCCATTTTCATGCACTTTTAACCATTCCACAAATCTTGTGTTTAGGGCCCCTGGAAGCATGAAAATCACTTTAAACATGCTAATTTTAGCTCTTAAACTGATGATCTACCTGCAAATGTGAACTGACGTTCAAAAATAAAACATTTGAAAACGGACCATTTTTCACCTTTCTGAAGCATGACGTAATGGGGGGGGGGGTGTTATCTCTTTTGTCAAAAATCACCTGTTTTTGCTTGAACATTAAATTCCTCCAAATGGTATTTAATTCACTTCCCGGGCCCCTGGAAGCATGGAAATCACTTTAAACATGCTAATTTTAGCTCATAAACTGATGATCTACCTACAAATGTGAACTGACGTTCAAAAATAAAACATTTGAAAACGGACCATTTTTCACCTTTCTGAAGCATGACGTAATGGGGGGGGTGTTATCTCTTTTGTCAAAAATCACCTGTTTTTGCTTGAACATTAAATGCCTCCAAATGGTAATAAATTCACTTCCCAGGGTGAAGAAACACTTTTTGAGACATCAGAGTGAGTAATTGGCCATTTTCATGCACTTTTAACCATTCCACAAATCTTGTGTTTAGGGCCCCTGGAAGCATGAAAATCACTTTAAACATGCTAATTTTAGCTCTAAAACTGATGATCTACCTACAAATGTGAACTGACGTTCAAAAATAAAACATTTGAAAACGGACCATTTTTCACCTTTCTGAAGCATGACGTAATGGGGGGTGTTATCTCTTTTGTCAAAAATCACCTGCTTTCGCTTGAACATTAAATGCCTCCAAATGGTATTTAATTCACTTACCGGGGTGAAGAAACACTTTTTGAGACCTCAGAGTGAGTAAATTGGCCATTTTCATGCACTTTTACCCATTCCACAAATCTTGTGTTTAGGGCCCCTGGAAGCATGAAAATCACTTTAAACATGCTAATTTTAGCTCTAAAACTGATGATCTACCTACAAATGTGAACTGATGTTCAAAAATAAAACATTTGAAAACGGACCATTTTTCACCTTTCTGAAGCATGAAGTAATGGGGGGTGTTATCTCTTTTGTCAAAAATCACCTCTTTTTGCTTGAACATTAAATGCCTCCAAATGGTATTTAATTCACTTCCCGGGCCCCTGGAAGCATAAAAAATCACTTTAAACATGCTAATTTTAGCTCTAATACTGATGATCTACCTACATATGTGAACTGACGTTCAAAAATAAAACATTTGAAAACGGACCATTTTTCACCTTTCTGAAGCATGACGTAATGGGGGGGTGTTATCTCTTTTGTCAAAAATCACCTGCTTTTGCTTGAACATTAAATGCCTCCAAATGGTATTTAATTCACTTCCCGGGGTGAAGAAACACTTTTTGAGACCTCAGAGTGAGTAAATTGGCCATTTTCATGCACTTTTACCCATTCCACAAATCTTGTGTTTAGGGCCCCTGGAAGCATGAAAATCACTTTAAACATGCTAATTTTAGCTCTAAAACTGATGATCTACCTACAAATGTGAACTGATGTTCAAAAATAAAACATTTGAAAACGGACCATTTTTCACCTTTCTGAAGCATGAAGTAATGGGGGGTGTTATCTCTTTTGTCAAAAATCACCTCTTTTTGCTTGAACATTAAATGCCTCCAAATGGTATTTAATTCACTTCCCGGGCCCCTGGAAGCATAAAAAATCACTTTAAACATGCTAATTTTAGCTCTAATACTGATGATCTACCTACAAATGTGAACTGATGTTCAAAAATAAAACATTTGAAAACGGACCATTTTTCACCTTTCTGAAGCATGAAGTAATGGGGGGTGTTATCTCTTTTGTCAAAAATCACCTCTTTTTGCTTGAACATTAAATGCCTCCAAATGGTATTTAATTCACTTCCCGGGCCCCTGGAAGCATGAAAATCACTTTAAACATGCTAATTTTAGCTCTAAAACTGATGATCTACCTACAAATGTGAACTGACGTTCAAAAATAAAACATTTGAAAACTGACCATTTTTCACCTTTCTGAAGCATGACCTAATGGGGGGTGTTATCTCTTTTGTCAAAAATCACCTGTTTTTGCTTGAACATTAAATGCCTCCAAATGGTATTTAATTCACTTCCCGGGCCCCTGGAAGCATGAAAAACACTTTAAACATGCTAATTTTAGCTCTAAAACTGATGATCTACCTACAAATGTGAACTGATGTTCAAAAATAAAACATTTGAAAACGGACCATTTTTCACCTTTCTGAAGCATGAAGTAATGGGGGGTGTTATCTCTTTTGTCAAAAATCACCTCTTTTTGCTTGAACATTAAATGCCTCCAAATGGTATTTAATTCACTTCCCGGGCCCCTGGAAGCATGAAAATCACTTTAAACATGCTAATGTTAGCTCTAAAACTGATGATCTACCTACAAATGTGAACTGACGTTCAAAAATAAAACATTTGAAAACTGACCATTTTTCACCTTTCTGAAGCATGACCTAATGGGGGGTGTTATCTCTTTTGTCAAAAATCACCTGTTTTTGCTTGAACATTAAATGCCTCCAAATGGTATTTAATTCACTTCCCGGGCCCCTGGAAGCATGAAAAACACTTTAAACATGCTAATTTTAGCTCTAAAACTGATGATCTACCTACAAATGTGAACTGACGTTCAAAAATAAAACATTTGAAAACTGACCATTTTTCACCTTTCTGAAGCATGACGTAATGGGGGGGTGTTATCTCTTTTGTCAAAAATCACCTGTTTTTGCTTGAACATTAAATGCCTCCAAATGGTAATAAATTCACTTCCCGGGGTGAAGAAACACTTTTTGAGACCTCAGAGTGAGTAAATTGGCCATTTTCATGCACTTTTAACCATTCAACAAATCTTGTGTTTAGAGCCCCCGGAAGCATGAAAATCACTTTAAACATGCTAATTTTAGCTCTTAAACTGATGATCTACCTACAAATGTGAACTGACGTTCAAAAATAAAACATTTGAAAACGGACCATTTTTCACCTTTCTGAAGCATGACGTAATGGGGGGGTGTTATCTCTATTGTCAAAAATCACCTGTTTTTGCTTGAACATTAAATGCCTCCAAATGGTAATAAATTCACTTCCCAGGGTGAAGAAACACTTTTTGAGACATCAGAGTGAGTAAATTGGCCATTTTCATGCACTTTTAACCATTCCACAAATCTTGTGTTTAGAGCCCCTGGAAGCATGAAAATCACTTTAAACATGCTAATTTTAGCTCTTAAACTGATGATCTACCTACAAATGTAAACTGACGTTCAAAAATAAAACATTTGAAAACGGACCATTTTTCACCTTTCTGAAGCATGACGTAATGGGGGGGGGGTGTTATCTCTTTTGTCAAAAATCACCTGTTTTTGCTTGAACATGAAATGCCTCCAAATGGTATTTAATTCACTTCCCGGGCCCCTGGAAGCATGAAAATCACTTTAAACATGCTAATTTTAGCTCTAAAACCGATGATCTACCTACAAATGTGAAATGACGTTCAAAAATAAAACATTTGAAAACGGACCATTTTTCACCTTTCTGAAGCATGACGTAATGGGGGGGGTGTTATCTCTTTTGTCAAAAATCACCTGTTTTTTCTTGAACATTAAATGCCTCCAAATGATATTTAATTCACTTCCCGGGCCCCTGGAAGTATGAAAATCACTTTAAACATGCTAATTTTAGCTCTAAAACTGATGATCTACGTACAAATGTGAACTGACGTTCAAAAATAAAACATTTGAAAACGGACCATTTTTCACCTTTCTGAAGCATGACGTAATGGGGGGGTGTTATCTCTTTTGTCAAAAATCACCTGTTTTTACTTGAACATTAAATGCCTCCAAATGGTATTTAATTCACTTCCCAGGCCCCTGGAAGCATGAAAATCACTTTAAACATGCTAATTTTAGCTCTAAAACTGATGATCTACCTACAAATGTGAACTGACGTTCAAAAATAAAACATTTGAAAACTGACCATTTTTCACCTTTCTGAAGCATGACGTAATGGGGGGTGTTATCTCTTTTGTCAAAAATCACCTGTTTTTGCTTGAACATTAAATGCCTCCAAATGGTATTTAATTCACTTCCCGGGGTGAAGAAACACTTTTTGAGACCTCAGAGTGAATAAATTGGTCATTTTCATGCACTTTTAACCATTCCACAAATCTTGTGTTTAGGGCCCCTGGAAGCATGAAAATCACTTTAAACATGCTAATTTTAGCTCTAAAACTGATGATCTACCTACAAATGTGAACTGACGTTCAAAAATAAAACATTTGAAAACGGACCATTTTTCACCTTTCTGAAGCATGACGTAATTGGGGGGTGTTATCTCTTTTGTCAAAAATCACCTGTTTTTGCTTGAACATGAAATGCCTCCAAATGGTATTTAATTCACTTTCCGTGCCCCTGGAAGCATGAAAATCACTTTAAACATGCTAATTTTAGCTCTAAAACTGATGATCTACCTACAAATGTGAACTGACGTTCAAAAATAAAACATTTGAAAACGGACCATTTTTCACCTTTCTGAAGCATGACGTAATGGGGGGGTGTTATCTCTTTTGTCAAAAATCACCTGTTTTTGCTTGAACATTAAATGCCTCCAAATGGTAATAAATTCACTTCCCAGGGTGAAGAAACACTTTTTGAGACATCAGAGTGAGTAATTGGCCATTTTCATGCACTTTTAACCATTCCACAAATCTTGTGTTTAGGGCCCCTGGAAGCATGAAAATCACTTTAAACATGCTAATTTTAGCTCTAAAACTGATGATCTACCTACAAATGTGAACTGACGTTCAAAAATAAAACATTTGAAAACGGACCATTTTTCACCTTTCTGAAGCATGACGTAATGGGGGGTGTTATCTCTTTTGTCAAAAATCACCTGCTTTCGCTTGAACATTAAATGCCTCCAAATGGTATTTAATTCACTTACCGGGGTGAAGAAACACTTTTTGAGACCTCAGAGTGAGTAAATTGGCCATTTTCATGCACTTTTACCCATTCCACAAATCTTGTGTTTAGGGCCCCTGGAAGCATGAAAATCACTTTAAACATGCTAATTTTAGCTCTAAAACTGATGATCTACCTACAAATGTGAACTGATGTTCAAAAATAAAACATTTGAAAACGGACCATTTTTCACCTTTCTGAAGCATGAAGTAATGGGGGGTGTTATCTCTTTTGTCAAAAATCACCTCTTTTTGCTTGAACATTAAATGCCTCCAAATGGTATTTAATTCACTTCCCGGGCCCCTGGAAGCATAAAAAATCACTTTAAACATGCTAATTTTAGCTCTAATACTGATGATCTACCTACAAATGTGAACTGACGTTCAAAAATAAAACATTTGAAAACGGACCATTTTTCACCTTTCTGAAGCATGACGTAATGGGGGGGTGTTATCTCTTTTGTCAAAAATCACCTGCTTTTGCTTGAACATTAAATGCCTCCAAATGGTATTTAATTCACTTCCCGGGGTGAAGAAACACTTTTTGAGACCTCAGAGTGAGTAAATTGGCCATTTTCATGCACTTTTACCCATTCCACAAATCTTGTGTTTAGGGCCCCTGGAAGCATGAAAATCACTTTAAACATGCTAATTTTAGCTCTAAAACTGATGATCTACCTACAAATGTGAACTGATGCTCAAAAATAAAACATTTGAAAACGGACCATTTTTCACCTTTCTGAAGCATGACGTAATGGGGGGTGTTATCTCTTTTGTCAAAAATCACCTGTTTTTGCTTGAACATTAAATGCCTCCAAATGGTATTTAATTCACTTCCCGGGCCCCTGGAAGCATGAAAATCACTTTAAACATGCTAATTTTAGCTCTAAAACTGATGATCTACCTACAAATGTGAACTGACGTTCAAAAATAAAACATTTGAAAACTGACCATTTTTCACCTTTCTGAAGCATGACCTAATGGGGGGTGTTATCTCTTTTGTCAAAAATCACCTGTTTTTGCTTGAACATTAAATGCCTCCAAATGGTATTTAATTCACTTCCCGGGCCCCTGGAAGCATGAAAATCACTTTAAACATGCTAATTTTAGCTCTAAAACTGATGATCTACCTACAAATGTGAACTGACGTTCAAAAATAAAACATTTGAAAACTGACCATTTTTCACCTTTCTGAAGCATGACGTAATGGGGGGGTGTTATCTCTTTTGTCAAAAATCACCTGTTTTTGCTTGAACATTAAATGCCTCCAAATGGTAATAAATTCACTTCCCGGGGTGAAGAAACACTTTTTGAGACCTCAGAGTGAGTAAATTGGCCATTTTCATGCACTTTTAACCATTCAACAAATCTTGTGTTTAGAGCCCCCGGAAGCATGAAAATCACTTTAAACATGCTAATTTTAGCTCTTAAACTGATGATCTACCTACAAATGTGAACTGACGTTCAAAAATAAAACATTTGAAAACGGACCATTTTTCACCTTTCTGAAGCATGACGTAATGGGGGGGTGTTATCTCTATTGTCAAAAATCACCTGTTTTTGCTTGAACATTAAATGCCTCCAAATGGTAATAAATTCACTTCCCAGGGTGAAGAAACACTTTTTGAGACATCAGAGTGAGTAAATTGGCCATTTTCATGCACTTTTAACCATTCCACAAATCTTGTGTTTAGAGCCCCTGGAAGCATGAAAATCACTTTAAACATGCTAATTTTAGCTCTTAAACTGATGATCTACCTACAAATGTAAACTGACGTTCAAAAATAAAACATTTGAAAACGGACCATTTTTCACCTTTCTGAAGCATGACGTAATGGGGGGGGGTGTTATCTCTTTTGTCAAAAATCACCTGTTTTTGCTTGAACATGAAATGCCTCCAAATGGTATTTAATTCACTTCCCGGGCCCCTGGAAGCATGAAAATCACTTTAAACATGCTAATTTTAGCTCTAAAACCGATGATCTACCTACAAATGTGAAATGACGTTCAAAAATAAAACATTTGAAAACGGACCATTTTTCACCTTTCTGAAGCATGACGTAATGGGGGGGGTGTTATCTCTTTTGTCAAAAATCACCTGTTTTTTCTTGAACATTAAATGCCTCCAAATGATATTTAATTCACTTCCCGGGCCCCTGGAAGTATGAAAATCACTTTAAACATGCTAATTTTAGCTCTAAAACTGATGATCTACGTACAAATGTGAACTGACGTTCAAAAATAAAACATTTGAAAACGGACCATTTTTCACCTTTCTGAAGCATGACGTAATGGGGGGGTGTTATCTCTTTTGTCAAAAATCACCTGTTTTTGCTTGAACATTAAATGCCTCCAAATGGTATTTAATTCACTTCCCAGGCCCCTGGAAGCATAAAAATCACTTTAAACATGCTAATTTTAGCTCTAAAACTGATGATCTACCTACAAATGTGAACTGACGTTCAAAAATAAAACATTTGAAAACTGACCATTTTTCACCTTTCTGAAGCATGACGTAATGGGGGGGTGTTATCTCTTTTGTCAAAAATCACCTGTTTTTGCTTGAACATTAAATGCCTCCAAATGGTATTTAATTCACTTCCCGGGGTGAAGAAACACTTTTTGAGACCTCAGAGTGAATAAATTGGTCATTTTCATGCACTTTTAACCATTCCACAAATCTTGTGTTTAGGGCCCCTGGAAGCATGAAAATCACTTTAAACATGCTAATTTTAGCTCTAAAACTGATGATCTACCTACAAATGTGAACTGACGTTCAAAAATAAAACATTTGAAAACGGACCATTTTTCACCTTTCTGAAGCATGACGTAATTGGGGGGTGTTATCTCTTTTGTCAAAAATCACCTGTTTTTGCTTGAACATGAAATGCCTCCAAATGGTATTTAATTCACTTTCCGTGCCCCTGGAAGCATGAAAATCACTTTAAACATGCTAATTTTAGCTCTAAAACTGATGATCTACCTACAAATGTGAACTGACGTTCAAAAATAAAACATTTGAAAACGGACCATTTTTCACCTTTCTGAAGCATGACGTAATGGGGGGGTGTTATCTCTTTTGTCAAAAATCACCTGTTTTTACTTGAACATTAAATTCCTCCAAATGGTATTTAATTCACTTCCCGGGCCCCTGGAAGCATGAAAATCACTTTAAACATGCTAATTTTAGCTCATAAACTGATGATCTACCTACAAATGTGAACTGACGTTCAAAAATAAAACATTTGAAAACAGACCATTTTTCACCTTTCTGAAGCATGACGTAATGGGGGGGTGTTATCTCTTTTGTCAAAAATCACCTGTTTTTGCTTGAACATTAAATTCCTCCAAATGGTAATAAATTCACTTCCCGGGGTGAAGAAACACTTTTTGAGACCTCAGAGTGAGTAAATTGCCCATTTTCATGCACTTTTAACCATTCAACAAATCTTGTGTTTAGAGCCCCTGGAAGCATGAAAATCACTTTAAACATGCTAATTTTAGCTCTTAAACTGATGATCTACCTACAAATGTGAACTGACGTTCGAAAATAAAACATTTGAAAACAGACCATTTTTCACCTTTCTGAAGCATGACGTAATGGGGGGGTGTTATCTCTTTTGTCAAAAATCACCTGTTTTTGCTTGAACATTAAATGCCTCCAAAGGGTATTTAATTCACTTCCCGGGCCCCTGGAAGCATGAAAATCACTTTAAACATGCTAATTTTAGCTCTAAAACTGATGATCTACCTACAAATGTGAACTGATGTTCAAAAATAAAACATTTGAAAACGGACCATTTTTCACCTTTCTGAAGCATGACGTAATGGGGGGTGTTATCTCTTTTGTCAAAAATCACCTGTTTTTGCTTGAACATTAAATGCCTCCAAATGGTATTTAATTCACTTCCCGGGCCCCTGGAAGCATGAAAATCACTTTAAACATGCTAATTTTTGCTCTAAAACTGATGATCTACCTACAAATGTGAACTGACGTTCAAAAATAAAACATTTGAAAACGGACCATTTTTCACCTTTCTGAAGCATGACGTAATGGGGGGGTGTTATCTCTTTTGTCAAAAATCACCTGTTTTTGCTTGAATATTAAATGCCTCCAAATGGTATTTAATTCACTTCCCGGGCCCCTGGAAGCATAAAAATCACTTTAAACATGCTAATTTTAGCTCTAAAACTGATGATCTACCTACAAATGTGAACTGACGTTCAAAAATAAAACATTTGAAAACTGACCATTTTTCACCTTTCTGAAGCATGACGTAATGGGGGGGTGTTATCTCTTTTGTCAAAAATCACCTGCTTTTGCTTGAACATTAAATGCCTCCAAATGGTATTTAATTCACTTCCCGGGGTGAAGAAACACTTTTTGAGACCTCAGAGTTAGTAAATTGGCCATTTTCATGCACTTTTAACCATTCCACAAATCTTGTGTTTAGGGCCCCTGGAAGCATGAAAATCACTTTAAACATGCTAATTTTAGCTCTTAAACTGATGATCTACCTGCAAATGTGAACTGACGTTCAAAAATAAAACATTTGAAAACGGACCATTTTTCACCTTTCTGAAGCATGACGTAATGGGGGGGGGGGTGTTATCTCTTTTGTCAAAAATCACCTGTTTTTGCTTGAACATTAAATTCCTCCAAATGGTATTTAATTCACTTCCCGGGCCCCTGGAAGCATGGAAATCACTTTAAACATGCTAATTTTAGCTCATAAACTGATGATCTACCTACAAATGTGAACTGACGTTCAAAAATAAAACATTTGAAAACGGACCATTTTTCACCTTTCTGAAGCATGACGTAATGGGGGGGGTGTTATCTCTTTTGTCAAAAATCACCTGTTTTTGCTTGAACATTAAATGCCTCCAAATGGTAATAAATTCACTTCCCAGGGTGAAGAAACACTTTTTGAGACATCAGAGTGAGTAATTGGCCATTTTCATGCACTTTTAACCATTCCACAAATCTTGTGTTTAGGGCCCCTGGAAGCATGAAAATCACTTTAAACATGCTAATTTTAGCTCTAAAACTGATGATCTACCTACAAATGTGAACTGACGTTCAAAAATAAAACATTTGAAAACGGACCATTTTTCACCTTTCTGAAGCATGACGTAATGGGGGGTGTTATCTCTTTTGTCAAAAATCACCTGCTTTCGCTTGAACATTAAATGCCTCCAAATGGTATTTAATTCACTTACCGGGGTGAAGAAACACTTTTTGAGACCTCAGAGTGAGTAAATTGGCCATTTTCATGCACTTTTACCCATTCCACAAATCTTGTGTTTAGGGCCCCTGGAAGCATGAAAATCACTTTAAACATGCTAATTTTAGCTCTAAAACTGATGATCTACCTACAAATGTGAACTGATGTTCAAAAATAAAACATTTGAAAACGGACCATTTTTCACCTTTCTGAAGCATGAAGTAATGGGGGGTGTTATCTCTTTTGTCAAAAATCACCTCTTTTTGCTTGAACATTAAATGCCTCCAAATGGTATTTAATTCACTTCCCGGGCCCCTGGAAGCATAAAAAATCACTTTAAACATGCTAATTTTAGCTCTAATACTGATGATCTACCTACATATGTGAACTGACGTTCAAAAATAAAACATTTGAAAACGGACCATTTTTCACCTTTCTGAAGCATGACGTAATGGGGGGGTGTTATCTCTTTTGTCAAAAATCACCTGCTTTTGCTTGAACATTAAATGCCTCCAAATGGTATTTAATTCACTTCCCGGGGTGAAGAAACACTTTTTGAGACCTCAGAGTGAGTAAATTGGCCATTTTCATGCACTTTTACCCATTCCACAAATCTTGTGTTTAGGGCCCCTGGAAGCATGAAAATCACTTTAAACATGCTAATTTTAGCTCTAAAACTGATGATCTACCTACAAATGTGAACTGATGTTCAAAAATAAAACATTTGAAAACGGACCATTTTTCACCTTTCTGAAGCATGAAGTAATGGGGGGTGTTATCTCTTTTGTCAAAAATCACCTCTTTTTGCTTGAACATTAAATGCCTCCAAATGGTATTTAATTCACTTCCCGGGCCCCTGGAAGCATAAAAAATCACTTTAAACATGCTAATTTTAGCTCTAATACTGATGATCTACCTACAAATGTGAACTGATGTTCAAAAATAAAACATTTGAAAACGGACCATTTTTCACCTTTCTGAAGCATGAAGTAATGGGGGGTGTTATCTCTTTTGTCAAAAATCACCTCTTTTTGCTTGAACATTAAATGCCTCCAAATGGTATTTAATTCACTTCCCGGGCCCCTGGAAGCATGAAAATCACTTTAAACATGCTAATTTTAGCTCTAAAACTGATGATCTACCTACAAATGTGAACTGACGTTCAAAAATAAAACATTTGAAAACTGACCATTTTTCACCTTTCTGAAGCATGACCTAATGGGGGGTGTTATCTCTTTTGTCAAAAATCACCTGTTTTTGCTTGAACATTAAATGCCTCCAAATGGTATTTAATTCACTTCCCGGGCCCCTGGAAGCATGAAAAACACTTTAAACATGCTAATTTTAGCTCTAAAACTGATGATCTACCTACAAATGTGAACTGATGTTCAAAAATAAAACATTTGAAAACGGACCATTTTTCACCTTTCTGAAGCATGAAGTAATGGGGGGTGTTATCTCTTTTGTCAAAAATCACCTCTTTTTGCTTGAACATTAAATGCCTCCAAATGGTATTTAATTCACTTCCCGGGCCCCTGGAAGCATGAAAATCACTTTAAACATGCTAATGTTAGCTCTAAAACTGATGATCTACCTACAAATGTGAACTGACGTTCAAAAATAAAACATTTGAAAACTGACCATTTTTCACCTTTCTGAAGCATGACCTAATGGGGGGTGTTATCTCTTTTGTCAAAAATCACCTGTTTTTGCTTGAACATTAAATGCCTCCAAATGGTATTTAATTCACTTCCCGGGCCCCTGGAAGCATGAAAAACACTTTAAACATGCTAATTTTAGCTCTAAAACTGATGATCTACCTACAAATGTGAACTGACGTTCAAAAATAAAACATTTGAAAACTGACCATTTTTCACCTTTCTGAAGCATGACGTAATGGGGGGGTGTTATCTCTTTTGTCAAAAATCACCTGTTTTTGCTTGAACATTAAATGCCTCCAAATGGTAATAAATTCACTTCCCGGGGTGAAGAAACACTTTTTGAGACCTCAGAGTGAGTAAATTGGCCATTTTCATGCACTTTTAACCATTCAACAAATCTTGTGTTTAGAGCCCCCGGAAGCATGAAAATCACTTTAAACATGCTAATTTTAGCTCTTAAACTGATGATCTACCTACAAATGTGAACTGACGTTCAAAAATAAAACATTTGAAAACGGACCATTTTTCACCTTTCTGAAGCATGACGTAATGGGGGGGTGTTATCTCTATTGTCAAAAATCACCTGTTTTTGCTTGAACATTAAATGCCTCCAAATGGTAATAAATTCACTTCCCAGGGTGAAGAAACACTTTTTGAGACATCAGAGTGAGTAAATTGGCCATTTTCATGCACTTTTAACCATTCCACAAATCTTGTGTTTAGAGCCCCTGGAAGCATGAAAATCACTTTAAACATGCTAATTTTAGCTCTTAAACTGATGATCTACCTACAAATGTAAACTGACGTTCAAAAATAAAACATTTGAAAACGGACCATTTTTCACCTTTCTGAAGCATGACGTAATGGGGGGGGGGTGTTATCTCTTTTGTCAAAAATCACCTGTTTTTGCTTGAACATGAAATGCCTCCAAATGGTATTTAATTCACTTCCCGGGCCCCTGGAAGCATGAAAATCACTTTAAACATGCTAATTTTAGCTCTAAAACCGATGATCTACCTACAAATGTGAAATGACGTTCAAAAATAAAACATTTGAAAACGGACCATTTTTCACCTTTCTGAAGCATGACGTAATGGGGGGGGTGTTATCTCTTTTGTCAAAAATCACCTGTTTTTTCTTGAACATTAAATGCCTCCAAATGATATTTAATTCACTTCCCGGGCCCCTGGAAGTATGAAAATCACTTTAAACATGCTAATTTTAGCTCTAAAACTGATGATCTACGTACAAATGTGAACTGACGTTCAAAAATAAAACATTTGAAAACGGACCATTTTTCACCTTTCTGAAGCATGACGTAATGGGGGGGTGTTATCTCTTTTGTCAAAAATCACCTGTTTTTACTTGAACATTAAATGCCTCCAAATGGTATTTAATTCACTTCCCAGGCCCCTGGAAGCATGAAAATCACTTTAAACATGCTAATTTTAGCTCTAAAACTGATGATCTACCTACAAATGTGAACTGACGTTCAAAAATAAAACATTTGAAAACTGACCATTTTTCACCTTTCTGAAGCATGACGTAATGGGGGGTGTTATCTCTTTTGTCAAAAATCACCTGTTTTTGCTTGAACATTAAATGCCTCCAAATGGTATTTAATTCACTTCCCGGGGTGAAGAAACACTTTTTGAGACCTCAGAGTGAATAAATTGGTCATTTTCATGCACTTTTAACCATTCCACAAATCTTGTGTTTAGGGCCCCTGGAAGCATGAAAATCACTTTAAACATGCTAATTTTAGCTCTAAAACTGATGATCTACCTACAAATGTGAACTGACGTTCAAAAATAAAACATTTGAAAACGGACCATTTTTCACCTTTCTGAAGCATGACGTAATTGGGGGGTGTTATCTCTTTTGTCAAAAATCACCTGTTTTTGCTTGAACATGAAATGCCTCCAAATGGTATTTAATTCACTTTCCGTGCCCCTGGAAGCATGAAAATCACTTTAAACATGCTAATTTTAGCTCTAAAACTGATGATCTACCTACAAATGTGAACTGACGTTCAAAAATAAAACATTTGAAAACGGACCATTTTTCACCTTTCTGAAGCATGACGTAATGGGGGGGTGTTATCTCTTTTGTCAAAAATCACCTGTTTTTACTTGAACATTAAATTCCTCCAAATGGTATTTAATTCACTTCCCGGGCCCCTGGAAGCATGAAAATCACTTTAAACATGCTATTTTTAGCTCTTAAACTGATGATCTACCTACAAATGTGAACTGACGTTCGAAAATAAAACATTTGAAAACGGACCATTTTTCACCTTTCTGAAGCATGACGTAATGGGGGGGTGTTATCTCTTTTGTCAAAAATCACCTGTTTTTGCTTGAACATTAAATGCCTCCAAATGGTAATAAATTCACTTCCCAGGGTGAAGAAACACTTTTTGAGACATCAGAGTGAGTAATTGGCCATTTTCATGCACTTTTAACCATTCCACAAATCTTGTGTTTAGGGCCCCTGGAAGCATGAAAATCACTTTAAACATGCTAATTTTAGCTCTAAAACTGATGATCTACCTACAAATGTGAACTGACGTTCAAAAATAAAACATTTGAAAACGGACCATTTTTCACCTTTCTGAAGCATGACGTAATGGGGGGTGTTATCTCTTTTGTCAAAAATCACCTGCTTTCGCTTGAACATTAAATGCCTCCAAATGGTATTTAATTCACTTACCGGGGTGAAGAAACACTTTTTGAGACCACAGAGTGAGTAAATTGGCCATTTTCATGCACTTTTACCCATTCCACAAATCTTGTGTTTAGGGCCCCTGGAAGCATGAAAATCACTTTAAACATGCTAATTTTAGCTCTAAAACTGATGATCTACCTACAAATGTGAACTGACGTTCGAAAATAAAACATTTGAAAACAGACCATTTTTCACCTTTCTGAAGCATGACGTAATGGGGGGGTGTTATCTCTTTTGTCAAAAATCACCTGTTTTTGCTTGAACATTAAATGCCTCCAAAGGGTATTTAATTCACTTCCCGGGCCCCTGGAAGCATGAAAATCACTTTAAACATGCTAATTTTAGCTCTAAAACTGATGATCTACCTACAAATGTGAACTGATGTTCAAAAATAAAACATTTGAAAACGGACCATTTTTCACCTTTCTGAAGCATGACGTAATGGGGGGTGTTATCTCTTTTGTCAAAAATCACCTGTTTTTGCTTGAACATTAAATGCCTCCAAATGGTATTTAATTCACTTCCCGGGCCCCTGGAAGCATGAAAATCACTTTAAACATGCTAATTTTTGCTCTAAAACTGATGATCTACCTACAAATGTGAACTGACGTTCAAAAATAAAACATTTGAAAACGGACCATTTTTCACCTTTCTGAAGCATGACGTAATGGGGGGGTGTTATCTCTTTTGTCAAAAATCACCTGTTTTTGCTTGAATATTAAATGCCTCCAAATGGTATTTAATTCACTTCCCGGGCCCCTGGAAGCATAAAAATCACTTTAAACATGCTAATTTTAGCTCTAAAACTGATGATCTACCTACAAATGTGAACTGACGTTCAAAAATAAAACATTTGAAAACTGACCATTTTTCACCTTTCTGAAGCATGACGTAATGGGGGGGTGTTATCTCTTTTGTCAAAAATCACCTGCTTTTGCTTGAACATTAAATGCCTCCAAATGGTAATAAATTCACTTCCCAGGGTGAAGAAACACTTTTTGAGACATCAGAGTGAGTAATTGGCCATTTTCATGCACTTTTAACCATTCCACAAATCTTGTGTTTAGGGCCCCTGGAAGCATGAAAATCACTTTAAACATGCTAATTTTAGCTCTAAAACTGATGATCTACCTACAAATGTGAACTGACGTTCAAAAATAAAACATTTGAAAACGGACCATTTTTCACCTTTCTGAAGCATGACGTAATGGGGGGTGTTATCTCTTTTGTCAAAAATCACCTGCTTTCGCTTGAACATTAAATGCCTCCAAATGGTATTTAATTCACTTACCGGGGTGAAGAAACACTTTTTGAGACCTCAGAGTGAGTAAATTGGCCATTTTCATGCACTTTTACCCATTCCACAAATCTTGTGTTTAGGGCCCCTGGAAGCATGAAAATCACTTTAAACATGCTAATTTTAGCTCTAAAACTGATGATCTACCTACAAATGTGAACTGATGTTCAAAAATAAAACATTTGAAAACGGACCATTTTTCACCTTTCTGAAGCATGAAGTAATGGGGGGTGTTATCTCTTTTGTCAAAAATCACCTCTTTTTGCTTGAACATTAAATGCCTCCAAATGGTATTTAATTCACTTCCCGGGCCCCTGGAAGCATAAAAAATCACTTTAAACATGCTAATTTTAGCTCTAATACTGATGATCTACCTACATATGTGAACTGACGTTCAAAAATAAAACATTTGAAAACGGACCATTTTTCACCTTTCTGAAGCATGACGTAATGGGGGGGTGTTATCTCTTTTGTCAAAAATCACCTGCTTTTGCTTGAACATTAAATGCCTCCAAATGGTATTTAATTCACTTCCCGGGGTGAAGAAACACTTTTTGAGACCTCAGAGTGAGTAAATTGGCCATTTTCATGCACTTTTACCCATTCCACAAATCTTGTGTTTAGGGCCCCTGGAAGCATGAAAATCACTTTAAACATGCTAATTTTAGCTCTAAAACTGATGATCTACCTACAAATGTGAACTGATGCTCAAAAATAAAACATTTGAAAACGGACCATTTTTCACCTTTCTGAAGCATGAGGTAATGGGGGGTGTTATCTCTTTTGTCAAAAATCACCTGTTTTTGCTTGAACATTAAATGCCTCCAAATGGTATTTAATTCACTTCCCGGGCCCCTGGAAGCATGAAAATCACTTTAAACATGCTAATTTTAGCTCTAAAACTGATGATCTACCTACAAATGTGAACTGACGTTCAAAAATAAAACATTTGAAAACTGACCATTTTTCACCTTTCTGAAGCATGACCTAATGGGGGGTGTTATCTCTTTTGTCAAAAATCACCTGTTTTTGCTTGAACATTAAATGCCTCCAAATGGTATTTAATTCACTTCCCGGGCCCCTGGAAGCATGAAAATCACTTTAAACATGCTAATTTTAGCTCTAAAACTGATGATCTACCTACAAATGTGAACTGACGTTCAAAAATAAAACATTTGAAAACTGACCATTTTTCACCTTTCTGAAGCATGACGTAATGGGGGGGTGTTATCTCTTTTGTCAAAAATCACCTGTTTTTGCTTGAACATTAAATGCCTCCAAATGGTAATAAATTCACTTCCCGGGGTGAAGAAACACTTTTTGAGACCTCAGAGTGAGTAAATTGGCCATTTTCATGCACTTTTAACCATTCAACAAATCTTGTGTTTAGAGCCCCCGGAAGCATGAAAATCACTTTAAACATGCTAATTTTAGCTCTTAAACTGATGATCTACCTACAAATGTGAACTGACGTTCAAAAATAAAACATTTGAAAACGGACCATTTTTCACCTTTCTGAAGCATGACGTAATGGGGGGGTGTTATCTCTATTGTCAAAAATCACCTGTTTTTGCTTGAACATTAAATGCCTCCAAATGGTAATAAATTCACTTCCCAGGGTGAAGAAACACTTTTTGAGACATCAGAGTGAGTAAATTGGCCATTTTCATGCACTTTTAACCATTCCACAAATCTTGTGTTTAGAGCCCCTGGAAGCATGAAAATCACTTTAAACATGCTAATTTTAGCTCTTAAACTGATGATCTACCTACAAATGTAAACTGACGTTCAAAAATAAAACATTTGAAAACGGACCATTTTTCACCTTTCTGAAGCATGACGTAATGGGGGGGGGGGTGTTATCTCTTTTGTCAAAAATCACCTGTTTTTGCTTGAACATGAAATGCCTCCAAATGGTATTTAATTCACTTCCCGGGCCCCTGGAAGCATGAAAATCACTTTAAACATGCTAATTTTAGCTCTAAAACCGATGATCTACCTACAAATGTGAAATGACGTTCAAAAATAAAACATTTGAAAACGGACCATTTTTCACCTTTCTGAAGCATGACGTAATGGGGGGGGTGTTATCTCTTTTGTCAAAAATCACCTGTTTTTTCTTGAACATTAAATGCCTCCAAATGATATTTAATTCACTTCCCGGGCCCCTGGAAGTATGAAAATCACTTTAAACATGCTAATTTTAGCTCTAAAACTGATGATCTACGTACAAATGTGAACTGACGTTCAAAAATAAAACATTTGAAAACGGACCATTTTTCACCTTTCTGAAGCATGACGTAATGGGGGGGTGTTATCTCTTTTGTCAAAAATCACCTGTTTTTGCTTGAACATTAAATGCCTCCAAATGGTATTTAATTCACTTCCCAGGCCCCTGGAAGCATGAAAATCACTTTAAACATGCTAATTTTAGCTCTAAAACTGATGATCTACCTACAAATGTGAACTGACGTTCAAAAATAAAACATTTGAAAACTGACCATTTTTCACCTTTCTGAAGCATGACGTAATGGGGGGGTGTTATCTCTTTTGTCAAAAATCACCTGTTTTTGCTTGAACATTAAATGCCTCCAAATGGTATTTAATTCACTTCCCGGGGTGAAGAAACACTTTTTGAGACCTCAGAGTGAATAAATTGGTCATTTTCATGCACTTTTAACCATTCCACAAATCTTGTGTTTAGGGCCCCTGGAAGCATGAAAATCACTTTAAACATGCTAATTTTAGCTCTAAAACTGATGATCTACCTACAAATGTGAACTGACGTTCAAAAATAAAACATTTGAAAACGGACCATTTTTCACCTTTCTGAAGCATGACGTAATTGGGGGGTGTTATCTCTTTTGTCAAAAATCACCTGTTTTTGCTTGAACATGAAATGCCTCCAAATGGTATTTAATTCACTTTCCGTGCCCCTGGAAGCATGAAAATCACTTTAAACATGCTAATTTTAGCTCTAAAACTGATGATCTACCTACAAATGTGAACTGACGTTCAAAAATAAAACATTTGAAAACGGACCATTTTTCACCTTTCTGAAGCATGACGTAATGGGGGGGTGTTATCTCTTTTGTCAAAAATCACCTGTTTTTACTTGAACATTAAATTCCTCCAAATGGTATTTAATTCACTTCCCGGGCCCCTGGAAGCATGAAAATCACTTTAAACATGCTATTTTTAGCTCTTAAACTGATGATCTACCTACAAATGTGAACTGACGTTCGAAAATAAAACATTTGAAAACGGACCATTTTTCACCTTTCTGAAGCATGACGTAATGGGGGGGTGTTATCTCTTTTGTCAAAAATCACCTGTTTTTGCTTGAACATTAAATGCCTCCAAATGGTAATAAATTCACTTCCCAGGGTGAAGAAACACTTTTTGAGACATCAGAGTGAGTAATTGCCCATTTTCATGCACTTTTAACCATTCCACAAATCTTGTGTTTAGGGCCCCTGGAAGCATGAAAATCACTTTAAACATGCTAATTTTAGCTCTAAAACTGATGATCTACCTACAAATGTGAACTGACGTTCAAAAATAAAACATTTGAAAACGGACCATTTTTCACCTTTCTGAAGCATGACGTAATGGGGGGTGTTATCTCTTTTGTCAAAAATCACCTGCTTTCGCTTGAACATTAAATGCCTCCAAATGGTATTTAATTCACTTACCGGGGTGAAGAAACACTTTTTGAGACCTCAGAGTGAGTAAATTGGCCATTTTCATGCACTTTTACCCATTCCACAAATCTTGTGTTTAGGGCCCCTGGAAGCATGAAAATCACTTTAAACATGCTAATTTTAGCTCTAAAACTGATGATCTACCTACAAATGTGAACTGATGTTCAAAAATAAAACATTTGAAAACGGACCATTTTTCACCTTTCTGAAGCATGAAGTAATGGGGGGTGTTATCTCTTTTGTCAAAAATCACCTCTTTTTGCTTGAACATTAAATGCCTCCAAATGGTATTTAATTCACTTCCCGGGCCCCTGGAAGCATAAAAAATCACTTTAAACATGCTAATTTTAGCTCTAATACTGATGATCTACCTACAAATGTGAACTGACGTTCAAAAATAAAACATTTGAAAACGGACCATTTTTCACCTTTCTGAAGCATGACGTAATGGGGGGGTGTTATCTCTTTTGTCAAAAATCACCTGCTTTTGCTTGAACATTAAATGCCTCCAAATGGTATTTAATTCACTTCCCGGGGTGAAGAAACACTTTTTGAGACCTCAGAGTGAGTAAATTGGCCATTTTCATGCACTTTTACCCATTCCACAAATCTTGTGTTTAGGGCCCCTGGAAGCATGAAAATCACTTTAAACATGCTAATTTTAGCTCTAAAACTGATGATCTACCTACAAATGTGAACTGATGCTCAAAAATAAAACATTTGAAAACGGACCATTTTTCACCTTTCTGAAGCATGACGTAATGGGGGGTGTTATCTCTTTTGTCAAAAATCACCTGTTTTTGCTTGAACATTAAATGCCTCCAAATGGTATTTAATTCACTTCCCGGGCCCCTGGAAGCATGAAAATCACTTTAAACATGCTAATTTTAGCTCTAAAACTGATGATCTACCTACAAATGTGAACTGACGTTCAAAAATAAAACATTTGAAAACTGACCATTTTTCACCTTTCTGAAGCATGACGTAATGGGGGGGTGTTATCTCTTTTGTCAAAAATCACCTGTTTTTGCTTGAACATTAAATGCCTCCAAATGGTAATAAATTCACTTCCCGGGGTGAAGAAACACTTTTTGAGACCTCAGAGTGAGTAAATTGGCCATTTTCATGCACTTTTAACCATTCAACAAATCTTGTGTTTAGAGCCCCCGGAAGCATGAAAATCACTTTAAACATGCTAATTTTAGCTCTTAAACTGATGATCTACCTACAAATGTGAACTGACGTTCAAAAATAAAACATTTGAAAACGGACCATTTTTCACCTTTCTGAAGCATGACGTAATGGGGGGGTGTTATCTCTATTGTCAAAAATCACCTGTTTTTGCTTGAACATTAAATGCCTCCAAATGGTAATAAATTCACTTCCCAGGGTGAAGAAACACTTTTTGAGACATCAGAGTGAGTAAATTGGCCATTTTCATGCACTTTTAACCATTCCACAAATCTTGTGTTTAGAGCCCCTGGAAGCATGAAAATCACTTTAAACATGCTAATTTTAGCTCTTAAACTGATGATCTACCTACAAATGTAAACTGACGTTCAAAAATAAAACATTTGAAAACGGACCATTTTTCACCTTTCTGAAGCATGACGTAATGGGGGGGGGGGGTGTTATCTCTTTTGTCAAAAATCACCTGTTTTTGCTTGAACATGAAATGCCTCCAAATGGTATTTAATTCACTTCCCGGGCCCCTGGAAGCATGAAAATCACTTTAAACATGCTAATTTTAGCTCTAAAACCGATGATCTACCTACAAATGTGAAATGACGTTTAAAAAGTAAAACATTTGAAAACGGACCGTTTTTCACCTTTCTGAAGCATGACGTAATGGGGGGGGTGTTATCTCTTTTGTCAAAAATCACCTGTTTTTTCTTGAACATTAAATGCCTCCAAATGATATTTAATTCACTTCCCGGGCCCCTGGAAGTATGAAAATCACTTTAAACATGCTAATTTTAGCTCTAAAACTGATGATCTACGTACAAATGTGAACTGACGTTCAAAAATAAAACATTTGAAAACGGACCATTTTTCACCTTTCTGAAGCATGACGTAATGGGGGGGTGTTATCTCTTTTGTCAAAAATCACCTGTTTTTGCTTGAACATTAAATGCCTCCAAATGGTATTTAATTCACTTCCCAGGCCCCTGGAAGCATGAAAATCACTTTAAACATGCTAATTTTAGCTCTAAAACTGATGATCTACCTACAAATGTGAACTGACGTTCAAAAATAAAACATTTGAAAACTGACCATTTTTCACCTTTCTGAAGCATGACGTAATGGGGGGGTGTTATCTCTTTTGTCAAAAATCACCTGTTTTTGCTTGAACATTAAATGCCTCCAAATGGTATTTAATTCACTTCCCGGGGTGAAGAAACACTTTTTGAGACCTCAGAGTGAATAAATTGGTCATTTTCATGCACTTTTAACCATTCCACAAATCTTGTGTTTAGGGCCCCTGGAAGCATGAAAATCACTTTAAACATGCTAATTTTAGCTCTAAAACTGATGATCTACCTACAAATGTGAACTGACGTTCAAAAATAAAACATTTGAAAACGGACCATTTTTCACCTTTCTGAAGCATGACGTAATTGGGGGGTGTTATCTCTTTTGTCAAAAATCACCTGTTTTTGCTTGAACATGAAATGCCTCCAAATGGTATTTAATTCACTTTCCGTGCCCCTGGAAGCATGAAAATCACTTTAAACATGCTAATTTTAGCTCTAAAACTGATGATCTACCTACAAATGTGAACTGACGTTCAAAAATAAAACATTTGAAAACGGACCATTTTTCACCTTTCTGAAGCATGACGTAATGGGGGGGTGTTATCTCTTTTGTCAAAAATCACCTGTTTTTACTTGAACATTAAATTCCTCCAAATGGTATTTAATTCACTTCCCGGGCCCCTGGAAGCATGAAAATCACTTTAAACATGCTATTTTTAGCTCTTAAACTGATGATCTACCTACAAATGTGAACTGACGTTCGAAAATAAAACATTTGAAAACGGACCATTTTTCACCTTTCTGAAGCATGACGTAATGGGGGGGTGTTATCTCTTTTGTCAAAAATCACCTGTTTTTGCTTGAACATTAAATGCCTCCAAATGGTATTTAATTCACTTCCCGGGCCACTGGAAGCATGAAAATCACTTTAAACATGCTAATTTTAGCTCTTAAACTGATGATCTACCTACAAATGTGAACTGACGTTCAAAAATAAAACATTTGAAAACGGACCATTTTTCACCTTTCTGAAGCATGACGTAATGGGGGGTGTTATCTCTTTTGTCAAAAATCACCTGTTTTTATTTGAACATTAAATTCCTCCAAATGGTATTTAATTCACTTTCCGGGCCCCTGGAAGCATGAAAATCACTTTAAACATGCTAATTTTAGCTCATAAACTGATGATCTACCTACAAATGTGAACTGACGTTCAAAAATAAAACATTTGAAAACAGACCATTTTTCACCTTTCTGAAGCATGACGTAATGGGGGGGTGTTATCTCTTTTGTCAAAAATCACCTGTTTTTGCTTGAACATTAAATTCCTCCAAATGGTAATAAATTCACTTCCCGGGGTGAAGAAACACTTTTTGAGACCTCAGAGTGAGTAAATTGCCCATTTTCATGCACTTTTAACCATTCAACAAATCTTGTGTTTAGAGCCCCTGGAAGCATGAAAATCACTTTAAACATGCTAATTTTAGCTCTTAAACTGATGATCTACCTACAAATGTGAACTGATGTTCAAAAATAAAACATTTGAAAACGGACCATTTTTCACCTTTCTGAAGCATGACGTAATGGGGGGTGTTATCTCTTTTGTCAAAAATCACCTGTTTTTGCTTGAACATTAAATGCCTCCAAATGGTATTTAATTCACTTCCCGGGCCCCTGGAAGCATGAAAATCACTTTAAACATGCTAATTTTTGCTCTAAAACTGATGATCTACCTACAAATGTGAACTGACGTTCAAAAATAAAACATTTGGAAACGGACCATTTTTCACCTTTCTGAAGCATGACGTAATGGGGGGGGTGTTATCTCTTTTGTCAAAAATCACCTGTTTTTGCTTGAATATTAAATGCCTCCAAATGGTATTTAATTCACTTCCCGGGCCCCTGGAAGCATAAAAATCACTTTAAACATGCTAATTTTAGCTCTAAAACTGATGATCTACCTACAAATGTGAACTGACGTTCAAAAATAAAACATTTGAAAACTGACCATTTTTCACCTTTCTGAAGCATGACGTAATGGGGGGGTGTTATCTCTTTTGTCAAAAATCACGTGCTTTTGCTTGAACATTAAATGCCTCCAAATGGTATTTAATTCACTTCCCGGGGTGAAGAAACACTTTTTGAGACCTCAGAGTGAGTAAATTGGCCATTTTCATGCACTTTTAACCATTCCACAAATCTTGTGTTTAGGGCCCCTGGAAGCATGAAAATCACTTTAAACATGCTAATTTTAGCTCTTAAACTGATGATCTACCTACAAATGTGAACTGACGTTCAAAAATAAAACATTTGAAAACGGACCATTTTTCACCTTTCTGAAGCATGACGTAATGGGGGGGGGGGGGGTGTTATCTCTTTTGTGAAAAATCACCTGTTTTTGCTTGAACATTAAATTCCTCCAAATGGTATTTAATTCACTTCCCGGGCCCCTGGAAGCATGGAAATCACTTTAAACATGCTAATTTTAGCTCATAAACTGATGATCTACCTACAAATGTGAACTGACGTTCAAAAATAAAACATTTGAAAACGGACCATTTTTCACCTTTCTGAAGCATGACGTAATGGGGGGGGTGTTATCTCTTTTGTCAAAAATCACCTGTTTTTGCTTGAACATTAAATGCCTCCAAATGGTAATAAATTCACTTCCCAGGGTGAAGAAACACTTTTTGAGACATCAGAGTGAGTAATTGGCCATTTTCATGCACTTTTAACCATTCCACAAATCTTGTGTTTAGAGCCCCTGGAAGCATGAAAATCACTTTAAACATGCTAATTTTAGCTCTAAAACTGATGATCTACCTACAAATGTGAACTGACGTTCAAAAATAAAACATTTGAAAACGGACCATTTTTCACCTTTCTGAAGCATGACCTAATGGGGGGGGTGTTATCTCTTTTGTCAAAAATCACCTGTTTTTCCTTGAACATTAAATGCCTCCAACTGGTATTTAATTCACTGCCCGGGCCCCTGGGAGCATGAAAATCACTTTAAACATGCTAATTTTAGCTCTAAAACTGATGATCTACCTACAAATGTGAACTGACGTTTAAAAATAAAACATTTGAAAACGGACCATTTTTCACCTTTCTGAAGCATGATGTAATGGGGGGGTGTTATCTCTTTTGTCAAAAATCACCTGTTTTTACTTGAACATTAAATTCCTCCAAATGGTATTTAATTCACTTCCCGGGCCCCTGGAAGCATGAAAATCACTTTAAACATGCTATTTTTAGTTTTTAAACTGATGATCTACCTACAAATGTGAACTGACGTTCGAAAATAAAACATTTGAAAACGGACCATTTTTCACCTTTCTGAAGAATGACGTAATGGGGGGGGTGTTATCTCTTTTGTCAAAAATCACCTGTTTTTGCTTGAACATTAAATGCCTCCAAATGGTATTTAATTCACTTCCCGGGCCACTGGAAGCATGAAAATCACTTTAAACATGCTAATTTTAGCTCTTAAACTGATGATCTACCTACAAATGCGAACTGACGTTCAAAAATAAAACATTTGAAAACGGACCATTTTTCACCTTTCTGAAGCATGACGTAATGGGGGGGTGTTATCTCTTTTGTCAAAAATCACCTGTTTTTGCTTGAACATTAAATGCCTCCAAATGGTATTTAATTCACTTCTCGGGCCCCTGGAAGCATGAAAATCACTTTAAGCATGCTAATTTTAGCTCTAAAACTAATGATCTACCTACAAATGTGAACTGACGTTCAAAAATAAAACATTTGAAAACGGACCATTTTTCACCTTTCTGAAGCATGACGTAATGAGGGGGTGTTATCTCTTTTGTCAAAAATCACCTGTTTTTGCTTGAACATTAAATGCCTCCAAATGGTATTTAATTCACTTCCCGGGATGAAGAAACACTTTTTGAGACCTCAGAGTGAGTAAATTGGCCATTTTCATGCACTTTTAACCATTCCACAAATCTTGTGTTTAGGGCCCCTGGAAGCATGAAAATCACTTTAAACATGCTAATTTTAGCTCTTAAACTGATGATCTTCCTACAAATGTGAACTGACGTTCAAAAATAAAACATTTTAAAACGGACCATTTTTCACCTTTCTGAAGCATGACGTAATGGGGGGGTGTTATCTCTTTTGTCAAAAATCACCTGTTTTTACTTGAACATTAAATTCCTCCAAATGGTATTTAATTCATTTCCCGGGCCCCTGGAAGCATGAAAATCACTTTAAACATGCTATTTTTAGCTCTTAAACTGATGATCTACCTACAAATGTGAACTGACGTTCGAAAATAAAACATTTGAAAACGGACCATTTTTCACCTTTCTGAAGCATGACGTAATGGGGGGGTGTTATCTCTTTTGTCAAAAATCACCTTTTTTTGCTTGAACATTAAATGCCTCCAAATGGTATTTAATTCACTTCCCGGGCCACTGGAAGCATGAAAATCACTTTAAACATGCTAATTTTAGCTCTTAAACTGATGATCTACCTACAAATGTGAACTGACGTTCAAAAATAAAACATTTGAAAACGGACCATTTTTCACCTTTCTGAAGCATGACGTAATGGGGGGTGTTATCGCTTTTGTCAAAAATCACCTGTTTTTATTTGAACATTAAATTCCTCCAAATGGTATTTAATTCACTTTCCGGGCCCCTGGAAGCATGAAAATCACTTTAAACATGCTAATTTTAGCTCATAAACTGATGATCTACCTACAAATGTGAACTGATGTTCAAAAATAAAACATTTGAAAACAGACCATTTTTCACCTTTCTGAAGCATGACGTAATGGGGGGGTGTTATCTCTTTTGTCAAAAATCACCTGTTTTTGCTTGAACATTAAATTCCTCCAAATGGTAATAAATTCACTTCCCGGGGTGAAGAAACACTTTTTGAGACCTCAGAGTGAGTAAATTGCCCATTTTCATGCACTTTTAACCATTCAACAAATCTTGTGTTTAGAGCCCCTGGAAGCATGAAAATCCCTTTAAACATGCTAATTTTAGCTCTTAAACTGATGATCTACCTACAAATGTGAACTGACGTTCGAAAATAAAACATTTGAAAACAGACCATTTTTCACCTTTCTGAAGCATGACGTAATGGGGGGGTGTTATCTCTTTTGTCAAAAATCACCTGTTTTTGCTTGAACATTAAATGCCTCCAAAGGGTATTTAATTCACTTCCCGGGCCCCTGGAAGCATGAAAATCACTTTAAACATGCTAATTTTAGCTCTAAAACTGATGATCTACCTACAAATGTGAACTGATGTTCAAAAATAAAACATTTGAAAACGGACCATTTTTCACCTTTCTGAAGCATGACGTAATGGGGGGTGTTATCTCTTTTGTCAAAAATCACCTGTTTTTGCTTGAACATTAAATGCCTCCAAATGGTATTTAATTCACTTCCCGGGTCCCTGGAAGCATGAAAATCACTTTAAACATGCTAATTTTTGCTCTAAAACTGATGATCTACCTACAAATGTGAACTGACGTTCAAAAATAAAACATTTGAAAACGGACCATTTTTCACCTTTCTGAAGCATGACGTAATGGGGGGGTGTTATCTCTTTTGTCAAAAATCACCTGTTTTTGCTTGAATATTAAAGGCCTCCAAATGGTATTTAATTCACTTCCCGGGCCCCTGGAAGCATAAAAATCACTTTAAACATGCTAATTTTAGCTCTAAAACTGATGAGCTACCTACAAATGTGAACTGACGTTCAAAAATAAAACATTTGAAAACTGACCATTTTTCACCTTTCTGAAGCATGACGTAATGGGGGGGTGTTATCTCTTTTGTCAAAAATCACCTGCTTTTGCTTGAACATTAAATGCCTCCAAATGGTATTTAATTCACTTCCCGGGGTGAAGAAACACTTTTTGAGACCTCAGAGTGAGTAAATTGGCCATTTTCATGCACTTTTAACCATTCCACAAATCTTGTGTTTAAGGCCCCTGGAAGCATGAAAATCACTTTAAACATGCTAATTTTAGCTCTTAAACTGATGATCTACCTACAAATGTGAACTGACGTTCAAAAATAAAACATTTGAAAACGGACCATTTTTCACCTTTCTGAAGCATGACGTAATGGGGGGGGGGTGTTATCTCTTTTGTCAAAAATCACCTGTTTTTGCTTGAACATTAAATTCCTCCAAATGGTATTTAATTCACTTCCCGGGCCCCTGGAAGCATGGAAATCACTTTAAACATGCTAATTTTAGCTCATAAACTGATGATCTACCTACAAATGTGAACTGACGTTCAAAAATAAAACATTTGAAAACGGACCATTTTTCACCTTTCTGAAGCATGACGTAATGGGGGGGGTGTTATCTCTTTTGTCAAAAATCACCTGTTTTTGCTTGAACATTAAATGCCTCCAAATGGTAATAAATTCACTTCCCAGGGTGAAGAAACACTTTTTGAGACATCAGAGTGAGTAATTGGCCATTTTCATGCACTTTTAACCATTCCACAAATCTTGTGTTTAGGGCCCCTGGAAGCATGAAAATCACTTTAAACATGCTAATTTTAGCTCTAAAACTGATGATCTACCTACAAATGCGAACTGACGTTCAAAAATAAAACATTTGAAAACGGACCATTTTTCACCTTTCTGAAGCATGACGTAATGGGGGGGGTGTTATCTCTTTTGTCAAAAATCACCTGTTTCTGCTTGAACATTAAATTCCTCCAAATGGTATTTAATTCACTTCCCGGGCCCCTGGAAGCATGAAAATCACTTTAAACATGCTAATTTTAGCTCTTAAACTGAGGATCTACCTACAAATGTGAACTGACGTTCAAAAATAAAACATTTGAAAACAGACCATTTTTCACCTTTCTGAAGCATGACGTAATGGGGGGGTGTTATCTCTTTTGTCAAAAATCACCTGTTTTTGCTTGAACATTAAATGCCTCCAAATGGTATTTAATTCACTTCTCGGGCCCCTGGAAGCATGAAAATCACTTTAAGCATGCTAATTTTAGCTCTAAAACTGATGATCTACCTACAAATGTGAACTGACGTTCAAAAATAAAACATTTGAAAACGGACCATTTTTCACCTTTCTGAAGCATGACGTAATGAGGGGGTGTTATCTCTTTTGTCAAAAATCACCTGTTTTTGCTTGAACATTAAATGCCTCCAAATGGTATTTAATTCACTTCCCGGGATGAAGAAACACTTTTTGAGACCTCAGAGTGAGTAAATTGGCCATTTTCATGCACTTTTAACCATTCCACAAATCTTGTGTTTAGGGCCCCTGGAAGCATGAAAATCACTTTAAACATGCTAATTTTAGCTCTTAAACTGGTGATCTTCCTACAAATGTGAACTGACGTTCAAAAATAAAACATTTTAAAACGGACCATTTTTCACCTTTCTGAAGCATGACGTAATGGGGGGGTGTTATCTCTTTTGTCAAAAATCACCTGTTTTTACTTGAACATTAAATTCCTCCAAATGGTATTTAATTCATTTCCCGGGCCCCTGGAAGCATGAAAATCACTTTAAACATGCTATTTTTAGCTCTTAAACTGATGATCTACCTACAAATGTGAACTGACGTTCGAAAATAAAACATTTGAAAACGGACCATTTTTCACCTTTCTGAAGCATGACGTAATGGGGGGGTGTTATCTCTTTTGTCAAAAATCACCTTTTTTTGCTTGAACATTAAATGCCTCCAAATGGTATTTAATTCACTTCCCGGGCCACTGGAAGCATGAAAATCACTTTAAACATGCTAATTTTAGCTCTTAAACTGATGATCTACCTACAAATGTGAACTGACGTTCAAAAATAAAACATTTGAAAACGGACCATTTTTCACCTTTCTGAAGCATGACGTAATGGGGGGTGTTATCGCTTTTGTCAAAAATCACCTGTTTTTATTTGAACATTAAATTCCTCCAAATGGTATTTAATTCACTTTCCGGGCCCCTGGAAGCATGAAAATCACTTTAAACATGCTAATTTTAGCTCATAAACTGATGATCTACCTACAAATGTGAACTGATGTTCAAAAATAAAACATTTGAAAACAGACCATTTTTCACCTTTCTGAAGCATGACGTAATGGGGGGGTGTTATCTCTTTTGTCAAAAATCACCTGTTTTTGCTTGAACATTAAATTCCTCCAAATGGTAATAAATTCACTTCCCGGGGTGAAGAAACACTTTTTGAGACCTCAGAGTGAGTAAATTGCCCATTTTCATGCACTTTTAACCATTCAACAAATCTTGTGTTTAGAGCCCCTGGAAGCATGAAAATCCCTTTAAACATGCTAATTTTAGCTCTTAAACTGATGATCTACCTACAAATGTGAACTGACGTTCGAAAATAAAACATTTGAAAACAGACCATTTTTCACCTTTCTGAAGCATGACGTAATGGGGGGGTGTTATCTCTTTTGTCAAAAATCACCTGTTTTTGCTTGAACATTAAATGCCTCCAAAGGGTATTTAATTCACTTCCCGGGCCCCTGGAAGCATGAAAATCACTTTAAACATGCTAATTTTAGCTCTAAAACTGATGATCTACCTACAAATGTGAACTGATGTTCAAAAATAAAACATTTGAAAACGGACCATTTTTCACCTTTCTGAAGCATGACGTAATGGGGGGTGTTATCTCTTTTGTCAAAAATCACCTGTTTTTGCTTGAACATTAAATGCCTCCAAATGGTATTTAATTCACTTCCCGGGTCCCTGGAAGCATGAAAATCACTTTAAACATGCTAATTTTTGCTCTAAAACTGATGATCTACCTACAAATGTGAACTGACGTTCAAAAATAAAACATTTGAAAACGGACCATTTTTCACCTTTCTGAAGCATGACGTAATGGGGGGGTGTTATCTCTTTTGTCAAAAATCACCTGTTTTTGCTTGAATATTAAAGGCCTCCAAATGGTATTTAATTCACTTCCCGGGCCCCTGGAAGCATAAAAATCACTTTAAACATGCTAATTTTAGCTCTAAAACTGATGAGCTACCTACAAATGTGAACTGACGTTCAAAAATAAAACATTTGAAAACTGACCATTTTTCACCTTTCTGAAGCATGACGTAATGGGGGGGTGTTATCTCTTTTGTCAAAAATCACCTGCTTTTGCTTGAACATTAAATGCCTCCAAATGGTATTTAATTCACTTCCCGGGGTGAAGAAACACTTTTTGAGACCTCAGAGTGAGTAAATTGGCCATTTTCATGCACTTTTAACCATTCCACAAATCTTGTGTTTAAGGCCCCTGGAAGCATGAAAATCACTTTAAACATGCTAATTTTAGCTCTTAAACTGATGATCTACCTACAAATGTGAACTGACGTTCAAAAATAAAACATTTGAAAACGGACCATTTTTCACCTTTCTGAAGCATGACGTAATGGGGGGGGGGTGTTATCTCTTTTGTCAAAAATCACCTGTTTTTGCTTGAACATTAAATTCCTCCAAATGGTATTTAATTCACTTCCCGGGCCCCTGGAAGCATGGAAATCACTTTAAACATGCTAATTTTAGCTCATAAACTGATGATCTACCTACAAATGTGAACTGACGTTCAAAAATAAAACATTTGAAAACGGACCATTTTTCACCTTTCTGAAGCATGACGTAATGGGGGGGGTGTTATCTCTTTTGTCAAAAATCACCTGTTTTTGCTTGAACATTAAATGCCTCCAAATGGTAATAAATTCACTTCCCAGGGTGAAGAAACACTTTTTGAGACATCAGAGTGAGTAATTGGCCATTTTCATGCACTTTTAACCATTCCACAAATCTTGTGTTTAGGGCCCCTGGAAGCATGAAAATCACTTTAAACATGCTAATTTTAGCTCTAAAACTGATGATCTACCTACAAATGTGAACTGACGTTCAAAAATAAAACATTTGAACACGGACCATTTTTCACCTTTCTGAAGCATGACGTAATGGGGGGTGTTATCTCTTTTGTCAAAAATCACCTGCTTTCGCTTGAACATTAAATGCCTCCAAATGGTATTTAATTCACTTACCGGGGTGAAGAAACACTTTTTGAGACCTCAGAGTGAGTAAATTGGCCATTTTCATGCACTTTTACCCATTCCACAAATCTTGTGTTTAGGGCCCCTGGAAGCATGAAAATCACTTTAAACATGCTAATTTTAGCTCTAAAACTGATGATCTACCTACAAATGTGAACTGATGTTCAAAAATAAAACATTTGAAAACGGACCATTTTTCACCTTTCTGAAGCATGAAGTAATGGGGGGTGTTATCTCTTTTGTCAAAAATCACCTCTTTTTGCTTGAACATTAAATGCCTCCAAATGGTATTTAATTCACTTCCCGGGCCCCTGGAAGCATGAAAATCACTTTAAACATGCTAATTTTAGCTCTAAAACTGATGATCTACCTACAAATGTGAACTGACGTTCAAAAATAAAACATTTGAAAACGGACCATTTTTCACCTTTCTGAAGCATGACATAATGGGGGGGTGTTATCTCTTTTGTCAAAAATCACCTGTTTTTGCTTGAACATTAAATGCCTCCAAATGGTATTTAATTCACTTCCCGGGCCCCTGGAAGCATAAAAAATCACTTTAAACATGCTAATTTTAGCTCTAATACTGATGAGTAAACCTACAAATGTGAACTGACGTTCAAAAATAAAACATTTGAAAACGGACCATTTTTCACCTTTCTGAAGCATGACGTAATGGGGGGGTGTTATCTCTTTTGTCAAAAATCACCTGCTTTTGCTTGAACATTAAATGCCTCCAAATGGTATTTAATTCACTTCCCGGGGTGAAGAAACACTTTTTGAGACCTCAGAGTGAGTAAATTGGCCATTTTCATGCACTTTTACCCATTCCACAAATCTTGTGTTTAGGGCCCCTGGAAGCATGAAAATCACTTTAAACATGCTAATTTTAGCTCTAAAACTGATGATCTACCTACAAATGTGAACTGATGCTCAAAAATAAAACATTTGAAAACGGACCATTTTTCACCTTTCTGAAGCATGACGTAATGGGGGGTGTTATCTCTTTTGTCAAAAATCACCTGTTTTTGCTTGAACATTAAATGCCTCCAAATGGTATTTAATTCACTTCCCGGGCCCCTGGAAGCATGAAAATCACTTTAAACATGCTAATTTTAGCTCTAAAACTGATGATCTACCTACAAATGTGAACTGACGTTCAAAAATAAAACATTTGAAAACTGACCATTTTTCACCTTTCTGAAGCATGACGTAATGGGGGGGGTGTTATCTCTTTTGTCAAAAATCACCTGTTTTTGCTTGAACATTAAATGCCTCCAAATGGTAATAAATTCACTTCCCGGGGTGAAGAAACACTTTTTGAGACCTCAGAGTGAGTAAATTGGCCATTTTCATGCACTTTTAACCATTCAACAAATCTTGTGTTTAGAGCCCCCGGAAGCATGAAAATCACTTTAAACATGCTAATTTTAGCTCTTAAACTGATGATCTACCTACAAATGTGAACTGACGTTCAAAAATAAAACATTTGAAAACGGACCATTTTTCACCTTTCTGAAGCATGACGTAATGGGGGGGTGTTATCTCTATTGTCAAAAATCACCTGTTTTTGCTTGAACATTAAATGCCTCCAAATGGTAATAAATTCACTTCCCAGGGTGAAGAAACACTTTTTGAGACATCAGAGTGAGTAAATTGGCCATTTTCATGCACTTTTAACCATTCCACAAATCTTGTGTTTAGAGCCCCTGGAAGCATGAAAATCACTTTAAACATGCTAATTTTAGCTCTTAAACTGATGATCTACCTACAAATGTAAACTGACGTTCAAAAATAAAACATTTGAAAACGGACCATTTTTCACCTTTCTGAAGCATGACGTAATGGGGGGGGGGTGTTATCTCTTTTGTCAAAAATCACCTGTTTTTGCTTGAACATGAAATGCCTCCAAATGGTATTTAATTCACTTCCCGGGCCCCTGGAAGCATGAAAATCACTTTAAACATGCTAATTTTAGCTCTAAAACCGATGATCTACCTACAAATGTGAAATGACGTTCAAAAATAAAACATTTGAAAACGGACCATTTTTCACCTTTCTGAAGCATGACGTAATGGGGGGGTGTTATCTCTTTTGTCAAAAATCACCTGTTTTTTCTTGAACATTAAATGCCTCCAAATGATATTTAATTCACTTCCCGGGCCCCTGGAAGTATGAAAATCACTTTAAACATGCTAATTTTAGCTCTAAAACTGATGATCTACGTACAAATGTGAACTGACGTTCAAAAATAAAACATTTGAAAACGGACCATTTTTCACCTTTCTGAAGCATGACGTAATGGGGGGGTGTTATCTCTTTTGTCAAAAATCACCTGTTTTTGCTTGAACATTAAATGCCTCCAAATGGTATTTAATTCACTTCCCAGGCCCCTGGAAGCATGAAAATCACTTTAAACATGCTAATTTTAGCTCTAAAACTGATGATCTACCTACAAATGTGAACTGACGTTCAAAAATAAAACATTTGAAAACTGACCATTTTTCACCTTTCTGAAGCATGACGTAATGGGGGGATGTTATCTCTTTTGTCAAAAATCACCTGTTTTTGCTTGAACATTAAATGCCTCCAAATGGTATTTAATTCACTTCCCGGGGTGAAGAAACACTTTTTGAGACCTCAGAGTGAATAAATTGGTCATTTTCATGCACTTTTAACCATTCCACAAATCTTGTGTTTAGGGCCCCTGGAAGCATGAAAATCACTTTAAACATGCTAATTTTAGCTCTAAAACTGATGATCTACCTACAAATGTGAACTGACGTTCAAAAATAAAACATTTGAAAACGGACCATTTTTCACCTTTCTGAAGCATGACGTAATGGGGGGTGTTATCGCTTTTGTCAAAAATCACCTGTTTTTATTTGAACATTAAATTCCTCCAAATGGTATTTAATTCACTTTCCGGGCCCCTGGAAGCATGAAAATCACTTTAAACATGCTAATTTTAGCTCATAAACTGATGATCTACCTACAAATGTGAACTGATGTTCAAAAATAAAACATTTGAAAACAGACCATTTTTCACCTTTCTGAAGCATGACGTAATGGGGGGGTGTTATCTCTTTTGTCAAAAATCACCTGTTTTTGCTTGAACATTAAATTCCTCCAAATGGTAATAAATTCACTTCCCGGGGTGAAGAAACACTTTTTGAGACCTCAGAGTGAGTAAATTGCCCATTTTCATGCACTTTTAACCATTCAACAAATCTTGTGTTTAGAGCCCCTGGAAGCATGAAAATCACTTTAAACATGCTAATTTTAGCTCTTAAACTGATGATCTACCTACAAATGTGAACTGACGTTCGAAAATAAAACATTTGAAAACAGACCATTTTTCACCTTTCTGAAGCATGACGTAATGGGGGGGTGTTATCTCTTTTGTCAAAAATCACCTGTTTTTGCTTGAACATTAAATGCCTCCAAAGGGTATTTAATTCACTTCCCGGGCCCCTGGAAGCATGAAAATCACTTTAAACATGCTAATTTTAGCTCTAAAACTGATGATCTACCTACAAATGTGAACTGATGTTCAAAAATAAAACATTTGAAAACGGACCATTTTTCACCTTTCTGAAGCATGACGTAATGGGGGGTGTTATCTCTTTTGTCAAAAATCACCTGTTTTTGCTTGAACATTAAATGCCTCCAAATGGTATTTAATTCACTTCCCGGGCCCCTGGAAGCATGAAAATCACTTTAAACATGCTAATTTTTGCTCTAAAACTGATGATCTACCTACAAATGTGAACTGACGTTCAAAAATAAAACATTTGAAAACGGACCATTTTTCACCTTTCTGAAGCATGACGTAATGGGGGGGTGTTATCTCTTTTGTCAAAAATCACCTGTTTTTGCTTGAATATTAAAGGCCTCCAAATGGTATTTAATTCACTTCCCGGGCCCCTGGAAGCATAAAAATCACTTTAAACATGCTAATTTTAGCTCTAAAACTGATGATCTACCTACAAATGTGAACTGACGTTCAAAAATAAAACATTTGAAAACTGACCATTTTTCACCTTTCTGAAGCATGACGTAATGGGGGGGTGTTATCTCTTTTGTCAAAAATCACCTGCTTTTGCTTGAACATTAAATGCCTCCAAATGGTATTTAATTCACTTCCCGGGGTGAAGAAACACTTTTTGAGACCTCAGAGTGAGTAAATTGGCCATTTTCATGCACTTTTAACCATTCCACAAATCTTGTGTTTAAGGCCCCTGGAAGCATGAAAATCACTTTAAACATGCTAATTTTAGCTCTTAAACTGATGATCTACCTACAAATGTGAACTGACGTTCAAAAATAAAACATTTGAAAACAGACCATTTTTCACCTTTCTGAAGCATGACGTAATGGGGGGGGGGTGTTATCTCTTTTGTCAAAAATCACCTGTTTTTGCTTGAACATTAAATTCCTCCAAATGGTATTTAATTCACTTCCCGGGCCCCTGGAAGCATGGAAATCACTTTAAACATGCTAATTTTAGCTCATAAACTGATGATCTACCTACAAATGTGAACTGACGTTCAAAAATAAAACATTTGAAAACGGACCATTTTTCACCTTTCTGAAGCATGACGTAATGGGGGGGGTGTTATCTCTTTTGTCAAAAATCACCTGTTTTTGCTTGAACATTAAATGCCTCCAAATGGTAATAAATTCACTTCCCAGGGTGAAGAAACACTTTTTGAGACATCAGAGTGAGTAATTGGCCATTTTCATGCACTTTTAACCATTCCACAAATCTTGTGTTTAGGGCCCCTGGAAGCATGAAAATCACTTTAAACATGCTAATTTTAGCTCTAAAACTGATGATCTACCTACAAATGTGAACTGACGTTCAAAAATAAAACATTTGAAAACGGACCATTTTTCACCTTTCTGAAGCATGACGTAATGGGGGGTGTTATCTCTTTTGTCAAAAATCACCTGCTTTCGCTTGAACATTAAATGCCTCCAAATGGTATTTAATTCACTTACCGGGGTGAAGAAACACTTTTTGAGACCTCAGAGTGAGTAAATTGGCCATTTTCATGCACTTTTACCCATTCCACAAATCTTGTGTTTAGGGCCCCTGGAAGCATGAAAATCACTTTAAACATGCTAATTTTAGCTCTAAAACTGATGATCTACCTACAAATGTGAACTGATGTTCAAAAATAAAACATTTGAAAACGGACCATTTTTCACCTTTCTGAAGCATGAAGTAATGGGGGGTGTTATCTCTTTTGTCAAAAATCACCTCTTTTTGCTTGAACATTAAATGCCTCCAAATGGTATTTAATTCACTTCCCGGGCCCCTGGAAGCATGAAAATCACTTTAAACATGCTAATTTTAGCTCTAAAACTGATGATCTACCTACAAATGTGAACTGACGTTCAAAAATAAAACATTTGAAAACGGACCATTTTTCACCTTTCTGAAGCATGACGTAATGGGGGGGTGTTATCTCTTTTGTCAAAAATCACCTGTTTTTGCTTGAACATTAAATGCCTCCAAATGGTATTTAATTCACTTCCCGGGCCCCTGGAAGCATAAAAAATCACTTTAAACATGCTAATTTTAGCTCTAATACTGATGAGTAAACCTACAAATGTGAACTGACGTTCAAAAATAAAACATTTGAAAACGGACCATTTTTCACCTTTCTGAAGCATGACGTAATGGGGGGGGTGTTATCTCTTTTGTCAAAAATCACCTGCTTTTGCTTGAACATTAAATGCCTCCAAATGGTATTTAATTCACTTCCCGGGGTGAAGAAACACTTTTTGAGACCTCAGAGTGAGTAAATTGGCCATTTTCATGCACTTTTACCCATTCCACAAATCTTGTGTTTAGGGCCCCTGGAAGCATGAAAATCACTTTAAACATGCTAATTTTAGCTCTAAAACTGATGATCTACCTACAAATGTGAACTGATGCTCAAAAATAAAACATTTGAAAACGGACCATTTTTCACCTTTCTGAAGCATGACGTAATGGGGGGTGTTATCTCTTTTGTCAAAAATCACCTGTTTTTGCTTGAACATTAAATGCCTCCAAATGGTATTTAATTCACTTCCCGGGCCCCTGGAAGCATGAAAATCACTTTAAACATGCTAATTTTAGCTCTAAAACTGATGATCTACCTACAAATGTGAACTGACGTTCAAAAATAAAACATTTGAAAACTGACCATTTTTCACCTTTCTGAAGCATGACCTAATGGGGGGTGTTATCTCTTTTGTCAAAAATCACCTGTTTTTGCTTGAACATTAAATGCCTCCAAATGGTATTTAATTCACTTCCCGGGCCCCTGGAAGCATGAAAATCACTTTAAACATGCTAATTTTAGCTCTAAAACTGATGATCTACCTACAAATGTGAACTGACGTTCAAAAATAAAACATTTGAAAACTGACCATTTTTCACCTTTCTGAAGCATGACGTAATGGGGGGGTGTTATCTCTTTTGTCAAAAATCACCTGTTTTTGCTTGAACATTAAATGCCTCCAAATGGTAATAAATTCACTTCCCGGGGTGAAGAAACACTTTTTGAGACCTCAGAGTGAGTAAATTGGCCATTTTCATGCACTTTTAACCATTCAACAAATCTTGTGTTTAGAGCCCCCGGAAGCATGAAAATCACTTTAAACATGCTAATTTTAGCTCTTAAACTGATGATCTACCTACAAATGTGAACTGACGTTCAAAAATAAAACATTTGAAAACGGACCATTTTTCACCTTTCTGAAGCATGACGTAATGGGGGGGTGTTATCTCTATTGTCAAAAATCACCTGTTTTTGCTTGAACATTAAATGCCTCCAAATGGTAATAAATTCACTTCCCAGGGTGAAGAAACACTTTTTGAGACATCAGAGTGAGTAAATTGGCCATTTTCATGCACTTTTAACCATTCCACAAATCTTGTGTTTAGAGCCCCTGGAAGCATGAAAATCACTTTAAACATGCTAATTTTAGCTCTTAAACTGATGATCTACCTACAAATGTAAACTGACGTTCAAAAATAAAACATTTGAAAACGGACCATTTTTCACCTTTCTGAAGCATGACGTAATGGGGGGGGGGTGTTATCTCTTTTGTCAAAAATCACCTGTTTTTGCTTGAACATGAAATGCCTCCAAATGGTATTTAATTCACTTCCCGGGCCCCTGGAAGCATGAAAATCACTTTAAACATGCTAATTTTAGCTCTAAAACCGATGATCTACCTACAAATGTGAAATGACGTTCAAAAATAAAACATTTGAAAACGGATCATTTTTCACCTTTCTGAAGCATGACGTAATGGGGGGGGTGTTATCTCTTTTGTCAAAAATCACCTGTTTTTTCTTGAACATTAAATGCCTCCAAATGATATTTAATTCACTTCCCGGGCCCCTGGAAGTATGAAAATCACTTTAAACATGCTAATTTTAGCTCTAAAACTGATGATCTACGTACAAATGTGAACTGACGTTCAAAAATAAAACATTTGAAAACGGACCATTTTTCACCTTTCTGAAGCATGACGTAATGGGGGGGTGTTATCTCTTTTGTCAAAAATCACCTGTTTTTGCTTGAACATTAAATGCCTCCAAATGGTATTTAATTCACTTCCCAGGCCCCTGGAAGCATGAAAATCACTTTAAACATGCTAATTTTAGCTCTAAAACTGATGATCTACCTACAAATGTGAACTGACGTTCAAAAATAAAACATTTGAAAACTGACCATTTTTCACCTTTCTGAAGCATGACGTAATGGGGGGATGTTATCTCTTTTGTCAAAAATCACCTGTTTTTGCTTGAACATTAAATGCCTCCAAATGGTATTTAATTCACTTCCCGGGGTGAAGAAACACTTTTTGAGACCTCAGAGTGAGTAAATTGGCCATTTTCATGCACTTTTAACCATTCAACAAATCTTGTGTTTAGAGCCCCCGGAAGCATGAAAATCACTTTAAACATGCTAATTTTAGCTCTTAAACTGATGATCTACCTACAAATGTGAACTGACGTTCAAAAATAAAACATTTGAAAACGGACCATTTTTCACCTTTCTGAAGCATGACGTAATGGGGGGGTGTTATCTCTATTGTCAAAAATCACCTGTTTTTGCTTGAACATTAAATGCCTCCAAATGGTAATAAATTCACTTCCCAGGGTGAAGAAACACTTTTTGAGACATCAGAGTGAGTAAATTGGCCATTTTCATGCACTTTTAACCATTCCACAAATCTTGTGTTTAGAGCCCCTGGAAGCATGAAAATCACTTTAAACATGCTAATTTTAGCTCTTAAACTGATGATCTACCTACAAATGTAAACTGACGTTCAAAAATAAAACATTTGAAAACGGACCATTTTTCACCTTTCTGAAGCATGACGTAATGGGGGGGGGGTGTTATCTCTTTTGTCAAAAATCACCTGTTTTTGCTTGAACATGAAATGCCTCCAAATGGTATTTAATTCACTTCCCGGGCCCCTGGAAGCATGAAAATCACTTTAAACATGCTAATTTTAGCTCTAAAACCGATGATCTACCTACAAATGTGAAATGACGTTCAAAAATAAAACATTTGAAAACGGATCATTTTTCACCTTTCTGAAGCATGACGTAATGGGGGGGGTGTTATCTCTTTTGTCAAAAATCACCTGTTTTTTCTTGAACATTAAATGCCTCCAAATGATATTTAATTCACTTCCCGGGCCCCTGGAAGTATGAAAATCACTTTAAACATGCTAATTTTAGCTCTAAAACTGATGATCTACGTACAAATGTGAACTGACGTTCAAAAATAAAACATTTGAAAACGGACCATTTTTCACCTTTCTGAAGCATGACGTAATGGGGGGGTGTTATCTCTTTTGTCAAAAATCACCTGTTTTTGCTTGAACATTAAATGCCTCCAAATGGTATTTAATTCACTTCCCAGGCCCCTGGAAGCATGAAAATCACTTTAAACATGCTAATTTTAGCTCTAAAACTGATGATCTACCTACAAATGTGAACTGACGTTCAAAAATAAAACATTTGAAAACTGACCATTTTTCACCTTTCTGAAGCATGACGTAATGGGGGGATGTTATCTCTTTTGTCAAAAATCACCTGTTTTTGCTTGAACATTAAATGCCTCCAAATGGTATTTAATTCACTTCCCGGGGTGAAGAAACACTTTTTGAGACCTCAGAGTGAATAAATTGGTCATTTTCATGCACTTTTAACCATTCCACAAATCTTGTGTTTAGGGCCCCTGGAAGCATGAAAATCACTTTAAACATGCTAATTTTAGCTCTAAAACTGATGATCTACCTACAAATGTGAACTGACGTTCAAAAATAAAACATTTGAAAACGGACCATTTTTCACCTTTCTGAAGCATGACGTAATTGGGGGGTGTTATCTCTTTTGTCAAAAATCACCTGTTTTTGCTTGAACATGAAATGCCTCCAAATGGTATTTAATTCACTTTCCGTGCCCCTGGAAGCATGAAAATCACTTTAAAATGCTAATTTTAGCTCTAAAACTGATGATCTACCTACAAATGTGAACTGACGTTCAAAAATAAAACATTTGAAAACGGACCATTTTTCACCTTTCTGAAGCATGACGTAATGGGGGGGGTGTTATCTCTTTTGTCAAAAATCACCTGTTTTTACTTGAACATTAAATTCCTCCAAATGGTATTTAATTCACTTCCCGGGCCCCTGGAAGCATGAAAATCACTTTAAACATGCTATTTTTAGCTCTTAAACTGATGATCTACCTACAAATGTGAACTGACGTTCGAAAATAAAACATTTGAAAACGGACCATTTTTCACCTTTCTGAAGCATGACGTAATGGGGGGGTGTTATCTCTTTTGTCAAAAATCACCTGTTTTTGCTTGAACATTAAATGCCTCCAAATGGTATTTAATTCACTTCCCGGGCCACTGGAAGCATGAAAATCACTTTAAACATGCTAATTTTAGCTCTTAAACTGATTATCTACCTACAAATGTGAACTGACGTTAAAAAATAAAACATTTGAAAACGGACCATTTTTCACCTTTCTGAAGCATGACGTAATGGGGGGTGTTATCTCTTTTGTCAAAAATCACCTGTTTTTATTTGAACATTAAATTCCTCCAAATGGTATTTAATTCACTTTCCGGGCCCCTGGAAGCATGAAAATCACTTTAAACATGCTAATTTTAGCTCATAAACTGATGATCTACCTACAAATGTGAACTGACGTTCAAAAATAAAACATTTGAAAACAGACCATTTTTCACCTTTCTGAAGCATGACGTAATGGGGGGGTGTTATCTCTTTTGTCAAAAATCACCTGTTTTTGCTTGAACATTAAATTCCTCCAAATGGTGTCGTGTATTTCTATAGGTTCTGAATCGATCCCCCTATTCCTGACCCTATTCTGGTTAAACTACCTAGCTAGTTAACTAACAGTCAGCCCATGAGGCAAGAAATTCCCCATGATGCAGATACCGTTATCTGACGCAGTCACACTACGGCACAGGAACGTGTTATCTGATTAGGTCATAACGCTTGAGATCTAATTAGACAAGCGATATTCCTCCAGCCCCTGATAAGGCATACGACGTTCTCATAACAAATCAAACCTATGACAACCTGGATAATCCGTGCGGCCATTGTTTTGATTTCACAGAGAACTTTAGTAAAGAATGTGCTAACGAGCAAGTCGTATGACATCTTTATTGACGTACCTATGTCCATCCTTACGTCAATCCCGGCACCTTTAAGGTATAAATATTGCCGATCTTGCCCTATGCAAAACACACGCGTGGTGACAAGACGGAGCAGCCATACTTGCCGAAGCCGAGAGCAGAAGCAGACCCCGCAGGCAGCAGCCCCGCCTTCCTGACGCGCTGAGAGACGCGCTGCTATCTCAAGCCGAGAGACCCAGCACCGGCGCTTCCGGGTAGCCCTCGCAGGCAGCCTGGAATATCGAGAGCAGAGAAAGAGATACCATTCCTCATTCATCCTAAATTCCAGGTACAGAACTGAATAACCCCTCCTAGAGAATTCTTTAGTTATTCACTTGGCAAAAACAAACTTAACTTAAACTGTAACTTTCTATTCCCGCCCACGCATTAGACTTAGGTCAGGTACACGGGGTAGGCGTATTTAGAAACACCAGTTGAGTACGTTTAGTCAAATGTATATGTGTATGTAAATATATTTTAATCATTTTAAACATCATATGGCTCAGAAACCATATCAATGTTTTTACAGTATTATTTTATACTATTGCTTCTAATGTATGCACTTTACTTAACTATAAGTATCGCAATAATATCGATCCATTTCTCTTGTACGAGAAAAGAGACTGATCAATAAATAACACCTTTTATTGAACACGCCCGTCTCTTCCTTTTCTCTACATTCTGATGAGACTAAGAATGCACGTACTGACTGAGTAAAATAATTGCCTTGTGCTCACACGACTCTCGAGATTGACTCTTGATTAGGGGAGAGCAAAGTTGTCATGTTCTATGGTTGTCAGAAACTAAATCCCTTCTTGTCTAATCAGGGAAGTTAATCCTTCCTTGAACATTCGAGAAAGTTTCTAGCGAACTCTGAGCTTAGCTGGCAAACCCAAAAATTAAGTCTAGTATCGACAGTAGTAGACCTAGTTAACGTCTGGCCTAGGCCTTTACTGCTGTAGGTACTATTCCAATGCGCAGAGCCTATTGGGAAAATAGGAGCTACACTACATGGCGCCCAACGTGTTTGGAAAGGGCGATAAAACTAACGTAAGACATTTAGAGTAACTCAGTCGTGCTTTCTCACTCAGACCCCTTTTCCCAAATACTCCAAAGACGTCTGGAGTGGGTGAAAGGTTATTATATCCTCCAAAACCTCGCAGGAGGGAACTCCTATGTACGGTTCTTGGTCTAGTCAACGTTGAAGGATAAAACAGTTCCAGAATATTGTGCATCTAATCTCTGTTTCCATAAAGAAACCTGATCTGCAAATAAAAATAATACCATCCTGTCAGTAAAATGGGAGACAGTGATGGAGAAAGAGAGGCAATTAGATTAGCTACTGAAATAGCAGATGCTGATGCTACCATGCAAGCAGCAGACCCGGATATAATACTCATCCAGGTCGCCAAAAGGAGATCTATAACCTTAAAACTTATAGAAAATGGACTGACACCTAGAGGTGGCACAGTCATATTCGTAATTGAGGCACACGAATATCGGCAGACAGAGGTATACTATACATGGATACATTTTCCAGCAGCAAATGCTGTAACAAAGTACTTCCACTATTACAAAGTAGAGGAACCTCCTGAAACGTACACTCCTTTCGAGGAGGTGGAAGTACCACTCAAATTCCAAGAGCATTTGCTCTTATTTGATGGCGCCCTAAAACATAATAATCACATTACAAGGCTCGGTCCTTTAGGAAGACCAGGAGCAACGTGGCCGGTCTTAGCCGGATACACACCACATCCAGACATCGACGAGATGACTGCACCAGAGCTATTAATACAGCTAAAACAACTACTAAAAATTCACAGACAATTAGTTCAGTATGTAATGCGGACTTCTACAATTCAGCCAGCGATTAAACTACCACAGCTGACCTCTCACCAGGGGAACACAAATAAAATTACACCACAGAACATCCAATCCTGCCTAGGTAAGGTTCCAGCTAAAAGGGAACAGATACCATTCTGGTTGGCACAGAAAATCACCCAAATAGAGGCGGTGTTTCCTGACACCACCCCGCTAGAGAAACACAGGATTCTGACTATATGTCTCCCAATGGGAATCGCACCACACATTGAGGACTGTGACACTTGGGGTACAGTCTTTGCTTCCATCTACACAAAAACGCACGGTGTTCCATCCATTTCGGTAATACCAGATGTGCTAAAACAAATTCAAGATGAATATGGTCCAGAACCTGCTTTAACTCTTGGTATGAAATTACTGAAAGACTTCAAGCAGGTCTCGGCTATATTACTAGCCAACATAAAGGGTGAAGCAGCAAACGTGGCGATCCGCCAGAGGTTAAAAGAGACAGATATAGCAGACCAACCAGCTGAAATTGCCAGAATCATAGAAAAATCCTATGAAGAACTAGGCAGAGATAGTCTAGGTGGAATACCAGTAAAACCGCAACTGACTACAAGTCCAGAAAAAATATTTTTTAATAATAATAATTCACCAAAAAAGAACTGGGATGGGAACAAACAATCCAATCCTAAAGAAAAGAAATTCCAGTCCAGAGGAAGGTCTCCTAGGCGAAGAGAGAAATCTCCAAACCCGAGACAAAGGTCACCTCAGAGTGAACCCTCTGGGAATAGATATAACCTTAGAAATAGGGATAATATTAAAAAACCTGATAGATATCAAGACATTGATACACGTCCCTCTCAATCTTTTCAGAATTCCTCGCAGAAATCGGAAAGAAGAGGACGATCAGAAGAGCACGCCAAGTCCAAAGACAAGGAACCTGCTCAACTGAAAAAGAAATCACAATTTCCAAAAAAGAAGGTAGCCAGTATCAAGGTAGTTAACAATGCCGAGAATACTGAGGACACAATTGAAAAACGGAGAGTGGGCTCAGACAATGCTAGACAGCGCAGCAGAGGTGAGCATAGCTCGCAAAGTCCTTATGAATCATCTGGAGACAGTGGACACGAATGAATACCTTCAAGTGGAAACTGCAGATACCAGAGTTAGCAAGCCCCACAAAATATACGAGATAACATTACGTATAGAGGGAGATAAGACTAGGAAAATAAGGGGACTATTTTGGGATAACCTATCCAAGGGCTATGACATCCTTCTAGCTGAAAAAGACTGGCCACCGGAGTTTGTCAGGGAGTGCCCTCATGGCGAAGAAGTAATTATGCCTGCCTTCTCGAACCAAATCCCGATTCATAAAAAATACACACTTGCTAGAAAGTGGGCAGTGGCCTTAGCACCTGCTTTATATAAAAATCATGTAGGATGGGATGAGGATTCTCCTCCTCACAAAGTCCAGTTAAAATCACAACCAACTGCACAAAGGCAGTACCCAATTAAGCAAGAAGCTAAAAAACAAGTAAATGAAATACTAGATCAGCTAGAATACCAGGGGGTGATTGAAACTTGCACCTCACAAATGAACAATCCTTTGTTTCCGGTCTCCAAACCAGACAATTCGTACCGTCTAGTTTTGGATTACCGACACCTTAACACATGTTGCAAAGCTTTTGCAGTACAAAACTCACACAGTGCTGCACTAATGAATAACATAGTGCGCAAAAAATACAAAACAACCTTGGACATCTCCAACGGATTCTTTTGTCAAAACATAGCACCAGAGAGCAGATATTTAACTGCATTCTCAGTAAATGGCACTCAAAAACAATTCTGTCGGTTAGCCCAGGGGTACAAGAATAGCCCGGGGGTATTCTCAGCGAGAGTAACAGAATTACTATAACAATATGATGATGAAGCATTATCTTATGTCAATGACATTTACTTAACAGATGACGACTTGGAAACTCACTTGAAAAGAGTGAACACCATAATACTTGGTTTCGCTGCAGAGGGTTACAAATTCAACTTCAAAAAGTCCAGAATTGCCCATCTGAAAATTCAGTACGGAGGATATGAATTATCAAGTATTGCCTGGTTGACAGTCTTTTAAGAACTAGAAGAATTAAAAAATCTAAAATATGAAAAAACGTATCCTCTGCCAATCGACATTCTGCCTCTAAGACATTACGCCTGTGTAATCTATACAGACGGACATGCTCAACCCTCCGTTTGGGGAGAACATGCATACAATCCCACATGTGAGATTACAAAAGAAGTGTGGCACGGAGGTAAACTAAGACCTCTATTAACAAAATCACACTCAGTAGAAACTAATTCAGAACTACAAACTGAAATATTAGCTTTGAAAATGGCGCTAGATAATGCGGATCGCGAATTCCCGACACTTATAGTGTCAGATTCATATTTCTGCGTCAAAGCATATAACAAGGATTTGCAGACATGGATTCAGAACGGTTACAAAGATGACACAGGTGCACCAATAAAGCAGAGACTTCTCTGGGAACAAGTAGCTCTTTTGAAGAAAGAACTACCAAAGACTCACGTGACTCACTCACTGAGTCATCAACGTGATGGCGTTCACGTTGTGGGGAATTCATTGGCTGAGACAGCCGCAGCGGCAGCCACTAAATCGGCTCCCGTAGATCGAAAAAAGCGTACATTAAAATACATTGACGGCGAAACATTGCTGGCGGTGAAAACGTCATCAAAAGGCGACTGCTCAGCGTTACCGATCAACTATCCACTCAATTATACATACATAATCGATGCAAACTCCGTCCCTTTTGCTCGAATCCCTGGAGTGGGGGATAGAGTGATTCCAAACATGGACAGGAGAAACTTGTTAATCGCAGACGCACACATGGGCGAGGGTCACAGACACCTTAAATTAAAAGATTCTCTGGAAGAATTACAATCACGGTACTGGTGGCCAGGCATGAGCCTGCACTACACCATGTTTGTAAAAAACTGCCCAAACTGCAACAGAGATCGCAGTGGGGAGAGAAGCAGTTTAATACCTCGTCGTATCAAGGCAGATAATATTACCAGCAAAAAGAATGGCTTGCGATTAACATATACAGGCTAGTTCCCACTTATAATGTAGATCCACAGCACTCGGCTGACGTCCGGACTGTTATACAAGATTTGCGAGTCTAAATGGCATATACGCTAAGAGCATGCTACGTTCGACCAATTTTTCTTTTTCTCAGGCAATCCAGCCTGGGGGGGGAAGGAATGGCCAAATGAGCACAGCCCAGCGGGAATCTTCTCACTTCCTTCCTGAGGGTATGGGATGGTGTAAAGAAAAAACCAAGACAGAAAGCAATCTATAATAGAAAGGATATTAGGTTCGGGAGCTGGGTGGGTCAAACATCTAATAAGTGTCCAACGTAGTCTAAATAACTTGCCAAGAAATTCTCTGAAGGGATTCAGTCCGTACGAATTATTATTCGGAACTAGGATGTTGATCTCTGACCTTGATAGTCAGACTTCAGTGGTAATAGAAAAAACCTTTGATGTCAAAGACCGTTTGGCTATTTTGCAGGACTTAAACAAAACAAGAAAAGACCTGAGCAACATACAGTTGAAACAACAGCCAACGACCACTGAAGATTCACCACCTGTCCCAGCAAGACCTGTCTGGATTCCAAAAGTCGGGGATCTAGTCAGGGAGAAAATCGCGGTAAAGAAGGAATTTGGGCCTTCTTACAGAAAAGCAGTTCCTGTCTTGTCTGTCAACGGGACAAGATCAGTTGTACTACCGCCACTTGCTGGAAAAAAGGAGAACCGAGTTGTATCCATCGACCTGGTAAAACCACAACATGTGGCCGATAACAAACAGTAGGCCAAGTGGACTCCCAATAAGTAGCAGAACACCAAGGTTTGCTACCAGTACAGAGGTCCTAACAAAGAGGCTCATCACATTCGAAACGCCTACAGAAGAACAACAAGGACTATGCAACAATGCAATAGAACTTGGACCTCTGAAAACCCAAATAAAGACATTTAGTAGAGACACACCAATCTATACAGAAGTACCAAGTGAAAATGCAAGAAACAAAAATCCTGAACCAATTGGAACAATTGACAGAACTGCATCCGGTTACTTCATCAACTTCGATGATTCCTCTGACGGTTTCAGCGAACAAAAGACACAGCCATCATCAAAATCCTTTAAAGACAAAGCGAAGGAACTTTTGAAACAACTAAAAGAAACATATCTGATTTCTCCATGGATTGAATTTTGGGTGGGTTTTGGTGCATTTATCCTCATACTTTGGCTCATCATGGTATTTACTTTGGGACGCTTCATTGAGGGAAAATATGCTAAAATGGACACAGCAAGTCAGAACATCAACTTGGTCCTCAAACCACACACATCTTCACACGTCGAGAAACGAGAACTTTCTTCAGAACTTTCTTCAGCCAACTTCACAGCAATTCCAATACCTGGTGGGGTAGCCTGGGACAACACTGACTATGAAATTTATGGTCCGGTCGAGATCCTGAAATATCCACACCAAATCAAGATCTCTTTGAGTGACTTTGCAAAACCAAACTCATTTGCTGATGATTGGGACTTTGAAAGTATTAACAATATGATGTCTGACTTAGTAATGTCTGCTAAATTTACAAAACATGATTATTTGCAAGGTTCTACAAATTATGATAGTATGTATTGCTATAACCACTATGGTAACCATTTCTTGCATAAATCTGCACAACCTAGAAATGTTTTAAATTATAATCAATGGGAACATTGTGCTACACCTCCAAAAGGGAGCTCTAGAACCGTATATGACAAATATTCATATTTTTCAGGTTTTAACATAACTAATGCTGAAACATTTTATTACAAATTGTCAAACAAGACAGGGATGAAAACCATGATAACCAACACAAAATTGATATATTCGGATTCTTTCTTTGAAAAAATGAATACTTTTGGATTTGATTATTGGGACAAACATGTTGATTTGAAAAGTGTTTGGGGTACAAAAGAATGGCAAGTACAGGGTATAGAAGCTTTGTTTAGAGCCTGCATGATCCCAGAACAAATGATATTTTTAAATGACACCGTCCAACAAACCACCTGTCTTGGCTTAGCAAAAATCAAAGATTTAAATAACCTATCTATTCCAAAGCCAACAATGTTTAGCAATAACTCTGATACAGATGAAGGAATAGACATAAACCATATACTTAACCAAAACAGAACACATCCTGATTGGAAACAATGGTTGATCTGGCCCACAGATACAAATAACTGTCAAGATAGATTCCTGAATAAAACACAGGGTTTCAAAATGACCAGGCCAGACCCTAGATATCCCCAAAGACATCACCCAGGGATAATAACAACCTACAGTGTGGGCAAATTATGCCTTCAATGGCTACAAACTTCCACACTGCCTGAAATTAAGCAACACCTAACTTTACTTACTAATGGTGCTGACTTGCGTGATTTCATACTGGGACCACGCAAACAGCGTCATAAGCGTTTCATAGCAGCCTCTGTATATGCAGCATACAATGAGGCCTGGAAGGTTACTCAAATTGAGACAGCAGAAAGAATACGGGAAATTGACCGTATTAATTTGGAAAAATCACTTTCTGTAGTGGACAATGGGTTAATGACTCTGTCCTCCAGAATTTTTTCATTGGACAGCATTGTGTCTTCAGCAATCGATATATTATCGCAAGACTTACTATTATTACAACATGGTCAGTCACAATTGCGTTCTATTGTACAGCTTGGTTGGACGTTACGAAATCTGCGTTCAGGCTATGTGCCTTGGCGTTTAATCAACACAACGTCACTATTCCAAATCTTTAACCTTACTGATAGACAAATCGGTATGGCGCAGAAGGGTGCTGATTATACAATCTTGAGCATTGAAAAACTAGAAAGATTACCAATGACAATGTCAGAACGACCTGTCAGTGAATGGATAATACACGGAATCATAAATATTCCAATCTCAACCTTCAGGTTTCAATACTGCCAAAAATATATACAGGCTGGCATGTACGAGAAATTGGGAAAAGGGTACCTTAAAACAACTTGGAACCTGCCCTATTCACATGCATGTGTCAGTAACAAAGGACAGAAAGTGTTTCTTAGTGGCAACAATTGTGCTATGTCACTGAGCGGCACGCTTCTGTGTAACGGTATTAGTTTGCACGGAGCCTGTGAAGGGAATTCATACAACCTTTCATGTCACCAGCAAGGCGCACCTGCAACTGAAATAGAACCATTCTTTCAAAGACTCTATAATGGGAGTTACATTCTTATTGTAGACCGCAGATGCTGTAGTCTTATGCCCGGGACTCCTTATCTCGTCACTACGACGGCGAAGGTCAAGTGCTGTGGACGTTCTTTGTTCCCCAGCTCCTTTCCAGACAGGGAGGCAAGGACATGGCCCGGTTTGAAAATTACTTCTATTCGAATAGACACTTTAAGCAGAATGAAAACAGTGCTTCTTCAGACGCCTACAAGGCTCACGTCATCTAAAGAAACGTATGATCTACAAGTCGCAAGGACGACTGCAGAGATACATACATTATTATCAACCAATTCCCCCGTACATTTCGCGGAAATCCTGAGCGAAATCTTAAATATTTCTGATACCACAGGGGTCTCAAAGGTATTTAAGACAGTATTTTCGATGGCATTAACACCATTCAAAGCCATACTGGGTATTTTTCCAGACTTCGTCCATTCGATTTTTGGCGGACTTCCCCTGATCCTAGGACTAATTGCAGGAATCCTGTTCCTAGTCCTTATTTTTCGTTATGGCAACCCATGTCACAGAACAAAATCTCACGACAATGGAAGATACGATCCTAGCCATTGGATACCGGGACCGGATATCAAAAATCCTGGGACTCTCCCGGCTTAGAGACCTAAACATGACTTGGTTTCTATCATTTCGACCAATGTGGCAAAGGTGTGTTTTACCTGTACTAAGGTGTCTGCTATGCGGAGAAGAATGCGTGTTAGACACCTGTCTGACGCTACAATCGGATGCGCCAGTGGATGCAGATACACTGTTGGTTCCTACCAAGGTTCACGCACTGTGCTGCCCTCAAAGGCTGCCAATTCAGATGACGGCATTCCTGGAATCTTCACCACTGCGATTGAAGAGTAGTGAAGTTCAAGATGAAAGCAGCATCGAACAGGTACGACCTTCTGTCAGCAATGCGAATCAGAATGTCAATGCAGACAATCATGCGCACGAATGCATGGTTACACCTATTTCCGACTTAGTGGAACTTTCCCATGAAGCTGTTGACAGTTTTTTCGAAAGCCTGAATGATATGATGTTCTCTCCGGAACAGAAATAGAGACTTTTGAGTAAACTCGCACACGGCGTTCCCTGAATTCGGCCTTCAACTTTAAAAATAAAGTCACATGAACAATTACAATCCAGTTCACGGACAGCAACTTTTTTCAGCAAGCCCCTAAAATATTTTTCTATATATTTTTTCCCGGGACACTGATCTTCTGCTTAAAGTAAGAAACTATTCCTAGAGAACTAAGATTTCTATTTTTTTAGATTCTTTATAGACTTTATATAGACTTTAGCTGCCCACTGGTATGTTCACAATATATTTTATGTGATGAAATGGTTTCGACTTTTTTTCTGTATAGCCATATTAAGAGCCATTTCATGTGTATTTATCATATACCAACAAACAATAATGCATAACAATGCGTGTTTACTTTTGCATTTGATTCATAGCTTAAGTGCATACGATATATATGACTGCAATTTTTCAGTATATTTGAAAATTTCAAAATGCATTTATGTATTTTGGGGTGGTAAGGTATACACTATACTCTATAGTATGTTGTACTATGTTATACTATGCATAGATTAGTAGATATGACCATAGTTAGCGTGGAGTGGGTGTCGTGTATTTCTATAGGTTCTGAATCGATCCCCCTATTCCTGACCCTATTCTGGTTAAACTACCTAGCTAGTTAACTAACAGTCAGCCCATGAGGCAAGAAATTCCCCATGATGCAGATACCGTTATCTGACGCAGTCACACTACGGCACAGGAACGTGTTATCTGATTAGGTCATAACGCTTGAGATCTAATTAGACAAGCGATATTCCTCCAGCCCCTGATAAGGCATACGACGTTCTCATAACAAATCAAACCTATGACAACCTGGATAATCCGTGCGGCCATTGTTTTGATTTCACAGAGAACTTTAGTAAAGAATGTGCTAACGAGCAAGTCGTATGACATCTTTATTGACGTACCTATGTCCATCCTTACGTCAATCCCGGCACCTTTAAGGTATAAATATTGCCGATCTTGCCCTATGCAAAACACACGCGTGGTGACAAGACGGAGCAGCCATACTTGCCGAAGCCGAGAGCAGAAGCAGACCCCGCAGGCAGCAGCCCCGCCTTCCTGACGCGCTGAGAGACGCGCTGCTATCTCAAGCCGAGAGACCCAGCACCGGCGCTTCCGGGTAGCCCTCGCAGGCAGCCTGGAATATCGAGAGCAGAGAAAGAGATACCATTCCTCATTCATCCTAAATTCCAGGTACAGAACTGAATAACCCCTCCTAGAGAATTCTTTAGTTATTCACTTGGCAAAAACAAACTTAACTTAAACTGTAACTTTCTATTCCCGCCCACGCATTAGACTTAGGTCAGGTACACGGGGTAGGCGTATTTAGAAACACCAGTTGAGTACGTTTAGTCAAATGTATATGTGTATGTAAATATATTTTAATCATTTTAAACATCATATGGCTCAGAAACCATATCAATGTTTTTACAGTATTATTTTATACTATTGCTTCTAATGTATGCACTTTACTTAACTATAAGTATCGCAATAATATCGATCCATTTCTCTTGTACGAGAAAAGAGACTGATCAATAAATAACACCTTTTATTGAACACGCCCGTCTCTTCCTTTTCTCTACATTCTGATGAGACTAAGAATGCACGTACTGACTGAGTAAAATAATTGCCTTGTGCTCACACGACTCTCGAGATTGACTCTTGATTAGGGGAGAGCAAAGTTGTCATGTTCTATGGTTGTCAGAAACTAAATCCCTTCTTGTCTAATCAGGGAAGTTAATCCTTCCTTGAACATTCGAGAAAGTTTCTAGCGAACTCTGAGCTTAGCTGGCAAACCCAAAAATTAAGTCTAGTATCGACAGTAGTAGACCTAGTTAACGTCTGGCCTAGGCCTTTACTGCTGTAGGTACTATTCCAATGCGCAGAGCCTATTGGGAAAATAGGAGCTACACTACAATGGTAATAAATTCACTTCCCGGGGTGAAGAAACACTTTTTGAGACCTCAGAGTGAGTAAATTGCCCATTTTCATGCACTTTTAACCATTCAACAAATCTTGTGTTTAGAGCCCCTGGAAGCATGAAAATCACTTTAAACATGCTAATTTTAGCTCTTAAACTGATGATCTACCTACAAATGTGAACTGATGTTCAAAAATAAAACATTTGAAAACGGACCATTTTTCACCTTTCTGAAGCATGACGTAATGGGGGGTGTTATCTCTTTTGTCAAAAATCACCTGTTTTTGCTTGAACATTAAATGCCTCCAAATGGTATTTAATTCACTTCCCGGGCCCCTGGAAGCATGAAAATCACTTTAAACATGCTAATTTTTGCTCTAAAACTGATGATCTACCTACAAATGTGAACTGACGTTCAAAAATAAAACATTTGAAAACGGACCATTTTTCACCTTTCTGAAGCATGACGTAATGGGGGGGTGTTATCTCTTTTGTCAAAAATCACCTGTTTTTGCTTGAATATTAAATGCCTCCAAATGGTATTTAATTCACTTCCCGGGCCCCTGGAAGCATAAAAATCACTTTAAACATGCTAATTTTAGCTCTAAAACTGATGATCTACCTACAAATGTGAACTGACGTTCAAAAATAAAACATTTGAAAACTGACCATTTTTCACCTTTCTGAAGCATGACGTAATGGGGGGGTGTTATCTCTTTTGTCAAAAATCACCTGCTTTTGCTTGAACATTAAATGCCTCCAAATGGTATTTAATTCACTTCCCGGGGTGAAGAAACACTTTTTGAGACCTCAGAGTGAGTAAATTGGCCATTTTCATGCACTTTTAACCATTCCACAAATCTTGTGTTTAGGGCCCCTGGAAGCATGAAAATCACTTTAAACATGCTAATTTTAGCTCTTAAACTGATGATCTACCTACAAATGTGAACTGACGTTCAAAATTAAAACATTTGAAAACGGACCATTTTTCACCTTTCTGAAGCATGACGTAATGGGGGGGGGTGTTATCTCTTTTGTCAAAAATCACCTGTTTTTGCTTGAACATTAAATTCCTCCAAATGGTATTTAATTCACTTCCCGGGCCCCTGGAAGCATGGAAATCACTTTAAACATGCTAATTTTAGCTCATAAACTGATGATCTACCTACAAATGTGAACTGACGTTCAAAAATAAAACATTTGAAAACGGACCATTTTTCACCTTTCTGAAGCATGACGTAATGGGGGGGGTGTTATCTCTTTTGTCAAAAATCACCTGTTTTTGCTTGAACATTAAATGCCTCCAAATGGTAATAAATTCACTTCCCAGGGTGAAGAAACACTTTTTGAGACATCAGAGTGAGTAATTGGCCATTTTCATGCACTTTTAACCATTCCACAAATCTTGTGTTTAGAGCCCCTGGAAGCATGAAAATCACTTTAAACATGCTAATTTTAGCTCTAAAACTGATGATCTACCTACAAATGTGAACTGACGTTCAAAAATAAAACATTTGAAAACGGACCATTTTTCACCTTTCTGAAGCATGACCTAATGGGGGGGGTGTTATCTCTTTTGTCAAAAATCACCTGTTTTTGCTTGAACATTAAATGCCTCCAAATGGTATTTAATTCACTGCCCGGGCCCCTGGGAGCATGAAAATCACTTTAAACATGCTAATTTTAGCTCTAAAACTGATGATCTACCTACAAATGTGAACTGACGTTTAAAAATAAAACATTTGAAAACGGACCATTTTTCACCTTTCTGAAGCATGATGTAATGGGGGGGGTGTTATCTCTTTTGTCAAAAATCACCTGTTTTTACTTGAACATTAAATTCCTCCAAATGGTATTTAATTCACTTCCCGGGCCCCTGGAAGCATGAAAATCACTTTAAACATGCTATTTTTAGTTTTTAAACTGATGATCTACCTACAAATGTGAACTGACGTTCGAAAATAAAACATTTGAAAACGGACCATTTTTCACCTTTCTGAAGAATGACGTAATGGGGGGGGTGTTATCTCTTTTGTCAAAAATCACCTGTTTTTGCTTGAACATTAAATGCCTCCAAATGGTATTTAATTCACTTCCCGGGCCACTGGAAGCATGAAAATCACTTTAAACATGCTAATTTTAGCTCTTAAACTGATGATCTACCTACAAATGTGAACTGACGTTCAAAAATAAAACATTTGAAAACGGACCATTTTTCACCTTTCTGAAGCATGACGTAATGGGGGGGGTGTTATCTCTTTTGTCAAAAATCACCTGTTTTTGCTTGAACATTAAATTCCTCCAAATGGTATTTAATTCACTTCCCGGGCCCCTGGAAGCATGAAAATCACTTTAAACATGCTAATTTTAGCTCTTAAACTGAGGATCTACCTACAAATGTGAACTGACGTTCAAAAATAAAACATTTGAAAACAGACCATTTTTCACCTTTCTGAAGCATGACGTAATGGGGGGGTGTTATCTCTTTTGTCAAAAATCACCTGTTTTTGCTTGAACATTAAATGCCTCCAAATGGTATTTAATTCACTTCTCGGGCCCCTGGAAGCATGAAAATCACTTTAAGCAGGCTAATTTTAGCTCTAAAACTGATGATCTACCTACAAATGTGAACTGACGTTCAAAAATAAAACATTTGAAAACGGACCATTTTTCACCTTTCTGAAGCATGACGTAATGAGGGGGTGTTATCTCTTTTGTCAAAAATCACCTGTTTTTGCTTGAACATTAAATGCCTCCAAATGGTATTTAATTCACTTCCCGGGATGAAGAAACACTTTTTGAGACCTCAGAGTGAGTAAATTGGCCATTTTCATGCACTTTTAACCATTCCACAAATCTTGTGTTTAGGGCCCCTGGAAGCATGAAAATCACTTTAAACATGCTAATTTTAGCTCTTAAACTGATGATCTTCCTACAAATGTGAACTGACGTTCAAAAATAAAACATTTGAAAACGGACCATTTTTCACCTTTCTGAAGCATGACGTAATGAGGGGGTGTTATCTCTTTTGTCAAAAATCACCTGTTTTTGCTTGAACATTAAATGCCTCCAAATGGTATTTAATTCACTTCCCGGGATGAAGAAACACTTTTTGAGACCTCAGAGTGAGTAAATTGGCCATTTTCATGCACTTTTAACCATTCCACAAATCTTGTGTTTAGGGCCCCTGGAAGCATGAAAATCACTTTAAACATGGTAATTTTAGCTCTAAAACTGATGATCTACCTACAAATGTGAACTGACGTTCAAAAATAAAACATTTGAAAACTGACCATTTTTCACCTTTCTGAAGCATGACGTAATGGGGGGGGGGGGTGTTATCTCTTTTGTCAAAAATCACCTGTTTTTGCTTGAACATGAAATGCCTCCAAATGGTATTTAATTCACTTCCCGGGCCCCTGGAAGCATGAAAATCACTTTAAACATGCTAATTTTAGCTCTAAAACCGATGATCTACCTACAAATGTGAAATGACGTTCAAAAATAAAACATTTGAAAACGGACCATTTTTCACCTTTCTGAAGCATGACGTAATGGGGGGGGTGTTATCTCTTTTGTCAAAAATCACCTGTTTTTTCTTGAACATTAAATGCCTCCAAATGATATTTAATTCACTTCCCGGGCCCCTGGAAGTATGAAAATCACTTTAAACATGCTAATTTTAGCTCTAAAACTGATGATCTACGTACAAATGTGAACTGACGTTCAAAAATAAAACATTTGAAAACGGACCATTTTTCACCTTTCTGAAGCATGACGTAATGGGGGGGTGTTATCTCTTTTGTCAAAAATCACCTGTTTTTGCTTGAACATTAAATGCCTCCAAATGGTATTTAATTCACTTCCCAGGCCCCTGGAAGCATGAAAATAACTTTAAACATGCTAATTTTAGCTCTAAAACTGATGATCTACCTACAAATGTGAACTGACGTTCAAAAATAAAACATTTGAAAACTGACCATTTTTCACCTTTCTGAAGCATGACGTAATGGGGGGGGGTGTTATCTCTTTTGTCAAAAATCACCTGTTTTTGCTTGAACATTAAATGCCTCCAAATGGTATTTAATTCACTTCCCGGGGTGAAGAAACACTTTTTGAGACCTCAGAGTGAATAAATTGGTCATTTTCATGCACTTTTAACCATTCCACAAATCTTGTGTTTAGGGCCCCTGGAAGCATGAAAATCACTTTAAACATGCTAATTTTAGCTCTAAAACTGATGATCTACCTACAAATGTGAACTGACGTTCAAAAATAAAACATTTGAAAACGGACCATTTTTCACCTTTCTGAAGCATGACGTAATTGGGGGGTGTTATCTCTTTTGTCAAAAATCACCTGTTTTTGCTTGAACATGAAATGCCTCCAAATGGTATTTAATTCACTTTCCGTGCCCCTGGAAGCATGAAAATCACTTTAAACATGCTAATTTTAGCTCTAAAACTGATGATCTACCTACAAATGTGAACTGACGTTCAAAAATAAAACATTTGAAAACGGACCATTTTTCACCTTTCTGAAGCATGACGTAATGGGGGGGTGTTATCTCTTTTGTCAAAAATCACCTGTTTTTACTTGAACATTAAATTCCTCCAAATGGTATTTAATTCACTTCCCGGGCCCCTGGAAGCATGAAAATCACTTTAAACATGCTATTTTTAGCTCTTAAACTGATGATCTACCTACAAATGTGAACTGACGTTCGAAAATAAAACATTTGAAAACGGACCATTTTTCACCTTTATGAAGCATGACGTAATGGGGGGGTGTTATCTCTTTTGTCAAAAATCACCTGTTTTTGCTTGAACATTAAATGCCTCCAAATGGTATTTAATTCACTTCCCGGGCCACTGGAAGCATGAAAATCACTTTAAACATGCTAATTTTAGCTCTTAAACTGATGATCTACCTACAAATGTGAACTGACGTTCAAAAATAAAACATTTGAAAACGGACCATTTTTCACCTTTCTGAAGCATGACGTAATGGGGGGTGTTATCTCTTTTGTCAAAAATCACCTGTTTTTATTTGAACATTAAATTCCTCCAAATGGCATTTAATTCACTTTCCGGGCCCCTGGAAGCATGAAAATCACTTTAAACATGCTAATTTTAGCTCATAAACTGATGATCTACCTACAAATGTGAACTGACGTTCAAAAATAAAACATTTGAAAACAGACCATTTTTCACCTTTCTGAAGCATGACGTAATGGGGGGGTGTTATCTCTTTTGTCAAAAATCACCTGTTTTTGCTTGAACATTAAATTCCTCCAAATGGTAATAAATTCACTTCCCGGGGTGAAGAAACACTTTTTGAGACCTCAGAGTGAGTAAATTGCCCATTTTCATGCACTTTTAACCATTCAACAAATCTTGTGTTTAGAGCCCCTGGAAGCATGAAAATCACTTTAAACATGCTAATTTTAGCTCTTAAACTGATGATCTACCTACAAATGTGAACTGACGTTCAAAAATAAAACATTTGAAAACGGACCATTTTTCACCTTTCTGAAGCATGACGTAATGGGGGGGTGTTATCTCTTTTGTCAAAAATCACCTGTTTTTGCTTGAATATTAAATGCCTCCAAATGGTATTTAATTCACTTCCCGGGCCCCTGGAAGCATAAAAATCACTTTAAACATGCTAATTTTAGCTCTAAAACTGATGATCTACCTACAAATGTGAACTGACGTTCAAAAATAAAACATTTGAAAACGGACCATTTTTCACCTTTCTGAAGCATGACGTAATGGGGGGGTGTTATCTCTTTTGTCAAAAATCACCTGTTTTTGCTTGAATATTAAATGCCTCCAAATGGTATTTAATTCACTTCCCGGGCCCCTGGAAGCATAAAAATCACTTTAAACATGCTAATTTTAGCTCTAAAACTGATGATCTACCTACAAATGTGAACTGACGTTCAAAAATAAAACATTTGAAAACTGACCATTTTTCACCTTTCTGAAGCATGACGTAATGGGGGGGTGTTATCTCTTTTGTCAAAAATCACCTGCTTTTGCTTGAACATTAAATGCCTCCAAATGGTATTTAATTCACTTCCCGGGGTGAAGAAACACTTTTTGAGACCTCAGAGTGAGTAAATTGGCCATTTTCATGCACTTTTAACCATTCCACAAATCTTGTGTTTAGGGCCCCTGGAAGCATGAAAATCACTTTAAACATGCTAATTTTAGCTCTTAAACTGATGATCTACCTACAAATGTGAACTGACGTTCAAAAATAAAACATTTGAAAACGGACCATTTTTCACCTTTCTGAAGCATGACGTAATGGGGTGGGGGTGTTATCTCTTTTGTCAAAAATCACCTGTTTTTGCTTGAACATTAAATTCCTCCAAATGGTATTTAATTCACTTCCCGGGCCCCTGGAAGCATGGAAATCACTTTAAACATGCTAATTTTAGCTCATAAACTGATGATCTACCTACAAATGTGAACTGACGTTCAAAAATAAAACATTTGAAAACGGACCATTTTTCACCTTTCTGAAGCATGACGTAATGGGGGGGTGTTATCTCTTTTGTCAAAAATCACCTGTTTTTGCTGGAACATTAAATGCCTCCAAATGGTAATAAATTCACTTCCCAGGGTGAAGAAACACTTTTTGAGACATCAGAGTGAGTAATTGGCCATTTTCATGCACTTTTAACCATTCCACAAATCTTGTGTTTAGAGCCCCTGGAAGCATGAAAATCACTTTAAACATGCTAATTTTAGCTCTAAAACTGATGATCTACCTACAAATGTGAACTGACGTTCAAAAATAAAACATTTGAAAACGGACCATTTTTCACCTTTCTGAAGCATGACCTAATGGGGGGGGTGTTATCTCTTTTGTCAAAAATCACCTGTTTTTGCTTGAACATTAAATGCCTCCAACTGGTATTTAATTCACTGCCCGGGCCCCTGGGAGCATGAAAATCACTTTAAACATGCTAATTTTAGCTCTAAAACTGATGATCTACCTACAAATGTGAACTGACGTTTAAAAATAAAACATTTGAAAACGGACCATTTTTCACCTTTCTGAAGCATGATGTAATGGGGGGGTGTTATCTCTTTTGTCAAAAATCACCTGTTTTTACTTGAACATTAAATTCCTCCAAATGGTATTTAATTCACTTCCCGGGCCCCTGGAAGCATGAAAATCACTTTAAACATGCTATTTTTAGTTTTTAAACTGATGATCTACCTACAAATGTGAACTGACGTTCGAAAATAAAACATTTGAAAACGGACCATTTTTCACCTTTCTGAAGAATGACGTAATGGGGGGGGTGTTATCTCTTTTGTCAAAAATCACCTGTTTTTGCTTGAACATTAAATGCCTCCAAATGGTATTTAATTCACTTCCCGGGCCACTGGAAGCATGACAATCACTTTAAACATGCTAATTTTAGCTCTTAAACTGATGATCTACCTACAAATGTGAACTGACGTTCAAAAATAAAACATTTGAAAACGGACCATTTTTCACCTTTCTGAAGCATGACGTAATGGGGGGGGTGTTATCTCTTTTGTCAAAAATCACCTGTTTTTGCTTGAACATTAAATTCCTCCAAATGGTATTTAATTCACTTCCCGGGCCCCTGGAAGCATGAAAATCACTTTAAACATGCTAATTTTAGCTCTTAAACTGAGGATCTACCTACAAATGTGAACTGACGTTCAAAAATAAAACATTTGAAAACAGACCATTTTTCACCTTTCTGAAGCATGACGTAATGGGGGGGTGTTATCTCTTTTGTCAAAAATCACCTGTTTTTGCTTGAACATTAAATGCCTCCAAATGGTATTTAATTCACTTCTCGGGCCCCTGGAAGCATGAAAATCACTTTAAGCATGCTAATTTTAGCTCTAAAACTGATGATCTACCTACAAATGTGAACTGACGTTCAAAAATAAAACATTTGAAAACGGACCATTTTTCACCTTTCTGAAGCATGACGTAATGAGGGGGTGTTATCTCTTTTGTCAAAAATCACCTGTTTTTGCTTGAACATTAAATGCCTCCAAATGGTATTTAATTCACTTCCCGGGATGAAGAAACACTTTTTGAGACCTCAGAGTGAGTAAATTGGCCATTTTCATGCACTTTTAACCATTCCACAAATCTTGTGTTTAGGGCCCCTGGAAGCATGAAAATCACTTTAAACATGCTAATTTTAGCTCTTAAACTGATGATCTTCCTACAAATGTGAACTGACGTTCAAAAATAAAACATTTGAAAACGGACCATTTTTCACCTTTCTGAAGCATGACGTAATGAGGGGGTGTTATCTCTTTTGTCAAAAATCACCTGTTTTTGCTTGAACATTAAATGCCTCCAAATGGTATTTAATTCACTTCCCGGGATGAAGAAACACTTTTTGAGACCTCAGAGTGAGTAAATTGGCCATTTTCATGCACTTTTAACCATTCCACAAATCTTGTGTTTAGGGCCCCTGGAAGCATGAAAATCACTTTAAACATGGTAATTTTAGCTCTAAAACTGATGATCTACCTACAAATGTGAACTGACGTTCAAAAATAAAACATTTGAAAACGGACCATTTTTCACCTTTCTGAAGCATGACGTAATGTGGGGGTGTTATCTCTTTTGTCAAAAATCACCTGTTTTTGCTTGAACAATAAATGCCTCCAAATGGTATTTAATTCACTTCCCGGGGTGAAGAAACACGTTTTGAGACCTCAGAGTGAGTAAATTGCCCATTTTCATGCACTTTTAACCATTCCACAAATCTTGTGTTTAGGGCCCCTGGAAGCATGAAAATCACTTTAAACATGCTAATTTTAGCTCTAAAACTGATGATCTACCTACAAATGTGAACTGACGTTCAAAAATAAAACATTTGAAAACTGACCATTTTTCACCTTTCTGAAGCATGATGTAATGGGGGGGTGTTATCTCTTTTGTCAAAAATCACCTGTTTTTGCTTGAACATTAAATGCCTCCAAATGGTATTTAATTCACTTCCCGGGTCCCTGGAAGCATGAATATCACTTTAAACATGCTAATTTTAGCTCTTAAACTGATGATCTACCTACAAATGTGAACTGACGTTCAAAAATAAAACATTTGAAAACGGACCATTTTTCACCTTTCTGAAGCATGACGTAATGGGGGGGTGTTATCTCTTTTGTCAAAAATCACCTGTTTTTGCTTGAACATTAAATGCCTCAAAATGGTAATAAATTCACTTCCCGGGGTGAAGAAACACTTTTTGAGACCTCAGAGTGAGTAAATTGGCCATTTTCATGCACTTTTACCCATTCCACAAATCTTGTGTTTAGAGCCCCTGGAAGCATGAAAATCACTTTAAACATGCTAATTTTAGCTCTTAAACTGATGATCTACCTACAAATGTGAACTGACGTTCAATAATTAAACATTTGAAAACGGACCATTTTTCACCTTTCTGAAGCATGATGTAATGGGGGTTGTTATCTCTTTTGTCAAAAATCACCTGTTTTTGCTTGAACATGAAATGCCTCCAAATGGTATTTAATTCACTTACCGGGCCCCTGGAAGCATGAAAATCACTTTAAACATGCTAATTTTAGCTCTAAGACTGATGATCTACCTACAAATGTGAACTGACGTTCAAAAATAAAACATTTGAACACGGACCATTTTTCACCTTTCTGAAGCATGACGTAATGGGGGGTGTTATCTCTTTTGTCAAAAATCAACAGTTTTTGCTTGAACATTAAATTCCTCCAAATGGTATTTAATTCACTTCCCAGGCCCCTGGAAGCATGAAAATCACTTTAAACATGCTAATTTTAGCTCTTAAACTGATGATCTACCTACAAATGTGAACTGACGTTCAAAAATAAAACATTTGAAAACTGACCATTTTTCACCTTTCTGAAGCATGACGTAATGGGGGGGTGTTATCTGTTTTGTCAAAAATCACCTGTTTTTGCTTCAACATTAAATGCCTCCAAATGGTATTTAATTCACTTCCCGGGCCCCAGGAAGCATGAAAATCACTTTAAAGATGCTAATTTTAGCTCTTAAACTGATGATCTACCTACAAATGTGAACTGACGTTCGAAAATAAAACATTTGAAAACGGACCATTTTTCACCTTTCTGAAGCATGACGTAATGGGGGGGTGTTATCTCTTTTGTCAAAAATCACCTGTTTTTGCTTGAACATTAAATGCCTCCAAATGGTATTTAATTCACTTCCCGGGCCCCTGGAAGCATGAAAATCACTTTAAACATGCTAATTTTAGCTCTTAAACTGATGATCTACCTACAAATGTGAACTGACGTTCAAAAATAAAACATTTGAAAACAGACCATTTTTCACCTTTCTGAAGCAGGACGTAATGGGGGTGTTATCTCTTTTGTCAAAAATCACCTGTTTTTGCTTCAACATTAAATGCCTCCAAATGGTATTTAATTCACTTCCCGGGCCCCAGGAAGCATGAAAATCACTTTAAAGATGCTAATTTTAGCTCTTAAACTGATGATCTACCTAGAAATGTGAACTGACGTTCGAAAATAAAACATTTGAAAACGGACCATTTTTCACCTTTCTGAAGCATGACGTAATGGGGCGGGTGTTATCTCTTTTGTCAAAAATCACCTGTTTTTGCTTGAACATTAAATGCCTCCAAATGGTATTTAATTCACTTCCCGGGCCCCTGGAAGCATGAAAATCACTTTAAACATGCTAATTTTAGCTCTTAAACTGATGATCTACCTACAAATGTGAACTGACGTTCAAAAATAAAACATTTGAAAACTGACCATTTTTCACCTTTCTGAAGCATGATGTAATGGGGGGGTGTTATCTCTTTTGTCAAAAATCACCTGCTTTTGCTTGAACATTAAATGCCTCCAAATGGTATTTAATTCACTTCCCGGGCCCCTGGAAGCATGAATATCACTTTAAACATGCTAATTTTAGCTCTTAAACTGATGATCTACCTACAAATGTGAACTGACGTTCAAAAATAAAACATTTGAAAACGGACCATTTTTCACCTTTCTGAAGCATGACGTAATGGGGGGGTGTTATCTCTTTTGTCAAAAATCACCTGTTTTTGCTTGAACATTAAATGCCTCAAAATGGTCATAAATTCACTTCCCGGGGTGAAGAAACACTTTTTGAGACCTCAGAGTGAGTAAATTGGCCATTTTCATGCACTTTTAACCATTCCACAAATCTTGTGTTTAGAGCCCCTGGAAGCATGAAAATCACTTTAAACATGCTAATTTTAGCTCTTAAACTGATGATCTACCTACAAATGTGAACTGACGTTTAAAAATAAAACATTTGAAAACGGACCATTTTTCACCTTTCTGAAGCATGACGTAATGGGGGGGTGTTATCTCTTTTGTCAAAATTCACCTGTTTTTGCTTGAACATTAAATGCCTCCAAATGGTATTTAATTCACTTCCCTGGGTGAAGAAACACGTTTTGAGACCTCAGAGTGAGTAAATTGGCCATTTTCATGCACTTTTAACCATTCCACAAATCTTGTGTTTAGGGCTCCTGGAAGCATGAAAATCACTTTAAACATGCTAATTTTAGCTCTAAAACTGATGATCTACCTACAAATGTGAACTGACGTTCAAAAATAAAACATTTGAAAACTGACCATTTTTCACCTTTCTGAAGCATGATGTAATGGGGGGGTGTTATCTCTTTTGTCAAAAATCACCTGTTTTTGCTTGAACATTAAATGCCTCCAAATGGTATTTAATTCACTTCCCGGGCCCCTGGAAGCATGAATATCACTTTAAACATGCTAATTTTAGCTCTTAAACTGATGATCTACCTACAAATGTGAACTGACGTTCAAAAATAAAACATTTGAAAACGGACCATTTTTCACCTTTCTGAAGCATGACGTAATGGGGGGGTGTTATCTCTTTTGTCAAAAATCACCTGTTTTTGCTTGAACATTAAATGCCTCAAAATGGTAATAAATTCACTTCCCGGGGTGAAGAAACACTTTTTGAGACCTCAGAGTGAGTAAATTGGCCATTTTCATGCACTTTTAACCATTCCACAAATCTTGTGTTTAGAGCCCCTGGAAGCATGAAAATCACTTTAAACATGCTAATTTTAGCTCTTAAACTGATGATCTACCTACAAATGTGAACTGACGTTCAATAATTAAACATTTGAAAACGGACCATTTTTCACCTTTCTGAAGCATGATGTAATGGGGGTTGTTATCTCTTTTGTCAAAAATCACCTGTTTTTGCTTGAACATGAAATGCCTCCAAATGGTATTTAATTCACTTACCGGGCCCCTGGAAGCATGAAAATCACTTTAAACATGCTAATTTTAGCTCTAAAACTGATGATCTACCTACAAATGTGAACTGACGTTCAAAAATAAAACATTTGAACACGGACCATTTTTCACCTTTCTGAAGCATGACGTAATGGGGGGGTGTTATCTCTTTTGTCAAAAATCAACAGTTTTTGCTTGAACATTAAATTCCTCCAAATGGTATTTAATTCACTTCCCGGGCCCCTGGAAGCATGAAAATCACTTTAAACATGCTAATTTTAGCTCTTAAACTGATGATCTACCTACAAATGTGAACTGACGTTCAAAAATAAAACATTTGAAAACGGACCATTTTTCTCCTTTCTGAAGCATGACGTAATGGGGGGGTGTTTTCTCTTTTGTCAAAAATCACCTGTTTTTTCTTGAACATTAAATGCCTCCAAATGATATGTAATTCACTTCCCGGGCCCCTGGAAGTATGAAAATCACTTTAAACATGCTAATTTTAGCTCTAAAACTGATGATCTACCTACAAATGTGAACTGACGTTTAAAAATAAAACATTTGAAAACGGACCATTTTTCACCTTTCTGAAGCATGACGTAATGGGGGGGTGTTATCTCTTTTGTCAAAAATCACCTGTTTTTGCTTGAACATTAAATGCCTCCAAATGGTATTTAATTCACTTCCCGGCCCCTGGAAGCATGAAAATCACTTTAAACATGCTAATTTTAGCTCTAAAACTGATGATCTACCTACAAATGTGAACTGACGTTCAAAAATAAAACATTTGAAAACTGACCATTTTTCACCTTTCTGAAGCGTGACGTAATGGGGGGGTGTTATCTCTTTTGTCAAAAATCACCTGTTTTTGCTTGAACATTAAATGCCTCCAAATGGTATTTAATTCACTTCCCGGGCCCCTGGAAGCATGAAAATCACTTTAAACATGCTAATTTTAGCTCTTAAACTGATGATCTACCTACAAATGTGAATTGACGTTCAAAAATAAAACATTTGAAAACAGACCATTTTTCACCTTTCTGAAGCACGACGTAATGGGGGTGTTATCTCTTTTGTCAAAAATCACCTGTTTTTGCTTCAACATTAAATGCCTCCAAATGGTATTTAATTCACTTCCCGGGCCCCAGGAAGCATGAAAATCACTTTAAAGATGCTAATTTTAGCTCTTAAACTGATGATCTACCTACAAATGTGAACTGACGTTCGAAAATAAAACATTTGAAAACGGACCATTTTTCACCTTTCTGAAGCATGACGTAATGGGGCGGGTGTTATCTCTTTTGTCAAAAATCACCTGTTTTTGCTTGAACATTAAATGCCTCCAAATGGTATTTAATTCACTTCCCGGGCCCCTGGAAGCATGAAAATCACTTTAAACATGCTAATTTTAGCTCTTAAACTGATGATCTACCTACAAATGTGAACTGACGTTCAAAAATAAAACATTTGAAAACTGACCATTTTTCACCTTTCTGAAGCATGATGTAATGGGGGGGTGTTATCTCTTTTGTCAAAAATCACCTGTTTTTGCTTGAACATTAAATGCCTCCAAATGGTATTTAATTCACTTCCCAGGCCCCTGGAAGCATGAATATCACTTTAAACATGCACATTTTAGCTCTTAAACTGATGATCTACCTACAAATGTGAACTGACGTTCAAAAATAAAACATTTAAAAACGGACCATTTTTCACCTTTCTGAAGCATGACGTAATGGGGGGTGTTATCTCTTTTGTCAAAAATCACCTGTTTTTGCTTGAACATTAAATGCCTCAAAATGGTAATAAATTCACTTCCCGGGGTGAAGAAACACTTTTTGAGACCTCAGAGTGAGTAAATTGGCCATTTTCATGCACTTTTAACCATTCCACAAATCTTGTGTTTAGAGCCCCTGGAAGCATGAAAATCACTTTAAACATGCTAATTTTAGCTCTTAAACTGATGATCTACCTACAAATGTGAACTGACGTTCAATAATTAAACATTTGAAAACGGACCATTTTTCACCTTTCTGAAGCATGATGTAATGGGGGTTGTTATCTCTTTTGTCAAAAATCACCTGTTTTTGCTTGAACATGAAATGCCTCCAAATGGTATTTAATTCACTTACCGGGCCCCTGGAAGCATGAAAATCACTTTAAACATGCTAATTTTAGCTCTAAAACTGATGATCTACCTACAAATGTGAACTGACGTTCAAAAATAAAACATTTGAACACGGACCATTTTTCACCTTTCTGAAGCATGACGTAATGGGGGGGTGTTATCTCTTTTATCAAAAATCAACAGTTTTTGCTTGAACATTAAATTCCTCCAAATGGTATTTAATTCACTTCCCGGGCCCCTGGAAGCATGAAAATCACTTTAAACATGCTAATTTTAGCTCTTAAACTGATGATCTACCTACAAATGTGAACTGACGTTCAAAAATAAAACATTTGAAAACAGACCATTTTTCACCTTTCTGAAGCACGACGTAATGGGGGTGTTATCTCTTTTGTCAAAAATCACCTGTTTTTGCTTCAACATTAAATGCCTCCAAATGGTATTTAATTCACTTCCCGGGCCCCAGGAAGCATGAAAATCACTTTAAAGATGCTAATTTTAGCTCTTAAACTGATGATCTACCTACAAATGTGAACTGACGTTCGAAAATAAAACATTTGAAAACGGACCATTTTTCACCTTTCTGAAGCATGACGTAATGGGGCGGGTGTTATCTCTTTTGTCAAAAATCACCTGTTTTTGCTTGAACATTAAATGCCTCCAAATGGTATTTAATTCACTTCCCGGGCCCCTGGAAGCATGAAAATCACTTTAAACATGCTAATTTTAGCTCTTAAACTGATGATCTACCTACAAATGTGAACTGACGTTCAAAAATAAAACATTTGAAAACGGACCATTTTTCACCTTTCTGAAGCATGACGTAATGGGGGGGTGTTATCTCTTTTGTCAAAAATCACCTGTTTTTGCTTGAACATTAAATGCCTCAAAATGGTAATAAATTCACTTCCCGGGGTGAAGAAACACTTTTTGAGACCTCAGAGTGAGTAAATTGGCCATTTTCATGCACTTTTAACCATTCCACAAATCTTGTGTTTAGAGCCCCTGGAAGCATGAAAATCACTTTAAACATGCTAATTTTAGCTCTTAAACTGATGATCTACCTACAAATGTGAACTGACGTTTAAAAATAAAACATTTGAAAACGGACCATTTTTCACCTTTCTGAAGCATGACGTAATGGGGGGGTGTTATCTCTTTTGTCAAAATTCACCTGTTTTTGCTTGAACATTAAATGCCTCCAAATGGTATTTAATTCACTTCCCTGGGTGAAGAAACACGTTTTGAGACCTCAGAGTGAGTAAATTGGCCATTTTCATGCACTTTTAACCATTCCACAAATCTTGTGTTTAGGGCTCCTGGAAGCATGAAAATCACTTTAAACATGCTAATTTTAGCTCTAAAACTGATGATCTACCTACAAATGTGAACTGACGTTCAAAAATAAAACATTTGAAAACTGACCATTTTTCACCTTTCTGAAGCATGATGTAATGGGGGGGTGTTATCTCTTTTGTCAAAAATCACCTGTTTTTGCTTGAACATTAAATGCCTCCAAATGGTATTTAATTCACTTCCCGGGCCCCTGGAAGCATGAATATCACTTTAAACATGCTAATTTTAGCTCTTAAACTGATGATCTACCTACAAATGTGAACTGACGTTCAAAAATAAAACATTTGAAAACGGACCATTTTTCACCTTTCTGAAGCATGACGTAATGGGGGGGTGTTATCTCTTTTGTCAAAAATCACCTGTTTTTGCTTGAACATTAAATGCCTCAAAATGGTAATAAATTCACTTCCCGGGGTGAAGAAACACTTTTTGAGACCTCAGAGTGAGTAAATTGGCCATTTTCATGCACTTTTAACCATTCCACAAATCTTGTGTTTAGAGCCCCTGGAAGCATGAAAATCACTTTAAACATGCTAATTTTAGCTCTTAAACTGATGATCTACCTACAAATGTGAACTGACGTTCAATAATTAAACATTTGAAAACGGACCATTTTTCACCTTTCTGAAGCATGATGTAATGGGGGTTGTTATCTCTTTTGTCAAAAATCACCTGTTTTTGCTTGAACATGAAATGCCTCCAAATGGTATTTAATTCACTTACCGGGCCCCTGGAAGCATGAAAATCACTTTAAACATGCTAATTTTAGCTCTAAAACTGATGATCTACCTACAAATGTGAACTGACGTTCAAAAATAAAACATTTGAACACGGACCATTTTTCACCTTTCTGAAGCATGACGTAATGGGGGGGTGTTATCTCTTTTGTCAAAAATCAACAGTTTTTGCTTGAACATTAAATTCCTCCAAATGGTATTTAATTCACTTCCCGGGCCCCTGGAAGCATGAAAATCACTTTAAACATGCTAATTTTAGCTCTTAAACTGATGATCTACCTACAAATGTGAACTGACGTTCAAAAATAAAACATTTGAAAACGGACCATTTTTCTCCTTTCTGAAGCATGACGTAATGGGGGGGTGTTTTCTCTTTTGTCAAAAATCACCTGTTTTTTCTTGAACATTAAATGCCTCCAAATGATATGTAATTCACTTCCCGGGCCCCTGGAAGTATGAAAATCACTTTAAACATGCTAATTTTAGCTCTAAAACTGATGATCTACCTACAAATGTGAACTGACGTTTAAAAATAAAACATTTGAAAACGGACCATTTTTCACCTTTCTGAAGCATGACGTAATGGGGGGGTGTTATCTCTTTTGTCAAAAATCACCTGTTTTTGCTTGAACATTAAATGCCTCCAAATGGTATTTAATTCACTTCCCGGCCCCTGGAAGCATGAAAATCACTTTAAACATGCTAATTTTAGCTCTAAAACTGATGATCTACCTACAAATGTGAACTGACGTTCAAAAATAAAACATTTGAAAACTGACCATTTTTCACCTTTCTGAAGCGTGACGTAATGGGGGGGTGTTATCTCTTTTGTCAAAAATCACCTGTTTTTGCTTGAACATTAAATGCCTCCAAATGGTATTTAATTCACTTCCCGGGCCCCTGGAAGCATGAAAATCACTTTAAACATGCTAATTTTAGCTCTTAAACTGATGATCTACCTACAAATGTGAATTGACGTTCAAAAATAAAACATTTGAAAACAGACCATTTTTCACCTTTCTGAAGCACGACGTAATGGGGGTGTTATCTCTTTTGTCAAAAATCACCTGTTTTTGCTTCAACATTAAATGCCTCCAAATGGTATTTAATTCACTTCCCGGGCCCCAGGAAGCATGAAAATCACTTTAAAGATGCTAATTTTAGCTCTTAAACTGATGATCTACCTACAAATGTGAACTGACGTTCGAAAATAAAACATTTGAAAACGGACCATTTTTCACCTTTCTGAAGCATGACGTAATGGGGCGGGTGTTATCTCTTTTGTCAAAAATCACCTGTTTTTGCTTGAACATTAAATGCCTCCAAATGGTATTTAATTCACTTCCCGGGCCCCTGGAAGCATGAAAATCACTTTAAACATGCTAATTTTAGCTCTTAAACTGATGATCTACCTACAAATGTGAACTGACGTTCAAAAATAAAACATTTGAAAACTGACCATTTTTCACCTTTCTGAAGCATGATGTAATGGGGGGGTGTTATCTCTTTTGTCAAAAATCACCTGTTTTTGCTTGAACATTAAATGCCTCCAAATGGTATTTAATTCACTTCCCAGGCCCCTGGAAGCATGAATATCACTTTAAACATGCACATTTTAGCTCTTAAACTGATGATCTACCTACAAATGTGAACTGACGTTCAAAAATAAAACATTTAAAAACGGACCATTTTTCACCTTTCTGAAGCATGACGTAATGGGGGGTGTTATCTCTTTTGTCAAAAATCACCTGTTTTTGCTTGAACATTAAATGCCTCAAAATGGTAATAAATTCACTTCCCGGGGTGAAGAAACACTTTTTGAGACCTCAGAGTGAGTAAATTGGCCATTTTCATGCACTTTTAACCATTCCACAAATCTTGTGTTTAGAGCCCCTGGAAGCATGAAAATCACTTTAAACATGCTAATTTTAGCTCTTAAACTGATGATCTACCTACAAATGTGAACTGACGTTCAATAATTAAACATTTGAAAACGGACCATTTTTCACCTTTCTGAAGCATGATGTAATGGGGGTTGTTATCTCTTTTGTCAAAAATCACCTGTTTTTGCTTGAACATGAAATGCCTCCAAATGGTATTTAATTCACTTACCGGGCCCCTGGAAGCATGAAAATCACTTTAAACATGCTAATTTTAGCTCTAAAACTGATGATCTACCTACAAATGTGAACTGACGTTCAAAAATAAAACATTTGAACACGGACCATTTTTCACCTTTCTGAAGCATGACGTAATGGGGGGGTGTTATCTCTTTTATCAAAAATCAACAGTTTTTGCTTGAACATTAAATTCCTCCAAATGGTATTTAATTCACTTCCCGGGCCCCTGGAAGCATGAAAATCACTTTAAACATGCTAATTTTAGCTCTTAAACTGATGATCTACCTACAAATGTGAACTGACGTTCAAAAATAAAACATTTGAAAACAGACCATTTTTCACCTTTCTGAAGCACGACGTAATGGGGGTGTTATCTCTTTTGTCAAAAATCACCTGTTTTTGCTTCAACATTAAATGCCTCCAAATGGTATTTAATTCACTTCCCGGGCCCCAGGAAGCATGAAAATCACTTTAAAGATGCTAATTTTAGCTCTTAAACTGATGATCTACCTACAAATGTGAACTGACGTTCGAAAATAAAACATTTGAAAACGGACCATTTTTCACCTTTCTGAAGCATGACGTAATGGGGCGGGTGTTATCTCTTTTGTCAAAAATCACCTGTTTTTGCTTGAACATTAAATGCCTCCAAATGGTATTTAATTCACTTCCCGGGCCCCTGGAAGCATGAAAATCACTTTAAACATGCTAATTTTAGCTCTTAAACTGATGATCTACCTACAAATGTGAACTGACGTTCAAAAATAAAACATTTGAAAACGGACCATTTTTCACCTTTCTGAAGCATGACGTAATGGGGGGGTGTTATCTCTTTTGTCAAAAATCACCTGTTTTTGCTTGAACATTAAATGCCTCAAAATGGTAATAAATTCACTTCCCGGGGTGAAGAAACACTTTTTGAGACCTCAGAGTGAGTAAATTGGCCATTTTCATGCACTTTTAACCATTCCACAAATCTTGTGTTTAGAGCCCCTGGAAGCATGAAAATCACTTTAAACATGCTAATTTTAGCTCTTAAACTGATGATCTACCTACAAATGTGAACTGACGTTTAAAAATAAAACATTTGAAAACGGACCATTTTTCACCTTTCTGAAGCATGACGTAATGGGGGGGTGTTATCTCTTTTGTCAAAATTCACCTGTTTTTGCTTGAACATTAAATGCCTCCAAATGGTATTTAATTCACTTCCCGGGGTGAAGAAACACGTTTTGAGACCTCAGAGTGAGTAAATTGGCCATTTTCATGCACTTTTAACCATTCCACAAATCTTGTGTTTAGGGCTCCTGGAAGCATGAAAATCACTTTAAACATGCTAATTTTAGCTCTAAAACTGATGATCTACCTACAAATGTGAACTGACGTTCAAAAATAAAACATTTGAAAACTGACAATTTTTCACCTTTCTGAAGCATGATGTAATGGGGGGGTGTTATCTCTTTTGTCAAAAATCACCTGTTTTTGCTTGAACATTAAATGCCTCCAAATGATATGTAATTCACTTCCCGGGCCCCTGGAAGTATGAAAATCACTTTAAACATGCTAATTTTAGCTCTAAAACTGATGATCTACCTACAAATGTGAACTGACGTTTAAAAATAAAACATTTGAAAACGGACCATTTTTCACCTTTCTGAAGCATGACGTAATGGGGGGGTGTTATCTCTTTTGTCAAAAATCACCTGTTTTTGCTTGAACATTAAATGCCTCCAAATGGTATTTAATTCACTTCCCGGCCCCTGGAAGCATGAAAATCACTTTAAACATGCTAATTTTAGCTCTAAAACTGATGATCTACCTACAAATGTGAACTGACGTTCAAAAATAAAACATTTGAAAACTGACCATTTTTCACCTTTCTGAAGCGTGACGTAATGGGGGGGTGTTATCTCTTTTGTCAAAAATCACCTGTTTTTGCTTGAACATTAAATGCCTCCAAATGGTATTTAATTCACTTCCCGGGCCCCTGGAAGCATGAAAATCACTTTAAACATGCTAATTTTAGCTCTTAAACTGATGATCTACCTACAAATGTGAATTGACGTTCAAAAATAAAACATTTGAAAACAGACCATTTTTCACCTTTCTGAAGCACGACGTAATGGGGGTGTTATCTCTTTTGTCAAAAATCACCTGTTTTTGCTTCAACATTAAATGCCTCCAAATGGTATTTAATTCACTTCCCGGGCCCCAGGAAGCATGAAAATCACTTTAAAGATGCTAATTTTAGCTCTTAAACTGATGATCTACCTACAAATGTGAACTGACGTTCGAAAATAAAACATTTGAAAACGGACCATTTTTCACCTTTCTGAAGCATGACGTAATGGGGCGGGTGTTATCTCTTTTGTCAAAAATCACCTGTTTTTGCTTGAACATTAAATGCCTCCAAATGGTATTTAATTCACTTCCCGGGCCCCTGGAAGCATGAAAATCACTTTAAACATGCTAATTTTAGCTCTTAAACTGATGATCTACCTACAAATGTGAACTGACGTTCAAAAATAAAACATTTGAAAACTGACCATTTTTCACCTTTCTGAAGCATGATGTAATGGGGGGGTGTTATCTCTTTTGTCAAAAATCACCTGTTTTTGCTTGAACATTAAATGCCTCCAAATGGTATTTAATTCACTTCCCAGGCCCCTGGAAGCATGAATATCACTTTAAACATGCACATTTTAGCTCTTAAACTGATGATCTACCTACAAATGTGAACTGACGTTCAAAAATAAAACATTTAAAAACGGACCATTTTTCACCTTTCTGAAGCATGACGTAATGGGGGGTGTTATCTCTTTTGTCAAAAATCACCTGTTTTTGCTTGAACATTAAATGCCTCAAAATGGTAATAAATTCACTTCCCGGGGTGAAGAAACACTTTTTGAGACCTCAGAGTGAGTAAATTGGCCATTTTCATGCACTTTTAACCATTCCACAAATCTTGTGTTTAGAGCCCCTGGAAGCATGAAAATCACTTTAAACATGCTAATTTTAGCTCTTAAACTGATGATCTACCTACAAATGTGAACTGACGTTCAATAATTAAACATTTGAAAACGGACCATTTTTCACCTTTCTGAAGCATGATGTAATGGGGGTTGTTATCTCTTTTGTCAAAAATCACCTGTTTTTGCTTGAACATGAAATGCCTCCAAATGGTATTTAATTCACTTACCGGGCCCCTGGAAGCATGAAAATCACTTTAAACATGCTAATTTTAGCTCTAAAACTGATGATCTACCTACAAATGTGAACTGACGTTCAAAAATAAAACATTTGAACACGGACCATTTTTCACCTTTCTGAAGCATGACGTAATGGGGGGGTGTTATCTCTTTTATCAAAAATCAACAGTTTTTGCTTGAACATTAAATTCCTCCAAATGGTATTTAATTCACTTCCCGGGCCCCTGGAAGCATGAAAATCACTTTAAACATGCTAATTTTAGCTCTTAAACTGATGATCTACCTACAAATGTGAACTGACGTTCAAAAATAAAACATTTGAAAACAGACCATTTTTCACCTTTCTGAAGCACGACGTAATGGGGGTGTTATCTCTTTTGTCAAAAATCACCTGTTTTTGCTTCAACATTAAATGCCTCCAAATGGTATTTAATTCACTTCCCGGGCCCCAGGAAGCATGAAAATCACTTTAAAGATGCTAATTTTAGCTCTTAAACTGATGATCTACCTACAAATGTGAACTGACGTTCGAAAATAAAACATTTGAAAACGGACCATTTTTCACCTTTCTGAAGCATGACGTAATGGGGCGGGTGTTATCTCTTTTGTCAAAAATCACCTGTTTTTGCTTGAACATTAAATGCCTCCAAATGGTATTTAATTCACTTCCCGGGCCCCTGGAAGCATGAAAATCACTTTAAACATGCTAATTTTAGCTCTTAAACTGATGATCTACCTACAAATGTGAACTGACGTTCAAAAATAAAACATTTGAAAACGGACCATTTTTCACCTTTCTGAAGCATGACGTAATGGGGGGGTGTTATCTCTTTTGTCAAAAATCACCTGTTTTTGCTTGAACATTAAATGCCTCAAAATGGTAATAAATTCACTTCCCGGGGTGAAGAAACACTTTTTGAGACCTCAGAGTGAGTAAATTGGCCATTTTCATGCACTTTTAACCATTCCACAAATCTTGTGTTTAGAGCCCCTGGAAGCATGAAAATCACTTTAAACATGCTAATTTTAGCTCTTAAACTGATGATCTACCTACAAATGTGAACTGACGTTTAAAAATAAAACATTTGAAAACGGACCATTTTTCACCTTTCTGAAGCATGACGTAATGGGGGGGTGTTATCTCTTTTGTCAAAATTCACCTGTTTTTGCTTGAACATTAAATGCCTCCAAATGGTATTTAATTCACTTCCCGGGGTGAAGAAACACGTTTTGAGACCTCAGAGTGAGTAAATTGGCCATTTTCATGCACTTTTAACCATTCCACAAATCTTGTGTTTAGGGCTCCTGGAAGCATGAAAATCACTTTAAACATGCTAATTTTAGCTCTAAAACTGATGATCTACCTACAAATGTGAACTGACGTTCAAAAATAAAACATTTGAAAACTGACAATTTTTCACCTTTCTGAAGCATGATGTAATGGGGGGGTGTTATCTCTTTTGTCAAAAATCACCTGTTTTTGCTTGAACATTAAATGCCTCCAAATGGTATTTAATTCACTTCCCGGGCCCCTGGAAGCATGAATATCACTTTAAACATGCTAATTTTAGCTCTTAAACTGATGATCTACCTACAAATGTGAACTGACGTTCAAAAATAAAACATTTGAAAACGGACCATTTTTCACCTTTCTGAAGCATGACGTAATGGGGGGGTGTTATCTCTTTTGTCAAAAATCACCTGTTTTTGCTTGAACATTAAATGCCTCAAAATGGTAATAAATTCACTTCCCGGGGTGAAGAAACACTTTTTGAGACCTCAGAGTGAGTAAATTGGCCATTTTCATGCACTTTTAACCATTCCACAAATCTTGTGTTTAGAGCCCCTGGAAGCATGAAAATCACTTTAAACATGCTAATTTTAGCTCTTAAACTGATGATCTACCTACAAATGTGAACTGACGTTCAATAATTAAACATTTGAAAACGGACCATTTTTCACCTTTCTGAAGCATGATGTAATGGGGGTTGTTATCTCTTTTGTCAAAAATCACCTGTTTTTGCTTGAACATGAAATGCCTCCAAATGGTATTTAATTCACTTACCGGGCCCCTGGAAGCATGAAAATCACTTTAAACATGCTAATTTTAGCTCTTAAACTGATGATCTACCTACAAATGTGAACTGACGTTCAAAAATAAAACATTTGAAAACGGACCATTTTTCTCCTTTCTGAAGCATGACGTAATGGGGGGGTGTTTTCTCTTTTGTCAAAAATCACCTGTTTTTTCTTGAACATTAAATGCCTCCAAATGATATGTAATTCACTTCCCGGGCCCCTGGAAGTATGAAAATCACTTTAAACATGCTAATTTTAGCTCTAAAACTGATGATCTACCTACAAATGTGAACTGACGTTTAAAAATAAAACATTTGAAAACGGACCATTTTTCACCTTTCTGAAGCATGACGTAATGGGGGGGTGTTATCTCTTTTGTCAAAAATCACCTGTTTTTGCTTGAACATTAAATGCCTCCAAATGGTATTTAATTCACTTCCCGGCCCCTGGAAGCATGAAAATCACTTTAAACATGCTAATTTTAGCTCTAAAACTGATGATCTACCTACAAATGTGAACTGACGTTCAAAAATAAAACATTTGAAAACTGACCATTTTTCACCTTTCTGAAGCATGACGTAATGGGGGGGTGTTATCTCTTTTGTCAAAAATCACCTGTTTTTGCTTCAACATTAAATGCCTCCAAATGGTATTTAATTCACTTCCCGGGCCCCAGGAAGCATGAAAATCACTTTAAAGATGCTAATTTTAGCTCTTAAACTGATGATCTACCTACAAATGTGAACTGACGTTCGAAAATAAAACATTTGAAAACGGACCATTTTTCACCTTTCTGAAGCATGACGTAATGGGGGGTGTTATCTCTTTTGTCAAAAATCACCTGTTTCTGCTTGAACATTAAATGCCTCCAAATGGTATTTAATTCACTTCCCGGGCCCCTGGAAGCATGAAAATCACTTTAAACATGCTAATTTTAGCTCTTAAACTGATGATCTACCTACAAATGTGAACTGACGTTCAAAAATAAAACATTTGAAAACAGACCATTTTTCACCTTTCTGAAGCACGACGTAATGGGGGTGTTATCTCTTTTGTCAAAAATCACCTGTTTTTGCTTCAACATTAAATGCCTCCAAATGGTATTTAATTCACTTCCCGGGCCCCAGGAAGCATGAAAATCACTTTAAAGATGCTAATTTTAGCTCTTAAACTGATGATCTACCTACAAATGTGAACTGACGTTCGAAAATAAAACATTTGAAAACGGACCATTTTTCACCTTTCTGAAGCATGACGTAATGGGGCGGGTGTTATCTCTTTTGTCAAAAATCACCTGTTTTTGCTTGAACATTGAATGCCTCCAAATGGTATTTAATTCACTTCCCGGGCCCCTGGAAGCATGAAAATCACTTTAAACATGCTAATTTTAGCTCTTAAACTGATGATCTACCTACAAATGTGAACTGACGTTCAAAAATAAAACATTTGAAAACTGACCATTTTTCACCTTTCTGAAGCATGATGTAATGGGGGGGTGTTATCTCTTTTGTCAAAAATCACCTGCTTTTGCTTGAACATTAAATGCCTCCAAATGGTATTTAATTCACTTCCCGGGCCCCTGGAAGCATGAATATCACTTTAAACATGCTAATTTTAGCTCTTAAACTGATGATCTACCTACAAATGTGAACTGACGTTCAAAAATAAAACATTTGAAAACGGACCATTTTTCACCTTTCTGAAGCATGACGTAATGGGGGGGTGTTATCTCTTTTGTCAAAAATCACCTGTTTTTGCTTGAACATTAAATGCCTCAAAATGGTCATAAATTCACTTCCCGGGGTGAAGAAACACTTTTTGAGACCTCAGAGTGAGTAAATTGGCCATTTTCATGCACTTTTAACCATTCCACAAATCTTGTGTTTAGAGCCCCTGGAAGCATGAAAATCACTTTAAACATGCTAATTTTAGCTCTTAAACTGATGATCTACCTACAAATGTGAACTGACGTTTAAAAATAAAACATTTGAAAACGGACCATGTTTCACCTTTCTGAAGCATGACGTAATGGGGGGGTGTTATCTCTTTTGTCAAAATTCACCTGTTTTTGCTTGAACATTAAATGCCTCCAAATGGTATTTAATTCACTTCCCTGGGTGAAGAAACACGTTTTGAGACCTCAGAGTGAGTAAATTGGCCATTTTCATGCACTTTTAACCATTCCACAAATCTTGTGTTTAGGGCTCCTGGAAGCATGAAAATCACTTTAAACATGCTAATTTTAGCTCTAAAACTGATGATCTACCTACAAATGTGAACTGACGTTCAAAAATAAAACATTTGAAAACTGACCATTTTTCACCTTTCTGAAGCATGATGTAATGGGGGGGTGTTATCTCTTTTGTCAAAAATCACCTGTTTTTGCTTGAACATTAAATGCCTCCAAATGGTATTTAATTCACTTCCCGGGCCCCTGGAAGCATGAATATCACTTTAAACATGCTAATTTTAGCTCTTAAACTGATGATCTACCTACAAATGTGAACTGACGTTCAAAAATAAAACATTTGAAAACGGACCATTTTTCACCTTTCTGAAGCATGACGTAATGGGGGGTGTTATCTCTTTTGTCAAAAATCACCTGTTTTTGCTTGAACATTAAATGCCTCAAAATGGTAATAAATTCACTTCCCGGGGTGAAGAAACACTTTTTGAGACCTCAGAGTGAGTAAATTGGCCATTTTCATGCACTTTTAACCATTCCACAAATCTTGTGTTTAGAGCCCCTGGAAGCATGAAAATCACTTTAAACATGCTAATTTTAGCTCTTAAACTGATGATCTACCTACAAATGTGAACTGACGTTCAATAATTAAACATTTGAAAACGGACCATTTTTCACCTTTCTGAAGCATGATGTAATGGGGGTTGTTATCTCTTTTGTCAAAAATCACCTGTTTTTGCTTGAACATGAAATGCCTCCAAATGGTATTTAATTCACTTACCGGGCCCCTGGAAGCATGAAAATCACTTTAAACATGCTAATTTTAGCTCTAAAACTGATGATCTACCTACAAATGTGAACTGACGTTCAAAAATAAAACATTTGAACACGGACCATTTTTCACCTTTCTGAAGCATGACGTAATGGGGGGGTGTTATCTCTTTTGTCAAAAATCAACAGTTTTTGCTTGAACATTAAATTCCTCCAAATGGTATTTAATTCACTTCCCGGGCCCCTGGAAGCATGAAAATCACTTTAAACATGCTAATTTTAGCTCTTAAACTGATGATCTACCTACAAATGTGAACTGACGTTCAAAAATAAAACATTTGAAAACGGACCATTTTTCTCCTTTCTGAAGCATGACGTAATGGGGGGGTGTTTTCTCTTTTGTCAAAAATCACCTGTTTTTTCTTGAACATTAAATGCCTCCAAATGATATGTAATTCACTTCCCGGGCCCCTGGAAGTATGAAAATCACTTTAAACATGCTAATTTTAGCTCTAAAACTGATGATCTACCTACAAATGTGAACTGACGTTTAAAAATAAAACATTTGAAAACGGACCATTTTTCACCTTTCTGAAGCATGACGTAATGGGGGGGTGTTATCTCTTTTGTCAAAAATCACCTGTTTTTGCTTGAACATTAAATGCCTCCAAATGGTATTTAATTCACTTCCCGGCCCCTGGAAGCATGAAAATCACTTTAAACATGCTAATTTTAGCTCTAAAACTGATGATCTACCTACAAATGTGAACTGACGTTCAAAAATAAAACATTTGAAAACTGACCATTTTTCACCTTTCTGAAGCGTGACGTAATGGGGGGGTGTTATCTCTTTTGTCAAAAATCACCTGTTTTTGCTTGAACATTAAATGCCTCCAAATGGTATTTAATTCACTTCCCGGGCCCCTGGAAGCATGAAAATCACTTTAAACATGCTAATTTTAGCTCTTAAACTGATGATCTACCTACAAATGTGAATTGACGTTCAAAAATAAAACATTTGAAAACAGACCATTTTTCACCTTTCTGAAGCACGACGTAATGGGGGTGTTATCTCTTTTGTCAAAAATCACCTGTTTTTGCTTCAACATTAAATGCCTCCAAATGGTATTTAATTCACTTCCCGGGCCCCAGGAAGCATGAAAATCACTTTAAAGATGCTAATTTTAGCTCTTAAACTGATGATCTACCTACAAATGTGAACTGACGTTCGAAAATAAAACATTTGAAAACGGACCATTTTTCACCTTTCTGAAGCATGACGTAATGGGGCGGGTGTTATCTCTTTTGTCAAAAATCACCTGTTTTTGCTTGAACATTAAATGCCTCCAAATGGTATTTAGTTCACTTCCCGGGCCCCTGGAAGCATGAAAATCACTTTAAACATGCTAATTTTAGCTCTTAAACTGATGATCTACCTACAAATGTGAACTGACGTTCAAAAATAAAACATTTGAAAACTGACCATTTTTCACCTTTCTGAAGCATGATGTAATGGGGGGGTGTTATCTCTTTTGTCAAAAATCACCTGTTTTTGCTTGAACATTAAATGCCTCCAAATGGTATTTAATTCACTTCCCAGGCCCCTGGAAGCATGAATATCACTTTAAACATGCAAATTTTAGCTCTTAAACTGATGATCTACCTACAAATGTGAACTGACGTTCAAAAATAAAACATTTAAAAACGGACCATTTTTCACCTTTCTGAAGCATGACGTAATGGGGGGTGTTATCTCTTTTGTCAAAAATCACCTGTTTTTGCTTGAACATTAAATGCCTCAAAATGGTAATAAATTCACTTCCCGGGGTGAAGAAACACTTTTTGAGACCTCAGAGTGAGTAAATTGGCCATTTTCATGCACTTTTAACCATTCCACAAATCTTGTGTTTAGAGCCCCTGGAAGCATGAAAATCACTTTAAACATGCTAATTTTAGCTCTTAAACTGATGATCTACCTACAAATGTGAACTGACGTTCAATAATTAAACATTTGAAAACGGACCATTTTTCACCTTTCTGAAGCATGATGTAATGGGGGTTGTTATCTCTTTTGTCAAAAATCACCTGTTTTTGCTTGAACATGAAATGCCTCCAAATGGTATTTAATTCACTTACCGGGCCCCTGGAAGCATGAAAATCACTTTAAACATGCTAATTTTAGCTCTAAAACTGATGATCTACCTACAAATGTGAACTGACGTTCAAAAATAAAACATTTGAACACGGACCATTTTTCACCTTTCTGAAGCATGACGTAATGGGGGGGTGTTATCTCTTTTATCAAAAATCAACAGTTTTTGCTTGAACATTAAATTCCTCCAAATGGTATTTAATTCACTTCCCGGGCCCCTGGAAGCATGAAAATCACTTTAAACATGCTAATTTTAGCTCTTAAACTGATGATCTACCTACAAATGTGAACTGACGTTCAAAAATAAAACATTTGAAAACAGACCATTTTTCACCTTTCTGAAGCACGACGTAATGGGGGTGTTATCTCTTTTGTCAAAAATCACCTGTTTTTGCTTCAACATTAAATGCCTCCAAATGGTATTTAATTCACTTCCCGGGCCCCAGGAAGCATGAAAATCACTTTAAAGATGCTAATTTTAGCTCTTAAACTGATGATCTACCTACAAATGTGAACTGACGTTCGAAAATAAAACATTTGAAAACGGACCATTTTTCACCTTTCTGAAGCATGACGTAATGGGGCGGGTGTTATCTCTTTTGTCAAAAATCACCTGTTTTTGCTTGAACATTAAATGCCTCCAAATGGTATTTAATTCACTTCCCGGGCCCCTGGAAGCATGAAAATCACTTTAAACATGCTAATTTTAGCTCTTAAACTGATGATCTACCTACAAATGTGAACTGACGTTCAAAAATAAAACATTTGAAAACGGACCATTTTTCACCTTTCTGAAGCATGACGTAATGGGGGGGTGTTATCTCTTTTGTCAAAAATCACCTGTTTTTGCTTGAACATTAAATGCCTCAAAATGGTAATAAATTCACTTCCCGGGGTGAAGAAACACTTTTTGAGACCTCAGAGTGAGTAAATTGGCCATTTTCATGCACTTTTAACCATTCCACAAATCTTGTGTTTAGAGCCCCTGGAAGCATGAAAATCACTTTAAACATGCTAATTTTAGCTCTTAAACTGATGATCTACCTACAAATGTGAACTGACGTTTAAAAATAAAACATTTGAAAACGGACCATTTTTCACCTTTCTGAAGCATGACGTAATGGGGGGGTGTTATCTCTTTTGTCAAAATTCACCTGTTTTTGCTTGAACATTAAATGCCTCCAAATGGTATTTAATTCACTTCCCGGGGTGAAGAAACACGTTTTGAGACCTCAGAGTGAGTAAATTGGCCATTTTCATGCACTTTTAACCATTCCACAAATCTTGTGTTTAGGGCTCCTGGAAGCATGAAAATCACTTTAAACATGCTAATTTTAGCTCTAAAACTGATGATCTACCTACAAATGTGAACTGACGTTCAAAAATAAAACATTTGAAAACTGACAATTTTTCACCTTTCTGAAGCATGATGTAATGGGGGGGTGTTATCTCTTTTGTCAAAAATCACCTGTTTTTGCTTGAACATTAAATGCCTCCAAATGGTATTTAATTCACTTCCCGGGCCCCTGGAAGCATGAATATCACTTTAAACATGCTAATTTTAGCTCTTAAACTGATGATCTACCTACAAATGTGAACTGACGTTCAAAAATAAAACATTTGAAAACGGACCATTTTTCACCTTTCTGAAGCATGACGTAATGGGGGGGTGTTATCTCTTTTGTCAAAAATCACCTGTTTTTGCTTGAACATTAAATGCCTCAAAATGGTAATAAATTCACTTCCCGGGGTGAAGAAACACTTTTTGAGACCTCAGAGTGAGTAAATTGGCCATTTTCATGCACTTTTAACCATTCCACAAATCTTGTGTTTAGAGCCCCTGGAAGCATGAAAATCACTTTAAACATGCTAATTTTAGCTCTTAAACTGATGATCTACCTACAAATGTGAACTGACGTTCAATAATTAAACATTTGAAAACGGACCATTTTTCACCTTTCTGAAGCATGATGTAATGGGGGTTGTTATCTCTTTTGTCAAAAATCACCTGTTTTTGCTTGAACATGAAATGCCTCCAAATGGTATTTAATTCACTTACCGGGCCCCTGGAAGCATGAAAATCACTTTAAACATGCTAATTTTAGCTCTTAAACTGATGATCTACCTACAAATGTGAACTGACGTTCAAAAATAAAACATTTGAAAACGGACCATTTTTCTCCTTTCTGAAGCATGACGTAATGGGGGGGTGTTTTCTCTTTTGTCAAAAATCACCTGTTTTTTCTTGAACATTAAATGCCTCCAAATGATATGTAATTCACTTCCCGGGCCCCTGGAAGTATGAAAATCACTTTAAACATGCTAATTTTAGCTCTAAAACTGATGATCTACCTACAAATGTGAACTGACGTTTAAAAATAAAACATTTGAAAACGGACCATTTTTCACCTTTCTGAAGCATGACGTAATGGGGGGGTGTTATCTCTTTTGTCAAAAATCACCTGTTTTTGCTTGAACATTAAATGCCTCCAAATGGTATTTAATTCACTTCCCGGCCCCTGGAAGCATGAAAATCACTTTAAACATGCTAATTTTAGCTCTAAAACTGATGATCTACCTACAAATGTGAACTGACGTTCAAAAATAAAACATTTGAAAACTGACCATTTTTCACCTTTCTGAAGCATGACGTAATGGGGGGGTGTTATCTCTTTTGTCAAAAATCACCTGTTTTTGCTTCAACATTAAATGCCTCCAAATGGTATTTAATTCACTTCCCGGGCCCCAGGAAGCATGAAAATCACTTTAAAGATGCTAATTTTAGCTCTTAAACTGATGATCTACCTACAAATGTGAACTGACGTTCGAAAATAAAACATTTGAAAACGGACCATTTTTCACCTTTCTGAAGCATGACGTAATGGGGGGTGTTATCTCTTTTGTCAAAAATCACCTGTTTCTGCTTGAACATTAAATGCCTCCAAATGGTATTTAATTCACTTCCCGGGCCCCTGGAAGCATGAAAATCACTTTAAACATGCTAATTTTAGCTCTTAAACTGATGATCTACCTACAAATGTGAACTGACGTTCAAAAATAAAACATTTGAAAACAGACCATTTTTCACCTTTCTGAAGCACGACGTAATGGGGGTGTTATCTCTTTTGTCAAAAATCACCTGTTTTTGCTTCAACATTAAATGCCTCCAAATGGTATTTAATTCACTTCCCGGGCCCCAGGAAGCATGAAAATCACTTTAAAGATGCTAATTTTAGCTCTTAAACTGATGATCTACCTACAAATGTGAACTGACGTTCGAAAATAAAACATTTGAAAACGGACCATTTTTCACCTTTCTGAAGCATGACGTAATGGGGCGGGTGTTATCTCTTTTGTCAAAAATCACCTGTTTTTGCTTGAACATTGAATGCCTCCAAATGGTATTTAATTCACTTCCCGGGCCCCTGGAAGCATGAAAATCACTTTAAACATGCTAATTTTAGCTCTTAAACTGATGATCTACCTACAAATGTGAACTGACGTTCAAAAATAAAACATTTGAAAACAGACCATTTTTCACCTTTCTGAAGCACGACGTAATGGGGGTGTTATCTCTTTTGTCAAAAATCACCTGTTTTTGCTTGAACATTAAGGGGCCTATTATGATTGCGGTGAATCCGCATCCTCGGGGCCGGCGGAAGCCACCGCCGGCCCGAGGATGCGGATTCACCGCTGCGGTGATTCACAAGACCCCCCGCCAGATTAGGATGGCAGGGGGGTCGTGAAGTCCGTACGCAGCTTTTCCGCCGCGGTCCCGCGGCGGAGAAGCTCTAATATGGTGGCGGTGTCTCTCAGACACCGTCCACCATATTAGGAAATGCTTAAAAACATGCTTTTCTGCGGCGGATTTTCCGCCGTGGATAAGCATGTGGAACTTCACTGCGGGGGCCCGTTGCGGGCCCCCAGGTGAAGGGGGGTGGGGGTGCACATGGGGGGTACCTATGGTACCCCCTTGCATTTGTATGCAGAGATTGGCAGGCACCGCGCGGTGCCTGCCGCATTCTGCATACAAATGCAAAGTATGCATTTTTAACATTGCGGCGGGTGCAGCTTGAAGCTGCACCCGCCGCAATGTTAAGGATTGAGGATGTGACCGCCACCGTGGCGGTCACATCCTAATCTTCACAGGGGGAACGCCGCTGCCCATGCGGACGTTCCCCCCTACTCTATGGTGGCGGACGGACTCAGGTCCGTCCGCCATCAGAATCGGCCCCTAAATGCCTCCAAATGGTATTTAATTCACTTCTCGGGCCCCTGGAAGCATGAAAATCACTTTAAGCATGCTAATTTTAGCTCTAAAACTGATGATCTACCTACAAATGTGAACTGACGTTCAAAAATAAAACATTTGAAAACGGACCATTTTTCACCTTTCTGAAGCATGACGTAATGGGGGGTGTTATCTCTTTTGTCAAAAATCACCTGTTTTTGCTTGAACATTAAATGCCTCCAAATGGTAATAAATTCACTTCCCGGGGTGAAGAAACACTTTTTGAGACCTCAGAGTAAGTAAATTGCCCATTTTCATGCACTTTTAACCATTCAACAAATCTTGTGTTTAGAGCCCCTGGAAGCATGAAAATCACTTTAAACATGCTAATTTTAGCTCTAAAACTGATGATCTACCTACAAATGTGAACTGACGTTCAAAAATAAAACATTTGGAAACGGACCATTTTTCACCTTTCTGAAGCATGACGTATCGGGGGGGTGTTATCTCTTTTGTCAAAAATCACCTGTTTTTGCTTGAACATTAAATGCCTCCAAATGGTATTTAATTCACTTCCCGGGCCCCTGGAAGCATGAAAATCACTTTAAACATGCTAATTTTAGCTCTTAAACTGATGATCTACCTACAAATGTGAACTGACGTTCGAAAATAAAACATTTGAAAACTGACCATTTTTCACCTTTCTGAAGCATGACGTAATGGGAGGGTGTTATCTCTTTTGTCAAAAATCACCTGTTTTTGCTTGAACATTAAATGCCTCCAAATGGTATTTAATTCACTTCCCGGGCCCCTGGAAGCATGAAAATCACTTTAAACATGCAAATTTTTGCTCTAAAACTGATGATCTACCTACAAATGTGAACTGACGTTCAAAAATAAAACATTTGAAAACTGACCATTTTTCACCTTTCTGAAGCATGACGTAATGGGGGGGTGTTATCTCTTTTGTCAAAAATCACCTGCTTTTGCTTGAACATTAAATGCCTCCAAATGGTATTTAATTCACTTCCCGGGGTGAAGAAACACTTTTTGAGACCTCAGAGTGAGTAAATTGGCCATTTTCATGCACTTTTAACCATTCCACAAATCTTGTGTTTAGGGCCCCTGGAAGCATGAAAATCACTTTAAACATGCTAATTTTAGCTCTAAAACTGATGATCTACCTACAAATGTGAACTGACGTTCAAAAATAAAACATTTGAAAACTGACCATTTTTCACCTTTCTGAAGCATGATGTAATGGGGGGGTGTTATCTCTTTTGTCAAAAATCACCTGTTTTTGCTTGAACATTAAATGCCTCCAAATGGTATTTAATTCACTTCCCGGGCCCCTGGAAGCATGAATATCACTTTAAACATGCTAATTTTAGCTCTTAAACTGATGATCTACCTACAAATGTGAACTGACGTTCAAAAATAAAACATTTGAAAACGGACCATTTTTCACCTTTCTGAAGCATGACGTAATGGGGGGGTGTTATCTCTTTTGTCAAAAATCACCTGTTTTTGCTTGAACATTAAATGCCTCAAAATGGTAATAAATTCACTTCCCGGGGTGAAGAAACACTTTTTGAGACCTCAGAGTGAGTAAATTGGCCATTTTCATGCACTTTTAACCATTCCACAAATCTTGTGTTTAGGGCCCCTGGAAGCATGAAAATCACTTTAAACATGCTAATTTTAGCTCTAAAACTGATGATCTACCTACAAATGTGAACTGACGTTCAAAAATAAAACATTTGAAAACTGACCATTTTTCACCTTTCTGAAGCATGATGTAATGGGGGGGTGTTATCTCTTTTGTCAAAAATCACCTGTTTTTGCTTGAACATTAAATGCCTCCAAATGGTATTTAATTCACTTCCCGGGCCCCTGGAAGCATGAATATCACTTTAAACATGCTAATTTTAGCTCTTAAACTGATGATCTACCTACAAATGTGAACTGACGTTCAAAAATAAAACATTTGAAAACGGACCATTTTTCACCTTTCTGAAGCATGACGTAATGGGGGGGTGTTATCTCTTTTGTCAAAAATCACCTGTTTTTGCTTGAACATTAAATGCCTCAAAATGGTAATAAATTCACTTCCCGGGGTGAAGAAACACTTTTTGAGACCTCAGAGTGAGTAAATTGGCCATTTTCATGCACTTTTAACCATTCCACAAATCTTGTGTTTAGAGCCCCTGGAAGCATGAAAATCACTTTAAACATGCTAATTTTAGCTCTTAAACTGATGATCTACCTACAAATGTGAACTGACGTTCAATAATTAAACATTTGAAAACGGACCATTTTTCACCTTTCTGAAGCATGATGTAATGGGGGTTGTTATCTCTTTTGTCAAAAATCACCTGTTTTTGCTTGAACATGAAATGCCTCCAAATGGTATTTAATTCACTTACCGGGCCCCTGGAAGCATGAAAATCACTTTAAACATGCTAATTTTAGCTCTAAAACTGATGATCTACCTACAAATGTGAACTGACGTTCAAAAATAAAACATTTGAACACGGACCATTTTTCACCTTTCTGAAGCATGACGTAATGGGGGGGTGTTATCTCTTTTGTCAAAAATCAACAGTTTTTGCTTGAACATTAAATTCCTCCAAATGGTATTTAATTCACTTCCCGGGCCCCTGGAAGCATGAAAATCACTTTAAACATGCTAATTTTAGCTCTTAAACTGATGATCTACCTACAAATGTGAACTGACGTTCAAAAATAAAACATTTGAAAACGGACCATTTTTCTCCTTTCTGAAGCATGACGTAATGGGGGGGTGTTTTCTCTTTTGTCAAAAATCACCTGTTTTTTCTTGAACATTAAATGCCTCCAAATGATATGTAATTCACTTCCCGGGCCCCTGGAAGTATGAAAATCACTTTAAACATGCTAATTTTAGCTCTAAAACTGATGATCTACCTACAAATGTGAACTGACGTTTAAAAATAAAACATTTGAAAACGGACCATTTTTCACCTTTCTGAAGCATGACGTAATTGGGGGGTGTTATCTCTTTTGTCAAAAATCACCTGTTTTTGCTTGAACATTAAATGCCTCCAAATGGTATTTAATTCACTTCCCGGCCCCTGGAAGCATGAAAATCACTTTAAACATGCTAATTTTAGCTCTAAAACTGATGATCTACCTACAAATGTGAACTGACGTTCAAAAATAAAACATTTGAAAACTGACCATTTTTCACCTTTCTGAAGCGTGACGTAATGGGGGGGTGTTATCTCTTTTGTCAAAAATCACCTGTTTTTGCTTGAACATTAAATGCCTCCAAATGGTATTTAATTCACTTCCCGGGCCCCTGGAAGCATGAAAATCACTTTAAACATGCTAATTTTAGCTCTTAAACTGATGATCTACCTACAAATGTGAATTGACGTTCAAAAATAAAACATTTGAAAACAGACCATTTTTCACCTTTCTGAAGCACGACGTAATGGGGGTGTTATCTCTTTTGTCAAAAATCACCTGTTTTTGCTTCAACATTAAATGCCTCCAAATGGTATTTAATTCACTTCCCGGGCCCCAGGAAGCATGAAAATCACTTTAAAGATGCTAATTTTAGCTCTTAAACTGATGATCTACCTACAAATGTGAACTGACGTTCGAAAATAAAACATTTGAAAACGGACCATTTTTCACCTTTCTGAAGCATGACGTAATGGGGCGGGTGTTATCTCTTTTGTCAAAAATCACCTGTTTTTGCTTGAACATTAAATGCCTCCAAATGGTATTTAATTCACTTCCCGGGCCCCTGGAAGCATGAAAATCACTTTAAACATGCTAATTTTAGCTCTTAAACTGATGATCTACCTACAAATGTGAACTGACGTTCAAAAATAAAACATTTGAAAACTGACCATTTTTCACCTTTCTGAAGCATGATGTAATGGGGGGGTGTTATCTCTTTTGTCAAAAATCACCTGTTTTTGCTTGAACATTAAATGCCTCCAAATGGTATTTAATTCACTTCCCAGGCCCCTGGAAGCATGAATATCACTTTAAACATGCAAATTTTAGCTCTTAAACTGATGATCTACCTACAAATGTGAACTGACGTTCAAAAATAAAACATTTAAAAACTGACCATTTTTCACCTTTCTGAAGCATGACGTAATGGGGGGTGTTATCTCTTTTGTCAAAAATCACCTGTTTTTGCTTGAACATTAAATGCCTCAAAATGGTAATAAATTCACTTCCCGGGGTGAAGAAACACTTTTTGAGACCTCAGAGTGAGTAAATTGGCCATTTTCATGCACTTTTAACCATTCCACAAATCTTGTGTTTAGAGCCCCTGGAAGCATGAAAATCACTTTAAACATGCTAATTTTAGCTCTAAAACTGATGATCTACCTACAAATGTGAACTGACGTTCAAAAATAAAACATTTGAACACGGACCATTTTTCACCTTTCTGAAGCATGACGTAATGGGGGGGTGTTATCTCTTTTATCAAAAATCAACAGTTTTTGCTTGAACATTAAATTCCTCCAAATGGTATTTAATTCACTTCCCGGGCCCCTGGAAGCATGAAAATCACTTTAAACATGCTAATTTTAGCTCTTAAACTGATGATCTACCTACAAATGTGAACTGACGTTCAAAAATAAAACATTTGAAAACAGACCATTTTTCACCTTTCTGAAGCACGACGTAATGGGGGTGTTATCTCTTTTGTCAAAAATCACCTGTTTTTGCTTCAACATTAAATGCCTCCAAATGGTATTTAATTCACTTCCCGGGCCCCAGGAAGCATGAAAATCACTTTAAAGATGCTAATTTTAGCTCTTAAACTGATGATCTACCTACAAATGTGAACTGACGTTCGAAAATAAAACATTTGAAAACGGACCATTTTTCACCTTTCTGAAGCATGACGTAATGGGGCGGGTGTTATCTCTTTTGTCAAAAATCACCTGTTTTTGCTTGAACATTAAATGCCTCCAAATGGTATTTAATTCACTTCCCGGGCCCCTGGAAGCATGAAAATCACTTTAAACATGCTAATTTTAGCTCTTAAACTGATGATCTACCTACAAATGTGAACTGACGTTCAAAAATAAAACATTTGAAAACAGACCATTTTTCACCTTTCTGAAGCACGACGTAATGGGGGTGTTATCTCTTTTGTCAAAAATCACCTGTTTTTGCTTCAACATTAAATGCCTCCAAATGGTATTTAATTCACTTCCCGGGCCCCAGGAAGCATGAAAATCACTTTAAAGATGCTAATTTTAGCTCTTAAACTGATGATCTACCTACAAATGTGAACTGACGTTCGAAAATAAAACATTTGAAAACGGACCATTTTTCACCTTTCTGAAGCATGACGTAATGGGGCGGGTGTTATCTCTTTTGTCAAAAATCACCTGTTTTTGCTTGAACATTAAATGCCTCCAAATGGTATTTAATTCACTTCCCGGGCCCCTGGAAGCATGAAAATCACTTTAAACATGCTAATTTTAGCTCTTAAACTGATGATCTACCTACAAATGTGAACTGACGTTCAAAAATAAAACATTTGAAAACTGACCATTTTTCACCTTTCTGAAGCATGATGTAATGGGGGGGTGTTATCTCTTTTGTCAAAAATCACCTGTTTTTGCTTGAACATTAAATGCCTCCAAATGGTATTTAATTCACTTCCCGGGCCCCTGGAAGCATGAATATCACTTTAAACATGCTAATTTTAGCTCTTAAACTGATGATCTACCTACAAATGTGAACTGACGTTCAAAAATAAAACATTTGAAAACGGACCATTTTTCACCTTTCTGAAGCATGACGTAATGGGGGGGTGTTATCTCTTTTGTCAAAAATCACCTGTTTTTGCTTGAACATTAAATGCCTCAAAATGGTAATAAATTCACTTCCCGGGGTGAAGAAACACTTTTTGAGACCTCAGAGTGAGTAAATTGGCCATTTTCATGCACTTTTAACCATTCCACAAATCTTGTGTTTAGAGCCCCTGGAAGCATGAAAATCACTTTAAACATGCTAATTTTAGCTCTTAAACTGATGATCTACCTACAAATGTGAACTGACGTTTAAAAATAAAACATTTGAAAACGGACCATTTTTCACCTTTCTGAAGCATGACGTAATGGGGGGGTGTTATCTCTTTTGTCAAAATTCACCTGTTTTTGCTTGAACATTAAATGCCTCCAAATGGTATTTAATTCACTTCCCGGGGTGAAGAAACACGTTTTGAGACCTCAGAGTGAGTAAATTGGCCATTTTCATGCACTTTTAACCATTCCACAAATCTTGTGTTTAGGGCTCCTGGAAGCATGAAAATCACTTTAAACATGCTAATTTTAGCTCTAAAACTGATGATCTACCTACAAATGTGAACTGACGTTCAAAAATAAAACATTTGAAAACTGACAATTTTTCACCTTTCTGAAGCATGATGTAATGGGGGGGTGTTATCTCTTTTGTCAAAAATCACCTGTTTTTGCTTGAACATTAAATGCCTCCAAATGGTATTTAATTCACTTCCCGGGCCCCTGGAAGCATGAATATCACTTTAAACATGCTAATTTTAGCTCTTAAACTGATGATCTACCTACAAATGTGAACTGACGTTCAAAAATAAAACATTTGAAAACGGACCATTTTTCACCTTTCTGAAGCATGACGTAATGGGGGGGTGTTATCTCTTTTGTCAAAAATCACCTGTTTTTGCTTGAACATTAAATGCCTCAAAATGGTAATAAATTCACTTCCCGGGGTGAAGAAACACTTTTTGAGACCTCAGAGTGAGTAAATTGGCCATTTTCATGCACTTTTAACCATTCCACAAATCTTGTGTTTAGAGCCCCTGGAAGCATGAAAATCACTTTAAACATGCTAATTTTAGCTCTTAAACTGATGATCTACCTACAAATGTGAACTGACGTTCAATAATTAAACATTTGAAAACGGACCATTTTTCACCTTTCTGAAGCATGATGTAATGGGGGTTGTTATCTCTTTTGTCAAAAATCACCTGTTTTTGCTTGAACATGAAATGCCTCTAAATGGTATTTAATTCACTTACCGGGCCCCTGGAAGCATGAAAATCACTTTAAACATGCTAATTTTAGCTCTTAAACTGATGATCTACCTACAAATGTGAACTGACGTTCAAAAATAAAACATTTGAAAACTGACCATTTTTCTCCTTTCTGAAGCATGACGTAATGGGGGGGTGTTTTCTCTTTTGTCAAAAATCACCTGTTTTTTCTTGAACATTAAATGCCTCCAAATGATATGTAATTCACTTCCCGGGCCCCTGGAAGTATGAAAATCACTTTAAACATGCTAATTTTAGCTCTAAAACTGATGATCTACCTACAAATGTGAACTGACGTTTAAAAATAAAACATTTGAAAACGGACCATTTTTCACCTTTCTGAAGCATGACGTAATGGGGGGGTGTTATCTCTTTTGTCAAAAATCACCTGTTTTTGCTTGAACATTAAATGCCTCCAAATGGTATTTAATTCACTTCCCGGCCCCTGGAAGCATGAAAATCACTTTAAACATGCTAATTTTAGCTCTAAAACTGATGATCTACCTACAAATGTGAACTGACGTTCAAAAATAAAACATTTGAAAACTGACCATTTTTCACCTTTCTGAAGCATGACGTAATGGGGGGGTGTTATCTCTTTTGTCAAAAATCACCTGTTTTTGCTTCAACATTAAATGCCTCCAAATGGTATTTAATTCACTTCCCGGGCCCCAGGAAGCATGAAAATCACTTTAAAGATGCTAATTTAGCTCTTAAACTGATGATCTACCTACAAATGTGAACTGACGTTCGAAAATAAAACATTTGAAAACGGACCATTTTTCACCTTTCTGAAGCATGACGTAATGGGGGGTGTTATCTCTTTTGTCAAAAATCACCTGTTTCTGCTTGAACATTAAATGCCTCCAAATGGTATTTAATTCACTTCCCGGGCCCCTGGAAGCATGAAAATCACTTTAAACATGCTAATTTTAGCTCTTAAACTGATGATCTACCTACAAATGTGAACTGACGTTCAAAAAATAAAACATTTGAAAACAGACCATTTTTCACCTTTCTGAAGCACGACGTAATGGGGGTGTTATCTCTTTTGTCAAAAATCACCTGTTTTTGCTTCAACATTAAATGCCTCCAAATGGTATTTAATTCACTTCCCGGGCCCCAGGAAGCATGAAAATCACTTTAAAGATGCTAATTTTAGCTCTTAAACTGATGATCTACCTACAAATGTGAACTGACGTTCGAAAATAAAACATTTGAAAACGGACCATTTTTCACCTTTCTGAAGCATGACGTAATGGGGCGGGTGTTATCTCTTTTGTCAAAAATCACCTGTTTTTGCTTGAACATTGAATGCCTCCAAATGGTATTTAATTCACTTCCCGGGCCCCTGGAAGCATGAAAATCACTTTAAACATGCTAATTTTAGCTCTTAAACTGATGATCTACCTACAAATGTGAACTGACGTTCAAAAATAAAACATTTGAAAACAGACCATTTTTCACCTTTCTGAAGCACGACGTAATGGGGGTGTTATCTCTTTTGTCAAAAATCACCTGTTTTTGCTTGAACATTAAGGGGCCTATTATGATTAGGGTGAATCCGCATCCTCGGGGCCGGCGGAAGCCACCGCCGGCCCGAGGATGCGGATTCACCGCTGCGGTGATTCACAAGACCCCCCGCCAGATTAGGATGGCAGGGGGGTCGTGAAGTCCGTACGCAGCTTTTCCGCCGCGGTCCCGCGGCGGAGAAGCTCTAATATGGTGGCGGTGTCTCTCAGACACCGTCCACCATATTAGGAAATGCTTAAAAACATGCTTTTCTGCGGCGGATTTTCCGCCGTGGATAAGCATGTGGAACTTCACTGCGGGGGCCCGTTGCGGGCCCCCAGGTGAAGGGGGGTGGGGGTGCACATGGGGGGTACCTATGGTACCCCCTTGCATTTGTATGCAGAGATTGGCAGGCACCGCGCGGTGCCTGCCGCATTCTGCATACAAATGCAAAGTATGCATTTTTAACATTGCGGCGGGTGCAGCTTGAAGCTGCACCCGCCGCAATGTTAAGGATTGAGGATGTGACCGCCACCGTGGCGGTCACATCCTAATCTTCACAGGGGGAACGCCGCTGCCCATGCGGACGTTCCCCCCTACTCTATGGTGGCGGACGGACTCAGGTCCGTCCGCCATCAGAATCGGCCCCTAAATGCCTCCAAATGGTATTTAATTCACTTCTCGGGCCCCTGGAAGCATGAAAATCACTTTAAGCATGCTAATTTTAGCTCTAAAACTGATGATCTACCTACAAATGTGAACTGACGTTCAAAAATAAAACATTTGAAAACGGACCATTTTTCACCTTTCTGAAGCATGACGTAATGGGGGGTGTTATCTCTTTTGTCAAAAATCACCTGTTTTTGCTTGAACATTAAATGCCTCCAAATGGTAATAAATTCACTTCCCGGGGTGAAGAAACACTTTTTGAGACCTCAGAGTAAGTAAATTGCCCATTTTCATGCACTTTTAACCATTCAACAAATCTTGTGTTTAGAGCCCCTGGAAGCATGAAAATCACTTTAAACATGCTAATTTTAGCTCTAAAACTGATGATCTACCTACAAATGTGAACTGACGTTCAAAAATAAAACATTTGGAAACGGACCATTTTTCACCTTTCTGAAGCATGACGTATCGGGGGGGTGTTATCTCTTTTGTCAAAAATCACCTGTTTTTGCTTGAACATTAAATGCCTCCAAATGGTATTTAATTCACTTCCCGGGCCCCTGGAAGCATGAAAATCACTTTAAACATGCTAATTTTTGCTCTAAAACTGATGATCTACCTACAAATGTGAACTGACGTTCAAAAATAAAACATTTGAAAACTGACCATTTTTCACCTTTCTGAAGCATGACGTAATGGGGGGGTGTTATCTCTTTTGTCAAAAATCACCTGCTTTTGCTTGAACATTAAATGCCTCCAAATGGTATTTAATTCACTTCCCGGGGTGAAGAAACACTTTTTGAGACCTCAGAGTGAGTAAATTGGCCATTTTCATGCACTTTTAACCATTCCACAAATCTTGTGTTTAGGGCCCCTGGAAGCATGAAAATCACTTTAAACATGCTAATTTTAGCTCTTAAACTGATGATCTACCTACAAATGTGAACTGATGTTCAAAAATAAAACATTTGAAAACGGACCATTTTTCACCTTTCTGAAGCATGACGTAATGGGAGGGTGTTATCTCTTTTGTCAAAAATCACCTGTTTTTGCTTGAACATTAAATGCCTCCAAATGGTATTTAATTCACTTCCCGGGCCCCTGGAAGCATGAAAATCACTTTAAACATGCTAATTTTTGCTCTAAAACTGATGATCTACCTACAAATGTGAACTGACGTTCAAAAATAAAACATTTGAAAACGGACCATTTTTCACCTTTCTGAAGCATGACGTAATGGGGGGGTGTTATCTCTTTTGTCAAAAATCACCTGTTTTTGCTTGAATATTAAATGCCTCCAAATGGTATTTAATTCACTTCCCGGGCCCCTGGAAGCATAAAAATCACTTTAAACATGCTAATTTTAGCTCTAAAACTGATGATCTACCTACAAATGTGAACTGACGTTCAAAAATAAAACATTTGAAAACTGACCATTTTTCACCTTTCTGAAGCATGACGTAATGGGGGGGTGTTATCTCTTTTGTCAAAAATCACCTGTTTTTGCTTCAACATTAAATGCCTCCAAATGGTATTTAATTCACTTCCCGGGCCCCAGGAAGCATGAAAATCACTTTAAAGATGCTAATTTTAGCTCTTAAACTGATGATCTACCTACAAATGTGAACTGACGTTCGAAAATAAAACATTTGAAAACGGACCATTTTTCACCTTTCTGAAGAATGACGTAATGGGGGGGTGTTATCTCTTTTGTCAAAAATCACCTGTTTTTGCTTGAACATTAAATGCCTCCAAATGGTATTTAATTCACTTCCCGAGCCACTGGAAGCATGAAAATCACTTTAAACATGCTAATTTTAGCTCTTAAACTGATGATCTACTTACAAATGTGAACTGACGTTCAAAAATAAAACATTTGAAAACGGACCATTTTTCACCTTTCTGAAGCATGACGTAATGGGGGGGGTGTTATCTCTTTTGTCAAAAATCACCTGTTTTTGCTTGAACATTAAATTCCTCCAAATGGTATTTAATTCACTTCCCGGGCCCCTGGAAGCATGAAAATCACTTTAAACATGCTAATTTTAGCTCTTAAACTGATGATCTACCTACAAATGTGAACTGACGTTCAAAAATAAAACATTTGAAAACAGACCATTTTTCACCTTTCTGAAGCATGACGTAATGGGGGGTGTTATCTCTTTTGTCAAAAATCACCTGTTTTTGCTTGAACATTAAATGCCTCCAAATGGTATTTAATTCACTTCTCGGGCCCCTGGAAGCATGAAAATCACTTTAAGCATGCTAATTTTAGCTCTAAAACTGATGATCTACCTACAAATGTGAACTGACGTTCAAAAATAAAACATTTGAAAACGGACCATTTTTCACTTTTCTGAAGCATGACGTAATGAGGGGGTGTTATCTCTTTTGTCAAAAATCACCTGTTTTTGCTTGAACATTAAATGCCTCCAAATGGTATTTAATTCACTTCCCGGGATGAAGAAAGACTTTTTGAGACCTCAGAGTGAGTAAATTGGCCATTTTCATGCACTTTTAACCATTCCACAAATCTTGTGTTTAGGGCCCCTGGAAGCATGAAAATCACTTTAAACATGGTAATTTTAGCTCTAAAACTGATGATCTACCTACAAATGTGAACTGACGTTCAAAAATAAAACATTTGAAAACGGACCATTTTTCACCTTTCTGAAGCATGACGTAATGTGGGGGTGTTATCTCTTTTGTCAAAAATCACCTGTTTTTGCTTGAACAATAAATGCCTCCAAATGGTATTTAATTCACTTCCCGGGCCCCTGGAAGCATGAAAATCACTTTAAACATGCTAATTTTAGCTCTAAAACTGATGATCTACCTACAAATGTGAACTGACGTTCAAAAATAAAACATTTGAAAACGGACCATTTTTCACCTTTCTGAAGCATGACGTAATGGGGGGTGTTATCTCATTTGTCAAAAATCACCTGTTTTTGCTTGAACATTAAATGCCTCCAAATGGTATTTAATTCACTTCCCGGGGTGAAGAAACACGTTTTGAGACCTCAGAGTGACTAAATTGGCCATTTTCATGCACTTTTAACCATTCCACAAATCTTGTGTTTAGGGCCCCTGGAAGCATGAAAATCACTTTAAACATGCTAATTTTAGCTCTAAAACTGATGGTCTACCTACAAATGTGAACTGACGTTCAAAAATAAAACATTTGAAAACTGACCATTTTTCACCTTTCTGAAGCATGATGTAATGGGGGGTGTTATCTCTTTTGTCAAAAATCACCTGTTTTTGCTTGAACATTAAATGCCTCCAAATGGTATTTAATTCACTTCCCGGGCCCCTGGAAGCATGAATATCACTTTAAACATGCTAATTTTAGCTCTTAAACTGATGATCTACCTACAAATGTGAACTGACGTTCAAAAATAAAACATTTGAAAACGGACCATTTTTCACCTTTCTGAAGCATGACGTAATGGGGGGGTGTTATCTCTTTTGTCAAAAATCACCTGTTTTTGCTTGAACATTAAATGCCTCCAAATGGTATTTAATTCACTTCCCGGGGTGAAGAAACACTTTTTGAGACCTCAGAGTGAGTAAATTGGCCATTTTCACGCACTTTTAACCATTCCACAAATCTTGTGTTTAGAGCCCCTGGAAGCATGAAAATCACTTTAAACATGCTAATTTTAGCTCTTAAACTGATGATCTACCTACAAATGTGAACTGACGTTCAATAATTAAACATTTGAAAACGGACCATTTTTCACCTTTCTGAAGCATGATGTAATGGGGGTTGTTATCTCTTTTGTCAAAAATCACCTGTTTTTGCTTGAACATGAAATGCCTCCAAATGGTATTTAATTCACTTACCGGGCCCCTGGAAGCATGAAAATCACTTTAAACATGCTAATTTTAGCTCTAAAACTGATGATCTACCTACAAATGTGAACTGACGTTCAAAAATAAAACATTTGAACATGGACCATTTTTCACCTTTCTGAAGCATGACGTAATGGGGGGGTGTTATCTCTTTTGTCAAAAATCAACAGTTTTTGCTTGAACATTAAATTCCTCCAAATGGTATTTAATTCACTTCCCGGGCCCCTGGAAGCATGAAAATCACTTTAAACATGCTAATTTTAGCTCTTAAACTGATGATCTACCTACAAATGTGAACTGACGTTCAAAAATAAAACATTTGAAAACGGACCATTTTTCTCCTTTCTGAAGCATGACGTAATGGGGGGGTGTTTTCTCTTTTGTCAAAAATCACCTGTTTTTTCTTGAACATTAAATGCCTCCAAATGATATGTAATTCACTTCCCGGGCCCCTGGAAGTATGAAAATCACTTTAAACATGCTAATTTTAGCTCTAAAACTGATGATCTACCTACAAATGTGAACTGACGTTCAAAAATAAAACATTTGAAAACGGACCATTTTTCACCTTTCTGAAGCATGACGTAATGGGGGGGTGTTATCTCTTTTGTCAAAAATCACCTGTTTTTGCTTGAACATTAAATGCCTCAAAATGGTAATAAATTCACTTCCCGGGGTGAAGAAACACTTTTTGAGACCTCAGAGTGAGTAAATTGGCCATTTTCATGCACTTTTAACCATTCCACAAATCTTGTGTTTAGAGCCCCTGGAAGCATGAAAATCACTTTAAACATGCTAATTTTAGCTCTTAAACTGATGATCTACCTACAAATGTGAACTGACGTTCAATAATTAAACATTTGAAAACGGACCATTTTTCACCTTTCTGAAGCATGATGTAATGGGGGTTGTTATCTCTTTTGTCAAAAATCACCTGTTTTTGCTTGAACATGAAATGCCTCCAAATGGTATTTAATTCACTTACCGGGCCCCTGGAAGCATGAAAATCACTTTAAACATGCTAATTTTAGCTCTAAAACTGATGATCTACCTACAAATGTGAACTGACGTTCAAAAATAAAACATTTGAACACGGACCATTTTTCACCTTTCTGAAGCATGACGTAATGGGGGGTGTTATCTCTTTTGTCAAAAATCACCTGTTTTTGCTTGAACATTAAATGCCTCCAAATGGTATTTAATTCACTTCCCGGGCCCCTGAAAGCATGAAAATCACTTTAAACATGCTAGTTTTAGCTCTAAAACTGATGATCTACCTACAAATGTGAACTGACGTTCAAAAATAAAACATTTGAAAACAGACCATTTTTCACCTTTCTGAAGCACGACGTAATGGGGGTGTTATCTCTTTTGTCAAAAATCACCTGTTTTTGCTTCAACATTAAATGCTTCCAAATGGTATTTAATTCACTTCCCGGCCCCTGGAAGCATGAAAATCACTTTAAACATGCTAATTTTAGCTCTAAAACTGATGATCTACCTACAAATGTGAACTGACGTTCAAAAATAAAACATTTGAAAACTGACCATTTTTCACCTTTCTGAAGCATGACGTAATGGGGGGGTGTTATCTCTTTTGTCAAAAATCACCTGTTTTTGCTTCAACATTAAATGCCTCCAAATGGTATTTAATTCACTTCCCGGGCCCCAGGAAGCATGAAAATCACTTTAAAGATGCTAATTTTAGCTCTTAAACTGATGATCTACCTACAAATGTGAACTGACGTTCAAAAATAAAACATTTGAAAACGGACCATTTTTCACCTTTCTGAAGCATGACGTAATGTGGGGGTGTTATCTCTTTTGTCAAAAATCACCTGTTTTTGCTTGAACAATAAATGCCTCCAAATGGTATTTAATTCACTTCCCGGGCCCCTGGAAGCATGAAAATCACTTTAAACATGCTAATTTTAGCTCTAAAACTGATGATCTACCTACAAATGTGAACTGACGTTCAAAAATAAAACATTTGAAAACGGACCATTTTTCACCTTTCTGAAGCATGACGTAATGGGGGGGTGTTATCTCATTTGTCAAAAATCACCTGTTTTTGCTTGAACATTAAATGCCTCCAAATGGTATTTAATTCACTTCCCGGGGTGAAGAAACACGTTTTGAGACCTCAGAGTGACTAAATTGGCCATTTTCATGCACTTTTAACCATTCCACAAATCTTGTGTTTAGGGCCCCTGGAAGCATGAAAATCACTTTAAACATGCTAATTTTAGCTCTAAAACTGATGGTCTACCTACAAATGTGAACTGACGTTCAAAAATAAAACATTTGAAAACTGACCATTTTTCACCTTTCTGAAGCATGATGTAATGGGGGGTGTTATCTCTTTTGTCAAAAATCACCTGTTTTTGCTTGAACATTAAATGCCTCCAAATGGTATTTAATTCACTTCCCGGGCCCCTGGAAGCATGAATATCACTTTAAACATGCTAATTTTAGCTCTTAAACTGATGATCTACCTACAAATGTGAACTGACGTTCAAAAATAAAACATTTGAAAACGGACCATTTTTCACCTTTCTGAAGCATGACGTAATGGGGGGGTGTTATCTCTTTTGTCAAAAATCACCTGTTTTTGCTTGAACATTAAATGCCTCCAAATGGTATTTAATTCACTTCCCGGGGTGAAGAAACACTTTTTGAGACCTCAGAGTGAGTAAATTGGCCATTTTCACGCACTTTTAACCATTCCACAAATCTTGTGTTTAGAGCCCCTGGAAGCATGAAAATCACTTTAAACATGCTAATTTTAGCTCTTAAACTGATGATCTACCTACAAATGTGAACTGACGTTCAATAATTAAACATTTGAAAACGGACCATTTTTCACCTTTCTGAAGCATGATGTAATGGGGGTTGTTATCTCTTTTGTCAAAAATCACCTGTTTTTGCTTGAACATGAAATGCCTCCAAATGGTATTTAATTCACTTACCGGGCCACTGGAAGCATGAAAATCACTTTAAACATGCTAATTTTAGCTCTAAAACTGATGATCTACCTACAAATGTGAACTGACGTTCAAAAATAAAACATTTGAACATGGACCATTTTTCACCTTTCTGAAGCATGACGTAATGGGGGGGTGTTATCTCTTTTGTCAAAAATCAACAGTTTTTGCTTGAACATTAAATTCCTCCAAATGGTATTTAATTCACTTCCCGGGCCCCTGGAAGCATGAAAATCACTTTAAACATGCTAATTTTAGCTCTTAAACTGATGATCTACCTACAAATGTGAACTGACGTTCAAAAATAAAACATTTGAAAACGGACCATTTTTCTCCTTTCTGAAGCATGACGTAATGGGGGGGTGTTTTCTCTTTTGTCAAAAATCACCTGTTTTTTCTTGAACATTAAATGCCTCCAAATGATATGTAATTCACTTCCCGGGCCCCTGGAAGTATGAAAATCACTTTAAACATGCTAATTTTAGCTCTAAAACTGATGATCTACCTACAAATGTGAACTGACGTTCAAAAATAAAACATTTGAAAACGGACCATTTTTCACCTTTCTGAAGCATGACGTAATGGGGGGGTGTTATCTCTTTTGTCAAAAATCACCTGTTTTTGCTTGAACATTAAATGCCTCAAAATGGTAATAAATTCACTTCCCGGGGTGAAGAAACACTTTTTGAGACCTCAGAGTGAGTAAATTGGCCATTTTCATGCACTTTTAACCATTCCACAAATCTTGTGTTTAGAGCCCCTGGAAGCATGAAAATCACTTTAAACATGCTAATTTTAGCTCTTAAACTGATGATCTACCTACAAATGTGAACTGACGTTCAATAATTAAACATTTGAAAACGGACCATTTTTCACCTTTCTGAAGCATGATGTAATGGGGGTTGTTATCTCTTTTGTCAAAAATCACCTGTTTTTGCTTGAACATGAAATGCCTCCAAATGGTATTTAATTCACTTACCGGGCCCCTGGAAGCATGAAAATCACTTTAAACATGCTAATTTTAGCTCTAAAACTGATGATCTACCTACAAATGTGAACTGACGTTCAAAAATAAAACATTTGAACACGGACCATTTTTCACCTTTCTGAAGCATGACGTAATGGGGGGGTGTTATCTCTTTTGTCAAAAATCACCTGTTTTTGCTTGAACATTAAATGCCTCCAAATGGTATTTAATTCACTTCCCGGGCCCCTGGAAGCATGAAAATCACTTTAAACATGCTAGTTTTAGCTCTAAAACTGATGATCTACCTACAAATGTGAACTGACGTTCAAAAATAAAACATTTAAAAACAGACCATTTTTCACCTTTCTGAAGCACGACGTAATGGGGGTGTTATCTCTTTTGTCAAAAATCACCTGTTTTTGCTTCAACATTAAATGCTTCCAAATGGTATTTAATTCACTTCCCGGCCCCTGGAAGCATGAAAATCACTTTAAACATGCTAATTTTAGCTCTAAAACTGATGATCTACCTACAAATGTGAACTGACGTTCAAAAATAAAACATTTGAAAACTGACCAGTTTTCACCTTTCTGAAGCATGACGTAATGGGGGGGTGTTATCTCTTTTGTCAAAAATCACCTGTTTTTGCTTCAACATTAAATGCCTCCAAATGGTATTTAATTCACTTCCCGGGCCCCAGGAAGCATGAAAATCACTTTAAAGATGCTAATTTTAGCTCTTAAACTGATGATCTACCTACAAATGTGAACTGACGTTCAAAAATAAAACATTTGAAAACGGACCATTTTTCACCTTTCTGAAGCATGACGTAATGGGGGGGTGTAATCTCTTTTGTCAAAAATCACCTGTTTTTGCTTGAACATTAAATGCCTCCAAATGGTATTTAATTCACTTCCCGGGGTGAAGAAACACGTTTTGAGACCTCAGAGTGACTAAATTGGCCATTTTCATGCACTTTTAACCATTCCACAAATCTTGTGTTTAGGGCCCCTGGAAGCATGAAAATCACTTTAAACATGCTAATTTTAGCTCTTAAACTGATGATCTACCTACAAATGTGAACTGACGTTTAAAAATAAAACATTTGAAAACGGACCATTTTTCACCTTTCTGAAGCATGACGTAATGGGGGGGTGTTATCTCTTTTGTCAAAAATCACCTGTTTTTGCTTGAACATTAAATGCCTCCAAATGGTATTTAATTCACTTCCCGGGCCCCTGGAAGCATGAAAATCACTTTAAACATGCTAATTTTAGCTCTTAAACTGATGATCTACCTACAAATGTGAACTGACGTTCAAAAATAAAACATTTGAAAACGGACCATTTTTCTCCTTTCTGAAGCATGACGTAATGGGGGGGTGTTTTCTCTTTTGTCAAAAATCACCTGTTTTTTCTTGAACATTAAATGCCTCCAAATGGTATTTAATTCACTTCCCGGGATGAAGAAACACTTTTTGAGACCTCAGAGTGAGTAAATTGGCCATTTTCATGCACTTTTAACCATTCCACAAATCTTGTGTTTAGGGCCCCTGGAAGCATGAAAATCACTTTAAACATGGTAATTTTAGCTCTAAAACTGATGATCTACCTACAAATGTGAACTGACGTTCAAAAATAAAACATTTGAAAACGGACCATTTTTCACCTTTCTGAAGCATGACGTAATGTGGGGATGTTATCTCTTTTGTCAAAAATCACCTGTTTTTGCTTGAACAATAAATGCCTCCAAATGGTATTTAATTCACTTCCCGGGCCCCTGGAAGCATGAAAATCACTTTAAACATGCTAATGTTAGCTCTAAAACTGATGATCTACCTACAAATGTGAACTGACGTTCAAAAATAAAACATTTGAAAACGGACCATTTTTCACCTTTCTGAAGCATGGCGTAATGGGGGGGTGTTATCTCTTTTGTCAAAAATCACCTGTTTTTGCTTGAACATTAAATGCCTCCAAATGGTATTTAATTCACTTCCCGGGGTGAAGAAACACGTTTTGAGACCTCAGAGTGACTAAATTGGCCATTTTCATGCACTTTTAACCATTCCACAAATCTTGTGTTTAGGGCCCCTGGAAGCATGAAAATCACTTTAAACATGCTAATTTTAGCTCTTAAACTGATGATCTACCTACAAATGTGAACTGACATTTAAAAATAAAACATTTGAAAACGGACCATTTTTCACCTTTCTGAAGCATGACGTAATGGGGGGGTGTTATCTCTTTTGTCAAAAATTACCTGTTTTTGCTTGAACATTAAATGCCTCCAAATGGTATTTAATTCACTGCCCCGGGTGAAGAAACACTTTTTGAGACCTCAGAGTGAGTAAATTGGCCATTTTCATGCACTTCTAACCATTCCACAAATCTTGTGTTTAGGGCCCCTGGAAGCATGAAAATCACTTTAAACATGCTAATTTTAGCTCTAAAACTGATGATCTACCTACAAATGTGAACTGACGTTCAAAAATAAAACATTTGAAAACTGACCATTTTTCACCTTTCTGAAGCATGATGTAATGGGGGGGTGTTATCTCTTTTGTCAAAAATCACCTGTTTTTGCTTGAACATGAAATGCCTCCAAATGGTATTTAATTCACTTCCCGGGCCCCTGGAAGCATGAATATCACTTTAAACATGCTAATTTTAGCTCTTAAACTGATGATCTACCTACAAATGTGAACTGACGTTCAAAAATAAAACATTTGAAAACGGACCATTTTTCACCTTTCTGAAGCATGACGTAATGGGGGGGTGTTATCTCTTTTGTCAAAAATCACCTGTTTTTGCTTGAACATTAAATGCCTCAAAATGGTAATAAATTCACTTCCCGGGGTGAAGAAACACTTTTTGAGACCTCAGAGTAAGTAAATTGGCCATTTTCATGCACTTTTAACCATTCCACAAATCTTGTGTTTAGAGCCCCTGGAAGCATGAAAATCACTTTAAACATGCTAATTTTAGCTCTTAAACTGATGATCTACCTACAAATGTGAACTGACGTTCAATAATTAAACATTTGAAAACGGACCATTTTTCACCTTTCTGAAGCATGATGTAATGGGGGTTGTTATCTCGTTTGTCAAAAATCACCTGTTTTTGCTTGAACATGAAATGCCTCCAAATGGTATTTAATTCACTTACCGGGCCCCTGGAAGCATGAAAATCACTTTAAACATGCTAATTTTAGCTCTAAAACTGATGATCTACCTACAAATGTGAACTGACGTTCAAAAATAAAACATTTGAACACGGACCATTTTTCACCTTTCTGAAGCATGACGTAATGGGGGGGTGTTATCTCTTTTGTCAAAAATCAACAGTTTTTGCTTGAACATTAAATTCCTCCAAATGGTATTTAATTCACTTCCCGGGCCCCTGGAAGCATGAAAATCACTTTAAACATGCTAATTTTAGCTCTTAAACTGATGATCTACCTACAAATGTGAACTGACGTTCAAAAATAAAACATTTGAAAACGGACCATTTTTCTCTTTTCTGAAGCATGACGTAATGGGGGGGTGTTTTCTCTTTTGTCAAAAATCACCTGTTTTTTCTTGAACATTAAATGCCTCCAAATGATATGTAATTCACTTCCCGGGCCCCTGGAACTATGAAAATCACTTTAAACATGCTATTTTTAGCTCTAAAACTGATGATCTACCTACAAATGTGAACTGACGTTTAAAAATAAAACATTTGAAAACGGACCATTTTTCACCTTTCTGAAGCATGACGTAATGGGGGGGTGTTATCTCTTTTGTCAAAAATCACCTGTTTTTGCTTGAACATTAAATGCCTCCAAATGGTATTTAATTCACTTCCCGGCCCCTGGAAGCATGAAAATCACTTTAAACATGCTAATTTTAGCTCTAAAACTGATGATCTACCTACAAATGTGAACTGACGTTCAAAAATAAAACATTTGAAAACTGACCATTTTTCACCTTTCTGAAGCATGACGTAATGGGGGGGTGTTATCTCTTTTGTCAAAAATCACCTGTTTTTGCTTCAACATTAACTTCCTCCAAATGGTATTTAATTCACTTCCCGGGCCCCTGGAAGCATGAAAATCACTTTAAACATGCTAATTTTAGCTCTTAAACTGATGATCTACCTACAAATGTGAACTTACGTTCAAAAATAAAACATTTGAAAACGGACCATTTTTCACCTTTCTGAAGCATGACGTAATGAGGGGGTGTTATCTCTTTTGTCAAAAATCACCTGTTTTTGCTTGAACATTAAATGCCTCCAAATGGTATTTAATTCACTTCCCGGGATGAAGAAACACTTTTTGAGACCTCAGAGTGAGTAAATTGGCCATTTTCATGCACTTTTAACCATTCCACAAATCTTGTGTTTAGGGCCCCTGGAAGCATGAAAATCACTTTAAACATGCTAATTTTAGCTCTTAAACTGATGATCTACCTACAAATGTGAACTGACGTTCAAAAATAAAACATTTGAAAACGGACCATTTTTCACCTTTCTGAAGCATGACGTAATGGGGGGGTGTTATCTCTTTTGTCAAAAATCACCTGTTTTTGCTTGAACATTAAATGCCTCCAAATGGTATTTAATTCACTTCCCGGGCCCCTGGAAGCATGAAAATCACTTTAAACATGCTAATTTTAGCTCTAAAACTAATGATCTACCTACAAATGTGAACTGACGTTCAAAAATAAAACATTTGAAAACGGACAATTTTTCACCTTTCTGAAGCATGACGTAATGGGGGGGTGTTATCTCTTTTGTCAAAAATCACCTGTTTTTGCTTCAACATTAAATGCCTCCAAATGGTATTTAATTCACTTCCCGGGCCCCAGGAAGCATGAAAATCACTTTACAGATGGTAATTTTAGCTCTTAAACTGATGATCTACCTACAAATGTGAACTGACGTTCGAAAATAAAACATTTGAAAACGGACCATTTTTCACCTTTCTGAAGCATGACGTAATGGGGGGGGTGTTATCTCTTTTGTCAAAAATCACCTGTTTTTGCTTAAACATTAAATGCCTCCAAATGGTATTTAATTCACTGCCCCGGGTGAAGAAACACTTTTTGAGACCTCAGAGTGAGTAAATTGGCCATTTTCATGCACTTCTAACCATTCCACAAATCTTGTGTTTAGGGCCCCTGGAAGCATGAAAATCACTTTAAACATGCTAATTTTAGCTCTAAAACTGATGATCTACCTACAAATGTGAACTGACGTTCAAAAATAAAACATTTGAAAACTGACCATTTTTCACCTTTCTGAAGCATGATGTAATGGGGGGGTGTTATCTCTTTTGTCAAAAATCACCTGTTTTTGCTTGAACATGAAATGCCTCCAAATGGTATTTAATTCACTTCCCGGGCCCCTGGAAGCATGAATATCACTTTAAACATGCTAATTTTAGCTCTTAAACTGATGATCTACCTACAAATGTGAACTGACGTTCAAAAATAAAACATTTGAAAACGGACCATTTTTCACCTTTCTGAAGCATGACGTAATGGGGGGGTGTTATCTCTTTTGTCAAAAATCACCTGTTTTTGCTTGAACATTAAATGCCTCAAAATGGTAATAAATTCACTTCCCGGGGTGAAGAAACACTTTTTGAGACCTCAGAGTAAGTAAATTGGCCATTTTCATGCACTTTTAACCATTCCACAAATCTTGTGTTTAGAGCCCCTGGAAGCATGAAAATCACTTTAAACATGCTAATTTTAGCTCTTAAACTGATGATCTACCTACAAATGTGAACTGACGTTCAATAATTAAACATTTGAAAACGGACCATTTTTCACCTTTCTGAAGCATGATGTAATGGGGGTTGTTATCTCGTTTGTCAAAAATCACCTGTTTTTGCTTGAACATGAAATGCCTCCAAATGGTATTTAATTCACTTACCGGGCCCCTGGAAGCATGAAAATCACTTTAAACATGCTAATTTTAGCTCTAAAACTGATGATCTACCTACAAATGTGAACTGACGTTCAAAAATAAAACATTTGAACACGGACCATTTTTCACCTTTCTGAAGCATGACGTAATGGGGGGGTGTTATCTCTTTTGTCAAAAATCAACAGTTTTTGCTTGAACATTAAATTCCTCCAAATGGTATTTAATTCACTTCCCGGGCCCCTGGAAGCATGAAAATCACTTTAAACATGCTAATTTTAGCTCTTAAACTGATGATCTACCTACAAATGTGAACTGACGTTCAAAAATAAAACATTTGAAAACGGACCATTTTTCTCTTTTCTGAAGCATGACGTAATGGGGGGGTGTTTTCTCTTTTGTCAAAAATCACCTGTTTTTTCTTGAACATTAAATGCCTCCAAATGATATGTAATTCACTTCCCGGGCCCCTGGAAGTATGAAAATCACTTTAAACATGCTAATTTTAGCTCTAAAACTGATGATCTACCTACAAATGTGAACTGACGTTTAAAAATAAAACATTTGAAAACGGACCATTTTTCACCTTTCTGAAGCATGACGTAATGGGGGGGTGTTATCTCTTTTGTCAAAAATCACCTGTTTTTGCTTGAACATTAAATGCCTCCAAATGGTATTTAATTCACTTCCCGGCCCCTGGAAGCATGAAAATCACTTTAAACATGCTAATTTTAGCTCTAAAACTGATGATCTACCTACAAATGTGAACTGACGTTCAAAAATAAAACATTTGAAAACTGACCATTTTTCACCTTTCTGAAGCATGACGTAATGGGGGGGTGTTATCTCTTTTGTCAAAAATCACCTGTTTTTGCTTCAACATTAACTTCCTCCAAATGGTATTTAATTCACTTCCCGGGCCCCTGGAAGCATGAAAATCACTTTAAACATGCTAATTTTAGCTCTTAAACTGATGATCTACCTACAAATGTGAACTGACGTTCAAAAATAAAACATTTGAAAACGGACCATTTTTCACCTTTCTGAAGCATGACGTAATGAGGGGGTGTTATCTCTTTTGTCAAAAATCACCTGTTTTTGCTTGAACATTAAATGCCTCCAAATGGTATTTAATTCACTTCCCGGGATGAAGAAACACTTTTTGAGACCTCAGAGTGAGTAAATTGGCCATTTTCATGCACTTTTAACCATTCCACAAATCTTGTGTTTAGGGCCCCTGGAAGCATGAAAATCACTTTAAACATGCTAATTTTAGCTCTTAAACTGATGATCTACCTACAAATGTGAACTGACGTTCAAAAATAAAACATTTGAAAACGGACCATTTTTCACCTTTCTGAAGCATGACGTAATGGGGGGGTGTTATCTCTTTTGTCAAAAATCACCTGTTTTTGCTTGAACATTAAATGCCTCCAAATGGTATTTAATTCACTTCCCGGGCCCCTGGAAGCATGAAAATCACTTTAAACATGCTAATTTTAGCTCTAAAACTAATGATCTACCTACAAATGTGAACTGACGTTCAAAAATAAAACATTTGAAAACGGACAATTTTTCACCTTTCTGAAGCATGACGTAATGGGGGGGTGTTATCTCTTTTGTCAAAAATCACCTGTTTTTGCTTCAACATTAAATGCCTCCAAATGGTATTTAATTCACTTCCCGGGCCCCAGGAAGCATGAAAATCACTTTACAGATGGTAATTTTAGCTCTTAAACTGATGATCTACCTACAAATGTGAACTGACGTTCGAAAATAAAACATTTGAAAACGGACCATTTTTCACCTTTCTGAAGCATGACGTAATGGGGGGGGTGTTATCTCTTTTGTCAAAAATCACCTGTTTTTGCTTAAACATTAAATGCCTCCAAATGGTATTTAATTCACTGCCCCGGGTGAAGAAACACTTTTTGAGACCTCAGAGTGAGTAAATTGGCCATTTTCATGCACTTCTAACCATTCCACAAATCTTGTGTTTAGGGCCCCTGGAAGCATGAAAATCACTTTAAACATGCTAATTTTAGCTCTAAAACTGATGATCTACCTACAAATGTGAACTGACGTTCAAAAATAAAACATTTGAAAACTGACCATTTTTCACCTTTCTGAAGCATGATGTAATGGGGGGGTGTTATCTCTTTTGTCAAAAATCACCTGTTTTTGCTTGAACATGAAATGCCTCCAAATGGTATTTAATTCACTTCCCGGGCCCCTGGAAGCATGAATATCACTTTAAACATGCTAATTTTAGCTCTTAAACTGATGATCTACCTACAAATGTGAACTGACGTTCAAAAATAAAACATTTGAAAACGGACCATTTTTCACCTTTCTGAAGCATGACGTAATGGGGGGGTGTTATCTCTTTTGTCAAAAATCACCTGTTTTTGCTTGAACATTAAATGCCTCAAAATGGTAATAAATTCACTTCCCGGGGTGAAGAAACACTTTTTGAGACCTCAGAGTAAGTAAATTGGCCATTTTCATGCACTTTTAACCATTCCACAAATCTTGTGTTTAGAGCCCCTGGAAGCATGAAAATCACTTTAAACATGCTAATTTTAGCTCTTAAACTGATGATCTACCTACAAATGTGAACTGACGTTCAATAATTAAACATTTGAAAACGGACCATTTTTCACCTTTCTGAAGCATGATGTAATGGGGGTTGTTATCTCGTTTGTCAAAAATCACCTGTTTTTGCTTGAACATGAAATGCCTCCAAATGGTATTTAATTCACTTACCGGGCCCCTGGAAGCATGAAAATCACTTTAAACATGCTAATTTTAGCTCTAAAACTGATGATCTACCTACAAATGTGAACTGACGTTCAAAAATAAAACATTTGAACACGGACCATTTTTCACCTTTCTGAAGCATGACGTAATGGGGGGGTGTTATCTCTTTTGTCAAAAATCAACAGTTTTTGCTTGAACATTAAATTCCTCCAAATGGTATTTAATTCACTTCCCGGGCCCCTGGAAGCATGAAAATCACTTTAAACATGCTAATTTTAGCTCTTAAACTGATGATCTACCTACAAATGTGAACTGACGTTCAAAAATAAAACATTTGAAAACGGACCATTTTTCTCTTTTCTGAAGCATGACGTAATGGGGGGGTGTTTTCTCTTTTGTCAAAAATCACCTGTTTTTTCTTGAACATTAAATGCCTCCAAATGATATGTAATTCACTTCCCGGGCCCCTGGAAGTATGAAAATCACTTTAAACATGCTAATTTTAGCTCTAAAACTGATGATCTACCTACAAATGTGAACTGACGTTTAAAAATAAAACATTTGAAAACGGACCATTTTTCACCTTTCTGAAGCATGACGTAATGGGGGGGTGTTATCTCTTTTGTCAAAAATCACCTGTTTTTGCTTGAACATTAAATGCCTCCAAATGGTATTTAATTCACTTCCCGGCCCCTGGAAGCATGAAAATCACTTTAAACATGCTAATTTTAGCTCTAAAACTGATGATCTACCTACAAATGTGAACTGATGTTCAAAAATAAAACATTTGAAAACTGACCATTTTTCACCTTTCTGAAGCATGACGTAATGGGGGGGTGTTATCTCTTTTGTCAAAAATCACCTGTTTTTGCTTCAACATTAACTTCCTCCAAATGGTATTTAATTCACTTCCCGGGCCCCTGGAAGCATGAAAATCACTTTAAACATGCTAATTTTAGCTCTTAAACTGATGATCTACCTACAAATGTGAACTGACGTTCAAAAATAAAACATTTGAAAACGGACCATTTTTCACCTTTCTGAAGCATGACGTAATGAGGGGGTGTTATCTCTTTTGTCAAAAATCACCTGTTTTTGCTTGAACATTAAATGCCTCCAAATGGTATTTAATTCACTTCCCGGGATGAAGAAACACTTTTTGAGACCTCAGAGTGAGTAAATTGGCCATTTTCATGCACTTTTAACCATTCCACAAATCTTGTGTTTAGGGCCCCTGGAAGCATGAAAATCACTTTAAACATGCTAATTTTAGCTCTTAAACTGATGATCTACCTACAAATGTGAACTGACGTTCAAAAATAAAACATTTGAAAACGGACCATTTTTCACCTTTCTGAAGCATGACGTAATGGGGGGGTGTTATCTCTTTTGTCAAAAATCACCTGTTTTTGCTTGAACATTAAATGCCTCCAAATGGTATTTAATTCACTTCCCGGGCCCCTGGAAGCATGAAAATCACTTTAAACATGCTAATTTTAGCTCTAAAACTAATGATCTACCTACAAATGTGAACTGACGTTCAAAAATAAAACATTTGAAAACGGACAATTTTTCACCTTTCTGAAGCATGACGTAATGGGGGGGTGTTATCTCTTTTGTCAAAAATCACCTGTTTTTGCTTCAACATTAAATGCCTCCAAATGGTATTTAATTCACTTCCCGGGCCCCAGGAAGCATGAAAATCACTTTACAGATGGTAATTTTAGCTCTTAAACTGATGATCTACCTACAAATGTGAACTGACGTTCGAAAATAAAACATTTGAAAACGGACCATTTTTCACCTTTCTGAAGCATGACGTAATGGGGGGGGTGTTATCTCTTTTGTCAAAAATCACCTGTTTTTGCTTAAACATTAAATGCCTCCAAATGGTATTTAATTCACTTCCCGGGCCCCTGGAAGCATGAAAATCACTTTAAACATGCTAATTTTAGCTCTTAAACTGATGATCTACCTACAAATGTGAACTGACGTTCAAAAATAAAACATTTGAAAACAGACCATTTTTCACCTTTCTGAAGCACGACGTAATGGGGGTGTTATCTCTTTTGTCAAAAATCACCTGTTTTTGCTTGAACATTAAGGGGCCTATTATGATTGCGGTGAATCCGCATCCTCGGGGCCGGCGGAAGCCACCGCCGGCCCGAGGATGCGGATTCACCGCTGCGGTGATTCACAAGACCCCCCGCCAGATTAGGATGGCAGGGGGGTCGTGAAGTCCGTACGCAGCTTTTCCGCCGCGGTCCCGCAGCGGAAAAGCTCTAATATGGAGGCGGTGTCTCTCAGACACCGTCCACCATATTAGGAAATGCTTAAAAACATTCTTTTCTGCGGCGGATTTTCCGCCGTGGATAAGCATGTGGAACTTCACTGCGGGGGCCCGTTGCGGGCCCCCAGGTGAAGGGGGGTGGGGGGTGCACATGGGGGGTACCTATGGTACCCCCCTGCATTTGTATGCACAGATTGGCAGGCACCGCGCGGTGCCTGCCGCATTCTGCATACAAATGCAAAGTATGCATTTTTAACATTGCGGCGGGTGCAGCTTGAAGCTGCACCCGCCGCAATGTTAAGGATTGAGGATGTGACCGCCACCGTGGCGGTCACATCCTAATCTTCACAGGGGGAACGCCTCTGCCCATGCGGACGTTCCCCCCTACTCTATGGTGGCGGACGGACTCAGGTCCGTCCGCCATCAGAATCGGCCCCTAAATGCCTTCAAATGGTATTTAATTCACTTCTAAGGCCCTTGGAAGCATGAAAATCACTTTAAGCATGCTAATTTTAGCTCTAAAACTGATCTACCTACAAATGTGAACTGACGTTCAAAAATAAAACATTTGAAAACGGACCATTTTTCACCTTTCTGAAGCATGACGTAATGAGGGGGTGTTATCTCTTTTGTCAAAAATCACCTGTTTTTGCTTGAACATTAAATGCCTCCAAATGGTATTTAATTCACTTCCCGGGATGAAGAAACACTTTTTGAGACCTCAGAGTGAGTAAATTGGCCATTTTCATGCACTTTTAACCATTCCACAAATCTTGTGTTTAGGGCCCCTGGAAGCATGAAAATCACTTTAAACATGCTAATTTTAGCTCTTAAACTGATGATCTACCTACAAATGTGAACTGACGTTCAAAATTAAAACATTTGAAAACTGACCATTTTTCACCTTTCTGAAGCATGACGTAATGGGGGGGTGTTATCTCTTTTGTCAAAAATCACCTGTTTTTGCTTGAACATTAAATGCCTCAAAATGGTAATAAATTCACTTCCCGGGGTGAAGAAACACTTTTTGAGACCTCAGAGTGAGTAAATTGGCCATTTACATGCACTTTTAACCATTCCACAAATCTTGTGTTTAGAGCCCCTGGAAGCATGAAAATCACTTTAAACATGCTAATTTTAGCTCTTAAACTGATGATCTACCTACAAATGTGAACTGACGTTCAATAATTAAACATTTGAAAACGGACCATTTTTCACCTTTCTGAAGCATGATGTAATGGGGGTTGTTATCTCTTTTGTCAAAAACCACCTGTTTTTGCTTGAACATGAAATGCCTCCAAATGGTATTTAATTCACTTACCGGGCCCCTGGAAGCATGAAAATCACTTTAAACATGCTAATTTTAGCTCTAAAACTGATGATCTACCTACAAATGTGAACTGACGTTCAAAAATAAAACATTTGAACACGGACCATTTTTCACCTTTCTGAAGCATGACGTAATGGGGGGGTGTTATCTCTTTTGTCAAAAATCAACAGTTTTTGCTTGAACATTAAATTCCTCCAAATGGTATTTAATTCACTTCCCGGGCCCCTGGAAGCATGAAAATCACTTTAAACATGCTAATTTTAGCTCTTAAACTGATGATCTACCTACAAATGTGAACTGACGTTCAAAAATAAAACATTTGAAAACGGACCATTTTTCTCCTTTCTGAAGCATGACGTAATGGGGGGGTGTTTTCTCTTTTGTCAAAAATCACCTGTTTTTTCTTGAACATTAAATGCCTCCAAATGATATGTAATTCACTTCCCGGGCCCCTGGAAGTATGAAAATCACTTTAAACATGCTAATTTTAGCTCTAAAACTGATGATCTACCTACAAATGTGAACTGACGTTTAAAAATAAAACATTTGAAAACGGACCATTTTTCACCTTTCTGAAGCATGACGTAATGGGGGGGTGTTATCTCTTTTGTCAAAAATCACCTGTTTTTGCTTGAACATTAAATGCCTCCAAATGGTATTTAATTCACTTCCCGGCCCCTGGAAGCATGAAAATCACTTTAAACATGCTAATTTTAGCTCTAAAACTGATGATCTACCTACAAATGTGAACTGACGTTCGAAAATAAAACATTTGAAAACGGACCATTTTTCACCTTTCTGAAGCATGACGTAATGGGGGGTGTTATCTCTTTTGTCAAAAATCACCTGTTTCTGCTTGAACATTAAATGCCTCCAAATGGTATTTAATTCACTTCCCGGGCCCCTGGAAGCATGAAAATCACTTTAAACATGCTAATTTTAGCTCTTAAACTGATGATCTACCTACAAATGTGAACTGACGTTCAAAAATAAAACATTTGAAAACAGACCATTTTTCACCTTTCTGAAGCACGACGTAATGGGGGTGTTATCTCTTTTGTCAAAAATCACCTGTTTTTGCTTCAACATTAAATGCCTCCAAATGGTATTTAATTCACTTCCCGGGTCCCAGGAAGCATGAAAATCACTTTAAAGATGCTAATTTTAGCTCTTAAACTGATGATCTACCTACAAATGTGAACTGACGTTCGAAAATAAAACATTTGAAAACGGACCATTTTTCACCTTTCTGAAGCATGACGTAATGGGGCGGGTGTTATCTCTTTTGTCAAAAATCACCTGTTTTTGCTTGAACATTGAATGCCTCCAAATGGTATTTAATTCACTTCCCGGGCCCCTGGAAGCATGAAAATCACTTTAAGCATGCTAATTTTAGCTCTAAAACTGATGATCTACCTACAAATGTGAACTGACGTTCAAAAATAAAACATTTGAAAACGGACCATTTTTCACCTTTCTGAAGCATGACGTAATGGGGGGTGTTATCTCTTTTGTCAAAAATCACCTGTTTTTGCTTGAACATTAAATGCCTCCAAATGGTAATAAATTCACTTCCCGGGGTGAAGAAACACTTTTTGAGACCTCAGAGTAAGTATATTGCCCATTTTCATGCACTTTTAACCATTCAACAAATCTTGTGTTTAGAGCCCCTGGAAGCATGAAAATCACTTTAAACATGCTAATTTTAGCTCTTAAACTGATGATCTACCTACAAATGTGAACTGACGTTCAAAAATAAAACATTTGAAAACGGACCATTTTTCACCTTTCTGAAGCATGACGTAATGGGGGGTGTTATCTCTTTTGTCAAAAATCACCTGTTTTTGCTTGAACATTAAATGCCTCCAAATGGTATTTAATTCACTTCCCGGGCCCCTGGAAGCATGAAAATCACTTTAAACATGCTAATTTTAGCTCTAAAACTGATGATCTACCTACAAATGTGAACTGACGTTCAAAAATAAAACATTTGGAAACGGACCATTTTTCACCTTTCTGAAGCATGACGTATCGGGGGGGTGTTATCTCTTTTGTCAAAAATCACCTGTTTTTGCTTGAACATTAAATGCCTCCAAATGGTATTTAATTCACTTCCCGGGCCCTTGGAAGCATGAAAATCACTTTAAACATGCTAATTTTTGCTCTAAAACTGATGATCTACCTACAAATGTGAACTGACGTTCAAAAATAAAACATTTGAAAACGGACCATTTTTCACCTTTCTGAAGCATGACGTAATGGGGGGGTGTTATCTCTTTTGTCAAAAATCACCTGTTTTTGCTTGAATATTAAATGCCTCCAAATGGTATTTAATTCACTTCCCGGGCCCCTGGAAGCATAAAAATCACTTTAAACATGCTAATTTTAGCTCTAAAACTGATGATCTACCTACAAATGTGAACTGACGTTCAAAAATAAAACATTTGAAAACTGACCATTTTTCACCTTTCTGAAGCATGACGTAATGGGGGGTGTTATCTCTTTTGTGAAAAATCACCTGCTTTTGCTTGAACATTAAATGCCTCCAAATGGTATTTAATTCACTTCCCGGGGTGAAGAAACACTTTTTGAGACCTCAGAGTGAGTAAATTGGCCATTCTCATGCACTTTTAACCATTCCACAAATCTTGTGTTTAGGGCCCCTGGAAGCATGAAAATCACTTTAAACATGCTAATTTTAGCTCTTAAACTGATGATCTACCTACAAATGTGAACTGATGTTCAAAAATAAAACATTTGAAAATGGACCATTTTTCACCTTTCTGAAGCATGACGTAATGGGGGGTGTTATCTCTTTTGTCAAAAATCACCTGTTTTTGCTTGAACATTAAATGCCTCCAAATGGTATTTAATTCACTTCCCGGGCCCCTGGAAGCATGAAAATCACTTTAAACATGCTAATTTTTGCTCTAAAACTGATGATCTACCTACAAATGTGAACTGACGTTCAAAAATAAAACATTTGAAAACGGACCATTTTTCACCTTTCTGAAGCATGACGTAATGGGGGGGTGTTATCTCTTTTGTCAAAAATCACCTGTTTTTGCTTGAATATTAAATGCCTCCAAATGGTATTTAATTCACTTCCCGGGCCCCTGGAAGCATAAAAATCACTTTAAACATGCTAATTTTAGCTCTAAAACTGATGATCTACCTACAAATGTGAACTGACGTTCAAAAATAAAACATTTGAAAACTGACCATTTTTCACCTTTCTGAAGCATGACGTAATGGGGGGGTGTTATCTCTTTTGTCAAAAATCACCTGTTTTTGCTTCAACATTAAATGCCTCCAAATGGTATTTAATTCACTTCCCGGGCCCCAGGAAGCATGAAAATCACTTTAAAGATGCTAATTTTAGCTCTTAAACTGATGATCTACCTACAAATGTGAACTGACGTTCAAAAATAAAACATTTGAAAACGGACCATTTTTCACCTTTCTGAAGCATGACGTAATGGGGGGGGGTGTTATCTCTTTTGTCAAAAATCACCTGTTTTTGCTTTAACATTATATTCCTCCAAATGGTATTTAATTCACTTCCCGGGCCCCTGGAAGCATGGAAATCACTTTAAACATGCTAATTTTAGCTCATAAACTGATGATCTACCTACAAATGTGAACTGACGTTCAAAAATAAAACATTTGAAAACGGACCATTTTTCACCTTTCTGAAGCATGACGTAATGGGGGGGGTGTTATCTCTTTTGTCAAAAATCACCTGTTTTTGCTTGAACATTAAATGCTTCCAAATGGTAATAAATTCACTTCCCAGGGTGAAGAAACACTTTTTGAGACATCAGAGTGAGTAATTGGCCATTTTCATGCACTTTTAACCATTCCACAAATCTTGTGTTTAGAGCCCCTGGAAGCATGAAAATCACTTTAAACATGCTAATTTTAGCTCTAAAACTGATGATCTACCTACAAATGTGAACTGACGTTCAAAAATAAAACATTTGAAAAGGGACCATTTTTCACCTTTCTGAAGCATGACCTAATGGGGGGGGTGTTATCTCTTTTGTCAAAAATCACCTGTTTTTGCTTGAACATTAAATGCCTCCAACTGGTATTTAATTCACTTCCCGGGCCCCTGGGAGCATGAAAATCACTTTAAACATGCTAATTTTAGCTCTAAAACTGATGATCTACCTACAAATGTGAACTGATGTTTAAAAATAAAACATTTGAAAACGGACCATTTTTCACCTTTCTGAAGCATGATGTAATGGGGGGGTGTTATCTCTTTTGTCAAAAATCACCTGTTTTTACTTGAACATTAAATTCCTCAAAATGGTATTTAATTCACTTCCCGGGCCCCTGGAAGCATGAAAATCACTTTAAACATGCTATTTTTAGCTCTTAAACTGATGATCTACCTACAAATGTGAACTGACGTTCGAAAATAAAACATTTGAAAACGGACCATTTTTCACCTTTCTGAAGAATGACGTAATGGGGGGGGTGTTATCTCTTTTGTCAAAAATCACCTGTTTTTGCTTGAACATTAAATGCCTCCAAATGGTATTTAATTCACTTCCCGAGCCCCTGGAAGCATGAAAATCACTTTAAACATGCTAATTTTAGCTCTTAAACTGATGATCTACTTACAAATGTGAACTGACGTTCAAAAATAAAACATTTGAAAACGGACCATTTTTCACCTTTCTGAAGCATGACGTAATGGGGGGGGGGTGTTATCTCTTTTGTCAAAAATCACCTGTTTTTGCTTGAACATTAAATTCCTCCAAATGGTATTTAATTCACTTCCCGGGCCCCTGGAAGCATGAAAATCACTTTAAACATGCTAATTTTAGCTCTTAAACTGATGATCTACCTACAAATGTGAACTGACGTTCAAAAATAAAACATTTGAAAACAGACCATTTTTCACCTTTCTGAAGCATGACGTAATGGGGGGTGTTATCTCTTTTGTCAAAAATCACCTGTTTTTGCTTGAACATTAAATGCCTCCAAATGGTATTTAATTCACTTCTCGGGCCCCTGGAAGCATGAAAATCACTTTAAGCATGCTAATTTTAGCTCTAAAACTGATGATCTACCTACAAATGTGAACTGACGTTCAAAAATAAAACATTTGAAAACGGACCATTTTTCACTTTTCTGAAGCATGACGTAATGAGGGGGTGTTATCTCTTTTGTCAAAAATCACCTGTTTTTGCTTGAACATTAAATGCCTCCAAATGGTATTTAATTCACTTCCCGGGATGAAGAAAGACTTTTTGAGACCTCAGAGTGAGTAAATTGGCCATTTTCATGCACTTTTAACCATTCCACAAATCTTGTGTTTAGGGCCCCTGGAAGCATGAAAATCACTTTAAACATGGTAATTTTAGCTCTAAAACTGATGATCTACCTACAAATGTGAACTGACGTTCAAAAATAAAACATTTGAAAACGGACCATTTTTCACCTTTCTGAAGCATGACGTAATGTGGGGGTGTTATCTCTTTTGTCAAAAATCACCTGTTTTTGCTTGAACAATAAATGCCTCCAAATGGTATTTAATTCACTTCCCGGGCCCCTGGAAGCATGAAAATCACTTTAAACATGCTAATTTTAGCTCTAAAACTGATGATCTACCTACAAATGTGAACTGACGTTCAAAAATAAAACATTTGAAAACTGACCATTTTTCACCTTTCTGAAGCATGAGATAATGGGGGGGGGTGTTATCTCATTTGTCAAAAATCACCTGTTTTTGCTTGAACATTAAATGCCTCCAAATGGTATTTAATTCACTTCCCGGGGTGAAGAAACACGTTTTGAGACCTCAGAGTGACTAAATTGGCCATTTTCATGCACTTTTAACCATTCCACAAATCTTGTGTTTAGGGCCCCTGGAAGCATGAAAATCACTTTAAACATGCTAATTTTAGCTCTAAAACTGATGGTCTACCTACAAATGTGAACTGACGTTCAAAAATAAAACATTTGAAAACTGACCATTTTTCACCTTTCTAAAGCATGATGTAAAGGGGGGGTGTTATCTCTTTTGTCAAAAATCACCTGTTTTTGCTTGAACATTAAATGCCTCCAAATGGTATTTAATTCACTTCCCGGGCCCCTGGAAGCATGAATATCACTTTAAACATGCTAATTTTAGCTCTTAAACTGATGATCTACCTACAAATGTGAACTGACGTTCAAAAATAAAACATTTGAAAACGGACCATTTTTCACCTTTCTGAAGCATGACGTAATGGGGGGGTGTTATCTCTTTTGTCAAAAATCACCTGTTTTTGCTTGAACATTAAATGCCTCCAAATGGTATTTAATTCACTTCCCGGGGTGAAGAAACACTTTTTGAGACCTCAGAGTGAGTAAATTGGCCATTTTCATGCACTTTTAACCATTCCACAAATCTTGTGTTTAGAGCCCCTGGAAGCATGAAAATCACTTTAAACATGCTAATTTTAGCTCTTAAACTGATGATCTACCTACAAATGTGAACTGATGTTCAATAATTAAACATTTGAAAACGGACCATTTTTCACCTTTCTGAAGCATGATGTAATGGGGGTTGTTATCTCTTTTGTCAAAAATCACCTGTTTTTGCTTGAACATGAAATGCCTCCAAATGGTATTTAATTCACTTACCGGGCCCCTGTAAGCATGAAAATCACTTTAAACATGCTAATTTTAGCTCTAAAACTGATGATCTACCTACAAATGTGAACTGACGTTCAAAAATAAAACATTTGAACATGGACCATTTTTCACCTTTCTGAAGCATGACGTAATGGGGGGGTGTTATCTCTTTTGTCAAAAATCAACAGTTTTTGCTTGAACATTAAATTCCTCCAAATGGTATTTAATTCACTTCCCGGGCCCCTGGAAGCATGAAAATCACTTTAAACATGCTAATTTTAGCTCTTAAACTGATGATCTACCTACAAATGTGAACTGACGTTCAAAAATAAAACATTTGAAAACGGACCATTTTTCTCCTTTCTGAAGCATGACGTAATGGGGGGGTGTTTTCTCTTTTGTCAAAAATCACCTGTTTTTTCTTGAACATTAAATGCCTCCAAATGATATGTAATTCACTTCCCGGGCCCCTGGAAGTATGAAAATCACTTTAAACATGCTAATTTTAGCTCTAAAACTGATGATCTACCTACAAATGTGAACTGACGTTCAAAAATAAAACATTTGAAAACGGACCATTTTTCACCTTTCTGAAGCATGACGTAATGGGGGGGTGTTATCTCTTTTGTCAAAAATCACCTGTTTTTGCTTGAACATTAAATGCCTCAAAATGGTAATAAATTCACTTCCCGGGGTGAAGAAACACTTTTTGAGACCTCAGAGTGAGTAAATTGGCCATTTTCATGCACTTTTAACCATTCCACAAATCTTGTGTTTAGAGCCCCTGGAAGCATGAAAATCACTTTAAACATGCTAATTTTAGCTCTTAAACTGATGATCTACCTACAAATGTGAACTGACGTTCAATAATTAAACATTTGAAAACGGACCATTTTTCACCTTTCTGAAGCATGATGTAATGGGGGTTGTTATCTCTTTTGTCAAAAATCACCTGTTTTTGCTTGAACATGAAATGCCTCCAAATGGTATTTAATTCACTTACCGGGCCCCTGGAAGCATGAAAATCACTTTAAACATGCTAATTTTAGCTCTAAAACTGATGATCTACCTACAAATGTGAACTGACGTTCAAAAATAAAACATTTGAACACGGACCATTTTTCACCTTTCTGAAGCATGACGTAATGGGGGGGTGTTATCTCTTTTGTCAAAAATCACCTGTTTTTGCTTGAACATTAAATGCCTCCAAATGGTATTTAATTCACTTCCCGGGCCCCTGGAAGCATGAAAATCACTTTAAACATGCTAGTTTTAGCTCTAAAACTGATGATCTACCTACAAATGTGAACTGACGTTCAAAAATAAAACATTTGAAAACAGACCATTTTTCACCTTTCTGAAGCACGACGTAATGGGGGTGTTATCTCTTTTGTCAAAAATCACCTGTTTTTGCTTCAACATTAAATGCTTCCAAATGGTATTTAATTCACTTCCCGGCCCCTGGAAGCATGAAAATCACTTTAAACATGCTAATTTTAGCTCTAAAACTGATGATCTACCTACAAATGTGAACTGACGTTCAAAAATAAAACATTTGAAAACTGACCATTTTTCACCTTTCTGAAGCATGACGTAATGGGGGGGTGTTATCTCTTTTGTCAAAAATCACCTGTTTTTGCTTCAACATTAAATGCCTCCAAATGGTATTTAATTCACTTCCCGGGCCCCAGGAAGCATGAAAATCACTTTAAAGATGCTAATTTTAGCTCTTAAACTGATGATCTACCTACAAATGTGAACTGACGTTCAAAAATAAAACATTTGAAAACTGACCATTTTTCACCTTTCTGAAGCATGACGTAATGGGGGGGTGTAATCTCTTTTGTCAAAAATCACCTGTTTTTGCTTGAACATTAAATGCCTCCAAATGGTATTTAATTCACTTCCCGGGGTGAAGAAACACGTTTTGAGACCTCAGAGTGACTAAATTGGCCATTTTCATGCACTTTTAACCATTCCACAAATCTTGTGTTTAGGGCCCCTGGAAGCATGAAAATCACTTTAAACATGCTAATTTTAGCTCTTAAACTGATGATCTACCTACAAATGTGAACTGACGTTTAAAAATAAAACATTTGAAAACGGACCATTTTTCACCTTTCTGAAGCATGACGTAATGGGGGGGTGTTATCTCTTTTGTCAAAAATCACCTGTTTTTGCTTGAACATTAAATGCCTCCAAATGGTATTTAATTCACTTCCCGGGCCCCTGGAAGCATGAAAATCACTTTAAACATGCTAATTTTAGCTCTTAAACTGATGATCTACCTACAAATGTGAACTGACGTTCAAAAATAAAACATTTGAAAACGGACCATTTTTCTCCTTTCTGAAGCATGACGTAATGGGGGGGTGTTTTCTCTTTTGTCAAAAATCACCTGTTTTTTCTTGAACATTAAATGCCTCCAAATGGTATTTAATTCACTTCCCGGGATGAAGAAACACTTTTTGAGACCTCAGAGTGAGTAAATTGGCCATTTTCATGCACTTTTAACCATTCCACAAATCTTGTGTTTAGGGCCCCTGGAAGCATGAAAATCACTTTAAACATGGTAATTTTAGCTCTAAAACTGATGATCTACCTACAAATGTGAACTGACGTTCAAAAATAAAACAATTGAAAACGGACCATTTTTCACCTTTCTGAAGCATGACGTAATGTGGGGGTGTTATCTCTTTTGTCAAAAATCACCTGTTTTTGCTTGAACATTAAATGCCTCCAAATGGTATTTAATTCACTTACCGGGCCCCTGGAAGCATGAAAATCACTTTAAACATGCTAATTTTAGCTCTAAAACTGATGATCTACCTACAAATGTGAACTGACGTTCAAAAATAAAACATTTGAACACGGACCATTTTTCACCTTTCTGAAGCATGACGTAATGGGGGGGTGTTATCTCTTTTGTCAAAAATCAACAGTTTTTGCTTGAACATTAAATTCCTCCAAATGGTATTTAATTCACTTCCCGGGCCCCTGGAAGCATGAAAATCACTTTAAACATGCTAATTTTAGCTCTTAAACTGATGATCTACCTACAAATGTGAACTGACGTTCAAAAATAAAACATTTGAAAACGGACCATTTTTCTCTTTTCTGAAGCATGACGTAATGGGGGGGTGTTTTCTCTTTTGTCAAAAATCACCTGTTTTTTCTTGAACATTAAATGCCTCCAAATGATATGTAATTCACTTCCCGGGCCCCTGGAAGTATGAAAATCACTTTAAACATGCTAATTTTAGCTCTAAAACTGATGATCTACCTACAAATGTGAACTGACGTTTAAAAATAAAACATTTGAAAACGGACCATTTTTCACCTTTCTGAAGCATGACGTAATGGGGGGGTGTTATCTCTTTTGTCAAAAATCACCTGTTTTTGCTTGAACATTAAATGCCTCCAAATGGTATTTAATTCACTTCCCGGCCCCTGGAAGCATGAAAATCACTTTAAACATGCTAATTTTAGCTCTAAAACTGATGATCTACCTACAAATGTGAACTGACGTTCAAAAATAAAACATTTGAAAACTGACCATTTTTCACCTTTCTGAAGCATGACGTAATGGGGGGGTGTTATCTCTTTTGTCAAAAATCACCTGTTTTTGCTTCAACATTAAATTCCTCCAAATGGTATTTAATTCACTTCCCGGGCCCCTGGAAGCATGAAAATCACTTTAAACATGCTAATTTTAGCTCTTAAACTGATGATCTACCTACAAATGTGAACTGACGTTCAAAAATAAAACATTTGAAAACGGACCATTTTTCTCCTTTCTGAAGCATGACGTAATGGGGGGGTGTTTTCTCTTTTGTCAAAAATCACCTGTTTTTTCTTGAACATTAAATGCCTCCAAATGATATGTAATTCACTTCCCGGGCCCCTGGAAGCATGAAAATCACTTTAAACATGCTAATTTTAGCTCTTAAACTGATGATCTACCTACAAATGTGAACTGACGTTCAAAAATAAAACATTTGAAAACGGACCATTTTTCACCTTTCTGAAGCATGACGTAATGAGGGGGTGTTATCTCTTTTGTCAAAAATCACCTGTTTTTGCTTGAACATTAAATGCCTCCAAATGGTATTTAATTCACTTCCCGGGATGAAGAAACACTTTTTGAGACCTCAGAGTGAGTAAATTGGCCATTTTCATGCACTTTTAACCATTCCACAAATCTTGTGTTTAGGGCCCCTGGAAGCATGAAAATCACTTTAAACATGCTAATTTTAGCTCTTAAACTGATGATCTACCTACAAATGTGAACTGACGTTCAAAAATAAAACATTTGAAAACGGACCATTTTTCACCTTTCTGAAGCATGACGTAATGGGGGGGTGTTATCTCTTTTGTCAAAAATCACCTGTTTTTGCTTGAACATTAAATGCCTCCAAATGGTATTTAATTCACTTCCCGGGCCCCTGGAAGCATGAAAATCACTTTAAACATGCTAATTTTAGCTCTAAAACTAATGATCTACCTACAAATGTGAACTGACGTTCAAAAATAAAACATTTGAAAACGGACAATTTTTCACCTTTCTGAAGCATGACGTAATGGGGGGGTGTTATCTCTTTTGTCAAAAATCACCTGTTTTTGCTTCAACATTAAATGCCTCCAAATGGTATTTAATTCACTTCCCGGGCCCCAGGAAGCATGAAAATCACTTTACAGATGGTAATTTTAGCTCTTAAACTGATGATCTACCTACAAATGTGAACTGACGTTCGAAAATAAAACATTTGAAAACGGACCATTTTTCACCTTTCTGAAGCATGACGTAATGGGGGGGGTGTTATCTCTTTTGTCAAAAATCACCTGTTTTTGCTTGAACATTAAATGCCTCCAAATGGTATTTAATTCACTTCCCGGGCCCCTGGAAGCATGAAAATCACTTTAAACATGCTAATTTTAGCTCTTAAACTGATGATCTACCTACAAATGTGAACTGACGTTCAAAAATAAAACATTTGAAAACAGACCATTTTTCACCTTTCTGAAGCACGACGTAATGGGGGTGTTATCTCTTTTGTCAAAAATCACCTGTTTTTGCTTGAACATTAAGGGGCCTATTATGATTGCGGTGAATCCGCATCCTCGGGGCCGGCGGAAGCCACCGCCGGCCCGAGGATGCGGATTCACCGCTGCGGTGATTCACAAGACCCCCCGCCAGATTAGGATGGCAGGGGGGTCGTGAAGTCCGTACGCAGCTTTTCCGCCGCGGTCCAGCGGCGGAAAAGCTCTAATATGGAGGCGGTGTCTCTCAGACACCGTCCACCATATTAGGAAATGCTTAAAAACATTCTTTTCTGCGGCGGATTTTCCGCCGTGGATAAGCATGTGGAACTTCACTGCGGGGGCCCGTTGCGGGCCCCCAGGTGAAGGGGGGGTGGGGGGTGCACATGGGGGGTACCTATGGTACCCCCCTGCATTTGTATGCAGAGATTGGCAGGCACCGCGCGGTGCCTGCCGCATTCTGCATACAAATGCAAAGTATGCATTTTTAACATTGCGGCGGGTGCAGCTTGAAGCTGCACCCGCCGCAATGTTAAGGATTGAGGATGTGACCGCCACCGTGGCGGTCACATCCTAATCTTCACAGGGGGAACGCCTCTGCCCATGCGGACGTTCCCCCCTACTCTATGGTGGCGGACGGACTCAGGTCCGTCCGCCATCAGAATCGGCCCCTAAATGCCTCCAAATGGTATTTAATTCACTTCTAAGGCCCCTGGAAGCATGAAAATCACTTTAAGCATGCTAATTTTAGCTCTAAAACTGATCTACCTACAAATGTGAACTGACGTTCAAAAATAAAACATTTGAAAACGGACCATTTTTCACCTTTCTGAAGCATGACGTAATGAGGGGGTGTTATCTCTTTTGTCAAAAATCACCTGTTTTTGCTTGAACATTAAATGCCTCCAAATGGTATTTAATTCACTTCCCGGGATGAAGAAACACTTTTTGAGACCTCAGAGTGAGTAAATTGGCCATTTTCATGCACTTTTAACCATTCCACAAATCTTGTGTTTAGGGCCCCTGGAAGCATGAAAATCACTTTAAACATGCTAATTTTAGCTCTTAAACTGATGATCTACCTACAAATGTGAACTGACGTTCAAAATTAAAACATTTGAAAACTGACCATTTTTCACCTTTCTGAAGCATGACGTAATGGGGGGGTGTTATCTCTTTTGTCAAAAATCACCTGTTTTTGCTTGAACATTAAATGCCTCCAAATGGTATTTAATTCACTTCCCGGCCCCTGGAAGCATGAAAATCACTTTAAACATGCTAATTTTAGCTCGAAAACTGATGATCTACCTACAAATGTGAACTGACGTTCAAAAATAAAACATTTGAAAACTGACCATTTTTCACCTTTCTGAAGCATGACGTAATGGGGGGGGTGTTATCTCTTTTGTCAAAAATCACCTGTTTTTGCTTGAACATTAAATGCCTCCAAATGGTATTTAATTCACTTCCCGGCCCCTGGAAGCATGAAAATCACTTTAAACATGCTAATTTTAGCTCTAAAACTGATGATCTACCTACAAATGTGAACTGACGTTCAAAAATAAAACATTTGAAAACTGACCATTTTTCACCTTTCTGAAGCATGACGTAATGGGGGGGTGTTATCTCTTTTGTCAAAAATCACCTGTTTTTGCTTCAACATTAAATTCCTCCAAATGGTATTTAATTCACTTCCCGGGCCCCTGGAAGCATGAAAATCACTTTAAACATGCTAATTTTAGCTCTTAAACTGATGATCTACCTACAAATGTGAACTGACGTTCAAAAATAAAACATTTGAAAACGGACAATTTTTCTCCTTTCTGAAGCATGACGTAATGGGGGGTGTTTTCTCTTTTGTCAAAAATCACCTGTTTTTTCTTGAACATTAAATGTCTCCAAATGATATGTAATTCACTTCCCGGGCCCCTGGAAGCATGAAAATCACTTTAAACATGCTAATTTTAGCTCTTAAACTGATGATCTACCTACAAATGTGAACTGACGTTCAAAAATAAAACATTTGAAAACTGACCATTTTTCACCTTTGTGAAGCATGACTTAATGGGTGGGTGTTATCTCTTTTGTCAAATATCATCTGTTTTTTCTTGAACATTAAATGCCTCCAAATGATATTTAATTCAGTTCCTGGGCCCCTGGAAGCATGAAAATCACTTTAAACATGCTAATTTTAGCTCTAAAACTGATGATCTACCTACAAATGTGAACTGACGTTCAAAAATAAAACATTTGAAAACGGACCATTTTTCACCTTTCTGAAGCATGACGTAATGGGGGGGTGTTATCTCTTTTGTCAAAAATCACCTGTTTTTGCTTGAACATTAAATGCCTCCAAATGGTATTTAATTAACTTCCCGGGGTGAAGAAACACTTTTTGAGACCTCAGAGTGAGTAAATTGGCCATTTTCGTGCACTTTTAACCATTCCACAAATCTTGTGTTTAGGGCCCCTGGAAGCATGAAAATCACTTTAAACATGCTAATTTTAGCTCTAAAACTGATGATCTACCTACGAATGTGAACTGACGTTCAAAAATAAAACATTTGAAAACGGACCATTTTTCACCTTTCTGAAGCATGACGTAATGGGGGGGTGTTATCTCTTTTGTCAAAAATAACCTGTTTTTGCTTGAACATTAAATGCCTCCAAATGGTATTTAATTCACTTTCCGGGCCCCTGGAAGCAAAATCACTTTAAACATGCTAATTTTAGCTCTTAAACTGATGATCTACCTACAAATGTGAACTGACATTCAAAAATAAAACATTTGAAAACGGACCATTTTTCACCTTTCTGAAGCATGACGTAATGGGGGGGTGTTATGTCTTTTGTCAAAAATCACCTGTTTTTGCTTGAACATTAATTGCCTCCAAATGGTAATAAATTCAGTTCCCGGGGTGAAGAAACACTTTTTGAGACCTCAGAGTGAGTAAATTGGCCATTTTCATGCACTTTTAACCATTCCACAAATCTTGTGTTTAGAGCCCCTGGAAGCATGAAAATCACTTTAAACATGCTAATTTTAGCTCTTAAACTGATGATCTACCTACAAATGTGAACTGACGTTCAAAAATAAAACATTTGAAAACGGACCATTTTTCACCTTTCTGAAGCATGACGTAATGGGGGGGTGTTATCTCTTTTGTCAAAAATCACCTGTTTTTGCTTGAACATGAAATGCCTCTAAATGGTATTTAATTCACTTCCCGGGCCCCTGGAAGCATGAAAATCACTTTAAACATGCTAATTTTAGCTCTAAAACTGATGATCTACCTACAAATGTGAACTGACGTTCAAAAATAAAACATTTGAAAACGGACCATTTTTCACCTTTCTGACGCATGACGTAATGGGGGGGTCTTATCTCTTTTGTCAAAAATCACCTGTTTTTGCTTGAACATGAAATGCCTCTAAATGGTATTTAATTCACTTCCCGGGCCCCTGGAAGCATGAAAATCACTTTAAACATGCAAATTTTAGCTCTAAAACTGATGATCTACCTACAAATGTGAACTGACTTTCAAAAATAAAACATTTGAAAACGGACCATTTTTCACCTTTCTGAAGCATGACGTAATGGGGGGGTGTTATCTCTTTTGTCAAAAATCACCTGTTTTTACTTCAACATTAAATTCCTCCAAATGGTATTTAATTTACTTCCCGGGCCCCTGGAAGCATGAAAATCACTTTAAACATGCTAATTTTAGCTCTTAAACTGATGATCTACCTACAAATGTGAACTGACGTTCAAAAATAAAACATTTGAAAACAGACCATTTTTCACCTTTCTGAAGCATGACGTAATGGGGGGGTGTAATCTCTTTTGTCAAAAATCACCTGTTTTTGCTTGAACATTAAATGCCTACAAATGGTATTTAATTCACTTCTCGGGCTACTGGAAGCATGAAAATCACTTTAAGCATGCTAATTTTAGCTCTAAAACTGATGATCTACCTACAAATGTGAACTGACGTTCAAAAATAAAACATTTGAAAACGGACCATTTTTCACCTTTCTGAAGCATGACGTAATGGGGGGGTGTTATCTCTTTTGTCAAAAATCACCTGTTTTTGCTTGAACATTAAATGCCTCCAAATGGTATTTAATTCACTTCCCGGGATGAAGAAACACTTTTTGAGACCTCAGAGTGAGTAAATTGGCCATTTTCCTGCACTTTTAATCATTCCACAAATCTTGTGTTTAGGGCCCCTGGAAGCATGAAAATCACTTTAAACATGCTAATTTTAGCTCTTAAACTGATGATCTACCTACAAATGTGAACTGACGTTCAAAAATAAAACATTTGAAAACGGACCATTTTTCACCTTTCTGAAGCATGACGTAATGGGGGGGTGTTATCTCTTTTGTCAAAAAGCACCTGTTTTTGCTTGAACATGAAATGCCTCCAAATGGTATTTAATTCACTTCCCGGGCCCCTGGAAGCATGAAAATCACTTTAAACATGCTAATTTTAGCTCTAAAACTGATGATCTACCTACAAATGTGAACTGACGTTCAAAAATAAAACATTTGAAAATGGACCATTTTTCACCTTTCTGAAGCATGACGTAATGGGGGGGTGTTATCTCTTTTGTCAAAAATCACCTGTTTTTACTTCAACATTAAATTCCTCCAAATGGTATTTAATTCACTTCCCGGGCCCCTGGAAGCATGAAAATCACTTTAAACATGCTAATTTTAGCTCTTAAACTGATGATCTACCTACAAATGTGAACTGACGTTCGAAAATAAAACATTTGAAAACGGACCATTTTTCACCTTTCTGAAGCATGACGTAATGGGGGGGTGTTATCTCTTTTGTCAAAAATCACCTGTTTTTGCTTGAACATTAAATGCCTCCAAATGGTATTTAATTCACTTCCCGGGCCCGTGGAAGCATGAAAATCACTTTAAACATGCTAATTTTAGCTCTTAAACTGATGATCTACCTACAAATGTGAACTGACGTTCGAAAATAAAACATTTGAAAACTGACCATTTTTCACCTTTCTGAAGCATGACGTAATGGGGGGGGTGTTATCTCTTTTGTCAAAAATCACCGGTTTTTGCTTGAACATTAAATTCCTCCAAATGGTATTTAATTCACTTCCCGGCTCCCTGGAAGCATGAAAATCACTTTAAACATGCTAATTTTAGCTCTTAAACTGATGATCTACCTACAAATGTGAACTGACGTTCAAAAATAAAACATTTGAAAACGGACCATTTTTCACCTTTCTGAAGCATGACGTAATGGGGGGGTGTTATCTCTTTTGTCAAAAATCACCTGTTTTTTCTTGAACATTAAATGCCTCCAAATGATATTTAATTCACTTCCCGGGCCCCTGGAAGCATGAAAATCACTTTAAACATGCTAATTTTAGCTCTAAAACTGATGATCTACCTACAAATGTGAACTGACGTTCAAAAATAAAACATTTGAAAACTGACCATTTTTCACCTTTGTGAAGCATGACGTAATGGGTGGGTGTTATCTCTTTTGTCAAAAATCATCTGTTTTTTCTTGAACATTAAATGCCTCCAAATGATATTTAATTCAGTTCCTGGGCCCCTGGAAGCATGAAAATCACTTTAAACATGCTAATTTTAGCTCTAAAACTGATGATCTACCTACAAATGTGAACTGACGTTCAAAAATTTGAAAACGGACCATTTTTCACCTTTCTGAAGCATGACGTAATGGGGGGGTGTTATCTCTTTTGTCAAAAATAACCTGTTTTTGCTTGAACATTAAATGCCTCCAAATGGTATTTAATTCACTTTCCGGGCCCCTGGAAGCAAAATCACTTTAAACATGCTAATTTTAGCTCTTAAACTGATGATCTACCTACAAATGTGAACTGACGTTCAAAAATAAAACATTTGAAAACGGACCATTTTTCACCTTTCTGAAGCATGACGTAATGGGGGGTGTTATCTCTTTTGTCAAAAATCACCTGTTTTTGCTTGAACATTAAATGCCTCCAAATGGTAATAAATTCACTTCCCGGGGTGAAGAAACACTTTTTGAGACCTCAGAGTGAGTAAATTGGCCATTTTCATGCACTTTTAACCATTCCACAAATCTTGTGTTTAGAGCCCCTGGAAGCATGAAAATCACTTTAAACATGCTAATTTTAGCTCTTAAACTGATGATCTACCTACAAATGTAAACTGACGTTCAAAAATAAAACATTTGAAAACGGACCATTTTTCACCTTTCTGAAGCATGACGTAATGGGGGGGTGTTATCTCTTTTGTCAAAAATCACCTGTTTTTGCTTGAACATTAAATTCCTCCAAATGGTATTTAATTCACTTCCCGGGCCCCTGGAAGCATGAAACTCACTTTAAACATGCTAATTTTAGCTCTTAAACTGATGATCTACCTACAAATGTGAACTGACGTTCAAAAATAAAACATTTGAAAACGGACCATTTTTCACCTTTCTGAAGCATGACGTAATGGGGGGGTGTTATCTCTTTTGTCAAAAATCACCTGTTTTTGCTTGAACATTAAATGCCTCCAAATGGTATTTAATTCACTTCCGGGGCCCCTGGAAGCATGAAAATCACTTTAAACATGCTAATTTTAGCTCTAAAACTGATGATCTACCTACAAATGTGAACTGACGTTCAAAAATAAAACATTTGAAAACGGACCATTTTTCACCTTTCTGAAGCATGACGTAATGGGGGGGGGTGTTATCTCTTTTGTCAAAAATCACCTGTTTTTACTTCAACATTAAATTCCTCCAAATGGTATTTAATTCACTTCCCGGGCCCCTGGAAGCATGAAAATCACTTTAAACATGCTAATTTTAGCTCTTAAACTGATGATCTACCTACAAATGTGAACTGATGTTCGAAAATAAAACATTTGAAAACGGACCATTTTTCACCTTTCTGAAGCATGACGTAATGGGGGGGTGTTATCTCTTTTGTCAAAAATCATCTGTTTTTTCTTGAACATTAAATGCCTCCAAATGATATTTAATTCAGTTCCCGGTCCCCTGGAAGCTTGAAAATCACTTTAAACATGCTAATTTTAGCTCTAAAACTGATGATCTACCTACAAATGTGAACTGACGTTCAAAAATTTGAAAACGGACCATTTTTCACCTTTCTGAAGCATGACGTAATGGGGGGGTGTTATCTCTTTTGTCAAAAATCACCTGTTTTTGCTTGAACATTCAATGCCTCCAAATGGTATTTAATTCACTTCCCGGGGTGAAGAAACACTTTTTGAGACCTCAGAGTGAGTAAATTGGCCATTTTCATGCACTTTTAACCATTCCACAAATCTTGTGTTTAGGGCCCCTGGAAGCATGAAAATCACTTTAAACATGCTAATTTTAGCTCTAAAACTGATGATCTACCTACAAATGTGAACTTACGTTCAAAAATAAAACATTTGAAAACGGACCATTTTTCACCTTTCTGAAGCATGATGTAATGGGGGGGTGTTATCTCTTTTGTCAAAAATCACCTGTTTTTGCTTGAACATTAAATGCCTCCAAATGGTATTTAATTCACTTCCCGGGGTGAAGAAACACTTTTTGAGACCTCAGAGTGAGTAAATTGGCCATTTTCGTGCACTTTTAACCATTCCACAAATCTTGTGTTTAGGGCCCCTGGAAGCATGAAAATCACTTTAAACATGCTAATTTTAGCTCTAAAACTGATGATCTACCTACAAATGTGAACTGACGTTCAAAAATAAAACATTTGAAAACGGACCATTTTTCACCTTTCTGAAGCATGACGTAATGGGGGGGTGTTATCTCTTTTGTCAAAAATAACCTGTTTTTGCTTGAACATTAAATGCCTCCAAATGGTATTTAATTCACTTTCCGGGCCCCTGGAAGCAAAATCACTTTAAACATGCTAATTTTAGCTCTTAAACTGATGATCTACCTACAAATGTGAACTGACGTTCAAAAATAAAACATTTGAAAACGGACCATTTTTCACCTTTCTCAAGCATGACGTAATGGGGGGTGTTATCTCTTTTGTCAAAAATCACCTGTTTTTGCTTGAACATTAATTGCCTCCAAATGGTAATAAATTCACTTCCCGGGGTGAAGAAACACTTTTTGAGACCTCAGAGTGAGTAAATTGGCCATTTTCATGCACTTTTAACCATTCCACAAATCTTGTGTTCAGAGCCCCTGGAAGCATGAAAATCACTTTAAACATGCTAATTTTAGCTCTTAAACTGATGATCTACCTACAAATGTAAACTGACGTTCAAGAATAAAACATTTGAAAACGGACCATTTTTCACCTTTCTGAAGCATGACGTAATGGGGGGGTGTTATCTCTTTTGTCAAAAATCACCTGTTTTTGCTTGAACATTAAATTCCTCCAAATGGTATTTAATTCACTTCCCGGGCCCCTGGAAGCATGAAAATCACTTTAAACATGCTAATTTTAGCTCTTAAACTGATGATCTACCTACAAATGTGAACTGACGTTCAAAAATAAAACATTTGAAAACGGACCATTTTTCACCTTTCTGAAGCATGACGTAATGGGGGGGTGTTATCTCTTTTGTCAAAAATCACCTGTTTTTGCTTGAACATTAAATGCCTCCAAATGGTATTTAATTCACTTCCCGGGCCCCTGGAAGCATGAAAATCACTTTAAACATGCTAATTTTAGCTCTAAAACTGATGATCTACCTACAAATGTGAACTGACGTTCAAAAATAAAACATTTGAAAACGGACCATTTTTCACCTTTCTGAAGCATGACGTAATGGGGGGGGTGTTATCTCTTTTGTCAAAAATCACCTGTTTTTACTTCAACATTAAATTCCTCCAAATGGTATTTAATTCACTTCCCGGGCCCCTGGAAGCATGAAAATCACTTTAAACATGCTAATTTTAGCTCTTAAACTGATGATCTACCTACAAATGTGAACTGATGTTCGAAAATAAAACATTTGAAAACGGACCATTTTTCACCTTTCTGAAGCATGACGTAATGGGGGGGGTGTTATCTCTTTTGTCAAAAATCATCTGTTTTTTCTTGAACATTAAATGTCTCCAAATGATATTTAATTCAGTTGCCGGGCCCCTGGAAGCATGAAAATCACTTTAAACATGCTAATTTTAGCTCTAAAACTGATGATCTACCTACAAATATGAACTGACGTTCAAAAATAAAAACATTTGAAAACGGACCATTTTTCACCTTTCTGAAGCATGACGTAATGGGGGGGTGTTATCTCTTTTGTCAAAAATCACCTGTTTTTGCTTGAACATTAAATGCCTCCAAATGGTATTTAATTCACTTCCCGGGGTGAAGAAACACTTTTTGAGACCTCAGAGTGAGTAAATTGGCCATTTTCATGCACTTTTAACCATTCCACAAATCTTGTGTTTAGGGCCCCTGGAAGCATGAAAATCACTTTAAACATGCTAATTTTAGCTCTAAAACTGATGATCCACCTACAAATGTGAACTGACGTTCAAAAATAAAACATTTGAAAACGGACCATTTTTCACCTTTCTGAAGCATGACGTAATGGGGGGTGTTATCTCTTTTGTCAAAAATCACCTGTTTTTGCTTGAACATTAAATGCCTCCAAATGGTATTTAATTCACTTTCCGGGCCCCTGGAAGCAAAATCACTTTAAACATGCTAATTTTAGCTCTTAAACTGATGATCTACCTACAAATGTGAACTGACGTTCAAAAATAAAACATTTGAAAACGGACCATTTTTCACCTTTCTGAAGCATGACGTAATGGGGGGGTGTTATCTCTCTTGTCAAAAATCACCTGTTTTTGCTTGAACATTAAATGCCTCCAAATGGTAATAAATTCACTTCCCGGGGTGAAGAAACACTTTTTGAGACCTCAGAGTGAGTAAATTGGCCATTTTCATGCACTTTTAACCATTCCACAAATCTTGTGTTTAGAGCCCCTGGAAGCATGAAAATCACTTTAAACATGCTAATTTTAGCTCTTAAACTGATGATCTACCTACAAATGTGAACTGACGTTCAAAAATAAAACATTTGAAAACGGACCATTTTTCACCTTTCTGAAGCATGACGTAATGGGGGGTGTTATCTCTTTTGTCAAAAATCACCTGTTTTTGCTTGAACATTAAATTCCTCCAAATGGTATTTAATTCACTTCCCGGGCCCCTGGAAGCATGAAAATCACTTTAAACATGCTAATTTTAGCTCTAAAACTGATGATCTACCTACAAATGTGAACTGACGTTCAAAAATAAAACATTTGAAAACGGACCATTTTTCACCTTTCTGAAGCATGACGTAATGGGGGGGTGTAATCTCTTTTGTCAAAAATCACCTGTTTTTGCTTGAACATTAAATGCCTCCAAATGGTATTTAATTCACTTCCCGGGGTGAAGAAACACTTTTTGAGACCTCAGAGTGAGTAAATTGGCCATTTTCATGCACTTTTAACCATTCCACAAATCTTGTGTTTAGGGCCCCTGGAAGCATGAAAATCACTTTAAACATGCTAATTTTAGCTCTAAAACTGATGATCTACCTACAAATGTGAACTGACGTTCAAAAATAAAACATTTGAAAACGGACCATTTTTCACCTTTCTGAAGCATGACGTAATGGGGGGGGGTGTTATCTCTTTTGTCAAAAATCACCTGTTTTTGCTTGAACATTAAATGCCTCCAAATGGTATTTAATTCACTTTCCGGGCCCCTGGAAGCAAAATCACTTTAAACATGCTAATTTTAGCTCTTAAACTGATGATCTACCTACAAATGTGAACTGACGTTCAAAAATAAAACATTTGAAAACGGACCATTTTTCACCTTTCTGAAGCATGACGTAATGGGGGGGTGTTATCTCTCTTGTCAAAAATCACCTGTTTTTGCTTGAACATTAAATGCCTCCAAATGGTAATAAATTCACTTCCCGGGGTGAAGAAACACTTTTTGAGACCTCAGAGTGAGTAAATTGGCCATGTTCATGCACTTTTAACCATTCCACAAATCTTGTGTTTAGAGCCCCTGGAAGCATGAAAATCACTTTAAACATGCTAATTTTAGCTCTTAAACTGATGATCTACCTACAAATGTGAACTGACGTTCAAAAATAAAACATTTGAAAACGGACCATTTTTCACCTTTCTGAAGCATGACGTAATGGGGGGGTGTTATCTCTTTTGTCAAAAATCACCTGTTTTTGCTTGAACATTAAATTCCTCCAAATGGTATTTAATTCACTTCCCGGGCCCCTGGAAGCATGAAAATCACTTTAAACATGCTAATTTTAGCTCTAAAACTGATGATCTACCTACAAATGTGAACTGACGTTCAAAAATAAAACATTTGAAAACGGACCATTTTTCACCTTTCTGAAGCATGACGTAATGGGGGGTTGTTATCTCTTTTGTCAAAAATCACCTGTTTTTGCTTGCACATTAAATGCCTCCAAATGATATTTAATTCACTTCCCGGGCCCCTGGAAGCATGAAAATCACTTTAAACATGCTAATTTTAGCTCTAAAACTGATGATCTACCTACAAATGTGAACTGACGTTCAAAAATAAAACATTTGAAAACTGACCATTTTTCACCATTCTGAAGCATGACGTAATGGGGGGGTGTTATCCATTTTGTCAAAAATCACCTGTTTTTGCTTGAACATTAAATGCCTCCAAATGGTATTTAATTCACTTCCCGGGGTGAAGAAACACTTTTTGAGACCTCAGAGTGAATAAATTGGCCATTTTCATGCACTTTTAACCATTCCACAAATCTTGTGTTTAGGGCCCCTGGAAGCATGAAAATCACTTTAAACATGCTAATTTTAGCTTTAAAACTGATGATCTACCTACAAATGTGAACTGACGTTCAAAAATAAAACATTTGAAAACGGACCATTTTTCACCTTTCTGAAGCATGACGTAATGGGGGGGAGTTATCTCTTTTGTCAAAAATCACCTGTTTTTACTTCAACATTAAATTCCTCCAAATGGTATTTAATTCACTTCCCGGGCCCCTGGAAGCATGAAAATCACTTTAAACATGCTAATTTTAGCTCTTAAACTGAAGATCTACCTACAAATGTGAACTGACGTTCGAAAATAAAACATTTGAAAACTGACCATTTTTCACCTTTCTGAAGCATGACGGAATGGGGGGGTGTTATCTCTTTTGTCAAAAATCACCTGTTTTTGCTTGAACATTAAATGCCTCCAAATGGTATTTAATTCACTTCCCGGGCCCCTGGAAGCATGAAAACCACTTTAAACATGCTAATTTTAGCTCTTAAACTGATGATCTACCTACAAATGTGAACTGACGTTCGAAAATAAAACATTTGAAAACTGACCATTTTTCACCTTTCTGAAGCATGACATAATGGGGGGGGTGTTATCTCTTTTGTCAAAAATCACCTGTTTTTGCTTGAACATTAAATGGCTCCAAATGGTATTTAATTCAGTTCCCGGGCCCCTGGAAGCATGAAAATCACTTTAAACATGCTAATTTAAGCTCTAAAACTGATGATCTACCTACAAATGTGAACTGACGTTCAAAAATAAAACATTTGAAAACTGACCATTTTTCACCTTTCTGAAGCATGACGTAATGGGGGGGTGTTATCTCTTTTGTCAAAAATCACCGGTTTTTGCTTGAACATTAAATTCCTCCAAATGGTATTTAATTCACTTCCCGGGCCCCTGGAAGCATGAAAATCACTTTAAACATGCTAATTTTAGCTCTTAAACTGATGATCTACCTACAAATGTGAACTGACGTTCAAAAATAAAACATTTGAAAACTGACCATTTTTCACCTTTCTGAAGCATGACGTAATGGGGGGTGTTATCTCTTTTGTCAAAAATCACCTGTTTTTTCTTGAACATTAAATGCCTCCAAATGATATTTAATTCACTTCCCGGGCCCCTGGAAGCATGAAAATCACTTTAAACATACTAATTTTAGCTCTTAAACTGATGATCTACCTACAAATGTGAACTGACGTTCGAAAATAAAACTTTTGAAAACGGACCATTTTTCACCTTTCTGAAGCATGACGTAATGGGGGGGTGTTATCTCTTTTGTCAAAAATCACCTGTTTTTGCTTGAACATTAAATGCCTCCAAATGGTATTTAATTCACTTCCCGGGCCCCTGGAAGCATGAAAATCACTTTAAACATGCTAATTTTAGCTCTTAAACTGATGATCTACCTACAAATGTGAACTGACGTTCGAAAATAAAACATTTGAAAACGGACCATTTTTCACCTTTCTGAAGCATGACGTAATGGGGGGGTGTTATCTCTTTTGTCAAAAATCACCTGTTTTTGCTTGAACATTAAATGCCTCCAAATGGTATTTAATTCACTTCCCGGGCCCCTGGAAGCATGAAAATCATTTTAAACATGCTAATTTTAGCTCTTAAACTGATGATCTACCTACAAATGTGAACTGACGTTCAAAAATAAAACATTTGAAAACGGACCATTTTTCACCTTTCTGAAGCATGACGTAATGGGGGGGTGTTATCTCTTTTGTCAAAAATCACCTGTTTTTTCTTGAACATTAAATGCCTCCAAATAATATTTAATTCACTTCCCGGGCCCCTGGAAGTATGAAAATCACTTTAAACATGCTAATTTTAGCTCTAAAACTGATGATCTACCTACAAATGTGAACTGACGTTCAAAAATAAAACATTTGAAAACGGACCATTTTTCACCTTTCTGAAGCATGACGTAATGGGGGGGTGTTATCTCTTTTGTCAAAAATCACCTGTTTTTGCTTGAACATTAAATGCCTCCAAATGGTATTTAATTCACTTCCCGGGCCCCTGGAAGCATGAAAATCACTTTAAACATGCTAATTTTAGCTCTTAAACTGATGATCTACCTACAAATGTGAACTGACGTTCGGAAATAAAACATTTGAAAACGGACAATTTTTCACCTTTCTGAAGCATGACGTAATGGGGGGGTGTTATCTCTTTTGTCAAAAATCACCTGTTTTTGCTTGAACATTAAATGCCTCCAAATGGTATTTAATTCACTTCCCGGGGTGAAGAAACACTTTTTGAGACCTCAGAGTGAATAAATTGGCCATTTTCATGCACTTTTAACCATTCCACAAATCTTGTGTTTAGGGCCCCTGGAAGCATGAAAATCACTTTAAACATGCTAATTTTAGCTCTAAAACTGATGATCTACCTACAAATGTGAACTGACGTTCAAAATAAAACATTTGAAAACGGACCATTTTTCACCTTTCTGAAGCATGACGTAATGGGGGGGTGTTATCTCTTTTGTCAAAAATCACCTGTTTTTACTTCAACATTAAATTCCTCCAAATGGTATTTAATTCAGTTCCCGGGCCCCTGGAAGCATGAAAATCACTTTAAACATGCTAATTTTAGCTCTAAAACTGATGATCTACCTACAAATGTGAACTGACGTTCGAAAATAAAACATTTGAAAACGGACCATTTTTCACCTTTCTGAAGCATGACGTAATGGGGGGGTGTTATCTCTTTTGTCAAAAATCACCTGTTTTTGCTTGAACATTAAATGCCTCCAAATGGTATTTAATTCACTTCCCGGGGTGAAGAAACACTTTTTGAGACCTCAGAGTGAGTAAATTGGCCATTTTCGTGCACTTTTAACCATTCCACAAATCTTGTGTTTAGGGCCCCTGGAAGCATGAAAATCACTTTAAACATGCTAATTTTAGCTCTAAAACTGATGATCTACCTACAAATGTGAACTGACGTTCAAAAATAAAACATTTGAAAACGGACCATTTTTCACCTTTCTGAAGCATGACGTAATGGGGGGTGTTATCTCTTTTGTCAAAAATCACCTGTTTTTGCTTGAACATTAAATGCCTCCAAATGATATTTAATTCACTTCCCGGGCCCCTGGAAGCATGAAAATCACTTTAAACATGCTAATTTTAGCTCTTAAACTGATGATCTACCTACAAATGTGAACTGACGTTCAAAAATAAAACATTTGAAAACGGACCATTTTTCTCCTTTCTGAAGCATGACGTAATGGGGGGGTGTTTTCTCTTTTGTCAAAAATCACCTGTTTTTTCTTGAACATTAAATGCCTCCAAATGGTATTTAATTCACTTCCCGGGATGAAGAAACACTTTTTGAGACCTCAGAGTGAGTAAATTGGCCATTTTCATGCACTTTTAACCATTCCACAAATCTTGTGTTTAGGTCCCCTGGAAGCATGAAAATCACTTTAAACATGGTAATTTTAGCTCTAAAACTGATGATCTACCTACAAATGTGAACTGACGTTCAAAAATAAAACATTTGAAAACGGACCATTTTTCACCTTTCTGAAGCATGACGTAATGTGGGGGTGTTATCTCTTTTGTCAAAAATCACCTGTTTTTGCTTGAACAATAAATGCCTCCAAATGGTATTTAATTCACTTCCCGGGCCCCTGGAAGCATGAAAATCACTTTAAACATGCTAATGTTAGCTCTAAAACTGATGATCTACCTACAAATGTGAACTGACGTTCAAAAATAAAACATTTGAAAACGGACCATTTTTCACCTTTCTGAAGCATGACGTAATGGGGGGGTGTTATCTCTTTTGTCAAAAATCACCTGTTTTTGCTTGAACATTAAATGCCTCCAAATGGTATTTAATTCACTTCCCGGGGTGAAGAAACACGTTTTGAGACCTCAGAGTGACTAAATTGGCCATTTTCATGCACTTTTAACCATTCCACAAATCTTGTGTTTAGGGCCCCTGGAAGCATGAAAATCACTTTAAACATGCTAATTTTAGCTCTTAAACTGATGATCTACCTACAAATGTGAACTGACATTTAAAAATAAAACATTTGAAAACGGACCATTTTTCACCTTTCTGAAGCATGACGTAATGGGGGGGTGTTATCTCTTTTGTCAAAAATTACCTGTTTTTGCTTGAACATTAAATGCCTCCAAATGGTATTTAATTCACTGCCCCGGGTGAAGAAACACTTTTTGAGACCTCAGAGTGAGTAAATTGGCCATTTTCATGCACTTTTAACCATTCCACAAATCTTGTGTTTAGGGCCCCTGGAAGCATGAAAATCACTTTAAACATGCTAATTTTAGCTCTTAAACTGATGATCTACCTACAAATGTGAACTGACGTTCAAAATTAAAACATTTGAAAACGGACCATTTTTCACCTTTCTGAAGCATGACGTAATGGGGGGGGGGTGTTATCTCTTTTGTCAAAAATCACCTGTTTTTGCTTGAAAATGAAATGCCTCCAAATGGTATTTAATTCACTTCCCGGGCCCCTGGAAGCATGAATATCACTTTAAACATGCTAATTTTAGCTCTTAAACTGATGATCTACCTACAAATGTGAACTGACGTTCAAAAATAAAACATTTGAAAACGGACCAATTTTCACCTTTCTGAAGCATGACGTAATGGGGGGGTGTTATCTCTTTTGTCAAAAATCACCTGTTTTTGCTTGAACATTAAATGCCTCAAAATGGTAATAAATTCACTTCCCGGGGTGAAGAAACACTTTTTGAGACCTCAGAGTGAGTAAATTGGCCATTTTCATGCACTTTTAACCATTCCACAAATCTTGTGTTTAGAGCCCCTGGAAGCATGAAAATCACTTTAAACATGCTAATTTTAGCTCTTAAACTGATGATCTACCTACAAATGTGAACTGACGTTCAATAATTAAACATTTGAAAACGGACCATTTTTCACCTTTCTGAAGCATGATGTAATGGGGGTTGTTATCTCGTTTGTCAAAAATCACCTGTTTTTGCTTGAACATGAAATGCCTCCAAATGGTATTTAATTCACTTACCGGGCCCCTGGAAGCATGAAAATCACTTTAAACATGCTAATTTTAGCTCTAAAACTGATGATCTACCTACAAATGTGAACTGACGTTCAAAAATAAAACATTTGAACACGGACCATTTTTCACCTTTCTGAAGCATGACGTAATGGGGGGGTGTTATCTCTTTTGTCAAAAATCAACAGTTTTTGCTTGAACATTAAATTCCTCCAAATGGTATTTAATTCACTTCCCGGGCCCCTGGAAGCATGAAAATCACTTTAAACATGCTAATTTTAGCTCTTAAACTGATGATCTACCTACAAATGTGAACTGACGTTCAAAAATAAAACATTTGAAAACGGACCATTTTTCTCTTTTCTGAAGCATGACGTAATGGGGGGGTGTTTTCTCTTTTGTCAAAAATCACCTGTTTTTTCTTGAACATTAAATGCCTCCAAATGATATGTAATTCACTTCCCGGGCCCCTGGAAGTATGAAAATCACTTTAAACATGCTAATTTTAGCTCTAAAACTGATGATCTACCTACAAATGTGAACTGACGTTTAAAAATAAAACATTTGAAAACGGACCATTTTTCACCTTTCTGAAGCATGACGTAATGGGGGGGTGTTATCTCTTTTGTCAAAAATCACCTGTTTTTGCTTGAACATTAAATGCCTCCAAATGGTATTTAATTCACTTCCCGGCCCCTGGAAGCATGAAAATCACTTTAAACATGCTAATTTTAGCTCTAAAACTGATGATCTACCTACAAATGTGAACTGACGTTCAAAAATAAAACATTTGAAAACTGACCATTTTTCACCTTTCTGAAGCATGACGTAATGGGGGGGTGTTATCTCTTTTGTCAAAAATCACCTGTTTTTGCTTCAACATTAAATTCCTCCAAATGGTATTTAATTCACTTCCCGGGCCCCTGGAAGCATGAAAATCACTTTAAACATGCTAATTTTAGCTCTTAAACTGATGATCTACCTACAAATGTGAACTGACGTTCAAAAATAAAACATTTGAAAACGGACCATTTTTCTCCTTTCTGAAGCATGACGTAATGGGGGGGTGTTTTCTCTTTTGTCAAAAATCACCTGTTTTTTCTTGAACATTAAATGCCTCCAAATGATATGTAATTCACTTCCCGGGCCCCTGGAAGCATGAAAATCACTTTAAACATGCTAATTTTAGCTCTTAAACTGATGATCTACCTACAAATGTGAACTGACGTTCAAAAATAAAACATTTGAAAACGGACCATTTTTCACCTTTCTGAAGCATGACGTAATGAGGGGGTGTTATCTCTTTTGTCAAAAATCACCTGTTTTTGCTTGAACATTAAATGCCTCCAAATGGTATTTAATTCACTTCCCGGGATGAAGAAACACTTTTTGAGACCTCAGAGTGAGTAAATTGGCCATTTTCATGCACTTTTAACCATTCCACAAATCTTGTGTTTAGGGCCCCTGGAAGCATGAAAATCACTTTAAACATGCTAATTTTAGCTCTTAAACTGATGATCTACCTACAAATGTGAACTGACGTTCAAAAATAAAACATTTGAAAACGGACCATTTTTCACCTTTCTGAAGCATGACGTAATGGGGGGGTGTTATCTCTTTTGTCAAAAATCACCTGTTTTTGCTTGAACATTAAATGCCTCCAAATGGTATTTAATTCACTTCCCGGGCCCCTGGAAGCATGAAAATCACTTTAAACATGCTAATTTTAGCTCTAAAACTAATGATCTACCTACAAATGTGAACTGACGTTCAAAAATAAAACATTTGAAAACGGACAATTTTTCACCTTTCTGAAGCATGACGTAATGGGGGGGTGTTATCTCTTTTGTCAAAAATCACCTGTTTTTGCTTCAACATTAAATGCCTCCAAATGGTATTTAATTCACTTCCCGGGCCCCAGGAAGCATGAAAATCACTTTACAGATGGTAATTTTAGCTCTTAAACTGATGATCTACCTACAAATGTGAACTGACGTTCGAAAATAAAACATTTGAAAACGGACCATTTTTCACCTTTCTGAAGCATGACGTAATGGGGGGGGGGGTGTTATCTCTTTTGTCAAAAATCACCTGTTTTTGCTTGAACATTAAATGCCTCCAAATGGTATTTAATTCACTTCCCGGGCCCCTGGAAGCATGAAAATCACTTTAAACATGCTAATTTTAGCTCTTAAACTGATGATCTACCTACAAATGTGAACTGACGTTCAAAAATAAAACATTTGAAAACAGACCATTTTTCACCTTTCTGAAGCACGACGTAATGGGGGTGTTATCTCTTTTGTCAAAAATCACCTGTTTTTGCTTGAACATTAAGGGGCCTATTATGATTGCGGTGAATCCGCATCCTCGGGGCCGGCGGAAGCCACCGCCGGCCCGAGGATGCGGATTCACCGCTGCGGTGATTCACAAGACCCCCCGCCAGATTAGGATGGCAGGGGGGTCGTGAAGTCCGTACGCAGCTTTTCCGCCGTGGTCCCGCGGCGGAAAAGCTCTAATATGGAGGCGGTGTCTCTCAGACACCGTCCACCATATTAGGAAATGCTTAAAAACATTCTTTTCTGCGGCGGATTTTCCGCCGTGGATAAGCATGTGGAACTTCACTGCGGGGGCCCGTTGCGGGCCCCCAGGTGAAGGGGGGGTGGGGGGTGCACATGGGGGGTACCTATGGTACCCCCCTGCATTTGTATGCAGAGATTGGCAGGCACCGCGCGGTGCCTGCCGCATTCTGCATACAAATGCAAAGTATGCATTTTTAACATTGCGGCGGGTGCAGCTTGAAGCTGCACCCGCCGCAATGTTAAGGATTGAGGATGTGACCGCCACCGTGGCGGTCACATCCTAATCTTCACAGGGGGAACGCCTCTGCCCATGCGGACGTTCCCCCCTACTCTATGGTGGCGGACGGACTCAGGTCCGTCCGCCATCAGAATCGGCCCCTAAATGCCTCCAAATGGTATTTAATTCACTTCTAAGGCCCCTGGAAGCATGAAAATCACTTTAAGCATGCTAATTTTAGCTCTAAAACTGATCTACCTACAAATGTGAACTGACGTTCAAAAATAAAACATTTGAAAACGGACCATTTTTCACCTTTCTGAAGCATGACGTAATGAGGGGGTGTTATCTCTTTTGTCAAAAATCACCTGTTTTTGCTTGAACATTAAATGCCTCCAAATGGTATTTAATTCACTTCCCGGGGTGAAGAAACACTTTTTGAGACCTCAGAGTGAATAAATTGGCCATTTTCATGCACTTTTAACCATTCCACAAATCTTGTGTTTAGGGCCCCTGGAAGCATGAAAATCACTTTAAACATGCTAATTTTAGCTCTAAAACTGATGATCTACCTACAAATGTGAACTGACGTTCAAAAATAAAACATTTGAAAACGGACCATTTTTCACCTTTCTGAAGCATGACGTAATGGGGGGGTGTTATCTCTTTTGTCAAAAATCACCTGTTTTTGCTTGAACATTAAATGCCTCCAAATGGTATTTAATTCACTTCCCGGGCCCCTGGAAGCATGAAAATCACTTTAAACATGCTAATTTTAGCTCTTAAACTGATGATCTACCTACAAATGTGAACTGACGTTCGGAAATAAAACATTTGAAAACGGACAATTTTTCACCTTTCTGAAGCATGACGTAATGGGGGGGGTGTTATCTCTTTTGTCAAAAATCACCTGTTTTTGCTTGAACATTAAATGCCTCCAAATGGTATTTAATTCACTTCCCGGGGTGAAGAAACACTTTTTGAGACCTCAGAGTGAATAAATTGGCCATTTTCATGCACTTTTAACCATTCCACAAATCTTGTGTTTAGGGCCCCTGGAAGCATGAAAATCACTTTAAACATGCTAATTTTAGCTCTAAAACTGATGATCTACCTACAAATGTGAACTGACGTTCAAAATAAAACATTTGAAAACGGACCATTTTTCACCTTTCTGAAGCATGACGTAATGGGGGGGTGTTATCTCTTTTGTCAAAAATCACCTGTTTTTACTTCAACATTAAATTCCTCCAAATGGTATTTAATTCACTTCCCGGGCCCCTGGAAGCATGAAAATCACTTTAAACATGCTAATTTTAGCTCTTAAACTGATGATCTACCTACAAATGTGAACTGACGTTCGAAAATAAAACATTTGAAAACGGACCATTTTTCACCTTTCTGAAGCATGACGTAATGGGGGGGTGTTATCTCTTTTGTCAAAAATCACCTGTTTTTGCTTGAACATTAAATGCCTCCAAATGGTATTTAATTCACTTCCCGGGCCCGTGGAAGCATGAAAATCACTTTAAACATGCTAATTTTAGCTCTTAAACTGATGATCTACCTACAAATGTGAACTGACGTTCAAAAATAACACATTTGAAAATGGACCATTTTTCACCTTTCTGAAGCATGACGTAATGGGGGGGTGTTATCTCTTTTGTCAAAAATCACCTGTTTTTTCTTGAACATTAAATGCCTCCAAATGATATTTAATTCACTTCCCGGGCCCCTGGAAGCATGAAAATCACTTTAAACATGCTAATTTTAGCTCTAAAACTGATGATCTACCTACAAATGTGAACTGACGTTCAAAAATAAAACATTTGAAAACTGACCATTTTTCACCTTTGTGAAGCATGACGTAATGGGTGGGTGTTATCTCTTTTGTCAAAAATCATCTGTTTTTTCTTGAACATTAAATGCCTCCAAATGATATTTAATTCAGTTCCCGGGCCCCTGGAAGCATGAAAATCACTTTAAACATGCTAATTTTAGCTCTAAAACTGATGATCTACCTACAAATGTGAACTGACGTTCAAAAATAAAACATTTGAAAACGGACCATTTTTCACCTTTCTGAAGCATGACATAATGGGGGGGTGTTATCTCTTTTGTCAAAAATCACCTGTTTTTGCTTGAACATTAAATGCCTCCAAATGGTATTTAATTCACTTCCCGGGGTGAAGAAACACTTTTTGAGACCTCAGAGTGAGTAAATTGGCCATTTTCGTGCACTTTTAACCATTCCACAAATCTTGTGTTTAGGGCCCCTGGAAGCATGAAAATCACTTTAAACATGCTAATTTTAGCTCTAAAACTGATGATCTACCTACAAATGTGAACTGACGTTCAAAAATAAAACATTTGAAAACGGACCATTTTTCACCTTTCTGAAGCATGACGTAATGGGGGGTGTTATCTCTTTTGTCAAAAATCACCTGTTTTTGCTTGAACATTAAATGCCTCCAAATGGTATTTAATTCACTTCCCGGGCCCCTGGAAGCATGAAAATCACTTTAAACATGCTAATTTTAGCTCTTAAACTGATGATCTACCTACAAATGTGAACTGACGTTCAAAAATAAAACATTTGAAAACGGACCATTTTTCTCCTTTCTGAAGCATGACGTAATGGGGGGGTGTTTTCTCTTTTGTCAAAAATCACCTGTTTTTTCTTGAACATTAAATGCCTCCAAATGGTATTTAATTCACTTCCCGGGATGAAGAAACACTTTTTGAGACCTCAGAGTGAGTAAATTGGCCATTTTCATGCACTTTTAACCATTCCACAAATCTTGTGTTTAGGGCCCCTGGAAGCATGAAAATCACTTTAAACATGGTAATTTTAGCTCTAAAACTGATGATCTACCTACAAATGTGAACTGACGTTCAAAAATAAAACATTTGAAAACGGACCATTTTTCACCTTTCTGAAGCATGACGTAATGTGGGGGTGTTATCTCTTTTGTCAAAAATCACCTGTTTTTGCTTGAACAATAAATGCCTCCAAATGGTATTTAATTCACTTCCCGGGCCCCTGGAAGCATGAAAATCACTTTAAACATGCTAATGTTAGCTCTAAAACTGATGATCTACCTACAAATGTGAACTGACGTTCAAAAATAAAACATTTGAAAACGGACCATTTTTCACCTTTCTGAAGCATGACGTAATGGGGGGGTGTTATCTCTTTTGTCAAAAATCACCTGTTTTTGCTTGAACATTAAATGCCTCCAAATGGTATTTAATTCACTTCCCGGGGTGAAGAAACACGTTTTGAGACCTCAGAGTGACTAAATTGGCCATTTTCATGCACTTTTAACCATTCCACAAATCTTGTGTTTAGGGCCCCTGGAAGCATGAAAATCACTTTAAACATGCTAATTTTAGCTCTTAAACTGATGATCTACCTACAAATGTGAACTGACATTTAAAAATAAAACATTTGAAAACGGACCATTTTTCACCTTTCTGAAGCATGACGTAATGGGGGGGTGTTATCTCTTTTGTCAAAAATTACCTGTTTTTGCTTGAACATTAAATGCCTCCAAATGGTATTTAATTCACTGCCCCGGGTGAAGAAACACTTTTTGAGACCTCAGAGTGAGTAAATTGGCCATTTTCATGCACTTCTAACCATTCCACAAATCTTGTGTTTAGGGCCCCTGGAAGCATGAAAATCACTTTAAACATGCTAATTTTAGCTCTAAAACTGATGATCTACCTACAAATGTGAACTGACGTTCAAAAATAAAACATTTGAAAACTGACCATTTTTCACCTTTCTGAAGCATGATGTAATGGGGGGGTGTTATCTCTTTTGTCAAAAATCACCTGTTTTTGCTTGAACATGAAATGCCTCCAAATGGTATTTAATTCACTTCCCGGGCCCCTGGAAGCATGAATATCACTTTAAACATGCTAATTTTAGCTCTTAAACTGATGATCTACCTACAAATGTGAACTGACGTTCAAAAATAAAACATTTGAAAACGGACCATTTTTCACCTTTCTGAAGCATGACGTAATGGGGGGGTGTTATCTCTTTTGTCAAAAATCACCTGTTTTTGCTTGAACATTAAATGCCTCAAAATGGTAATAAATTCACTTCCCGGGGTGAAGAAACACTTTTTGAGACCTCAGAGTGAGTAAATTGGCCATTTTCATGCACTTTTAACCATTCCACAAATCTTGTGTTTAGAGCCCCTGAAAGCATGAAAATCACTTTAAACATGCTAATTTTAGCTCTTAAACTGATGATCTACCTACAAATGTGAACTGACGTTCAATAATTAAACATTTGAAAACGGACCATTTTTCACCTTTCTGAAGCATGATGTAATGGGGGTTGTTATCTCGTTTGTCAAAAATCACCTGTTTTTGCTTGAACATGAAATGCCTCCAAATGGTATTTAATTCACTTACCGGGCCCCTGGAAGCATGAAAATCACTTTAAACATGCTAATTTTAGCTCTAAAACTGATGATCTACCTACAAATGTGAACTGACGTTCAAAAATAAAACATTTGAACACGGACCATTTTTCACCTTTCTGAAGCATGACGTAATGGGGGGGTGTTATCTCTTTTGTCAAAAATCAACAGTTTTTGCTTGAACATTAAATTCCTCCAAATGGTATTTAATTCACTTCCCGGGCCCCTGGAAGCATGAAAATCACTTTAAACATGCTAATTTTAGCTCTTAAACTGATGATCTACCTACAAATGTGAACTGACGTTCAAAAATAAAACATTTGAAAACGGACCATTTTTCTCTTTTCTGAAGCATGACGTAATGGGGGGGTGTTTTCTCTTTTGTCAAAAATCACCTGTTTTTTCTTGAACATTAAATGCCTCCAAATGATATGTAATTCACTTCCCGGGCCCCTGGAAGTATGAAAATCACTTTAAACATGCTAATTTTAGCTCTAAAACTGATGATCTACCTACAAATGTGAACTGACGTTTAAAAATAAAACATTTGAAAACGGACCATTTTTCACCTTTCTGAAGCATGACGTAATGGGGGGGTGTTATCTCTTTTGTCAAAAATCACCTGTTTTTGCTTGAACATTAAATGCCTCCAAATGGTATTTAATTCACTTCCCGGCCCCTGGAAGCATGAAAATCACTTTAAACATGCTAATTTTAGCTCTAAAACTGATGATCTACCTACAAATGTGAACTGACGTTCAAAAATAAAACATTTGAAAACTGACCATTTTTCACCTTTATGAAGCATGACGTAATGGGGGGGTGTTATCTCTTTTGTCAAAAATCACCTGTTTTTGCTTCAACATTAAATTCCTCCAAATGGTATTTAATTCACTTCCCGGGCCCCTGGAAGCATGAAAATCACTTTAAACATGCTAATTTTAGCTCTTAAACTGATGATCTACCTACAAATGTGAACTGACGTTCAAAAATAAAACATTTGAAAATGGACCATTTTTCTCCTTTCTGAAGCATGACGTAATGGGGGGGTGTTTTCTCTTTTGTCAAAAATCACCTGTTTTTTCTTGAACATTAAATGCCTCCAAATGATATGTAATTCACTTCCCGGGCCCCTGGAAGCATGAAAATCACTTTAAACATGCTAATTTTAGCTCTTAAACTGATGATCTACCTACAAATGTGAACTGACGTTCAAAAATAAAACATTTGAAAACGGACCATTTTTCACCTTTCTGAAGCATGACGTAATGAGGGGGTGTTATCTCTTTTGTCAAAAATCACCTGTTTTTGCTTGAACATTAAATGCCTCCAAATGGTATTTAATTCACTTCCCGGGATGAAGAAACACTTTTTGAGACCTCAGAGTGAGTAAATTGGCCATTTTCATGCACTTTTAACCATTCCACAAATCTTGTGTTTAGGGCCCCTGGAAGCATGAAAATCACTTTAAACATGCTAATTTTAGCTCTTAAACTGATGATCTACCTACAAATGTGAACTGACGTTCAAAAATAAAACATTTGAAAACGGACCATTTTTCACCTTTCTGAAGCATGACGTAATGGGGGGGTGTTATCTCTTTTGTCAAAAATCACCTGTTTTTGCTTGAACATTAAATGCCTCCAAATGGTATTTAATTCACTTCCCGGGCCCCTGGAAGCATGAAAATCACTTTAAACATGCTAATTTTAGCTCTAAAACTAATGATCTACCTACAAATGTGAACTGACGTTCAAAAATAAAACATTTGAAAACGGACAATTTTTCACCTTTCTGAAGCATGACGTAATGGGGGGGTGTTATCTCTTTTGTCAAAAATCACCTGTTTTTGCTTCAACATTAAATGCCTCCAAATGGTATTTAATTCACTTCCCGGGCCCCAGGAAGCATGAAAATCACTTTACAGATGGTAATTTTAGCTCTTAAACTGATGATCTACCTACAAATGTGAACTGACGTTCGAAAATAAAACATTTGAAAACGGACCATTTTTCACCTTTCTGAAGCATGACGTAATGGGGGGGGTGTTATCTCTTTTGTCAAAAATCACCTGTTTTTGCTTGAACATTAAATGCCTCCAAATGGTATTTAATTCACTTCCCGGGCCCCTGGAAGCATGAAAATCACTTTAAACATGCTAATTTTAGCTCTTAAACTGATGATCTACCTACAAATGTGAACTGACGTTCAAAAATAAAACATTTGAAAACAGACCATTTTTCACCTTTCTGAAGCACGACGTAATGGGGGTGTTATCTCTTTTGTCAAAAATCACCTGTTTTTGCTTGAACATTAAGGGGCCTATTATGATTGCGGTGAATCCGCATCCTCGGGGCCGGCGGAAGCCACCGCCGGCCCGAGGATGCGGATTCACCGCTGCGGTGATTCACAAGACCCCCCGCCAGATTAGGATGGCAGGGGGGTCGTGAAGTCCGTACGCAGCTTTTCCGCCGTGGTCCCGCGGCGGAAAAGCTCTAATATGGAGGCGGTGTCTCTCAGACACCGTCCACCATATTAGGAAATGCTTAAAAACATTCTTTTCTGCGGCGGATTTTCCGCCGTGGATAAGCATGTGGAACTTCACTGCGGGGGCCCGTTGCGGGCCCCCAGGTGAAGGGGGGGTGGGGGGTGCACATGGGGGGTACCTATGGTACCCCCCTGCATTTGTATGCAGAGATTGGCAGGCACCGCGCGGTGCCTGCCGCATTCTGCATACAAATGCAAAGTATGCATTTTTAACATTGCGGCGGGTGCAGCTTGAAGCTGCACCTGCCGCAATGTTAAGGATTGAGGATGTGACCGCCACCGTGGCGGTCACATCCTAATCTTCACAGGGGGAACGCCTCTGCCCATGCGGACGTTCCCCCCTACTCTATGGTGGCGGACGGACTCAGGTCCGTCCGCCATCAGAATCGGCCCCTAAATGCCTCCAAATGGTATTTAATTCACTTCTAAGGCCCCTGGAAGCATGAAAATCACTTTAAGCATGCTAATTTTAGCTCTAAAACTGATCTACCTACAAATGTGAACTGACGTTCAAAAATAAAACATTTGAAAACGGACCATTTTTCACCTTTCTGAAGCATGACGTAATGAGGGGGTGTTATCTCTTTTGTCAAAAATCACCTGTTTTTGCTTGAACATTAAATGCCTCCAAATGGTATGTAATTCACTTCCCGGGATGAAGAAACACTTTTTGAGACCTCAGAGTGAGTAAATTGGCCATTTTCATGCACTTTTAACCATTCCACAAATCTTGTGTTTAGGGCCCCTGGAAGCATGAAAATCACTTTAAACATGCTAATTTTAGCTCTTAAACTGATGATCTACCTACAAATGTGAACTGACGTTCAAAATTAAAACATTTGAAAACTGACCATTTTTCACCTTTCTGAAGCATGACGTAATGGGGGGGTGTTATCTCTTTTGTCAAAAATCACCTGTTTTTGCTTGAACATTAAATGCCTCCAAATGGTATTAAATTCACTTCCCGGCCCCTGGAAGCATGAAAATCACTTTAAACATGCTAATTTTAGCTCGAAAACTGATGATCTACCTACAAATGTGAACTGACGTTCAAAAATAAAACATTTGAAAACTGACCATTTTTCACCTTTCTGAAGCATGACGTAATGGGGGGGGTGTTATCTCTTTTGTCAAAAATCACCTGTTTTTGCTTGAACATTAAATGCCTCCAAATGGTATTTAATTCACTTCCCGGCCCCTGGAAGCATGAAAATCACTTTAAACATGCTAATTTTAGCTCTAAAACTGGTGATCTACCTACAAATGTGAACTGACGTTCAAAAATAAAACATTTGAAAACTGACCATTTTTCACCTTTCTGAAGCATGACGTAATGGGGGGGTGTTATCTCTTTTGTCAAAAATCACCTGTTTTTGCTTCAACATTAAATTCCTCCAAATGGTATTTAATTCACTTCCCGGGCCCCTGGAAGCATGAAAATCACTTTAAACATGCTAATTTTAGCTCTTAAACTGATGATCTACCTACAAATGTGAACTGACGTTCAAAAATAAAACATTTGAAAACGGACCATTTTTCTCCTTTCTGAAGCATGACGTAATGGGGGGTGTTTTCTCTTTTGTCAAAAATCACCTGTTTTTTCTTGAACATTAAATGTCTCCAAATGATATGTAATTCACTTCCCGGGCCCCTGGAAGCATGAAAATCACTTTAAACATGCTAATTTTAGCTCTTAAACTGATGATCTACCTACAAATGTGAACTGACGTTCAAAAATAAAACATTTGAAAACTGACCATTTTTCACCTTTGTGAAGCATGACGTAATGGGTGGGTGTTATCTCTTTTGTCAAATATCATCTGTTTTTTCTTGAACATTAAATGCCTCCAAATGATATTTAATTCAGTTCCTGGGCCCCTGGAAGCATGAAAATCACTTTAAACATGCTAATTTTAGCTCTTAAACTGATGATCTACCTACAAATGTGAACTGACGTTCAAAAATAAAACATTTGAAAACGGACCATTTTTCACCTTTCTGAAGCATGACGTAATGGGGGGGTGTTATCTCTTTTGTCAAAAATCACCTGTTTTTGCTTGAACATTAAATGCCTCAAAATGGTAATAAATTCACTTCCCGGGGTGAAGAAACACTTTTTGAGACCTCAGAGTGAGTAAATTGGCCATTTTCATGCACTTTTAACCATTCCACAAATCTTGTGTTTAGAGCCCCTGAAAGCATGAAAATCACTTTAAACATGCTAATTTTAGCTCTTAAACTGATGATCTACCTACAAATGTGAACTGACGTTCAATAATTAAACATTTGAAAACGGACCATTTTTCACCTTTCTGAAGCATGATGTAATGGGGGTTGTTATCTCGTTTGTCAAAAATCACCTGTTTTTGCTTGAACATGAAATGCCTCCAAATGGTATTTAATTCACTTACCGGGCCCCTGGAAGCATGAAAATCACTTTAAACATGCTAATTTTAGCTCTAAAACTGATGATCTACCTACAAATGTGAACTGACGTTCAAAAATAAAACATTTGAACACGGACCATTTTTCACCTTTCTGAAGCATGACGTAATGGGGGGGTGTTATCTCTTTTGTCAAAAATCAACAGTTTTTGCTTGAACATTAAATTCCTCCAAATGGTATTTAATTCACTTCCCGGGCCCCTGGAAGCATGAAAATCACTTTAAACATGCTAATTTTAGCTCTTAAACTGATGATCTACCTACAAATGTGAACTGACGTTCAAAAATAAAACATTTGAAAACGGACCATTTTTCTCTTTTCTGAAGCATGACGTAATGGGGGGGTGTTTTCTCTTTTGTCAAAAATCACCTGTTTTTTCTTGAACATTAAATGCCTCCAAATGATATGTAATTCACTTCCCGGGCCCCTGGAAGTATGAAAATCACTTTAAACATGCTAATTTTAGCTCTAAAACTGATGATCTACCTACAAATGTGAACTGACGTTTAAAAATAAAACATTTGAAAACGGACCATTTTTCACCTTTCTGAAGCATGACGTAATGGGGGGGTGTTATCTCTTTTGTCAAAAATCACCTGTTTTTGCTTGAACATTAAATGCCTCCAAATGGTATTTAATTCACTTCCCGGCCCCTGGAAGCATGAAAATCACTTTAAACATGCTAATTTTAGCTCTAAAACTGATGATCTACCTACAAATGTGAACTGACGTTCAAAAATAAAACATTTGAAAACTGACCATTTTTCACCTTTATGAAGCATGACGTAATGGGGGGGTGTTATCTCTTTTGTCAAAAATCACCTGTTTTTGCTTCAACATTAAATTCCTCCAAATGGTATTTAATTCACTTCCCGGGCCCCTGGAAGCATGAAAATCACTTTAAACATGCTAATTTTAGCTCTTAAACTGATGATCTACCTACAAATGTGAACTGACGTTCAAAAATAAAACATTTGAAAACGGACCATTTTTCTCCTTTCTGAAGCATGACGTAATGGGGGGGTGTTTTCTCTTTTGTCAAAAATCACCTGTTTTTTCTTGAACATTAAATGCCTCCAAATGATATGTAATTCACTTCCCGGGCCCCTGGAAGCATGAAAATCACTTTAAACATGCTAATTTTAGCTCTTAAACTGATGATCTACCTACAAATGTGAACTGACGTTCAAAAATAAAACATTTGAAAACGGACCATTTTTCACCTTTCTGAAGCATGACGTAATGAGGGGGTGTTATCTCTTTTGTCAAAAATCACCTGTTTTTGCTTGAACATTAAATGCCTCCAAATGGTATTTAATTCACTTCCCGGGATGAAGAAACACTTTTTGAGACCTCAGAGTGAGTAAATTGGCCATTTTCATGCACTTTTAACCATTCCACAAATCTTGTGTTTAGGGCCCCTGGAAGCATGAAAATCACTTTAAACATGCTAATTTTAGCTCTTAAACTGATGATCTACCTACAAATGTGAACTGACGTTCAAAAATAAAACATTTGAAAACGGACCATTTTTCACCTTTCTGAAGCATGACGTAATGGGGGGGTGTTATCTCTTTTGTCAAAAATCACCTGTTTTTGCTTGAACATTAAATGCCTCCAAATGGTATTTAATTCACTTCCCGGGCCCCTGGAAGCATGAAAATCACTTTAAACATGCTAATTTTAGCTCTAAAACTAATGATCTACCTACAAATGTGAACTGACGTTCAAAAATAAAACATTTGAAAACGGACAATTTTTCACCTTTCTGAAGCATGACGTAATGGGGGGGTGTTATCTCTTTTGTCAAAAATCACCTGTTTTTGCTTCAACATTAAATGCCTCCAAATGGTATTTAATTCACTTCCCGGGCCCCAGGAAGCATGAAAATCACTTTACAGATGGTAATTTTAGCTCTTAAACTGATGATCTACCTACAAATGTGAACTGACGTTCGAAAATAAAACATTTGAAAACGGACCATTTTTCACCTTTCTGAAGCATGACGTAATGGGGGGGGTGTTATCTCTTTTGTCAAAAATCACCTGTTTTTGCTTGAACATTAAATGCCTCCAAATGGTATTTAATTCACTTCCCGGGCCCCTGGAAGCATGAAAATCACTTTAAACATGCTAATTTTAGCTCTTAAACTGATGATCTACCTACAAATGTGAACTGACGTTCAAAAATAAAACATTTGAAAACAGACCATTTTTCACCTTTCTGAAGCACGACGTAATGGGGGTGTTATCTCTTTTGTCAAAAATCACCTGTTTTTGCTTGAACATTAAGGGGCCTATTATGATTGCGGTGAATCCGCATCCTCGGGGCCGGCGGAAGCCACCGCCGGCCCGAGGATGCGGATTCACCGCTGCGGTGATTCACAAGACCCCCCGCCAGATTAGGATGGCAGGGGGGTCGTGAAGTCCGTACGCAGCTTTTCCGCCGTGGTCCCGCGGCGGAAAAGCTCTAATATGGAGGCGGTGTCTCTCAGACACCGTCCACCATATTAGGAAATGCTTAAAAACATTCTTTTCTGCGGCGGATTTTCCGCCGTGGATAAGCATGTGGAACTTCACTGCGGGGGCCCGTTGCGGGCCCCCAGGTGAAGGGGGGGTGGGGGGTGCACATGGGGGGTACCTATGGTACCCCCCTGCATTTGTATGCAGAGATTGGCAGGCACCGCGCGGTGCCTGCCGCATTCTGCATACAAATGCAAAGTATGCATTTTTAACATTGCGGCGGGTGCAGCTTGAAGCTGCACCTGCCGCAATGTTAAGGATTGAGGATGTGACCGCCACCGTGGCGGTCACATCCTAATCTTCACAGGGGGAACGCCTCTGCCCATGCGGACGTTCCCCCCTACTCTATGGTGGCGGACGGACTCAGGTCCGTCCGCCATCAGAATCGGCCCCTAAATGCCTCCAAATGGTATTTAATTCACTTCTAAGGCCCCTGGAAGCATGAAAATCACTTTAAGCATGCTAATTTTAGCTCTAAAACTGATCTACCTACAAATGTGAACTGACGTTCAAAAATAAAACATTTGAAAACGGACCATTTTTCACCTTTCTGAAGCATGACGTAATGAGGGGGTGTTATCTCTTTTGTCAAAAATCACCTGTTTTTGCTTGAACATTAAATGCCTCCAAATGGTATTTAATTCACTTCCCGGGATGAAGAAACACTTTTTGAGACCTCAGAGTGAGTAAATTGGCCATTTTCATGCACTTTTAACCATTCCACAAATCTTGTGTTTAGGGCCCCTGGAAGCATGAAAATCACTTTAAACATGCTAATTTTAGCTCTTAAACTGATGATCTACCTACAAATGTGAACTGACGTTCAAAATTAAAACATTTGAAAACTGACCATTTTTCACCTTTCTGAAGCATGACGTAATGGGGGGGTGTTATCTCTTTTGTCAAAAATCACCTGTTTTTGCTTGAACATTAAATGCCTCCAAATGGTATTAAATTCACTTCCCGGCCCCTGGAAGCATGAAAATCACTTTAAACATGCTAATTTTAGCTCGAAAACTGATGATCTACCTACAAATGTGAACTGACGTTCAAAAATAAAACATTTGAAAACTGACCATTTTTCACCTTTCTGAAGCATGACGTAATGGGGGGGGTGTTATCTCTTTTGTCAAAAATCACCTGTTTTTGCTTGAACATTAAATGCCTCCAAATGGTATTTAATTCACTTCCCGGCCCCTGGAAGCATGAAAATCACTTTAAACATGCTAATTTTAGCTCTAAAACTGGTGATCTACCTACAAATGTGAACTGACGTTCAAAAATAAAACATTTGAAAACTGACCATTTTTCACCTTTCTGAAGCATGACGTAATGGGGGGGTGTTATCTCTTTTGTCAAAAATCACCTGTTTTTGCTTCAACATTAAATTCCTCCAAATGGTATTTAATTCACTTCCCGGGCCCCTGGAAGCATGAAAATCACTTTAAACATGCTAATTTTAGCTCTTAAACTGATGATCTACCTACAAATGTGAACTGACGTTCAAAAATAAAACATTTGAAAACGGACCATTTTTCTCCTTTCTGAAGCATGACGTAATGGGGGGTGTTTTCTCTTTTGTCAAAAATCACCTGTTTTTTCTTGAACATTAAATGTCTCCAAATGATATGTAATTCACTTCCCGGGCCCCTGGAAGCATGAAAATCACTTTAAACATGCTAATTTTAGCTCTTAAACTGATGATCTACCTACAAATGTGAACTGACGTTCAAAAATAAAACATTTGAAAACTGACCATTTTTCACCTTTGTGAAGCATGACGTAATGGGTGGGTGTTATCTCTTTTGTCAAATATCATCTGTTTTTTCTTGAACATTAAATGCCTCCAAATGATATTTAATTCAGTTCCTGGGCTCCTGGAAGCATGAAAATCACTTTAAACATGCTAATTTTAGCTCTAAAACTGATGATCTACCTACAAATGTGAACTGACGTTCAAAAATAAAACATTTGAAAACGGACCATTTTTCACCTTTCTGAAGCATGACGTAATGGGGGGGTGTTATCTCTTTTGTCAAAAATCACCTGTTTTTGCTTGAACATTAAATGCCTCCAAATGGTATTTAATTAACTTCCCGGGGTGAAGAAACACTTTTTGAGACCTCAGAGTGAGTAAATTGGCCATTTTCGTGCACTTTTAACCATTCCACAAATCTTGTGTTTAGGGCCCCTGGAAGCATGAAAATCACTTTAAACATGCTAATTTTAGCTCTAAAACTGATGATCTACCTACAAATGTGAACTGACGTTCAAAAATAAAACATTTGAAAACGGACCATTTTTCACCTTTCTGAAGCATGACGTAATGGGGGGGTGTTATCTCTTTTGTCAAAAATAACCTGTTTTTGCTTGAACATTAAATGCCTCCAAATGGTATTTAATTCACTTTCCGGGCCCCTGGAAGCAAAATCACTTTAAACATGCTAATTTTAGCTCTTAAACTGATGATCTACCTACAAATGTGAACTGACATTCAAAAATAAAACATTTGAAAACGGACCATTTTTCACCTTTCTGAAGCATGACGTAATGGGGGGGTGTTATGTCTTTTGTCAAAAATCACCTGTTTTTGCTTGAACATTAATTGCCTCCAAATGGTAATAAATTCAGTTCCCGGGGTGAAGAAACACTTTTTGAGACCTCAGAGTGAGTAAATTGGCCATTTTCATGCACTTTTAACCATTCCACAAATCTTGTGTTTAGAGCCCCTGGAAGCATGAAAATCACTTTAAACATGCTAATTTTAGCTCTTAAACTGATGATCTACCTACAAATGTGAACTGACGTTCAAAAATAAAACATTTGAAAACGGACCATTTTTCACCTTTCTGAAGCATGACGTAATGGGGGGGTGTTGTCTCTTTTGTCAAAAATCACCTGATTTTGCTTGAACATGAAATGCCTCCAAATGGTATTTAATTCACTTCCCGGGCCCCTGGAAGCATAACAATCACTGTAAATATGCTAATTTTAGCTCTAAAGCTGATGATCTACCTACAAATGTGAACTGACGTTCAAAAATAAAACATTTGAAAACGGACCATTTTTCACCTTTCTGAAGCATGACGTAATGGGGGGGTGTTATCTCTTTTGTCAAAAATCACCTGTTTTTGCTTGAACATTAAATGCCTCCAAATGGTATTTAATTCACTTCCCGGGCCCCTGGAAGCATGAAAATCACTTTAAACATGCTAATTTTAGCTCTAAAACTGATGATCTACCTACAAATGTGAACTGACGTTCAAAAATAAAACATTTGAAAACTGACCATTTTTCACCTTTCTGAAGCATGACGTAATGGGGGGGTGTTATCTCTTTTGTAAAAAATCACCTGTTTTTGCTTGAACATTAAATGCCTCCAAATGGTATTTAATTCACTTCCCGGGGTGAAGAAACACTTTTTGAGACCTCAGAGTCAATAAATTGGCCATTTTCATGCACTTTTAACCATTCCACAAATCTTGTGTTTAGGGCCCCTGGAAGCATGAAAATCACTTTAAACATGCTAATTTTAGCTCTTAAACTGATGATCTACCTACAAATGTGAACTGACGTTCAAAATTAAAACATTTGAAAACTGACCATTTTTCACCTTTCTGAAGCATGACGTAATGGGGGGGTGTTATCTCTTTTGTCAAAAATCACCTGTTTTTGCTTGAACATTAAATGCCTCCAAATGGTATTAAATTCACTTCCCGGCCCCTGGAAGCATGAAAATCACTTTAAACATGCTAATTTTAGCTCGAAAACTGATGATCTACCTACAAATGTGAACTGACGTTCAAAAATAAAACATTTGAAAACTGACCATTTTTCACCTTTCTGAAGCATGACGTAATGGGGGGGGTGTTATCTCTTTTGTCAAAAATCACCTGTTTTTGCTTGAACATTAAATGCCTCCAAATGGTATTTAATTCACTTCCCGGCCCCTGGAAGCATGAAAATCACTTTAAACATGCTAATTTTAGCTCTAAAACTGGTGATCTACCTACAAATGTGAACTGACGTTCAAAAATAAAACATTTGAAAACTGACCATTTTTCACCTTTCTGAAGCATGACGTAATGGGGGGGTGTTATCTCTTTTGTCAAAAATCACCTGTTTTTGCTTCAACATTAAATTCCTCCAAATGGTATTTAATTCACTTCCCGGGCCCCTGGAAGCATGAAAATCACTTTAAACATGCTAATTTTAGCTCTTAAACTGATGATCTACCTACAAATGTGAACTGACGTTCAAAAATAAAACATTTGAAAACGGACCATTTTTCTCCTTTCTGAAGCATGACGTAATGGGGGGTGTTTTCTCTTTTGTCAAAAATCACCTGTTTTTTCTTGAACATTAAATGTCTCCAAATGATATGTAATTCACTTCCCGGGCCCCTGGAAGCATGAAAATCACTTTAAACATGCTAATTTTAGCTCTTAAACTGATGATCTACCTACAAATGTGAACTGACGTTCAAAAATAAAACATTTGAAAACTGACCATTTTTCACCTTTGTGAAGCATGACGTAATGGGTGGGTGTTATCTCTTTTGTCAAATATCATCTGTTTTTTCTTGAACATTAAATGCCTCCAAATGATATTTAATTCAGTTCCTGGGCCCCTGGAAGCATGAAAATCACTTTAAACATGCTAATTTTAGCTCTAAAACTGATGATCTACCTACAAATGTGAACTGACGTTCAAAAATAAAACATTTGAAAACGGACCATTTTTCACCTTTCTGAAGCATGACGTAATGGGGGGGTGTTATCTCTTTTGTCAAAAATCACCTGTTTTTGCTTGAACATTAAATGCCTCCAAATGGTATTTAATTAACTTCCCGGGGTGAAGAAACACTTTTTGAGACCTCAGAGTGAGTAAATTGGCCATTTTCGTGCACTTTTAACCATTCCACAAATCTTGTGTTTAGGGCCCCTGGAAGCATGAAAATCACTTTAAACATGCTAATTTTAGCTCTAAAACTGATGATCTACCTACAAATGTGAACTGACGTTCAAAAATAAAACATTTGAAAACGGACCATTTTTCACCTTTCTGAAGCATGACGTAATGGGGGGGTGTTATCTCTTTTGTCAAAAATAACCTGTTTTTGCTTGAACATTAAATGCCTCCAAATGGTATTTAATTCACTTTCCGGGCCCCTGGAAGCAAAATCACTTTAAACATGCTAATTTTAGCTCTTAAACTGATGATCTACCTACAAATGTGAACTGACATTCAAAAATAAAACATTTGAAAACGGACAATTTTTCACCTTTCTGAAGCATGACGTAATGGGGGGGTGTTATGTCTTTTGTCAAAAATCACCTGTTTTTGCTTGAACATTAATTGCCTCCAAATGGTAATAAATTCAGTTCCCGGGGTGAAGAAACACTTTTTGAGACCTCAGAGTGAGTAAATTGGCCATTTTCATGCACTTTTAACCATTCCACAAATCTTGTGTTTAGAGCCCCTGGAAGCATGAAAATCACTTTAAACATGCTAATTTTAGCTCTTAAACTGATGATCTACCTACAAATGTGAACTGACGTTCAAAAATAAAACATTTGAAAACGGACCATTTTTCACCTTTCTGAAGCATGACGTAATGGGGGGGTGTTGTCTCTTTTGTCAAAAATCACCTGATTTTGCTTGAACATGAAATGCCTCCAAATGGTATTTAATTCACTTCCCGGGCCCCTGGAAGCATAACAATCACTTTAAATATGCTAATTTTAGCTCTAAAGCTGATGATCTACCTACAAATGTGAACTGACGTTCAAAAATAAAACATTTGAAAACGGACCATTTTTCACCTTTCTGAAGCATGACGTAATGGGGGGGTGTTATCTCTTTTGTCAAAAATCACCTGTTTTTGCTTGAACATTAAATGCCTCCAAATGGTATTTAATTCACTTCCCGGGCCCCTGGAAGCATGAAAATCACTTTAAACATGCTAATTTTAGCTCTAAAACTGATGATCTACCTACAAATGTGAACTGACGTTCAAAAATAAAACATTTGAAAACTGACCATTTTTCACCTTTCTGAAGCATGACGTAATGGGGGGGTGTTATCTCTTTTGTAAAAAATCACCTGTTTTTGCTTGAACATTAAATGCCTCCAAATGGTATTTAATTCACTTCCCGGGGTGAAGAAACACTTTTTGAGACCTCAGAGTCAATAAATTGGCCATTTTCATGCACTTTTAACCATTCCACAAATCTTGTGTTTAGGGCCCCGGGAAGCATGAAAATCACTTTAAACATGCTAATTTTAGCTCTAAAACTGATGATCTACCTACAAATGTGAACTGACGTTCAAAAATAAAACATTTGAAAACGGACGATTTTTCACCTTTCTGACGCATGACGTAATGGGGGGGGTGTTATCTCTTTTGTCAAAAATCACCTGTTTTTGCTTGAACATGAAATGCCTCTAAATGGTATTTAATTCACTTCCCGGGCCCCTGGAAGCATGAAAATCACTTTAAACATGCTAATTTTAGCTCTAAAACTGATGATCTACCTACAAATGTGAACTGACGTTCAAAAATAAAACATTTGAAAACGGACCATTTTTCACCTTTCTGACGCATGACGTAATGGGGGGGTCTTATCTCTTTTGTCAAAAATCACCTGTTTTTGCTTGAACATGAAATGCCTCTAAATGGTATTTAATTCACTTCCCGGGCCCCTGGAAGCATGAAAATCACTTTAAACATGCAAATTTTAGCTCTAAAACTGATGATCTACCTACAAATGTGAACTGACTTTCAAAAATAAAACATTTGAAAACGGACCATTTTTCACCTTTCTGAAGCATGACGTAATGGGGGGGTGTTATCTCTTTTGTCAAAAATCACCTGTTTTTACTTCAACATTAAATTCCTCCAAATGGTATTTAATTTACTTCCCGGGCCCCTGGAAGCATGAAAATCACTTTAAACATGCTAATTTTAGCTCTTAAACTGATGATCTACCTACAAATGTGAACTGACGTTCAAAAATAAAACATTTGAAAACAGACCATTTTTCACCTTTCTGAAGCATGACGTAATGGGGGGGTGTAATCTCTTTTGTCAAAAATCACCTGTTTTTGCTTGAACATTAAATGCCTCCAAATGGTATTTAATTCACTTCTCGGGCTACTGGAAGCATGAAAATCACTTTAAGCATGCTAATTTTAGCTCTAAAACTGATGATCTACCTACAAATGTGAACTGACGTTCAAAAATAAAACATTTGAAAACGGACCATTTTTCACCTTTCTGAAGCATGACGTAATGGGGGGGTGTTATCTCTTTTGTCAAAAATCACCTGTTTTTGCTTGAACATTAAATGCCTCCAAATGGTATTTAATTCACTTCCCGGGATGAAGAAACACTTTTTGAAACCTCAGAGTGAGTAAATTGGCCATTTTCCTGCACTTTTAATCATTCCACAAATCTTGTGTTTAGGGCCCCTGGAAGCATGAAAATCACTTTAAACATGCTAATTTTAGCTCTTAAACTGATGATCTACCTACAAATGTGAACTGACGTTCAAAAATAAAACATTTGAAAACGGACCATTTTTCACCTTTCTGAAGCATGACGTAATGGGGGGGTGTTATCTCTTTTGTCAAAAAGCACCTGTTTTTGCTTGAACATGAAATGCCTCCAAATGGTATTTAATTCACTTCCCGGGCCCCTGGAAGCATGAAAATCACTTTAAACATGCTAATTTTAGCTCTAAAACTGATGATCTACCTACAAATGTGAACTGACGTTCAAAAATAAAACATTTGAAAATGGACCATTTTTCACCTTTCTGAAGCATGACGTAATGGGGGGGTGTTATCTCTTTTGTCAAAAATCACCTGTTTTTACTTCAACATTAAATTCCTCCAAATGGTATTTAATTCACTTCCCGGGCCCCTGGAAGCATGAAAATCACTTTAAACATGCTAATTTTAGCTCTTAAACTGATGATCTACCTACAAATGTGAACTGACGTTCGAAAATAAAACATTTGAAAACGGACCATTTTTCACCTTTTTAAAGCATGACGTAATGGGGGGGGTGTTATCTCTTTTGTCAAAAATCACCTGTTTTTGCTTGAACATTAAATGCCTCCAAATGGTATTTAATTCACTTCCCGGGCCCGTGGAAGCATGAAAATCACTTTAAACATGCTAATTTTAGCTCTTAAACTGATGATCTACCTACAAATGTGAACTGACGTTCGAAAATAAAACATTTGAAAACTGACCATTTTTCACCTTTCTGAAGCATGACGTAATGGGGGGGGTGTTATCTCTTTTGTCAAAAATCACCGGTTTTTGCTTGAACATTAAATTCCTCCAAATGGTATTTAATTCACTTCCCGGCTCCCTGGAAGCATGAAAATCACTTTAAACATGCTAATTTTAGCTCTTAAACTGATGATCTACCTACAAATGTGAACTGACGTTCAAAAATAAAACATTTGAAAACGGACCATTTTTCACCTTTCTGAAGCATGACGTAATGGGGGGGTGTTATCTCTTTTGTCAAAAATCACCTGTTTTTTCTTGAACATTAAATGCCTCCAAATGATATTTAATTCACTTCCCGGGCCCCTGGAAGCATGAAAATCACTTTAAACATGCTAATTTTAGCTCTAAAACTGATGATCTACCTACAAATGTGAACTGACGTTCAAAAATAAAACATTTGAAAACTGACCATTTTTCACCTTTGTGAAGCATGACGTAATGGGTGGGTGTTATCTCTTTTGTCAAAAATCATCTGTTTTTTCTTGAACATTAAATGCCTCCAAATGATATTTAATTCAGTTCCTGGGCCCCTGGAAGCATGAAAATCACTTTAAACATGCTAATTTTAGCTCTAAAACTGATGATCTACCTACAAATGTGAACTGACGTTCAAAAATTTGAAAACGGACCATTTTTCACCTTTCTGAAGCATGACGTAATGGGGGGGTGTTATCTCTTTTGTCAAAAATAACCTGTTTTTGCTTGAACATTAAATGCCTCCAAATGGTATTTAATTCACTTTCCGGGCCCCTGGAAGCAAAATCACTTTAAACATGCTAATTTTAGCTCTTAAACTGATGATCTACCTACAAATGTGAACTGACGTTCAAAAATAAAACATTTGAAAACGGACCATTTTTCACCTTTCTGAAGCATGACGTAATGGGGGGTGTTATCTCTTTTGTCAAAAATCACCTGTTTTTGCTTGAACATTAAATGCCTCCAAATGGTAATAAATTCACTTCCCGGGGTGAAGAAACACTTTTTGAGACCTCAGAGTGAGTAAATTGGCCATTTTCATGCACTTTTAACCATTCCACAAATCTTGTGTTTAGAGCCCCTGGAAGCATGAAAATCACTTTAAACATGCTAATTTTAGCTCTTAAACTGATGATCTACCTACAAATGTAAACTGACGTTCAAAAATAAAACATTTGAAAACGGACCATTTTTCACCTTTCTGAAGCATGACGTAATGGGGGGGTGTTATCTCTTTTGTCAAAAATCACCTGTTTTTGCTTGAACATCAAATTCCTCCAAATGGTATTTAATTCACTTCCCGGGCCCCTGGAAGCATGAAAATCACTTTAAACATGCTAATTTTAGCTCTTAAACTGATGATCTACCTACAAATGTGAACTGACGTTCAAAAATAAAACATTTGAAAACGGACCATTTTTCACCTTTCTGAAGCATGACGTAATGGGGGGGTGTTATCTCTTTTGTCAAAAATCACCTGTTTTTGCTTGAACATTAAATGCCTCCAAATGGTATTTAATTCACTTCCCGGGCCCCTGGAAGCATGAAAATCACTTTAAACATGCTAATTTTAGCTCTAAAACTGATGATCTACCTACAAATGTGAACTGACGTTCAAAAATAAAACATTTGAAAACGGACCATTTTTCACCTTTCTGAAGCATGACGTAATGGGGGGGGTGTTATCTCTTTTGTCAAAAATCACCTGTTTTTACTTTAACATTAAATTCCTCCAAATGGTATTTAATTCACTTCCCGGGCCCCTGGAAGCATGAAAATCACTTTAAACATGCTAATTTTAGCTCTTAAACTGATGATCTACCTACAAATGTGAACTGATGTTCGAAAATAAAACATTTGAAAACGGACCATTTTTCACCTTTCTGAAGCATGACGTAATGGGGGGGGTGTTATCTCTTTTGTCAAAAATCATCTGTTTTTTCTTGAACATTAAATGCCTCCAAATGATATTTAATTCAGTTCCCGGTCCCCTGGAAGCTTGAAAATCACTTTAAACATGCTAATTTTAGCTCTAAAACTGATGATCTACCTACAAATGTGAACTGACGTTCAAAAATAAAAACATTTGAAAACGGACCATTTTTCACCTTTCTGAAGCATGACGTAATGGGGGGGTGTTATCTCTTTTGTCAAAAATCACCTGTTTTTGCTTGAACATTTAATGCCTCCAAATGGTATTTAATTCACTTCCCGGGGTGAAGAAACACTTTTTGAGACCTCAGAGTGAGTAAATTGGCCATTTTCATGCACTTTTAACCATTCCACAAATCTTGTGTTTAGGGCCCCTGGAAGCATGAAAATCACTTTAAACATGCTAATTTTAGCTCTAAAACTGATGATCTACCTACAAATGTGAACTGACGTTCAAAAATAAAACATTTGAAAACGGACCATTTTTCACCTTTCTGAAGCATGACGTAATGGGGGGTGTTATCTCTTTTGTCAAAAATCACCTGTTTTTGCTTGAACATTAAATGCCTCCAAATGGTATTTAATTCACTTTCCGGGCCCCTGGAAGCAAAATCACTTTAAACATGCTAATTTTAGCTCTTAAACTGATGATCTACCTACAAATGTGAACTGACGTTTAAAATAAAACATTTGAAAACGGACCATTTTTCACCTTTCTGAAGCATGACGTAATGGGGGGGTGTTATCTCTCTTGTCAAAAATCACCTGTTTTTGCTTGAACATTAAATGCCTCCAAATGGTAATAAATTCACTTCCCGGGGTGAAGAAACACTTTTTGAGACCTCAGAGTGAGTAAATTGGCCATTTTCATGCACTTTTAACCATTCCACAAATCTTGTGTTTAGAGCCCCTGGAAGCATGAAAATCACTTTAAACATGCTAATTTTAGCTCTTAAACTGATGATCTACCTACAAATGTGAACTGACGTTCAAAAATAAAACATTTGAAAACGGACCATTTTTCACCTTTCTGAAGCATGACGTAATGGGGGGTGTTATCTCTTTTGTCAAAAATCACCTGTTTTTGCTTGAACATTAAATTCCTCCAAATGGTATTTAATTCACTTCCCGGGCCCCTGGAAGCATGAAAATCACTTTAAACATGCTAATTTTAGCTCTAAAACTGATGATCTACCTACAAATGTGAACTGACGTTCAAAAATAAAACATTTGAAAACGGACCATTTTTCACCTTTCTGAAGCATGACGTAATGGGGGGGTGTAATCTCTTTTGTCAAAAATCACCTGTTTTTGCTTGAACATTAAATGCCTCCAAATGGTATTTAATTCACTTCCCGGGGTGAAGAAACACTTTTTGAGACCTCAGAGTGAGTAAATTGGCCATTTTCATGCACTTTTAACCATTCCACAAATCTTGTGTTTAGGGCCCCTGGAAGCATGAAAATCACTTTAAACATGCTAATTTTAGCTCTAAAACTGATGATCTACCTACAAATGTGAACTGACGTTCAAAAATAAAACATTTGAAAACGGACCATTTTTCACCTTTCTGAAGCATGACGTAATGGGGGGGGGTGTTATCTCTTTTGTCAAAAATCACCTGTTTTTGCTTGAACATTAAATGCCTCCAAATGGTATTTAATTCACTTTCCGGGCCCCTGGAAGCAAAATCACTTTAAACATGCTAATTTTAGCTCTTAAACTGATGATCTACCTACAAATGTGAACTGACGTTCAAAGATAAAACATTTGAAAACGGACCATTTTTCACCTTTCTGAAGCCTGACGTAATGGGGGGGTGTTATCTCTCTTGTCAAAAATCACCTGTTTTTGCTTGAACATTAAATGCCTCCAAATGGTAATAAATTCACTTCCCGGGGTGAAGAAACACTTTTTGAGACCTCAGAGTGAGTAAATTGGCCATGTTCATGCACTTTTAACCATTCCACAAATCTTGTGTTTAGAGCCCCTGGAAGCATGAAAATCACTTTAAACATGCTAATTTTAGCTCTTAAACTGATGATCTACCTACAAATGTGAACTGACGTTCAAAAATAAAACATTTGAAAACGGACCATTTTTCACCTTTCTGAAGCATGACGTAATGGGGGGGTGTTATCTCTTTTGTCAAAAATCACCTGTTTTTGCTTGAACATTAAATTCCTCCAAATGGTATTTAATTCACTTCCCGGGCCCCTGGAAGCATGAAAATCACTTTAAACATGCTAATTTTAGCTCTAAAACTGATGATCTACCTACAAATGTGAACTGACGTTCAAAAATAAAACATTTGAAAACGGACCATTTTTCACCTTTCTGAAGCATGACGTAATGGGGGTTGTTATCTCTTTTGTCAAAAATCACCTGTTTTTGCTTGCACATTAAATGCCTCCAAATGATATTTAATTCACTTCCCGGGCCCCTGGAAGCATGAAAATCACTTTAAACATGCTAATTTTAGCTCTAAAACTGATGATCTACCTACAAATGTGAACTGACGTTCAAAAATAAAACATTTGAAAACTGACCATTTTTCACCATTCTGAAGCATGACGTAATGGGGGGGTGTTATCCCTTTTGTCAAAAATCACCTGTTTTTGCTTGAACATTAAATGCCTCCAAATGGTATTTAATTCACTTCCCGGGGTGAAGAAACACTTTTTGAGACCTCAGAGTGAATAAATTGGCCATTTTCATGCACTTTTAACCATTCCACAAATCTTGTGTTTAGGGCCCCTGGAAGCATGAAAATCACTTTAAACATGCTAATTTTAGCTTTAAAACTGATGATCTACCTACAAATGTGAACTGACGTTCGAAAATAAAACATTTGAAAACTGACCATTTTTCACCTTTCTGAAGCATGACGGAATGGGGGGGTGTTATCTCTTTTGTCAAAAATCACCTGTTTTTGCTTGAACATTAAATGCCTCCAAATGGTATTTAATTCACTTCCCGGGCCCCTGGAAGCATGAAAACCACTTTAAACATGCTAATTTTAGCTCTTAAACTGATGATCTACCTACAAATGTGAACTGACGTTCGAAAATAAAACATTTGAAAACTGACCATTTTTCACCTTTCTGAAGCATGACATAATGGGGGGGGTGTTATCTCTTTTGTCAAAAATCACCTGTTTTTGCTTGAACATTAAATGGCTCCAAATGGTATTTAATTCAGTTCCCGGGCCCCTGGAAGCATGAAAATCACTTTAAACATGCTAATTTAAGCTCTTAAACTGAAGATCTACCTACAAATGTGAACTGACGTTCGAAAATAAAACATTTGAAAACTGACCATTTTTCACCTTTCTGAAGCATGACGGAATGGGGGGGTGTTATCTCTTTTGTCAAAAATCACCTGTTTTTGCTTGAACATTAAATGCCTCCAAATGGTATTTAATTCACTTCCCGGGCCCCTGGAAGCATGAAAACCACTTTAAACATGCTAATTTTAGCTCTTAAACTGATGATCTACCTACAAATGTGAACTGACGTTCGAAAATAAAACATTTGAAAACTGACCATTTTTCACCTTTCTGAAGCATGACATAATGGGGGGGGTGTTATCTCTTTTGTCAAAAATCACCTGTTTTTGCTTGAACATTAAATGGCTCCAAATGGTATTTAATTCAGTTCCCGGGCCCCTGGAAGCATGAAAATCACTTTAAACATGCTAATTTAAGCTCTAAAACTGATGATCTACCTACAAATGTGAACTGACGTTCAAAAATAAAACATTTGAAAACTGACCATTTTTCACCTTTCTGAAGCATGACGTAATGGGGGGGTGTTATCTCTTTTGTCAAAAATCACCGGTTTTTGCTTGAACATTAAATTCCTCCAAATGGTATTTAATTCACTTCCCGGGCCCCTGGAAGCATGAAAATCACTTTAAACATGCTAATTTTAGCTCTTAAACTGATGATCTACCTACAAATGTGAACTGACGTTCAAAAATAAAACATTTGAAAACTGACCATTTTTCACCTTTCTGAAGCATGACGTAATGGGGGGTGTTATCTCTTTTGTCAAAAATCACCTGTTTTTTCTTGAACATTAAATGCCTCCAAATGATATTTAATTCACTTCCCGGGCCCCTGGAAGCATGAAAATCACTTTAAACATACTAATTTTAGCTCTTAAACTGATGATCTACCTACAAATGTGAACTGACGTTCGAAAATAAAACTTTTGAAAACGGACCATTTTTCACCTTTCTGAAGCATGACGTAATGGGGAGGTGTTATCTCTTTTGTCAAAAATCACCTGTTTTTGCTTGAACATTAAATGCCTCCAAATGGTATTTAATTCACTTCCCGGGCCCCTGGAAGCATGAAAATCACTTTAAACATGCTAATTTTAGCTCTTAAACTGATGATCTACCTACAAATGTGAACTGACGTTCGAAAATAAAACATTTGAAAACGGACCATTTTTCACCTTTCTGAAGCATGACGTAATGGGGGGGTGTTATCTCTTTTGTCAAAAATCACCTGTTTTTGCTTGAACATTAAATGCCTCCAAATGGTATTTAATTCACTTCCCGGGCCCCTGGAAGCATGAAAATCATTTTAAACATGCTAATTTTAGCTCTTAAACTGATGATCTACCTACAAATGTGAACTGACGTTCAAAAATAAAACATTTGAAAACGGACCATTTTTCACCTTTCTGAAGCATGACGTAATGGGGGGGTGTTATCTCTTTTGTCAAAAATCACCTGTTTTTTCTTGAACATTAAATGCCTCCAAATAATATTTAATTCACTTCCCGGGCCCCTGGAAGTATGAAAATCACTTTAAACATGCTAATTTTAGCTCTAAAACTGATGATCTACCTACAAATGTGAACTGACGTTCAAAAATAAAACATTTGAAAACGGACCATTTTTCACCTTTCTGAAGCATGACGTAATGGGGGGGTGTTATCTCTTTTGTCAAAAATCACCTGTTTTTGCTTGAACATTAAATGCCTCCAAATGGTATTTAATTCACTTCCCGGGCCCCTGGAAGCATGAAAATCACTTTAAACATGCTAATTTTAGCTCTTAAACTGATGATCTACCTACAAATGTGAACTGACGTTCGGAAATAAAACATTTGAAAACGGACAATTTTTCACCTTTCTGAAGCATGACGTAATGGGGGGGGTGTTATCTCTTTTGTCAAAAATCACCTGTTTTTGCTGGAACATTAAATGCCTCCAAATGGTATTTAATTCACTTCCCGGGGTGAAGAAACACTTTTTGAGACCTCAGAGTGAATAAATTGGCCATTTTCATGCACTTTTAACCATTCCACAAATCTTGTGTTTAGGGCCCCTGGAAGCATGAAAATCACTTTAAACATGCTAATTTTAGCTCTAAAACTGATGATCTACCTACAAATGTGAACTGACGTTCAAAATAAAACATTTGAAAACGGACCATTTTTCACCTTTCTGAAGCATGACGTAATGGGGGGGTGTTATCTCTTTTGTCAAAAATCACCTGTTTTTACTTCAACATTAAATTCCTCCAAATGGTATTTAATTCACTTCCCGGGCCCCTGGAAGCATGAAAATCACTTTAAACATGCTAATTTTAGCTCTTAAAATGATGATCTACCTACAAATGTGAACTGACGTTCGAAAATAAAACATTTGAAAACGGACCATTTTTCACCTTTCTGAAGCATGACGTAATGGGGGGGTGTTATCTCTTTTGTCAAAAATCACCTGTTTTTGCTTGAACATTAAATGCCTCCAAATGGTATTTAATTCACTTCCCGGGCCCGTGGAAGCATGAAAATCACTTTAAACATGCTAATTTTAGCTCTTAAACTGATGATCTACCTACAAATGTGAACTGACGTTCAAAAATAAAACATTTGAAAATGGACCATTTTTCACCTTTCTGAAGCATGACGTAATGGGGGGGTGTTATCTCTTTTGTCAAAAATCACCTGTTTTTTCTTGAACATTAAATGCCTCCAAATGATATTTAATTCACTTCCCGGGCCCCTGGAAGCATGAAAATCACTTTAAACATGCTAATTTTAGCTCTAAAACTGATGATCTACCTACAAATATGAACTGACGTTCAAAAATAAAACATTTGAAAACTGACCATTTTTCACCTTTGTGAAGCATGACGTAATGGGTGGGTGTTATCTCTTTTGTCAAAAATCATCTGTTTTTTCTTGAACATTAAATGCCTCCAAATGATATTTAATTCAGTTCCCGGGCCCCTGGAAGCATGAAAATCACTTTAAACATGCTAATTTTAGCTCTAAAACTGATGATCTACCTACAAATGTGAACTGACGTTCAAAAATAAAACATTTGAAAACGGACCATTTTTCACCTTTCTGAAGCATGACATAATGGGGGGGTGTTATCTCTTTTGTCAAAAATCACCTGTTTTTGCTTGAACATTAAATGCCTCCAAATGGTATTTAATTCACTTCCCGGGGTGAAGAAACACTTTTTGAGACCTCAGAGTGAGTAAATTGGCCATTTTCGTGCACTTTTAACCATTCCACAAATCTTGTGTTTAGGGCCCCTGGAAGCATGAAAATCACTTTAAACATGCTAATTTTAGCTCTAAAACTGATGATCTACCTACAAATGTGAACTGACGTTCAAAAATAAAACATTTGAAAACGGACCATTTTTCACCTTTCTGAAGCATGACGTAATGGGGGGGTGTTATCTCTTTTGTCAAAAATAACCTGTTTTTGCTTGAACATTAAATGCCTCCAAATGGTATTTAATTCACTTTCCGGGCCCCTGGAAGCAAAATCACTTTAAACATGCTAATTTTAGCTCTTAAACTGATGATCTACCTACAAATGTGAACTGACGTTCAAAAATAAAACATTTGAAAACGGACCATTTTTCACCTTTCTGAAGCATAACGTAATGGGGGGGTGTTATCTCTTTTGTCAAAAATCACCTGTTTTTGCTTGAACATTAAATGCCTCCAAATGGTAATAAATTCACTTCCCGGGGTGAAGAAACACTTTTTGAGACCTCAGAGTGAGTAAATTGGCCATTTTCATGCACTTTTAACCATTCCACAAATCTTGTGTTTAGAGCCCCTGGAAGCACGAAAATCACTTTAAACATGCTAATTTTAGCTCTTAAACTGATGATCTACCTACAAATGTAAACTGACGTTCAAAAATAAAACATTTGAAAAACGGACCATTTTTCACCTTTCTGAAGCATGACGTAATGGGGGGGTGTTATCTCTTTTGTCAAAAATCACCTGTTTTTGCTTGAACATTAAATTCCTCCAAATGGTATTTAATTCACTTCCCGGGCCCCTGGAAGCATGAAAATCACTTTAAACATGCTAATTTTAGCTCTTAAACTGATGATCTACCTACAAATGTGAACTGACGTTCAAAAATAAAACATTTGAAAATGGACCATTTTTCACCTTTCTGAAGCAAGACGTAATGGGGGGGTGTTATCTCTTTTGTCAAAAATCACCTGTTTTTTCTTGAACATTAAATGCCTCCAAATGATATTTAATTCACTTCCTGGGCCCCTGGAAGTATGAAAATCACTTTAAACATGCTAATTTTAGCTCTAAAACTGATGATCTACCTACAAATGTGAACTGACGTTCAAAAATAAAACATTTGAAAACGGACCATTTTTCACCTTTCTGAAGCATGACGTAATGGGGGGGTGTTATCTCTTTTGTCAAAAATCACCTGTTTTTGCTTGAACATTAAATGCCTCCAAATGGTATTTAATTCACTTCCCGGGCCCCTGGAAGCATGAAAATCACTTTAAACATGCTAATTTTAGCTCTAAAACTGATGATCTACCTACAAATGTGAACTGACGTTCAAAAATAAAACATTTGAAAACTGACCATTTTTCACCTTTCTGAAGCATGACGTAATGGGGGGGTGTTATCTCTTTTGTCAAAAATCACCTGTTTTTGCTTGAACATTAAATGCCTCCAAATGGTATTTAATTCACTTCCCGGGGTGAAGAAACACTTTTTGAGACCTCAGAGTGAATAAATTGGCCATTTTCATGCACTTTTAACCATTCCACAAATCTTGTGTTTAGGGCCCCTGGAAGCATGAAAATCACTTTAAACATGCTAATTTTAGCTCTAAAACTGATGATCTACCTAAAAATGTGAACTGACGTTCAAAAATAAAACATTTGAAAAGGGACCATTTTTCACCTTTCTGAAGCATGACGTAATGGGGGGGGTGTTATCTCTTTTGTCAAAAAGCACCTGTTTTTGCTTGAACATGAAATGCCTCCAAATGGTATTTAATTCACTTCCCGGGCCCCTGGAAGCATGAAAATCACTTTAAACATGCTAATTTTAGCTCTAAAACTGATGATCTACCTACAAATGTGAACTGACGTTCAAAAATAAAACATTTGAAAACGGACAATTTTTCACCTTTCTGAAGCATGACGTAATGGGGGGGGTGTTATCTCTTTTGTCAAAAATCACCTGTTTTTACTTCAACATTAAATTCCTCCAAATGGTATTTAATTCACTTCCAGGGCCCCTGGAAGCATGAAAATCACTTTAAACATGCTAATTTTAGCTCTTAAACTGATGATCTACCTACAAATGTGAACTGATGTTCGAAAATAAAACATTTGAAAACGGACCATTTTTCACCTTTCTGAAGCATGACGTAATGGGGGGGTGTTATCTCTTTTGTCAAAAATCACCGGTTTTTGCTTGACCATTAAATTCCTTCAAATGGTATTTAATTCACTTCCCGGCTCCCTGGAAGCATGAAAATCACTTTAAACATGCTAATTTTAGCTCTTAAACTGATGATCTACCTACAAATGTGAACTGACGTTCAAAAATAAAACATTTGAAAACGGACCATTTTTCACCTTTCTGAAGCATGACGTAATGGGGGGGTGTTATCTCTTTTGTCAAAAATCATCTGTTTTTTCTTGAACATTAAATGCCTCCAAATGATATTTAATTCAGTTCCCGGGCCCCTGGAAGCATGAAAATCACTTTAAACATGCTAATTTTAGCTCTAAAACTGATGATCTACCTACAAATGTGAACTGACGTTCAAAAATAAAACATTTGAAAACGGACCATTTTTCACCTTTCTGAAGCATGACGTAATGGGGGGGTGTTATCTCTTTTGTCAAAAATCACCTGTTTTTGCTTGAACATTAAATGCCTCTAAATGGTATTTAATTCACTTCCCGGGGTGAAGAAACACTTTTTGAGACCTCAGAGTGAGTAAATTGGCCATTTTCATGCACTTTTAACCATTCCACAAATCTTGTGTTTAGGGCCCCTGGAAGCATGAAAATCACTTTAAACATGCTAATTTTAGCTCTAAAACTGATGATCTACCTACAAATGTGAACTGACGTTCAAAAATAAAACATTTGAAAACGGATCATTTTTCACCTTTCTGAAGCATGACGTAATGGGGGGGTGTTATCTCTTTTGTCAAAAATCACCTGTTTTTGCTTGAACATTAAATGCCTCCAAATGGTATTTAATTCACTTTCCGGGCCCCTGGAAGCAAAATCACTTTAAACATGCTAATTTTAGCTCTTAAACTGATGATCTACCTACAAATGTGAACTGACGTTCAAAAATAAAACATTTGAAAACGGACCATTTTTCACCTTTCTGAAGCATGACGTAATGGGGGGGTGTTATCTCTCTTGTCAAAAATCACCTGTTTTTGCTTGAACATTAAATGCCTCCAAATGGTAATAAATTCACTTCCCGGGGTGAAGAAACACTTTTTGAGACCTCAGAGTGAGTAAATTGGCCATTTTCATGCACTTTTAACCATTCCACAAATCTTGTGTTTAGAGCCCCTGGAAGCATGAAAATCACTTTAAACATGCTAATTTTAGCTCTTAAACTGATGATCTACCTACAAATGTGAACTGACGTTAAAAAATAAAACATTTGAAAACGGACCATTTTTCACCTTTCTGAAGCATGACGTAATGGGGGGGGTGTTATCTCTTTTGTCAAAAATCATCTGTTTTTTCTTGAACATTAAATGCCTCCAAATGATATTTAATTCAGTTCCCGGGCCCCTGGAAGCATGAAAATCACTTTAAACATGCTAATTTTAGCTCTAAAACTGATGATCTACCTACAAATGTGAACTGACGTTCAAAAATAAAACATTTGAAAACGGACCATTTTTCACCTTTCTGAAGCATGACGTAATGGGGGGGTGTTATCTCTTTTGTCAAAAATCACCTGTTTTTGCTTGAACATTAAATGCCTCCAAATGGTATTTAATTCACTTCCCGGGGTGAAGAAACACTTTTTGAGACCTCAGAGTGAGTAAATTGGCCATTTTCATGCACTTTTAACCATTCCACAAATCTTGTGTTTAGGGCCCCTGGAAGCATGAAAATCACTTTAAACATGCTAATTTTAGCTCTAAAACTGATGATCTACCTACAAATGTGAACTGACATTCAAAAATAAAACAATTGAAAACGGACCATTTTTCACCTTTCTGAAGCATGACGTAATGGGGGGGTGTTATCTCTTTTGTCAAAAATCACCTGTTTTTGCTTGAACATTAAATGCCTCCAAATGGTATTTAATTCACTTTCCGGGCCCCTGGAAGCAAAATCACTTTAAACATGCTAATTTTAGCTCTTAAACTGATGATCTACCTACAAATGTGAACTGACGTTCAAAAATAAAACATTTGAAAACGGACCATTTTTCACCTTTCTGAAGCATGACGTAATGGGGAGGGTGTTATCTCTCTTGTCAAAAATCACCTGTTTTTGCTTGAACATTAAATGCCTCCAAATGGTAATAAATTCACTTCCCGGGGTGAAGAAACACTTTTTGAGACGTCAGAGTGAGTAAATTGGCCATTTTCATGCACTTTTAACCATTCCACAAATCTTGTGTTTAGAGCCCCTGGAAGCATGAATATCACTTTAAACATGCTAATTTTAGCTCTTAAACTGATGATCTACCTACAAATGTGAACTGACGTTCAAAAATGAAACATTTGAAAACGGACCATTTTCCACCTTTCTGAAGCATGACGTAATGGGGGGGTGTTATCTCTTTTGTCAAAAATCACCTGTTTTTGCTTGAACATTAAATGCCTCCAAATGGTATTTAATTCACTTCCCGGGCCCCTGGAAGCATGAAAATCACACTAAACATGCTAATTTTAGCTCTAAAACTGATGATCTACCAACAAATGTGAACTGACGTTCAAAAATAAAACATTTGAAAACTGACCATTTTTCACCATTCTGAAGCATGACGTAATGGGGGGGTGTTATCCCTTTTGTCAAAAATCACCTGTTTTTGCTTGAACATTAAATGCCTCCAAATGGTATTTAATTCACTTCCCGGGGTGAAGAAACACTTTTTGAGACCTCAGAGTGAATAAATTGGCCATTTTCATGCACTTTTAACCATTCCACAAATCTTGTGTTTAGGGCCCCTGGAAGCATGAAAATCACTTTAAACATGCTAATTTTAGCTTTAAAACTGATGATCTACCTACAAATGTGAACTGACGTTCAAAAATAAAACATTTGAAAACGGACAATTTTTCACTTTCTGAAGCATGACGTAATGGGGGGGGAGTTATCTCTTTTGTCAAAAATCACCTGTTTTTACTTCAACATTAAATTCCTCCAAATGGTATTTAATTCACTTCCCGGGCCCCTCGAAGCATGAAAACCACTTTAAACATGCTAATTTTAGCTCTTAAACTGATGATCTACCTACAAATGTGAACTGACGTTCGAAAATAAAACATTTGAAAACTGACCATTTTTCACCTTTCTGAAGCATGACATAATGGGGGGCGTGTTATCTCTTTTGTCAAAAATCACCTGTTTTTGCTTGAACATTAAATGGCTCCAAATGGTATTTAATTCAGTTCCCGGGCCCCTGGAAGCATGAAAATCACTTTAAACATGCTAATTTAAGCTCTAAAACTGATGATCTACCTACAAATGTGAACTGACGTTCAAAAATAAAACATTTGAAAACTGACCATTTTTCACCTTTCTGAAGCATGACGTAATGGGGGGGTGTTATCTCTTTTGTCAAAAATCACCGGTTTTTGCTTGAACATTAAATTCCTCCAAATGGTATTTAATTCACTTCCCGGGCCCCTGGAAGCATGAAAATCACTTTAAACATGCTAATTTTAGCTCTTAAACTGATGATCTACCTACAAATGTGAACTGACGTTCAAAAATAAAACATTTGAAAACTGACCATTTTTCACCTTTCTGAAGCATGACGTAATGGGGGGGTGTTATCTCTTTTGTCAAAAATCACCTGTTTTTTCTTGAACATTAAATGCCTCCAAATGATATTTAATTCACTTCCCGGGCCCCTGGAAGCATGAAAATCACTTTAAACATGCTAATTTTAGCTCTTAAACTGATGATCTACCTACAAATGTGAACTGACGTTCGAAAATAAAACTTTTGAAAACTGACCATTTTTCACCTTTCTGAAGCATGACGTAATGGGGGGGTGTTATCTCTTTTGTCAAAAATCACCTGTTTTTGCTTGAACATTAAATGCCTCCAAATGGTATTTAATTCACTTCCCGGGCCCCTGGAAGCATGAAAATCACTTTAAACATGCTAATTTTAGCTCTTAAACTGATGATCTACCTACAAATGTGAACTGACGTTCGAAAATAAAACATTTGAAAACGGACAATTTTTCACCTTTCTGAAGCATGATGTAATGGGGGGGGGTGTTATCTCTTTTGTCAAAAATCACCTGTTTTTGCTTGAACATTAAAAGCCTCCAAATGGTATTTAATTCACTTCCCGGGCCCCTGGAAGCATGAAAATCACTTTAAACATGCTAATTTTAGCTCTTAAACTGATGATCTACCTACAAATGTGAACTGACGTTCGAAAATAAAACATTTGAAAACTGACCATTTTTCACCTTTCTGAAGCATGACGTAATGGGGGGGTGTTATCTCTTTTGTCAAAAATCACCGGTTTTTGCTTGAACATTAAATTCCTCCAAATGGTATTTAATTCACTTCCCGGGCCCCTGGAAGCATGAAAATCACTTTAAACATGCTAATTTTAGCTCTTAAACTGATGATCTACCTACAAATGTGAACTGACGTTCAAAAATAAAACATTTGAAAACTGACCATTTTTCACCTTTCTGAAGCATGACGTAATGGGGGGGTGTTATCTCTTTTGTCAAAAATCACCTGTTTTTTCTTGAACATTAAATGCCTCCAAATGGTATTTAATTCACTTACCGGGCCCCTGGAAGCATGAAAATCACTTTAAACATGCTAATTTTAGCTCTTAAACTGATGATCTACCTACAAATGTGAACTGACGTTCAAAAATAAAATATTTGAAAACGGACCATTTTTCACCTTTCTGAAGCATGACGTAATGGGGGGGTGTTATCTCTTTTGTCAAAAATCACCTGTTTTTTCTTGAACATTAAATGCCTCCAAATGGTATTTAATTCACTTACCGGGCCCCTGGAAGCATGAAAATCACTTTAAACATGCTAATTTTAGCTCTTAAACTGATGATCTACCTACAAATGTGAACTGACGTTCAAAAATAAAATATTTGAAAACGGACCATTTTTCACCTTTCTGAAGCATGACGTAATGGGGGGGGTGTTATCTCTTTTGTCAAAAATCACCTGTTTTTTCTTGATCATTAAATGCCTCCAAAGTATATTTAATTCACTTCCCGGGGTGAAGAAACACTTTTTGAGACCTCAGAGTGAGTAAATTGGCCATTTTCATGCACTTTTAACCATTCCACAAATCTTGTGTTTAGGGCCCCTGGAAGCATGAAAATCACTTTAAACATGCTAATTTAAGCTCTAAAACTGATGATCTACCTACAAATGTGAACTGACGTTCAAAAATAAAACATTTGAAAACGGACCATTTTCCACCTTTCTGAAGCATGACGTAATGGGGGGGTGTTATCTCTTTTGTCAAAAATCACCTGTTTTTGCTTGAACATTAAATGCCTCCAAATGGTATTTAATTCACTTTTCGGGCCCCTGGAAGCATGAAAATCACTTTAAACATGCTAATTTTAGCTCTAAAACTGATGATCTACCTACAAATGTGAACTGACGTTCGAAAATAAAACATTTGAAAACGGACCATTTTTCACCTTTCTGAAGCATGACGTAATGGGGGGGTTATCTCTTTTGTCAAAAATCACCTGTTTTTGCTTGAACATTAAATGCCTCCAAATGGTATTTAATTCACTTCCCGGGCCCCTGGAAGCATGAAAATCACTTTAAACATGCTAATTTTAGCTCTTAAACTGATGATCTACCTACAAATGTGAACTGACATTCGGAAATAAAACATTTGAAAACGGACAATTTTTCACCTTTCTGAAGCATGACGTAATGGGGGGGGTGTTATCTCTTTTGTCAAAAATCACCTGTTTTTGCTTGAACATTAAATGCCTCCAAATGGTATTTAATTCACTTCCCGGGGTGAAGAAACACTTTTTGAGACCTCAGAGTGAATAAATTGGCCATTTTCATGCACTTTTAACCATTCCACAAATCTTGTGTTTAGGGCCCCTGGAAGCATGAAAATCACTTTAAACATGCTAATTTTAGCTCTAAAACTGATGATCTACCTATAAATGTGAACTGACGTTCAAAAATAAAACATTTGAAAACGGACCATTTTTCACCTTTCTGAAGCATGACGTAATGGGGGGGTGTTATCTCTTTTGTCAAAAGTCACCTGTTTGGCTTGAACATGAAATTCCTCCAAATGGTATTTAATTCACTTCCCGGGCCCCTGGAAGCATGAAAATCACTTTAAACATGCAAATTTTAGCTCTTAAACTGATGATCTACCTACAAATGTGAACTGACGTTCGAAAATAAAACATTTGAAAACGGACCATTTTTCACCTATCTGAAGCATGACGTAATGGGGGGTGTTATCTCTTTTGTCAAAAATCACCTGTTTTTGCTTGAACATTAAATGCCTCCAAATGGTATTTAATTCACTTCCCGGGCCCCTGGAAGCATGAAAATCACTTTAAACATGCTAATTTTAGCTCTTAAACTGATGATCTACCTACAAATGTGAACTGACGTTTGAAAATAAAATATTTGAAAACTGACCATTTTTCACCTTTCTGAAGCATGACGTAATGGGGGGGTGTTATCTCTTTTGTCAAAAATCACCGGTTTTTGCTTGAACATTAAATTCCTCCAAATGGTATTTAATTCACTTCCCGGGCCCCTGGAAGCATGAAAATCACTTTAAACATGCTAATTTTAGCTCTTAAACTGATGCTCTACCTACAAATGTGAACTGACGTTCAAAAATAAAACATTTGAAAACGGACCATTTTTCACCTTTCTGAAGCATGACGTAATGGGGGGGTGTTATCTCTTTTGTCAAAAATCACCTGTTTTTTCTTGAACATTAAATGCCTCCAAATAATATTTAATTCACTTCCCGGGCCCCTGGAAGTATGAAAATCACTTTAAACATGCTAATTTTAGCTCTAAAACTGATGATCTACCTACAAATGTGAACTGACGTTCAAAAATAAAACATTTGAAAACGGACCATTTTTCACCTTTCTGAAGCATGACGTAATGGGGGGGTGTTATCTCTTTTGTCAAAAATCACCTGTTTTTGCTTGCACATTAAATGCCTCCAAATGGTATTTAATTCACTTCCCGGGCCCCTGGAAGCATGAAAATCACTTTAAACATGCTAATTTTAGCTCTAAAACTGATGATCTACCTACAAATGTGAACTGACGTTCAAAAATAAAACATTTGAAAACTGACCATTTTTCACCTTTCTGAAGCATGACGTATTGGGGGGGTGTTATCTCTTTTGTCAAAAATCACCTGTTTTTGCTTGCACATTAAATGCCTCCAAATGGTATTTAATTCACTTCCCGGGCCCCTGGAAGCATGAAAATCACTTTAAACATGCTAATTTTAGCTCTAAAACTGATGATATACCTACAAATGTGAACTGACGTTCGAAAATAAAACATTTGAAAACGGACCATTTTTCACCTTTATGAAGCATGACGTAATGGGGGGGTGTTATCTCTTTTGTCAAAAATCACCTGTTTTTGCTTGAACATTAAATGCCTCCAAATGGTATTTAATTCACTTCCCGGAGTGAAGAAACACTTTTTGAGACCTCAGAGTGAGTAAATTGGCCATTTTCATGCACTTTTAACCATTCCACAAATCTTGTGTTTAGGGCCCCTGGAAGCATGAAAATCACTTTAAACATGCTAATTTTAGCTCTAAAACTGATGATCTACCTACAAATGTGAACTGACGTTCAAAAATAAAACATTTGAAAACGGACCATTTTTCACCTTTCTGAAGCATGACGTAATGGGGGGGTGTTATCTCTTTTGTCAAAAATCACCTGTTTTTGCTTGAACATTAAATGCCTCCAAATGGTATTTAATTCACTTTCCGGGCCCCTGGAAGCAAAATAACTTTAAACATGCTAATTTTAGCTCTTAAACTGATGATCTACCTACAAATGTGAACTGACGTTCAAAAATAAAACATTTGAAAACGGACCATTTTTCACCTTTCTGAAGCATGACGTAATGGGGGGGTGTTATCTCTCTTGTCAAAAATCACCTGTTTTTGCTTGAACATTAAATGCCTCCAAATGGTAATAAATTCACTTCCCGGGGTGAAGAAACACTTTTTGAGACCTCAGAGTGAGTAAATTGGCCATTTTCATGCACTTTTAACCATTCCATAAATCTTGTGTTTAGAGCCCCTGGAAGCATGAAAATCACTTTAAACATGCTAATTTTAGCTCTTAAACTGATGATCTACCTACAAATGTGAACTGACGTTCAAAAATAAAACATTTGAAAACGGACCATTTTTCACCTTTCTGAAGCATGACGTAATGGGGGGGTGTTATCTCTTTTGTCAAAAATCATCTGTTTTTTCTTGAACATTAAATGCCTCCAAATGATATTTAATTCAGTTCCCGGGCCCCTGGAAGCATGAAAATCACTTTAAACATGCTAATTTTAGCTCTAAAACTGATGATCTACCTAGAAATGTGAACTGACGTTCAAAAATAAAACATTTGAAAACGGACCATTTTTCACCTTTCTCAAGCATGACGTAATGGGAGGGTGTTATCTCTTTTGTCAAAAATCACCTGTTCTTGCTTGAACATTAAATGCCTCCAAATGGTATTTAATTCACTTCCCGGGGTGAAGAAACACTTTTTGAGACCTCAGAGTGAGTAAATTGGCCATTTTCATGCACTTTTAACCATTCCACAAATCTTGTGTTTAGGGCCCCTGGAAGCATGAAAATCACTTTAAACATGCTAATTTTAGCTTTAAAACTGATGATCTACCTACAAATGTGAACTGACGTTCAAAAATAAAACATTTGAAAACGGACCATTTTTCACTTTCTGAAGCATGACGTAATGGGGGGGGGAGTTATCTCTTTTGTCAAAAATCACCTGTTTTTACTTCAACATTAAATTCCTCCAAATGGTATTTAATTCACTTCCCGGGCCCCTGGAAGCATGAAAATCACTTTAAACATGCTAATTTTAGCTCTTAAACTGAAGATCTACCTACAAATGTGAACTGACGTTCGAAAATAAAACATTTGAAAACTGACCATTTTTCACCTTTCTGAAGCATGACGTAATGGGGGGGTGTTATCTCTTTTGTCAAAAATCACCTGTTTTTGCTTGAACATTAAATGCCTCCAAATGGTATTTAATTCACTTCCCGGGCCCCTGGAAGCATGAAAACCACTTTAAACATGCTAATTTTAGCTCTTAAACTGATGATCTACCTACAAATGTGAACTGACGTTCGAAAATAAAACATTTGAAAACTGACCATTTTTCACCTTTCTGAAGCATGACATAATGGGGGGGGTGTTATCTCTTTTGTCAAAAATCACCTGTTTTTGCTTGAACATTAAATGGCTCCAAATGGTATTTAATTCACTTCCCGGGCCCCTGGAAGCATGAAAATCACTTTAAACATGCTAATTTAAGCTCTAAAGCTGATGATCTACCTACAAATGTGAACTGACGTTCAAAAATAAAACATTTGAAAACGGACCATTTTTCACCTTTCTGAAGCATGACGTAATGGGGGGGTGTTATCTCTTTTGTCAAAAATCACCGGTTTTTGCTTGAACATTAAATTCCTCCAAATGGTATTTAATTCACTTCCCGGGCCCCTGGAAGCATGAAAATCACTTTAAACATGCTAATTTTAGCTCTTAAACTGATGATCTACCTACAAATGTGAACTGACGTTCAAAAATAAAATGTTTGAAAACTGACCATTTTTCACCTTTCTGAAGCATGACGTAATGGGGGGGGTGTTATCTCTTTTGTCAAAAATCACCTGTTTTTTCTTGAACATTAAATGCCTCCAAATGATATTTAATTCACTTCCCGGGCCCCTGGAAGCATGAAAATCACTTTAAACATGCTAATTTTAGCTCTTAAACTGATGATCTACCTACAAATGTGAACTGACGTTCGAAAATAAAACTTTTGAAAACGGACCATTTTTCACCTTTCTGAAGCATGACGTAATGGGGGGGTGTTATCTCTTTTGTCAAAAATCACCTGTTTTTGCTTGAACATTAAATGCCTCCAAATGGTATTTAATTCACTTCCCGGGCCCCTGGAAGCATGAAAATCACTTTAAACATGCTAATTTTAGCTCTTAAACTGATGATCTACCTACAAATGTGAACTGACGTTCGAAAATAAAACATTTGAAAACGGACAATTTTTCACCTTTCTGAAGCATGACGTAATGGGGGGGTGTTATCTCTTTTGTCAAAAATCACCTGTTTTTGCTTGAACATTAAAAGCCTCCAAATGGTATTTAATTCACTTCCCGGGCCCCTGGAAGCATGAAAATCACTTTAAACATGCTAATTTTAGCTCTTAAACTGATGATCTACCTACAAATGTGAACTGACGTTCGAAAATAAAACATTTGAAAACTGACCATTTTTCACCTTTCTGAAGCATGACGTAATGGGGGGGTGTTATCTCTTTTGTCAAAAATCACCGGTTTTTGCTTGAACATTAAATTCCTCCAAATGGTATTTAATTCACTTCCCGGGCCCCTGGAAGCATGAAAATCACTTTAAACATGCTAATTTTAGCTCTTAAACTGATGATCTACCTACAAATGTGAACTGACGTTCAAAAATAAAACATTTGAAAACTGACCATTTTTCACCTTTCTGAAGCATGACGTAATGGGGGGGTGTTATCTCTTTTGTCAAAAATCACCTGTTTTTTCTTGAACATTAAATGCCTCCAAATGATATTTAATTCACTTCCCGGGCCCCTGGAAGCATGAAAATCACTTTAAACATGCTAATTTTAGCTCTTAAACTGATGATCTACCTACAAATGTGAACTGACGTTCAAAAATAAAATACTTGAAAACGGACCATTTTTCACCTTTCTGAAGCATGACGTAATGGGGGGGGTGTTATCTCTTTTGTCAAAAATCACCTGTTTTTTCTTGATCATTAAATGCCTCCAAATTATATTTAATTCACTTCCCGGGGTGAAGAAACACTTTTTGAGACCTCAGAGTGAGTAAATTGGCCATCTTCATGCACTTTTAACCATTCCACAAATCTTGTGTTTAGGGCCCCTGGAAGCATGAAAATCACTTTAAACATGCTAATTTAAGCTCTAAAACTGATGATCTACCTACAAATGTGAACTGACGTTCAAAAATAAAACATTTGAAAACGGACCATTTTCCACCTTTCTGAAGCATGACGTAATGGGGGGGTGTTATCTCTTTTGTCAAAAATCACCTGTTTTTGCTTGAACATTAAATGCCTCCAAATGGTATTTAATTCACTTTCCGGGCCCCTGGAAGCATGAAAATCACTTTAAACATGCTAATTTTAGCTCTAAAACTGATGATCTACCTACAAATGTGAACTGACGTTCGAAAATAAAACATTTGAAAACGGACCATTTTTCACCTTTCTGAAGCATGACGTAATGGGGGGGGGTTATCTCTTTTGTCAAAAATCACCTGTTTTTGCTTGAACATTAAATGCCTCCAAATGGTATTTAATTCACTTCCCGGGCCCCTGGAAGCATGAAAATCACTTTAAACATGCTAATTTTAGCTCTTAAACTGATTATCTACCTACAAATGTGAACTGACGTTCGGAAATAAAACATTTGAAAACGGACAATTTTTCACCTTTCTGAAGCATGACGTAATGGGGGGGGTGTTATCTCTTTTGTCAAAAATCACCTGTTTTTGCTTGAACATTAAATGCCTCCAAATGGTATTTAATTCACTTCCCGGGGTGAAGAAACACTTTTTGAGACCTCAGAGTGAATAAATTGGCCATTTTCATGCACTTTTAACCATTCCACAAATCTTGTATTTAGGGCCCCTGGAAGCATGAAAATCACTTTAAACATGCTAATTTTAGCTCTAAAACTGATGATCTACCTACAAATGTGAACTGACGTTCAAAAATAAAACATTTGAAAACTGACCATTTTTCACCTTTCTGAAGCATGACGTAATGGGGGGGTGTTATCTCTTTTGTCAAAAATCACCTGTTTTTGCTTGAACATTAAATGCCTCCAAATGGTATTTAATTCACTTCCCGGGCCCCTGGAAGCATGAAAACCACTTTAAACATGCTAATTTTAGCTCTTAAACTGATGATCTACCTACAAATGTGAACTGACGTTCGAAAATAAAACATTTGAAAACTGACCATTTTTCACCTTTCTGAAGCATGACATAATGGGGGGCGTGTTATCTCTTTTGTCAAAAATCACCTGTTTTTGCTTGAACATTAAATGGCTCCAAATGGTATTTAATTCAGTTCCCGGGCCCCTGGAAGCATGAAAATCACTTTAAACATGCTAATTTAAGCTCTAAAACTGATGATCTACCTACAAATGTGAACTGACGTTCAAAAATAAAACATTTGAAAACTGACCATTTTTCACCTTTCTGAAGCATGACGTAATGGGGGGGGTGTTATCTCTTTTGTCAAAAATCACCTGTTTTTTCTTGAACATTAAATGCCTCCAAATGATATTTAATTCACTTCCCGGGCCCCTGGAAGCATGAAAATCACTTTAAACATGCTAATTTTAGCTCTTAAACTGATGATCTACCTACAAATGTGAACTGACGTTCGAAAATAAAACTTTTGAAAACGGACCATTTTTCACCTTTCTGAAGCATGACGTAATGGGGGGGTGTTATCTCTTTTGTCAAAAATCACCTGTTTTTGCTTGAACATTAAATGCCTCCAAATGGTATTTAATTCACTTCCAGGGCCCCTGGAAGCATGAAAATCACTTTAAACATGCTAATTTTAGCTCTTAAACTGATGATCTACCTACAAATGTGAACTGACGTTCGAAAATAAAACATTTGAAAACGGACAATTTTTCACCTTTCTGAAGCATGACGTAATGGGGGGGTGTTATCTCTTTTGTCAAAAATCACCGGTTTTTGATTGAACATTAAATTCCTCCAAATGGTATTTAATTCACTTCCCGGGCCCCTGGAAGCATGAAAATCACTTTAAACATGCTAATTTTAGCTCTTAAACTGATGATCTACCTACAAATGTGAACTGACGTTCAAAAATAAAACATTTGAAAACTGACCATTTTTCACCTTTCTGAAGCATGACGTAATGGGGGGGTGTTATCTCTTTTGTCAAAAATCACCGGTTTTTGCTTGAACATTAAATTCCTCCAAATGGTATTTAATTCACTTCCCGGGCCCCTGGAAGCATGAAAATCACTTTAAACATGCTAATTGTAGCTCTTAAACTGATGATCTACCTACAAATGTGAACTGACGTTCAAAAATAAAACATTTGAAAACTGACCATTTTTCACCTTTCTGAAGCATGACGTAATGGGGGGGGGTGTTATCTCTTTTGTCAAAAATCACCTGTTTTTTCTTGAACATTAAATGCCTCCAAATGATATTTAATTCACTTCCCGGGCCCCTGGAAGCATGAAAATCACTTTAAACATGCTAATTTTAGCTCTTAAACTGATGATCTACCTACAAATGTGAACTGACGTTCGAAAATAAAACTTTTGAAAACGGACCATTTTTCACCTTTCTGAAGCATGACGTAATGGGGGGGTGTTATCTCTTTTGTCAAAAATCACCTGTTTTTGCTTGAACATTAAATGCCTCCAAATGATATTTAATTCACTTACCGGGCCCCTGGAAGCATGAAAATCACTTTAAACATGCTAATTTTAGCTCTTAAACTGATGATCTACCTACAAATGTGAACTGACGTTCAAAAATAAAATATTTGAAAACGGACCATTTTTCACCTTTCTGAAGCATGACGTAATGGGGGGGGGGTGTTATCTCTTTTGTCAAAAATCACCTGTTTTTTCTTGATCATTAAATGCCTCCAAAGTATATTTAATTCACTTCCCGGGGTGAAGAAACACTTTTTGAGACCTCAGAGTGAGTAAATTGGCCATTTTCATGCACTTTTAACCATTCCACAAATCTTGTGTTTAGGGCCCCTGGAAGCATGAAAATCACTTTAAACATGCTAATTTAAGCTCTAAAACTGATGATCTACCTACAAATGTGAACTGACGTTCAAAAATAAAACATTTGAAAACGGACCATTTTCCACCTTTCTGAAGCATGACGTAATGGGGGGGTGTTATCTCTTTTGTCAAAAATCACCTGTTTTTGCTTGAACATTAAATGCCTCCAAATGGTATTTAATTCACTTTTCGGGCCCCTGGAAGCATGAAAATCACTTTAAACATGCTAATTTTAGCTCTAAAACTGATGATCTACCTACAAATGTGAACTGACGTTCGAAAATAAAACATTTGAAAACGGACCATTTTTCACCTTTCTGAAGCATGACGTAATGGGGGGGGGTTATCTCTTTTGTCAAAAATCACCTGTTTTTGCTTGAACATTAAATGCCTCCAAATGGTATTTAATTCACTTCCCGGACCCCTGGAAGCATGAAAATCACTTTAAACATGCTAATTTTAGCTCTTAAACTGATGATCTACCTACAAATGTGAACTGACGTTCGGAAATAAAACATTTGAAAACGGACAATTTTTCACCTTTCTGAAGCATGACGTAATGGGGGGGGGGTGTTATCTCTTTTGTCAAAAATCACCTGTTTTTGCTTGAACATTAAATGCCTCCAAATGGTATTTAATTCACTTCCCGGGGTGAAGAAACACTTTTTGAGACCTCAGAGTGAATAAATTGGCCATTTTCATGCACTTTTAACCATTCCACAAATCTTGTGTTTAGGGCCCCTGGAAGCATGAAAATCACTTTAAACATGCTAATTTTAGCTTTAAAACTGATGATCTACCTACAAATGTGAACTGACGTTCAAAAATAAAACATTTGAAAACGGACCATTTTTCACTTTCTGAAGCATGACGTAATGGGGGGGGTGTTATCTCTTTTGTCAAAAGTCACCTGTTTGGCTTGAACATGAAATTCCTCCAAATGGTATTTAATTCACTTCCCGGGCCCCTGGAAGCATGAAAATCACTTTAAACATGCTAATTTTAGCTCTTAAACTGATGATCTACCTACAAATGTGAACTGACGTTTGAAAATAAAATATTTGAAAACTGACCATTTTTCACCTTTCTGAAGCATGACGTAATGGGGGGGGTGTTATCTCTTTTGTCAAAAATCACCGGTTTTTGCTTGAACATTAAATTCCTCCAAATGGTATTTAATTCACTTCCCGGGCCCCTGGAAGCATGAAAATCACTTTAAACATGCTAATTTTACCTCTTAAACTGATGCTCTACCTACAAATGTGAACTGACGTTCAAAAATAAAACATTTGAAAACGGACCATTTTTCACCTTTCTGAAGCATGACGTAATGGGGGGGTGTTATCTCTTTTGTCAAAAATCACCTGTTTTTTCTTGAACATTAAATGCCTCCAAATAATATTTAATTCACTTCCCGGGCCCCTGGAAGTATGAAAATCACTTTAAACATGCTAATTTTAGCTCTAAAACTGATGATCTACCTACAAATGTGAACTGACGTTCAAAAATAAAACATTTGAAAACGGACCATTTTTCACCTTTCTGAAGCATGACGTAATGGGGGGGGTGTTATCTCTTTTGTCAAAAATCACCTGTTTTTGCTTGCACATTAAATGCCTCCAAATGGTATTTAATTCACTTCCCGGGCCCCTGGAAGCATGAAAATCACTTTAAACATGCTAATTTTAGCTCTAAAACTGATGATCTACCTACAAATGTGAACTGACGTTCAAAAATAAAACATTTGAAAACTGACCATTTTTCACCTTTCTGAAGCATGACGTATTGGGGGGGGTGTTATCTCTTTTGTCAAAAATCACCTGTTTTTGCTTGCACATTAAATGCCTCCAAATGGTATTTAATTCACTTCCCGGGCCCCTGGAAGCATGAAAATCACTTTAAACATGCTAATTTTAGCTCTAAAACTGATGATCTACCTACAAATGTGAACTGACGTTCGAAAATAAAACATTTGAAAACGGACCATTTTTCACCTTTCTGAAGCATGACGTAATGGGGGGGTGTTATCTCTTTTGTCAAAAATCACCTGTTTTAGCTTGAACATTAAATGCCTCCAAATGGTATTTAATTCACTTCCCGGAGTGAAGAAACACTTTTTGAGACCTCAGAGTGAGTAAATTGGCCATTTTCATGCACTTTTAACCATTCCACAAATCTTGTGTTTAGGGCCCCTGGAAGCATGAAAATCACTTTAAACATGCTAATTTTAGCTCTAAAACTGATGATCTACCTACAAATGTGAACTGACATTCAAAAATAAAACATTTGAAAACGGACCATTTTTCACCTTTCTGAAGCATGACGTAATGGGGGGGTGTTATCTCTTTTGTCAAAAATCACCTGTTTTTGCTTGAACATTAAATGCCTCCAAATGGTATTTAATTCACTTTCCGGGCCCCTGGAAGCAAAATCACTTTAAACATGCTAATTTTAGCTCTTAAACTGATGATCTACCTACAAATGTGAACTGACGTTCAAAAATAAAACATTTGAAAACGGACCATTTTTCACCTTTCTGAAGCATGACGTAATGGGGGGGTGTTATCTCTCTTGTCAAAAATCACCTGGTTTTGCTTGAACATTAAATGCCTCCAAATGGTAATAAATTCACTTCCCGGGGTGAAGAAACACTTTTTGAGACCTCAGAGTGAGTAAATTGGCCATTTTCATGCACTTTTAACCATTCCATAAATCTTGTGTTTAGAGCCCCTGGAAGCATGAAAATCACTTTAAACATGCTAATTTTAGCTCTTAAACAGATGATCTACCTACAAATGTGAACTGACGTTCAAAAATAAAACATTTGAAAACGGACCATTTTTCACCTTTCTGAAGCATGACGTAATGGGGGAGTGTTATCTCTTTTGTCAAAAATCATCTGTTTTTTCTTGAACATTAAATGCCTCCAAATGATATTTAATTCAGTTCCCGGGCCCCTGGAAGCATGAAAATCACTTTAAACATGCTAATTTTAGCTCTAAAACTGATGATCTACCTACAAATGTGAACTGACGTTCAAAAATAAAACATTTGAAAACGGACCATTTTTCACCTTTCTGAAGCATGACGTAATGGGGGGGTGTTATCTCTCTTGTCAAAAATCACCTGTTTTTGCTTGAACATTAAATGCCTCCAAATGGTAATAAATTCACTTCCCGGGGTGAAGAAACACTTTTTGAGACCTCAGAGTGAGTAAATTGGCCATTTTCATGCACTTTTAACCACTCCACAAATCTTGTGTTTAGAGCCCCTGGAAGCATGAATATCACTTTAAACATGCTAATTTTAGCTCTTAAACTGATGATCTACCTACAAATGTGAACTGACGTTCAAAAATAAAACATTTGAAAACGGACCATTTTTCACCTTTCTGAAGCATGACGTAATGGGGGGGGTGTTATCTCTTTTGTCAAAAATCACCTGTTTTTGCTTGAACATTAAATTCCTCCAAATGGTATTTAATTCACTTCCCGGGCCCCTGGAAGCATGAACATCACTTTAAACATGCTAATTTTAGCTGTAAAACTGATGATCTACCTACAAATGTGAACTGACGTTCAAAAATAAAACATTTGAAAACGGACCATTTTTCACCTTTCTGAAGCATGACGTAATGGGGGGGTGTTATCTCTTTTGTCAAAAATCACCTGTTTTTGCTTGCACATTAAATGCCTCCAAATGGTATTTAATTCACTTCCCGGGCCCCTGGAAGCATGAAAATCACACTAAACATGCTAATTTTAGCTCTAAAACTGATGATCTACCTACAAATGTGAACTGACGTTCAAAAATAAAACATTTGAAAACTGACCATTTTTCACCATTCTGAAGCATGACGTAATGGGGGGGTGTTATCCCTTCTGTCAAAAATCACCTGTTTTTGCTTGAACATTAAATGCCTCCAAATGGTATTTAATTCACTTCCCGGGGTGAAGAAACACTTTTTGAGACCTCAGAGTGAATAAATTGGCCATTTTCATGCACTTTTAACCATTCCACAAATCTTGTGTTTAGGGCCCCTGGAAGCATGAAAATCACTTTAAACATGCTAATTTTAGCTTTAAAACTGATGATCTACCTACAAATGTGAACTGACGTTCAAAAATAAAACATTTGAAAACGGACCATTTTTCACTTTCTGAAGCATGACGTAATGGGGGGGAGTTATCTCTTTTGTCAAAAATCACCTGTTTTTACTTCAACATTAAATTCCTCCAAATGGTATTTAATTCACTTCCCGGGCCCCTGGAAGCATGAAAATCACTTTAAACATGCTAATTTTAGCTCTTAAACTGAAGATCTACCTACAAATGTGAACTGACGTTCGAAAATAAAACATTTGAAAACTGACCATTTTTCACCTTTCTGAAGCATGACGTAATGGGGGGGTGTTATCTCTTTTGTCAAAAATCACCTGTTTTTGCTTGAACATTAAATGCCTCCAAATGGTATTTAATTCACTTCCCGGGCCCCTGGAAGCATGAAAACCACTTTAAACATGCTAATTTTAGCTCTTAAACTGATGATCTACCTACAAATGTGAACTGACGTTCGAAAATAAAACATTTGAAAACTGACCATTTTACACCTTTCTGAAGCATGACATAATGGGGGGGGTGTTATCTCTTTTGTCAAAAATCACCTGTTTTTGCTTGAACATTAAATGGCTCCAAATGGTATTTAATTCAGTTCCCGGGCCCCTGGAAGCATGAAAATCACTTTAAACATGCTAATTTAAGCTCTAAAACTGATGATCTACCTACAAATGTGAACTGACGTTCAAAAATAAAACATTTGAAAACTGACCATTTTTCACCTTTCTGAAGCATGACGTAATGGGGGGTGTTATCTCTTTTGTCAAAAATCACCGGTTTTTGCTTGAACATTAAATTCCTCCAAATGGTATTTAATTCACTTCCCGGGCCCCTGGAAGCATGAAAATCACTTTAAACATGCTAATTTTAGCTCTTAAACTGAAGATCTACCTACAAATGTGAACTGACGTTCGAAAATAAAACATTTGAAAACTGACCATTTTTCACCTTTCTGAAGCATGACGTAATGGGGGGGTGTTATCTCTTTTGTCAAAAATCACCTGTTTTTGCTTGAACATTAAATGCCTCCAAATGGTATTTAATTCACTTCCCGGGCCCCTGGAAGCATGAAAACCACTTTAAACATGCTAATTTTAGCTCTTAAACTGATGATCTACCTACAAATGTGAACTGACGTTCGAAAATAAAACATTTGAAAACGGACAATTTTTCACCTTTCTGAAGCATGACGTAATGGGGGGGTGTTATCTCTTTTGTCAAAAATCACCTGTTTTTGCTTGAACATTAAAAGCCTCCAAATGGTATTTAATTCACTTTCCGGGCCCCTGGAAGCAAAATCACTTTAAACATGCTAATTTTAGCTCTTAAACTGATGATCTACCTACAAATGTGAACTGACATTCAAAAAAATAAAACATTTGAAAACGGACCATTTTTCACCTTTCTGAAGCATGACGTAATGGGGGGGTGTTATCTCTCTTGTCAAAAATCACCTGTTTTTGCTTGAACATTAAATGCCTCCAAATGGTAATAAATTCACTTCCCGGGGTGAAGAAACACTTTTTGAGACCTCAGAGTGAGTAAATTGGCCATTTTCATGCACTTTTAACCATTCCACAAATCTTGTGTTTAGAGCCCCTGGAAGCATGAATATCACTTTAAACATGCTAATTTTAGCTCTTAAACTGATGATCTACCTACAAATGTGAACTGACGTTCAAAAATAAAACATTTGAAAACGGACCATTTTTCACCTTTCTGAAGCATGACGTAATGGGGGGGTGTTATCTCTTTTGTCAAAAATCACCTGTTTTTGCTTGAACATTAAATTCCTCCAAATGGTATTTAATTCACTTCCCGGGCCCCTGGAAGCATGAACATCACTTTAAACATTCTAATTTTAGCTGTAAAACTGATGATCTACCTACAAATGTGAACTGACGTTCAAAAATAAAACATTTGAAAACGGACCATTTTTCACCTTTCTGAAGCATGACGTAATGGGGGGGTGTTATCTCTTTTGTCAAAAATCACCTGTTTTTGCTTGCACATTAAATGCCTCCAAATGGTATTTAATTCACTTCCCGGGCCCCTGGAAGCATGAAAATCACACTAAACATGCTAATTTTAGCTCTAAAACTGATGATCTACCTACAAATGAGAACTGACGTTCAAAAATAAAACATTTGAAAACTGACCATTTTTCACCATTCTGAAGCATGACGTAATGGGGGGGTGTTATCCCTTTTGTCAAAAATCACCTGTTTTTGCTTGAACATTAAATGCCTCCAAATGGTATTTAATTCACTTCCCGGGGTGAAGAAACACTTTTTGAGACCTCAGAGTGAATAAATTGGCCATTTTCATGCACTTTTAACCATTCCACAAATCTTGTGTTTAGGGCCCCTGGAAGCATGAAAATCACTTTAAACATGCTAATTTTAGCTTTAAAACTGATGATCTACCTACAAATGTGAACTGACGTTCAAAAATAAAACATTTGAAAACGGACCATTTTTCACTTTCTGAAGCATGACGTAATGGGGGGGAGTTATCTCTTTTGTCAAAAATCACCTGTTTTTACTTCAACATTAAATTCCTCCAAATGGTATTTAATTCACTTCCCGGGCCCCTGGAAGCATGAAAATCACTTTAAACATGCTAATTTTAGCTCTTAAACTGAAGATCTACCTACAAATGTGAACTGACGTTCGAAAATAAAACATTTGAAAACTGACCATTTTTCACCTTTCTGAAGCATGACGTAATGGGGGGGGTGTTATCTCTTTTGTCAAAAATCACCTGTTTTTTCTTGAACATTAAATGCCTCCAAATGATATTTAATTCACTTCCCGGGCCCCTGGAAGCATGAAAATCACTTTAAACATGCTAATTTTAGCTCTTAAACTGATGATCTACCTACAAATGTGAACTGACGTTCGAAAATAAAACTTTTGAAAACGGACCATTTTTCACCTTTCTGAAGCATGACGTAATGGGGGGGTGTTATCTCTTTTGTCAAAAATCACCTGTTTTTGCTTGAACATTAAATGCCTCCAAATGGTATTTAATTCACTTCCCGGGCCCCTGGAAGCATGAAAATCACTTTAAACATGCTAATTTTAGCTCTTAAACTGATGATCTACCTACAAATGTGAACTGACGTTCGAAAATAAAACATTTGAAAACGGACAATTTTTCACCTTTCTGAAGCATGACGTAATGGGGGGGTGTTATCTCTTTTGTCAAAAATCACCTGTTTTTGCTTGAACATTAAAAGCCTCCAAATGGTATTTAATTCACTTCCCGGGCCCCTGGAAGCATGAAAATCACTTTAAACATGCTAATTTTAGCTCTTAAACTGATGATCTACCTACAAATGTGAACTGACGTTCGAAAATAAAACATTTGAAAACTGACCATTTTTCACCTTTCTGAAGCATGACGTAATGGGGGGGTGTTATCTCTTTTGTCAAAAATCACCGGTTTTTGCTTGAACATTAAATTCCTCCAAATGGTATTTAATTCACTTCCCGGGCCCCTGGAAGCATGAAAATCACTTTAAACATGCTAATTTTAGCTCTTAAACTGATGATCTACCTACAAATGTGAACTGACGTTCAAAAATAAAACATTTGAAAACTGACCATTTTTCACCTTTCTGAAGCATGACGTAATGGGGGGGTGTTATCTCTTTTGTCAAAAATCACCTGTTTTTTCTTGAACATTAAATGCCTCCAAATGATATTTAATTCACTTCCCGGGCCCCTGGAAGCATGAAAATCACTTTAAACATGCTAATTTTAGCTCTTAAACTGATGATCTACCTACAAATGTGAACTGACGTTCAAAAATAAAATACTTGAAAACGGACCATTTTTCACCTTTCTGAAGCATGACGTAATGGGGGGGGTGTTATCTCTTTTGTCAAAAATCACCTGTTTTTTCTTGATCATTAAATGCCTCCAAATTATATTTAATTCACTTCCCGGGGTGAAGAAACACTTTTTGAGACCTCAGAGTGAGTAAATTGGCCATCTTCATGCACTTTTAACCATTCCACAAATCTTGTGTTTAGGGCCCCTGGAAGCATGAAAATCACTTTAAACATGCTATTTTAAGCTCTAAAACTGATGATCTACCTACAAATGTGAACTGACGTTCGAAAATAAAACATTTGAAAACTGACCATTTTTCACCTTTCTGAAGCATGACGTAATGGGGGGGTGTTATCTCTTTTGTCAAAAATCACCTGTTTTTGCTTGAACATTAAATGCCTCCAAATGGTATTTAATTCACTTCCCGGGCCCCTGGAAGCATGAAAACCACTTTAAACATGCTAATTTTAGCTCTTAAACTGATGATCTACCTACAAATGTGAACTGACGTTCGAAAATAAAACATTTGAAAACGGACAATTTTTCACCTTTCTGAAGCATGACGTAATGGGGGGGTGTTATCTCTTTTGTCAAAAATCACCTGTTTTTGCTTGAACATTAAAAGCCTCCAAATGGTATTTAATTCACTTTCCGGGCCCCTGGAAGCAAAATCACTTTAAACATGCTAATTTTAGCTCTTAAACTGATGATCTACCTACAAATGTGAACTGACATTCAAAAAAATAAAACATTTGAAAACGGACCATTTTTCACCTTTCTGAAGCATGACGTAATGGGGGGGTGTTATCTCTCTTGTCAAAAATCACCTGTTTTTGCTTGAACATTAAATGCCTCCAAATGGTAATAAATTCACTTCCCGGGGTGAAGAAACACTTTTTGAGACCTCAGAGTGAGTAAATTGGCCATTTTCATGCACTTTTAACCATTCCACAAATCTTGTGTTTAGAGCCCCTGGAAGCATGAATATCACTTTAAACATGCTAATTTTAGCTCTTAAACTGATGATCTACCTACAAATGTGAACTGACGTTCAAAAATAAAACATTTGAAAACGGACCATTTTTCACCTTTCTGAAGCATGACGTAATGGGGGGGTGTTATCTCTTTTGTCAAAAATCACCTGTTTTTGCTTGAACATTAAATTCCTCCAAATGGTATTTAATTCACTTCCCGGGCCCCTGGAAGCATGAACATCACTTTAAACATTCTAATTTTAGCTGTAAAACTGATGATCTACCTACAAATGTGAACTGACGTTCAAAAATAAAACATTTGAAAACGGACCATTTTTCACCTTTCTGAAGCATGACGTAATGGGGGGGTGTTATCTCTTTTGTCAAAAATCACCTGTTTTTGCTTGCACATTAAATGCCTCCAAATGGTATTTAATTCACTTCCCGGGCCCCTGGAAGCATGAAAATCACACTAAACATGCTAATTTTAGCTCTAAAACTGATGATCTACCTACAAATGTGAACTGACGTTCAAAAATAAAACATTTGAAAACTGACCATTTTTCACCATTCTGAAGCATGACGTAATGGGGGGGTGTTATCCCTTTTGTCAAAAATCACCTGTTTTTGCTTGAACATTAAATGCCTCCAAATGGTATTTAATTCACTTCCCGGGGTGAAGAAACACTTTTTGAGACCTCAGAGTGAATAAATTGGCCATTTTCATGCACTTTTAACCATTCCACAAATCTTGTGTTTAGGGCCCCTGGAAGCATGAAAATCACTTTAAACATGCTAATTTTAGCTTTAAAACTGATGATCTACCTACAAATGTGAACTGACGTTCAAAAATAAAACATTTGAAAACGGACCATTTTTCACTTTCTGAAGCATGACGTAATGGGGGGGAGTTATCTCTTTTGTCAAAAATCACCTGTTTTTACTTCAACATTAAATTCCTCCAAATGGTATTTAATTCACTTCCCGGGCCCCTGGAAGCATGAAAATCACTTTAAACATGCTAATTTTAGCTCTTAAACTGAAGATCTACCTACAAATGTGAACTGACGTTCGAAAATAAAACATTTGAAAACTGACCATTTTTCACCTTTCTGAAGCATGACGTAATGGGGGGGGTGTTATCTCTTTTGTCAAAAATCACCTGTTTTTTCTTGAACATTAAATGCCTCCAAATGATATTTAATTCACTTCCCGGGCCCCTGGAAGCATGAAAATCACTTTAAACATGCTAATTTTAGCTCTTAAACTGATGATCTACCTACAAATGTGAACTGACGTTCGAAAATAAAACTTTTGAAAACGGACCATTTTTCACCTTTCTGAAGCATGACGTAATGGGGGGGTGTTATCTCTTTTGTCAAAAATCACCTGTTTTTGCTTGAACATTAAATGCCTCCAAATGGTATTTAATTCACTTCCCGGGCCCCTGGAAGCATGAAAATCACTTTAAACATGCTAATTTTAGCTCTTAAACTGATGATCTACCTACAAATGTGAACTGACGTTCGAAAATAAAACATTTGAAAACGGACAATTTTTCACCTTTCTGAAGCATGACGTAATGGGGGGGTGTTATCTCTTTTGTCAAAAATCACCTGTTTTTGCTTGAACATTAAAAGCCTCCAAATGGTATTTAATTCACTTCCCGGGCCCCTGGAAGCATGAAAATCACTTTAAACATGCTAATTTTAGCTCTTAAACTGATGATCTACCTACAAATGTGAACTGACGTTCGAAAATAAAACATTTGAAAACTGACCATTTTTCACCTTTCTGAAGCATGACGTAATGGGGGGGTGTTATCTCTTTTGTCAAAAATCACCGGTTTTTGCTTGAACATTAAATTCCTCCAAATGGTATTTAATTCACTTCCCGGGCCCCTGGAAGCATGAAAATCACTTTAAACATGCTAATTTTAGCTCTTAAACTGATGATCTACCTACAAATGTGAACTGACGTTCAAAAATAAAACATTTGAAAACTGACCATTTTTCACCTTTCTGAAGCATGACGTAATGGGGGGGTGTTATCTCTTTTGTCAAAAATCACCTGTTTTTTCTTGAACATTAAATGCCTCCAAATGATATTTAATTCACTTCCCGGGCCCCTGGAAGCATGAAAATCACTTTAAACATGCTAATTTTAGCTCTTAAACTGATGATCTACCTACAAATGTGAACTGACGTTCAAAAATAAAATACTTGAAAACGGACCATTTTTCACCTTTCTGAAGCATGACGTAATGGGGGGGGTGTTATCTCTTTTGTCAAAAATCACCTGTTTTTTCTTGATCATTAAATGCCTCCAAATTATATTTAATTCACTTCCCGGGGTGAAGAAACACTTTTTGAGACCTCAGAGTGAGTAAATTGGCCATCTTCATGCACTTTTAACCATTCCACAAATCTTGTGTTTAGGGCCCCTGGAAGCATGAAAATCACTTTAAACATGCTATTTTAAGCTCTAAAACTGATGATCTACCTACAAATGTGAACTGACGTTCAAAAATAAAACATTTGAAAACGGACCATTTTCCACCTTTCTGAAGCATGACGTAATGGGGGGGTGTTATCTCTTTTGTCAAAAATCACCTGTTTTTGCTTGAACATTAAATGCCTCCAAATGGTATTTAATTCACTTTCCGGGCCCCTGGAAGCATGAAAATCACTTTAAACATGCTAATTTTAGCTCTAAAACTGATGATCTACCTACAAATGTGAACTGACGTTCGAAAATAAAACATTTGAAAACGGACCATTTTTCACCTTTCTGAAGCATGACGTAATGGGGGGGGGTTATCTCTTTTGTCAAAAATCACCTGTTTTTGCTTGAACATTAAATGCCTCCAAATGGTATTTAATTCACTTCCCGGGCCCCTGGAAGCATGAAAATCACTTTAAACATGCTAATTTTAGCTCTTAAACTGATTATCTACCTACAAATGTGAACTGACGTTCGGAAATAAAACATTTGAAAACGGACAATTTTTCACCTTTCTGAAGCATGACGTAATGGGGGGGGTGTTATCTCTTTTGTCAAAAATCACCTGTTTTTGCTTGAACATTAAATGCCTCCAAATGGTATTTAATTCACTTCCCGGGGTGAAGAAACACTTTTTGAGACCTCAGAGTGAATAAATTGGCCATTTTCATGCACTTTTAACCATTCCACAAATCTTGTATTTAGGGCCCCTGGAAGCATGAAAATCACTTTAAACATGCTAATTTTAGCTCTAAAACTGATGATCTACCTACAAATGTGAACTGACGTTCAAAAATAAAACATTTGAAAACTGACCATTTTTCACCTTTCTGAAGCATGACGTAATGGGGGGGTGTTATCTCTTTTGTCAAAAATCACCTGTTTTTGCTTGAACATTAAATGCCTCCAAATGGTATTTAATTCACTTCCCGGGCCCCTGGAAGCATGAAAACCACTTTAAACATGCTAATTTTAGCTCTTAAACTGATGATCTACCTACAAATGTGAACTGACGTTCGAAAATAAAACATTTGAAAACTGACCATTTTTCACCTTTCTGAAGCATGACATAATGGGGGGCGTGTTATCTCTTTTGTCAAAAATCACCTGTTTTTGCTTGAACATTAAATGGCTCCAAATGGTATTTAATTCAGTTCCCGGGCCCCTGGAAGCATGAAAATCACTTTAAACATGCTAATTTAAGCTCTAAAACTGATGATCTACCTACAAATGTGAACTGACGTTCAAAAATAAAACATTTGAAAACTGACCATTTTTCACCTTTCTCAAGCATGACGTAATGGGGGGGTGTTATCTCTTTTGTCAAAAATCACCGGTTTTTGCTTGAACATTAAATTCCTCCAAATGGTATTTAATTCACTTCCCGGGCCCCTGGAAGCATGAAAATCACTTTAAACATGCTAATTTTAGCTCTTAAACTGATGATCTACCTACAAATGTGAACTGACGTTCAAAAATAAAACATTTGAAAACTGACCATTTTTCACCTTTCTGAAGCATGACGTAATGGGGGGGGTGTTATCTCTTTTGTCAAAAATCACCTGTTTTTTCTTGAACATTAAATGCCTCCAAATGATATTTAATTCACTTCCCGGGCCCCTGGAAGCATGAAAATCACTTTAAACATGCTAATTTTAGCTCTTAAACTGATGATCTACCTACAAATGTGAACTGACGTTCGAAAATAAAACTTTTGAAAACGGACCATTTTTCACCTTTCTGAAGCATGACGTAATGGGGGGGTGTTATCTCTTTTGTCAAAAATCACCTGTTTTTGCTTGAACATTAAATGCCTCCAAATGGTATTTAATTCACTTCCAGGGCCCCTGGAAGCATGAAAATCACTTTAAACATGCTAATTTTAGCTCTTAAACTGATGATCTACCTACAAATGTGAACTGACGTTCGAAAATAAAACATTTGAAAACGGACAATTTTTCACCTTTCTGAAGCATGACGTAATGGGGGGGTGTTATCTCTTTTGTCAAAAATCACCGGTTTTTGATTGAACATTAAATTCCTCCAAATGGTATTTAATTCACTTCCCGGGCCCCTGGAAGCATGAAAATCACTTTAAACATGCTAATTTTAGCTCTTAAACTGATGATCTACCTACAAATGTGAACTGACGTTCAAAAATAAAACATTTGAAAACTGACCATTTTTCACCTTTCTGAAGCATGACGTAATGGGGGGGTGTTATCTCTTTTGTCAAAAATCACCGGTTTTTGCTTGAACATTAAATTCCTCCAAATGGTATTTAATTCACTTCCCGGGCCCCTGGAAGCATGAAAATCACTTTAAACATGCTAATTGTAGCTCTTAAACTGATGATCTACCTACAAATGTGAACTGACGTTCAAAAATAAAACATTTGAAAACTGACCATTTTTCACCTTTCTGAAGCATGACGTAATGGGGGGGGGTGTTATCTCTTTTGTCAAAAATCACCTGTTTTTTCTTGAACATTAAATGCCTCCAAATGATATTTAATTCACTTCCCGGGCCCCTGGAAGCATGAAAATCACTTTAAACATGCTAATTTTAGCTCTTAAACTGATGATCTACCTACAAATGTGAACTGACGTTCGAAAATAAAACTTTTGAAAACGGACCATTTTTCACCTTTCTGAAGCATGACGTAATGGGGGGGTGTTATCTCTTTTGTCAAAAATCACCTGTTTTTGCTTGAACATTAAATGCCTCCAAATGGTATTTAATTCACTTCCAGGGCCCCTGGAAGCATGAAAATCACTTTAAACATGCTAATTTTAGCTCTTAAACTGATGATCTACCTACAAATGTGAACTGACGTTCGAAAATAAAACATTTGAAAACGGACAATTTTTCACCTTTCTGAAGCATGACGTAATGGGGGGGTGTTATCTCTTTTGTCAAAAATCACCGGTTTTTGCTTGAACATTAAATTCCTCCAAATGGTATTTAATTCACTTCCCGGGCCCCTGGAAGCATGAAAATCACTTTAAACATGCTAATTTTAGCTCTTAAACTGATGATCTACCTACAAATGTGAACTGACGTTCAAAAATAAAACATTTGAAAACTGACCATTTTTCACCTTTCTGAAGCATGACGTAATGGGGGGGTGTTATCTCTTTTGTCAAAAATCACCTGTTTTTTCTTGAACATTAAATGCCTCCAAATGATATTTAATTCACTTACCGGGCCCCTGGAAGCATGAAAATCACTTTAAACATGCTAATTTTAGCTCTTAAACTGATGATCTACCTACAAATGTGAACTGACGTTCAAAAATAAAATATTTGAAAACGGACCATTTTTCACCTTTCTGAAGCATGACGTAATGGGGGGGGGGTGTTATCTCTTTTGTCAAAAATCACCTGTTTTTTCTTGATCATTAAATGCCTCCAAAGTATATTTAATTCACTTCCCGGGGTGAAGAAACACTTTTTGAGACCTCAGAGTGAGTAAATTGGCCATTTTCATGCACTTTTAACCATTCCACAAATCTTGTGTTTAGGGCCCCTGGAAGCATGAAAATCACTTTAAACATGCTAATTTAAGCTCTAAAACTGATGATCTACCTACAAATGTGAACTGACGTTCAAAAATAAAACATTTGAAAACGGACCATTTTCCACCTTTCTGAAGCATGACGTAATGGGGGGGTGTTATCTCTTTTGTCAAAAATCACCTGTTTTTGCTTGAACATTAAATGCCTCCAAATGGTATTTAATTCACTTTTCGGGCCCCTGGAAGCATGAAAATCACTTTAAACATGCTAATTTTAGCTCTAAAACTGATGATCTACCTACAAATGTGAACTGACGTTCGAAAATAAAACATTTGAAAACGGACCATTTTTCACCTTTCTGAAGCATGACGTAATGGGGGGGGGTTATCTCTTTTGTCAAAAATCACCTGTTTTTGCTTGAACATTAAATGCCTCCAAATGGTATTTAATTCACTTCCCGGACCCCTGGAAGCATGAAAATCACTTTAAACATGCTAATTTTAGCTCTTAAACTGATGATCTACCTACAAATGTGAACTGACGTTCGGAAATAAAACATTTGAAAACGGACAATTTTTCACCTTTCTGAAGCATGACGTAATGGGGGGGGGGTGTTATCTCTTTTGTCAAAAATCACCTGTTTTTGCTTGAACATTAAATGCCTCCAAATGGTATTTAATTCACTTCCCGGGGTGAAGAAACACTTTTTGAGACCTCAGAGTGAATAAATTGGCCATTTTCATGCACTTTTAACCATTCCACAAATCTTGTGTTTAGGGCCCCTGGAAGCATGAAAATCACTTTAAACATGCTAATTTTAGCTCTAAAACTGATGATCTACCTATAAATGTGAACTGACGTTCAAAAATAAAACATTTGAAAACGGACCATTTTTCACCTTTCTGAAGCATGACGTAATGGGGGGGGTGTTATCTCTTTTGTCAAAAGTCACCTGTTTGGCTTGAACATGAAATTCCTCCAAATGGTATTTAATTCACTTCCCGGGCCCCTGGAAGCATGAAAATCACTTTAAACATGCTAATTTTAGCTCTTAAACTGATGATCTACCTACAAATGTGAACTGACGTTTGAAAATAAAATATTTGAAAACTGACCATTTTTCACCTTTCTGAAGCATGACGTAATGGGGGGGGTGTTATCTCTTTTGTCAAAAATCACCGGTTTTTGCTTGAACATTAAATTCCTCCAAATGGTATTTAATTCACTTCCCGGGCCCCTGGAAGCATGAAAATCACTTTAAACATGCTAATTTTACCTCTTAAACTGATGCTCTACCTACAAATGTGAACTGACGTTCAAAAATAAAACATTTGAAAACGGACCATTTTTCACCTTTCTGAAGCATGACGTAATGGGGGGGTGTTATCTCTTTTGTCAAAAATCACCTGTTTTTTCTTGAACATTAAATGCCTCCAAATAATATTTAATTCACTTCCCGGGCCCCTGGAAGTATGAAAATCACTTTAAACATGCTAATTTTAGCTCTAAAACTGATGATCTACCTACAAATGTGAACTGACGTTCAAAAATAAAACATTTGAAAACGGACCATTTTTCACCTTTCTGAAGCATGACGTAATGGGGGGGGTGTTATCTCTTTTGTCAAAAATCACCTGTTTTTGCTTGCACATTAAATGCCTCCAAATGGTATTTAATTCACTTCCCGGGCCCCTGGAAGCATGAAAATCACTTTAAACATGCTAATTTTAGCTCTAAAACTGATGATCTACCTACAAATGTGAACTGACGTTCAAAAATAAAACATTTGAAAACTGACCATTTTTCACCTTTCTGAAGCATGACGTATTGGGGGGGGTGTTATCTCTTTTGTCAAAAATCACCTGTTTTTGCTTGCACATTAAATGCCTCCAAATGGTATTTAATTCACTTCCCGGGCCCCTGGAAGCATGAAAATCACTTTAAACATGCTAATTTTAGCTCTAAAACTGATGATCTACCTACAAATGTGAACTGACGTTCGAAAATAAAACATTTGAAAACGGACCATTTTTCACCTTTCTGAAGCATGACGTAATGGGGGGGTGTTATCTCTTTTGTCAAAAATCACCTGTTTTAGCTTGAACATTAAATGCCTCCAAATGGTATTTAATTCACTTCCCGGAGTGAAGAAACACTTTTTGAGACCTCAGAGTGAGTAAATTGGCCATTTTCATGCACTTTTAACCATTCCACAAATCTTGTGTTTAGGGCCCCTGGAAGCATGAAAATCACTTTAAACATGCTAATTTTAGCTCTAAAACTGATGATCTACCTACAAATGTGAACTGACATTCAAAAATAAAACATTTGAAAACGGACCATTTTTCACCTTTCTGAAGCATGACGTAATGGGGGGGTGTTATCTCTTTTGTCAAAAATCACCTGTTTTTGCTTGAACATTAAATGCCTCCAAATGGTATTTAATTCACTTTCCGGGCCCCTGGAAGCAAAATCACTTTAAACATGCTAATTTTAGCTCTTAAACTGATGATCTACCTACAAATGTGAACTGACGTTCAAAAATAAAACATTTGAAAACGGACCATTTTTCACCTTTCTGAAGCATGACGTAATGGGGGGGTGTTATCTCTCTTGTCAAAAATCACCTGGTTTTGCTTGAACATTAAATGCCTCCAAATGGTAATAAATTCACTTCCCGGGGTGAAGAAACACTTTTTGAGACCTCAGAGTGAGTAAATTGGCCATTTTCATGCACTTTTAACCATTCCATAAATCTTGTGTTTAGAGCCCCTGGAAGCATGAAAATCACTTTAAACATGCTAATTTTAGCTCTTAAACAGATGATCTACCTACAAATGTGAACTGACGTTCAAAAATAAAACATTTGAAAACGGACCATTTTTCACCTTTCTGAAGCATGACGTAATGGGGGGGTGTTATCTCTTTTGTCAAAAATCATCTGTTTTTTCTTGAACATTAAATGCCTCCAAATGATATTTAATTCAGTTCCCGGGCCCCTGGAAGCATGAAAATCACTTTAAACATGCTAATTTTAGCTCTAAAACTGATGATCTACCTACAAATGTGAACTGACGTTCAAAAATAAAACATTTGAAAACGGACCATTTTTCACCTTTCTGAAGCATGACGTAATGGGGGGGGTGTTATCTCTCTTGTCAAAAATCACCTGTTTTTGCTTGAACATTAAATGCCTCCAAATGGTAATAAATTCACTTCCCGGGGTGAAGAAACACTTTTTGAGACCTCAGAGTGAGTAAATTGGCCATTTTCATGCACTTTTAACCACTCCACAAATCTTGTGTTTAGAGCCCCTGGAAGCATGAATATCACTTTAAACATGCTAATTTTAGCTCTTAAACTGATGATCTACCTACAAATGTGAACTGACGTTCAAAAATAAAACATTTGAAAACGGACCATTTTTCACCTTTCTGAAGCATGACGTAATGGGGGGGGTGTTATCTCTTTTGTCAAAAATCACCTGTTTTTGCTTGAACATTAAATTCCTCCAAATGGTATTTAATTCACTTCCCGGGCCCCTGGAAGCATGAACATCACTTTAAACATGCTAATTTTAGCTGTAAAACTGATGATCTACCTACAAATGTGAACTGACGTTCAAAAATAAAACATTTGTAAACGGACCATTTTTCACCTTTCTGAAGCATGACGTAATGGGGGGGTGTTATCTCTTTTGTCAAAAATCACCTGTTTTTGCTTGCACATTAAATGCCTCCAAATGGTATTTAATTCACTTCCCGGGCCCCTGGAAGCATGAAAATCACACTAAACATGCTAATTTTAGCTCTAAAACTGATGATCTACCTACAAATGTGAACTGACGTTCAAAAATAAAACATTTGAAAACTGACCATTTTTCACCATTCTGAAGCATGACGTAATGGGGGGGTGTTATCCCTTCTGTCAAAAATCACCTGTTTTTGCTTGAACATTAAATGCCTCCAAATGGTATTTAATTCACTTCCCGGGGTGAAGAAACACTTTTTGAGACCTCAGAGTGAATAAATTGGCCATTTTCATGCACTTTTAACCATTCCACAAATCTTGTGTTTAGGGCCCCTGGAAGCATGAAAATCACTTTAAACATGCTAATTTTAGCTTTAAAACTGATGATCTACCTACAAATGTGAACTGACGTTCAAAAATAAAACATTTGAAAACGGACCATTTTTCACTTTCTGAAGCATGACGTAATGGGGGGGAGTTATCTCTTTTGTCAAAAATCACCTGTTTTTACTTCAACATTAAATTCCTCCAAATGGTATTTAATTCACTTCCCGGGCCCCTGGAAGCATGAAAATCACTTTAAACATGCTAATTTTAGCTCTTAAACTGAAGATCTACCTACAAATGTGAACTGACGTTCGAAAATAAAACATTTGAAAACTGACCATTTTTCACCTTTCTGAAGCATGACGTAATGGGGGGGTGTTATCTCTTTTGTCAAAAATCACCTGTTTTTGCTTGAACATTAAATGCCTCCAAATGGTATTTAATTCACTTCCCGGGCCCCTGGAAGCATGAAAACCACTTTAAACATGCTAATTTTAGCTCTTAAACTGATGATCTACCTACAAATGTGAACTGACGTTCGAAAATAAAACATTTGAAAACTGACCATTTTACACCTTTCTGAAGCATGACATAATGGGGGGGGTGTTATCTCTTTTGTCAAAAATCACCTGTTTTTGCTTGAACATTAAATGGCTCCAAATGGTATTTAATTCAGTTCCCGGGCCCCTGGAAGCATGAAAATCACTTTAAACATGCTAATTTAAGCTCTAAAACTGATGATCTACCTACAAATGTGAACTGACGTTCAAAAATAAAACATTTGAAAACTGACCATTTTTCACCTTTCTGAAGCATGACGTAATGGGGGGTGTTATCTCTTTTGTCAAAAATCACCGGTTTTTGCTTGAACATTAAATTCCTCCAAATGGTATTTAATTCACTTCCCGGGCCCCTGGAAGCATGAAAATCACTTTAAACATGCTAATTTTAGCTCTTAAACTGAAGATCTACCTACAAATGTGAACTGACGTTCGAAAATAAAACATTTGAAAACTGACCATTTTTCACCTTTCTGAAGCATGACGTAATGGGGGGGTGTTATCTCTTTTGTCAAAAATCACCTGTTTTTGCTTGAACATTAAATGCCTCCAAATGGTATTTAATTCACTTCCCGGGCCCCTGGAAGCATGAAAACCACTTTAAACATGCTAATTTTAGCTCTTAAACTGATGATCTACCTACAAATGTGAACTGACGTTCGAAAATAAAACATTTGAAAACGGACAATTTTTCACCTTTCTGAAGCATGACGTAATGGGGGGGTGTTATCTCTTTTGTCAAAAATCACCTGTTTTTGCTTGAACATTAAAAGCCTCCAAATGGTATTTAATTCACTTTCCGGGCCCCTGGAAGCAAAATCACTTTAAACATGCTAATTTTAGCTCTTAAACTGATGATCTACCTACAAATGTGAACTGACATTCAAAAAAATAAAACATTTGAAAACGGACCATTTTTCACCTTTCTGAAGCATGACGTAATGGGGGGGTGTTATCTCTCTTGTCAAAAATCACCTGTTTTTGCTTGAACATTAAATGCCTCCAAATGGTAATAAATTCACTTCCCGGGGTGAAGAAACACTTTTTGAGACCTCAGAGTGAGTAAATTGGCCATTTTCATGCACTTTTAACCATTCCACAAATCTTGTGTTTAGAGCCCCTGGAAGCATGAATATCACTTTAAACATGCTAATTTTAGCTCTTAAACTGATGATCTACCTACAAATGTGAACTGACGTTCAAAAATAAAACATTTGAAAACGGACCATTTTTCACCTTTCTGAAGCATGACGTAATGGGGGGGTGTTATCTCTTTTGTCAAAAATCACCTGTTTTTGCTTGAACATTAAATTCCTCCAAATGGTATTTAATTCACTTCCCGGGCCCCTGGAAGCATGAACATCACTTTAAACATTCTAATTTTAGCTGTAAAACTGATGATCTACCTACAAATGTGAACTGACGTTCAAAAATAAAACATTTGAAAACGGACCATTTTTCACCTTTCTGAAGCATGACGTAATGGGGGGGTGTTATCTCTTTTGTCAAAAATCACCTGTTTTTGCTTGCACATTAAATGCCTCCAAATGGTATTTAATTCACTTCCCGGGCCCCTGGAAGCATGAAAATCACACTAAACATGCTAATTTTAGCTCTAAAACTGATGATCTACCTACAAATGTGAACTGACGTTCAAAAATAAAACATTTGAAAACTGACCATTTTTCACCATTCTGAAGCATGACGTAATGGGGGGGTGTTATCCCTTTTGTCAAAAATCACCTGTTTTTGCTTGAACATTAAATGCCTCCAAATGGTATTTAATTCACTTCCCGGGGTGAAGAAACACTTTTTGAGACCTCAGAGTGAATAAATTGGCCATTTTCATGCACTTTTAACCATTCCACAAATCTTGTGTTTAGGGCCCCTGGAAGCATGAAAATCACTTTAAACATGCTAATTTTAGCTTTAAAACTGATGATCTACCTACAAATGTGAACTGACGTTCAAAAATAAAACATTTGAAAACGGACCATTTTTCACTTTCTGAAGCATGACGTAATGGGGGGGGAGTTATCTCTTTTGTCAAAAATCACCTGTTTTTACTTCAACATTAAATTCCTCCAAATGGTATTTAATTCACTTCCCGGGCCCCTGGAAGCATGAAAATCACTTTAAACATGCTAATTTTAGCTCTTAAACTGAAGATCTACCTACAAATGTGAACTGACGTTCGAAAATAAAACATTTGAAAACTGACCATTTTTCACCTTTCTGAAGCATGACGTAATGGGGGGGTGTTATCTCTTTTGTCAAAAATCACCTGTTTTTGCTTGAACATTAAATGCCTCCAAATGGTATTTAATTCACTTCCCGGGCCCCTGGAAGCATGAAAACCACTTTAAACATGCTAATTTTAGCTCTTAAACTGATGATCTACCTACAAATGTGAACTGACGTTCGAAAATAAAACATTTGAAAACTGACCATTTTTCACCTTTCTGAAGCATGACATAATGGGGGGGTGTTATCTCTTTTGTCAAAAATCACCTGTTTTTGCTTGAACATTAAATGGCTCCAAATGGTATTTAATTCAGTTCCCGGGCCCCTGGAAGCATGAAAATCACTTTAAACATGCTAATTTAAGCTCTAAAACTGATGATCTACCTACAAATGTGAACTGACGTTCAAAAATAAAACATTTGAAAACTGACCATTTTTCACCTTTCTGAAGCATGACGTAATGGGGGGTGTTATCTCTTTTGTCAAAAATCACCGGTTTTTGCTTGAACATTAAATTCCTCCAAATGGTATTTAATTCACTTCCCGGGCCCCTGGAAGCATGAAAATCACTTTAAACATGCTAATTTTAGCTCTTAAACTGATGATCTACCTACAAATGTGAACTGACGTTCAAAAATAAAACATTTGAAAACTGACCATTTTTCACCTTTCTGAAGCATGACGTAATGGGGGGGTGTTATCTCTTTTGTCAAAAATCACCTGTTTTTTCTTGAACATTAAATGCCTCCAAATGATATTTAATTCACTTCCCGGGCCCCTGGAAGCATGAAAATCACTTTAAACATGCTAATTTTAGCTCTTAAACTGATGATCTACCTACAAATGTGAACTGACGTTCGAAAATAAAACTTTTGAAAACGGACCATTTTTCACCTTTCTGAAGCATGACGTAATGGGGGGGTGTTATCTCTTTTGTCAAAAATCACCTGTTTTTGCTTGAACATTAAATGCCTCCAAATGGTATTTAATTCACTTCCCGGGCCCCTGGAAGCATGAAAATCACTTTAAACATGCTAATTTTAGCTCTTAAACTGATGATCTACCTACAAATGTGAACTGACGTTCGAAAATAAAACATTTGAAAACGGACAATTTTTCACCTTTCTGAAGCATGACGTAATGGGGGGGTGTTATCTCTTTTGTCAAAAATCACCTGTTTTTGCTTGAACATTAAAAGCCTCCAAATGGTATTTAATTCACTTCCCGGGCCCCTGGAAGCATGAAAATCACTTTAAACATGCTAATTTTAGCTCTTAAACTGATGATCTACCTACAAATGTGAACTGACGTTCAAAAATAAAACATTTGAAAACGGACCATTTTTCACCTTTCTGAAGCATGACGTAATGGGGGGGTGTTATCTCTCTTGTCAAAAATCACCTGTTTTTGCTTGAACATTAAATGCCTCCAAATGGTAATAAATTCACTTCCCGGGGTGAAGAAACACTTTTTGAGACCTCAGAGTGAGTAAATTGGCCATTTTCATGCACTTTTAACCATTCCATAAATCTTGTGTTTAGAGCCCCTGGAAGCATGAAAATCACTTTAAACATGCTAATTTTAGCTCTTAAACTGATGATCTACCTACAAATGTGAACTGACGTTCAAAAATAAAACATTTGAAAACGGACCATTTTTCACCTTTCTGAAGCATGACGTAATGGGGGGGTGTTATCTCTTTTGTCAAAAATCATCTGTTTTTTCTTGAACATTAAATGCCTCCAAATGATATTTAATTCAGTTCCCGGGCCCCTGGAAGCATGAAAATCACTTTAAACATGCTAATTTTAGCTCTAAAACTGATGATCTACCTACAAATGTGAACTGACGTTCAAAAATAAAACATTTGAAAACGGACCATTTTTCACCTTTCTGAAGCATGACGTAATGGGGGGGTGTTATCTCTTTTGTCAAAAATCACCTGTTTTTGCTTGAACATTAAATGCCTCCAAATGGTATTTAATTCACTTCCCGGGGTGAAGAAACACTTTTTGAGACCTCAGAGTGAGTAAATTGGCCATTTTCATGCACTTTTAACCATTCCACAAATCTTGTGTTTAGGGCCCCTGGAAGCATGAAAATCACTTTAAACATGCTAATTTTAGCTCTAAAACTGATGATCTACTTCAAATGTGAACTGACATTCAAAAATAAAACAATTGAAAACGGACCATTTTTCACCTTTCTGAAGCATGACGTAATGGGGGGGTGTTATCTCTTTTGTCAAAAATCACCTGTTTTTGCTTGAACATTAAATGCCTCCAAATGGTATTTAATTCACTTTCCGGGCCCCTGGAAGCAAAATCACTTTAAACATGCTGATTTTAGCTCTTAAACTGATGATCTACCTACAAATGTGAACTGACATTCAAAAAAATAAAACATTTGAAAACGGACCATTTTTCACCTTTCTGAAGCATGACGTAATGGGGGGGTGTTATCTCTTTTGTCAAAAATCACCTGTTTTTGCTTGAACATTAAATTCCTCCAAATGGTATTTAATTCACTTCCCGGGCCCCTGGAAGCATGAACATCACTTTAAACATGCTAATTTTAGCTGTAAAACTGATGATCTACCTACAAATGTGAACTGACGTTCAAAAATAAAACATTTGAAAACGGACCATTTTTCACCTTTCTGAAGCATGACGTAATGGGGGGGTGTTATCTCTTTTGTCAAAAATCACCTGTTTTTGCTTGCACATTAAATGCCTCCAAATGGTATTTAATTCACTTCCCGGGCCCCTGGAAGCATGAAAATCACACTAAACATGCTAATTTTAGCTCTAAAACTGATGATCTACCTACAAATGTGAACTGACGTTCAAAAATAAAACATTTGAAAACTGACCATTTTTCACCATTCTGAAGCATGACGTAATGGGGGGGTGTTATCCCGTTTGTCAAAAATCACCTGTTTTTGCTTGAACATTAAATGCCTCCAAATGGTATTTAATTCACTTCCCGGGGTGAAGAAACACTTTTTGAGACCTCAGAGTGAATAAATTGGCCATTTTCATGCACTTTTAACCATTCCACAAATCTTGTGTTTAGGGCCCCTGGAAGCATGAAAATCACTTTAAACATGCTAATTTTAGCTTTAAAACTGATGATCTACCTACAAATGTGAACTGACGTTCAAAAATAAAACATTTGAAAACGGACCATTTTTCACTTTCTGAAGCATGACGTAATGGGGGGGGAGTTATCTCTTTTGTCAAAAATCACCTGTTTTTACTTCAACATTAAATTCCTCCAAATGGTATTTAATTCACTTCCCGGGCCCCTGGAAGCATGAAAATCACTTTAAACATGCTAATTTTAGCTCTTAAACTGAAGATCTACCTACAAATGTGAACTGACGTTCGAAAATAAAACATTTGAAAACTGACCATTTTTCACCTTTCTGAAGCATGACGTAATGGGGGGGGTGTTATCTCTTTTGTCAAAAATCACCTGTTTTTGCTTGAACATTAAATGCCTCCAAATGGTATTTAATTCACTTCCCGGGCCCCTGGAAGCATGAAAACCACTTTAAACATGCTAATTTTAGCTCTTAAACTGATGATCTACCTACAAATGTGAACTGACGTTCGAAAATAAAACATTTGAAAACTGACCATTTTTCACCTTTCTGAAGCATGACATAATGGGGGGGGTGTTATCTCTTTTGTCAAAAATCACCTGTTTTTGCTTGAACATTAAATGGCTCCAAATGGTATTTAATTCAGTTCCCGGGCCCCTGGAAGCATGAAAATCACTTTAAACATGCTAATTTAAGCTCTAAAACTGATGATCTACCTACAAATGTGAACTGACGTTCAAAAATAAAACATTTGAAAACTGACCATTTTTCACCTTTCTGAAGCATGACGTAATGGGGGGTGTTATCTCTTTTGTCAAAAATCACCGGTTTTTGCTTGAACATTAAATTCCTCCAAATGGTATTTAATTCACTTCCCGGGCCCCTGGAAGCATGAAAATCACTTTAAACATGCTAATTTTAGCTCTTAAACTGATGATCTACCTACAAATGTGAACTGACGTTCAAAAATAAAACATTTGAAAACTGACCATTTTTCACCTTTCTGAAGCATGACGTAATGGGGGGGGTGTTATCTCTTTTGTCAAAAATCACCTGTTTTTTCTTGAACATTAAATGCCTCCAAATGATATTTAATTCACTTCCCGGGCCCCTGGAAGCATGAAAATCACTTTAAACATGCTAATTTTAGCTCTAAAACTGATGATCTACCTACAAATGTGAACTGACGTTCGAAAATAAAACATTTGAAAACGGACCATTTTTCACCTTTCTGAAGCATGACGTAATGGGGGGGTGTTATCTCTTTTGTCAAAAATCACCTGTTTTTGCTGGCACATTAAATGCCTCCAAATGGTATTTAATTCACTTCCCGGGCCCCTGGAAGCATGAAAATCACTTTAAACATGCTAATTTTAGCTCTAAAACTGATGATCTAGCTACAAATGTGAACTGACGTTCAAAAATAAAACATTTGAAAACGGACCATTTTTCACCTTTCTGAAGCATGACGTAATGGGGGGGTGTTATCTCTTTTGTCAAAAATCACCTGTTTGGCTTGAACATGAAATTCCTCCAAATGGTATTTAATTCACTTCCCGGGCCCCTGGAAGCATGAAAATCACTTTAAACATGCACATTTTAGCTCTTAAACTGATGATCTACCTACAAATGTGAACTGACGTTCGAAAATAAAACATTTGAAAACGGACCATTTTTCACCTATCTGAAGCATGACGTAATGGGGGGTGTTATCTCTTTTGTCAAAAATCACCTGTTTTTGCTTGAACATTAAATGCCTCCAAATGGTATTTAATTCACTTCCCGGGCCCCTGGAAGCATGAAAATCACTTTAAACATGGTAATTTTAGCTCTTAAACTGATGATCTACCTACAAATGTGAACTGACGTTCAAAAATAAAACATTTGAAAACGGACCATTTTTCACCTTTCTGAAGCATGACGTAATGGGGGGGTGTTATCTCTTTTGTCAAAAATCACCTGTTTTTGCTTGCACATTAAATGCCTCCAAATGGTATTTAATTCACTTCCCGGGCCCCTGGAAGCATGAAAATCACTTTAAACATGCTAATTTTAGCTCTAAAACTGATGATCTACCTACAAATGTGAACTGACGTTCGAAAATAAAACATTTGAAAACTTACCATTTTTCACCTTTCTGAAGCATGACGTAATGGGGGGGTGTTATCTCTTTTGTCAAAAATCACCTGTTTTTGCTTGCACATTAAATGCCTCCAAATGGTATTTGATTCACTTCCCGGGCCCCTGGAAGCATGAAAATCACTTTAAACATGCTAATTTTAGCTCTAAAACTGATGATCTACCTACAAATGTGAACTGACGTTCGAAAATAAAACATTTGAAAACGGACCATTTTTCACCTTTCTGAAGCATGACGTAATGGGGGGGTGTTATCTCTTTTGTCAAAAATCACCTGTTTTTGCTTGCACATTAAATGCCTCCAAATGGTATTTAATTCAATTCCCGGGCCCCTGGAAGCATGAAAATCACTTTAAATATGCTAATTTTAGCTCTAAAACTGATGATCTACCTACAAATGTGAACTGACGTTCGAAAATAAAACATTTGAAAACGGACCATTTTTCACCTTTCTGAAGCATGACGTAATGGGGGGGTGTTATCTCTTTTGTCAAAAATCACCTGTTTTTGCTTGAACATGAAATGCCTCCAAATGGTATTTAATTCACTTCCCGGGCCCCTGGAAGCATGAAAATCACTTTAAATATGCTAATTTTAGCTCTAAAACTGATGATCTACCTACAAATGTGAACTGACGTTCGAAAATAAAACATTTGAAAACGGACCATTTTTCACCTATCTGAAGCATGACGTAATGGGGGGGTGTTATCTCTTTTGTCAAAAATCACCTGTTTTTGCTTGAACATTAAATGCCTCCAAATGGTATTTAATTCACTTCCCGGGCCCCTGGAAGCATGAAAATCACTTTAAACATGCTAATTTTAGCTCTTAAACTGATGATCTACCTACAAATGTGAACTGACGTTTGAAAATAAAATATTTGAAAACTGACCATTTTCCACCTTTCTGAAGCATGACGTAATGGGGGGGTTTTATCTCTTTTGTCAAAAATCACCTGTTTTTGCTTGAACATTAAATGCCTCCAAATGGTATTTAATTCACTTTCCGGGCCCCTGGAAGCATGAAAATCACTTTAAACATGCTAATTTTAGCTCTAAAACTGATGATCTACCTACAAATGTGAACTGACGTTCGAAAATAAAACATTTGAATCTGGACCATTTTTCACCTTTCTGAAGCATGACGTAATGGGGGGGTGTTATCTCTTTTGTCAAAAATCACCTGTTTTTGCTTGCACATTAAATGCCTCCAAATGGTATTTAATTCACTTCCCGGGCCCCTGGAAGCATGAAAATCACTTTAAATATGCTAATTTTAGCTCTAAAACTGATGATCTACCTACAAATGTGAACTGACGTTCGAAAATAAAACATTTGAAAACGGACCATTTTTCACCTTTCTGAAGCATGACGTAATGGGGGGGTGTTATCTCTTTTGTCAAAAATCACCTGTTTTTGCTTGAACATGAAATGCCTCCAAATGGTATTTAATTCACTTCCCGGGCCCCTGGAAGCATGAAAATCACTTTAAATATGCTAATTTTAGCTCTAAAACTGATGATCTATCTACAAATGTGAACTGACGTTCGAAAATAAAACATTTGAAAACGGACCATTTTTCACCTTTCTGAAGCATGACGTAATGGGGGGGTGTTATCTCTTTTGTCAAAAATCACCTGTTTTTGCTTGAACATGAAATGCCTCCAAATGGTATTTAATTCACTTCCCGGGCCCCTGGAAGCATGAAAATCACTTTAAATATGCTAATTTTAGCTCTAAAACTGATGATCTACCTACAAATGTGAACTGACGTTCGAAAATAAAACATTTGAAAACGGACCATTTTTCACCTATCTGAAGCATGACGTAATGGGGGGGTGTTATCTCTTTTGTCAAAAATCACCTGTTTTTGCTTGAACATTAAATGCCTCCAAATGGTATTTAATTCACTTCCCGGGCCCCTGGAAGCATGAAAATCACTTTAAACATGCTAATTTTAGCTCTTAAACTGATGATCTACCTACAAATGTGAACTGACGTTTGAAAATAAAATATTTGAAAACTGACCATTTTCCACCTTTCTGAAGCATGACGTAATGGGGGGGTTTTATCTCTTTTGTCAAAAATCACCTGTTTTTGCTTGAACATTAAATGCCTCCAAATTGTATTTAATTCACTTTCCGGGCCCCTGGAAGCATGAAAATCACTTTAAACATGCTAATTTTAGCTCTAAAACTGATGATCTACCTACAAATGTGAACTGACGTTCGAAAATAAAACATTTGAATCTGGACCATTTTTCACCTTTCTGAAGCATGACGTAATGGGGGGTGTTATCTCTTTTGTCTAAAATCACCTGTTTTTGCTTGCACATTAAATGCCTCCAAATGGTATTTAATTCACTTCCCGGGCCCCTGGAAGCATGAAAATCACTTTAAATATGCTAATTTTAGCTCTAAAACTGATGATCTAGCTACAAATGTGAACTGACGTTCAAAAATAAAACATTTGAAAACGGACCATTTTTCACCTTTCTGAAGCATGACGTAATGGGGGGGTGTTATCTCTTTTGTCAAAAATCACCTGTTTGGCTTGAACATGAAATTCCTCCAAATGGTATTTAATTCACTTCCCGGGCCCCTGGAAGCATGAAAATCACTTTAAACATGCACATTTTAGCTCTTAAACTGATGATCTACCTACAAATGTGAACTGACGTTCGAAAATAAAACATTTGAAAACGGACCATTTTTCACCTATCTGAAGCATGACGTAATGGGGGGTGTTATCTCTTTTGTCAAAAATCACCTGTTTTTGCTTGAACATTAAATGCCTCCAAATGGTATTTAATTCACTTCCCGGGCCCCTGGAAGCATGAAAATCACTTTAAACATGGTAATTTTAGCTCTTAAACTGATGATCTACCTACAAATGTGAACTGACGTTCAAAAATAAAACATTTGAAAACGGACCATTTTTCACCTTTCTGAAGCATGACGTAATGGGGGGTGTTATCTCTTTTGTCAAAAATCACCTGTTTTTGCTTGCACATTAAATGCCTCCAAATGGTATTTAATTCACTTCCCGGGCCCCTGGAAGCATGAAAATCACTTTAAACATGCTAATTTTAGCTCTAAAACTGATGATCTACCTACAAATGTGAACTGACGTTTGAAAATAAAATATTTGAAAACTGACCATTTTCCACCTTTCTGAAGCATGACGTAATGGGGGGGTTTTATCTCTTTTGTCAAAAATCACCTGTTTTTGCTTGAACATTAAATGCCTCCAAATTGTATTTAATTCACTTTCCGGGCCCCTGGAAGCATGAAAATCACTTTAAACATGCTAATTTTAGCTCTAAAACTGATGATCTACCTACAAATGTGAACTGACGTTCGAAAATAAAACATTTGAATCTGGACCATTTTTCACCTTTCTGAAGCATGACGTAATGGGGGGTGTTATCTCTTTTGTCTAAAATCACCTGTTTTTGCTTGCACATTAAATGCCTCCAAATGGTATTTAATTCACTTCCCGGGCCCCTGGAAGCATGAAAATCACTTTAAACATGCTAATTTTAGCTCTAAAACTGATGATCTAGCTACAAATGTGAACTGACGTTCAAAAATAAAACATTTGAAAACGGACCATTTTTCACCTTTCTGAAGCATGACGTAATGGGGGGGTGTTATCTCTTTTGTCAAAAATCACCTGTTTGGCTTGAACATGAAATTCCTCCAAATGGTATTTAATTCACTTCCCGGGCCCCTGGAAGCATGAAAATCACTTTAAACATGCACATTTTAGCTCTTAAACTGATGATCTACCTACAAATGTGAACTGACGTTCGAAAATAAAACATTTGAAAACGGACCATTTTTCACCTATCTGAAGCATGACGTAATGGGGGGTGTTATCTCTTTTGTCAAAAATCACCTGTTTTTGCTTGAACATTAAATGCCTCCAAATGGTATTTAATTCACTTCCCGGGCCCCTGGAAGCATGAAAATCACTTTAAACATGGTAATTTTAGCTCTTAAACTGATGATCTACCTACAAATGTGAACTGACGTTCAAAAATAAAACATTTGAAAACGGACCATTTTTCACCTTTCTGAAGCATGACGTAATGGGGGGTGTTATCTCTTTTGTCAAAAATCACCTGTTTTTGCTTGCACATTAAATGCCTCCAAATGGTATTTAATTCACTTCCCGGGCCCCTGGAAGCATGAAAATCACTTTAAACATGCTAATTTTAGCTCTAAAACTGATGATCTACCTACAAATGTGAACTGACGTTCGAAAATAAAACATTTGAAAACGGACCATTTTTCACCTTTCTGAAGCATGACGTAATGGGGGGGTGTTATCTCTTTTGTCAAAAATCACCTGTTTTTGCTTGCACATTAAATGCCTCCAAATGGTATTTAATTCACTTCCCGGGCAACTGGAAGCATGAAAATCACTTTAAACATGCTAATTTTAGCTCTAAAACTGAGGATCTACCTACAAATGTGAACTGACGTTCGAAAATAAAACATTTGAAAACGGACCATTTTTCACCTTTCTGAAGCATGACGTAATGGGGGGGTGTTATCTCTTTTGTCAAAAATCACCTGTTTTTGCTTGAACATTAAATGCCTCCAAATGGTATTTAATTCACTTCCCGGGCCCCTGGAAGCATGAAAATCACTTTAAACATGCTAATTTTAGCTCTTAAACTGATGATCTACCTAAAAATGTGAACTGACGTTCGGAAATAAAACATTTGAAAACGGAAAATTTTTCACCTTTCTGAAGCATGACGTAATGGGGGGGGGTGTTATCTCTTTTGTCAAAAATCACCTGTTTTTGCTTGAACATTAAATGCCTCCAAATGGTATTTAATTCACTTCCCGGGGTGAAGAAACACTTTTTGAGACCTCAGAGTGAATAAATTGGCCATTTTCATGCACTTTTAACCATTCCACAAATCTTGTGTTTAGGGCCCCTGGAAGCATGAAAATCACTTAAAACATGCTAATTTTAGCTCTAAAACTGATGATCTACCTACAAATGTGAACTGACGTTCAAAAATAAAACATTTGAAAACGGACCATTTTTCACCTTTCTGAAGCATGACGTAATGGGGGGGGTGTTATCTCTTTTGTCAAAAATCACCTGTTTGGCTTGAACATGAAATTCCTCCAAATGGTATTTAATTCACTTCCCGGGCCCCTGGAAGCATGAACATCACTTTAAATATGCTAATTTTAGCTCTAAAACTGATGATCTACCTACAAATGTGAACTGACGTTCGAAAATAAAACATTTGAAAACGGACCATTTTTCACCTTTCTGAAGCATGACGTAATGGGGGGGTGTTATCTCTTTTGTCAAAAATCACCTGTTTTTGCTTGAACATGAAATGCCTCCAAATGGTATTTAATTCACTTCCCGGGCCCCTGGAAGCATGAAAATCACTTTAAATATGCTAATTTTAGCTCTAAAACTGATGATCTACCTACAAATGTGAACTGACGTTCGAAAATAAAACATTTGAAAACGGACCATTTTTCACCTATCTGAAGCATGACGTAATGGGGGGGTGTTATCTCTTTTGTCAAAAATCACCTGTTTTTGCTTGAACATTAAATGCCTCCAAATGGTATTTAATTCACTTCCCGGGCCCCTGGAAGCATGAAAATCACTTTAAACATGCTAATTTTAGCTCTTAAACTGATGATCTACCTACAAATGTGAACTGACGTTTGAAAATAAAATATTTGAAAACTGACCATTTTCCACCTTTCTGAAGCATGACGTAATGGGGGGGTTTTATCTCTTTTGTCAAAAATCACCTGTTTTTGCTTGAACATTAAATGCCTCCAAATGGTATTTAATTCACTTTCCGGGCCCCTGGAAGCATGAAAATCACTTTAAACATGCTAATTTTAGCTCTAAAACTGATGATCTACCTACAAATGTGAACTGACGTTCGAAAATAAAACATTTGAATCTGGACCATTTTTCACCTTTCTGAAGCATGACGTAATGGGGGGGTGTTATCTCTTTTGTCAAAAATCACCTGTTTTTGCTTGCACATTAAATGCCTCCAAATGGTATTTAATTCACTTCCCGGGCCCCTGGAAGCATGAAAATCACTTTAAATATGCTAATTTTAGCTCTAAAACTGATGATCTACCTACAAATGTGAACTGACGTTCGAAAATAAAACATTTGAAAACGGACCATTTTTCACCTTTCTGAAGCATGACGTAATGGGGGGGTGTTATCTCTTTTGTCAAAAATCACCTGTTTTTGCTTGAACATGAAATGCCTCCAAATGGTATTTAATTCACTTCCCGGGCCCCTGGAAGCATGAAAATCACTTTAAATATGCTAATTTTAGCTCTAAAACTGATGATCTATCTACAAATGTGAACTGACGTTCGAAAATAAAACATTTGAAAACGGACCATTTTTCACCTTTCTGAAGCATGACGTAATGGGGGGGTGTTATCTCTTTTGTCAAAAATCACCTGTTTTTGCTTGAACATGAAATGCCTCCAAATGGTATTTAATTCACTTCCCGGGCCCCTGGAAGCATGAAAATCACTTTAAATATGCTAATTTTAGCTCTAAAACTGATGATCTACCTACAAATGTGAACTGACGTTCGAAAATAAAACATTTGAAAACGGACCATTTTTCACCTATCTGAAGCATGACGTAATGGGGGGGTGTTATCTCTTTTGTCAAAAATCACCTGTTTTTGCTTGAACATTAAATGCCTCCAAATGGTATTTAATTCACTTCCCGGGCCCCTGGAAGCATGAAAATCACTTTAAACATGCTAATTTTAGCTCTTAAACTGATGATCTACCTACAAATGTGAACTGACGTTTGAAAATAAAATATTTGAAAACTGACCATTTTCCACCTTTCTGAAGCATGACGTAATGGGGGGGTTTTATCTCTTTTGTCAAAAATCACCTGTTTTTGCTTGAACATTAAATGCCTCCAAATTGTATTTAATTCACTTTCCGGGCCCCTGGAAGCATGAAAATCACTTTAAACATGCTAATTTTAGCTCTAAAACTGATGATCTACCTACAAATGTGAACTGACGTTCGAAAATAAAACATTTGAATCTGGACCATTTTTCACCTTTCTGAAGCATGACGTAATGGGGGGTGTTATCTCTTTTGTCTAAAATCACCTGTTTTTGCTTGCACATTAAATGCCTCCAAATGGTATTTAATTCACTTCCCGGGCCCCTGGAAGCATGAAAATCACTTTAAACATGCTAATTTTAGCTCTAAAACTGATGATCTAGCTACAAATGTGAACTGACGTTCAAAAATAAAACATTTGAAAACGGACCATTTTTCACCTTTCTGAAGCATGACGTAATGGGGGGGTGTTATCTCTTTTGTCAAAAATCACCTGTTTGGCTTGAACATGAAATTCCTCCAAATGGTATTTAATTCACTTCCCGGGCCCCTGGAAGCATGAAAATCACTTTAAACATGCACATTTTAGCTCTTAAACTGATGATCTACCTACAAATGTGAACTGACGTTCGAAAATAAAACATTTGAAAACGGACCATTTTTCACCTATCTGAAGCATGACGTAATGGGGGGTGTTATCTCTTTTGTCAAAAATCACCTGTTTTTGCTTGAACATTAAATGCCTCCAAATGGTATTTAATTCACTTCCCGGGCCCCTGGAAGCATGAAAATCACTTTAAACATGGTAATTTTAGCTCTTAAACTGATGATCTACCTACAAATGTGAACTGACGTTCAAAAATAAAACATTTGAAAACGGACCATTTTTCACCTTTCTGAAGCATGACGTAATGGGGGGTGTTATCTCTTTTGTCAAAAATCACCTGTTTTTGCTTGCACATTAAATGCCTCCAAATGGTATTTAATTCACTTCCCGGGCCCCTGGAAGCATGAAAATCACTTTAAACATGCTAATTTTAGCTCTAAAACTGATGATCTACCTACAAATGTGAACTGACGTTCGAAAATAAAACATTTGAAAACGGACCATTTTTCACCTTTCTGAAGCATGACGTAATGGGGGGGTGTTATCTCTTTTGTCAAAAATCACCTGTTTTTGCTTGCACATTAAATGCCTCCAAATGGTATTTAATTCACTTCCCGGGCAACTGGAAGCATGAAAATCACTTTAAACATGCTAATTTTAGCTCTAAAACTGAGGATCTACCTACAAATGTGAACTGACGTTCGAAAATAAAACATTTGAAAACGGACCATTTTTCACCTTTCTGAAGCATGACGTAATGGGGGGGTGTTATCTCTTTTGTCAAAAATCACCTGTTTTTGCTTGAACATTAAATGCCTCCAAATGGTATTTAATTCACTTCCCGGGCCCCTGGAAGCATGAAAATCACTTTAAACATGCTAATTTTAGCTCTTAAACTGATGATCTACCTAAAAATGTGAACTGACGTTCGGAAATAAAACATTTGAAAACGGAAAATTTTTCACCTTTCTGAAGCATGACGTAATGGGGGGGGGTGTTATCTCTTTTGTCAAAAATCACCTGTTTTTGCTTGAACATTAAATGCCTCCAAATGGTATTTAATTCACTTCCCGGGGTGAAGAAACACTTTTTGAGACCTCAGAGTGAATAAATTGGCCATTTTCATGCACTTTTAACCATTCCACAAATCTTGTGTTTAGGGCCCCTGGAAGCATGAAAATCACTTAAAACATGCTAATTTTAGCTCTAAAACTGATGATCTACCTACAAATGTGAACTGACGTTCAAAAATAAAACATTTGAAAACGGACCATTTTTCACCTTTCTGAAGCATGACGTAATGGGGGGGGTGTTATCTCTTTTGTCAAAAATCACCTGTTTGGCTTGAACATGAAATTCCTCCAAATGGTATTTAATTCACTTCCCGGGCCCCTGGAAGCATGAACATCACTTTAAACATGCAAATTTTAGCTCTTAAACTGATGATCTACCTACAAATGTAAACTGACGTTCGAAAATAAAACATTTGAAAACGGACCATTTTTCACCTATCTGAAGCATGACGTAATGGGGGGGGGTGTTATCTCTTTTGTCAAAAATCACCTGTTTTTGCTTGAACATTAAATGCCTCCAAATGGTATTTAATTCACTTCCCGGGCCCCTGGAAGCATGAAAATCACTTTAAACATGCTAATTTTAGCTCTTAAACTGATGATCTACCTACAAATGTGAACTGACGTTCAAAAATAAAACTTTTGAAAACTGACCATTTTTCACCTTTCTGAAGCATGACGTAATGGGGGGGGGTGTTATCTCTTTTGTCAAAAATCACCGGTTTTTGCTTGAACATTAAATTCCTCCAAATGGTATTTAATTCACTTCCCGGGCCCCTGGAAACATGAAAATCACTTTAAACATGCTAATTTTATCTCTTAAACGGATGATCTACCTACAAATGTGAACTGACGTTCAAAAATAAAACATTTGAAAACTGACCATTTTTCACCTTTCTGAAGCATGACGTAATGGGGGGGTGTTATCTCTTGTGTCAAAAATCACCGTTCTTTGCTTGAACATTAAATTCCTCCAAATGGTATTTAATTCACTTCCCGGGCCCCTGGAAGCATGAATATCACTTTAAACATGCTAATTTTAGCTCTTAAACTGATGATCTACCTAAAAATGTGAACTGACGTTCGGAAATAAAACATTTGAAAACGGACAATTTTTCACCTTTCTGAAGCATGACGTAATGGGGGGGGTGTTATCTCTTTTGTCAAAAATCACCTGTTTTTGCTTGAACATTAAATGCCTCCAAATGGTATTTAATTCACTTCCCGGGGTGAAGAAACACTTTTTGAGACCTCAGAGTGAATAAATTGGCCATTTTCATGCACTTTTAACCATTCCACAAATCTTGTGTTTAGGGCCCCTGGAAGCATGAAAATCACTTTAAACATGCTAATGTTAGCTCTAAAACTGATGATCTACCTACAAATGTGAACTGACGTTCAAAAATAAAACATTTGAAAACGGACCATTTTCCACCTTTCTGAAGCATGACGTAATGGTGGGGTGTTATCTCTTTTGTCAAAAATCACCTGTTTTTGCTTGAACATTAAATGCCTCCAAATGGTATTTAATTCACTTCCCGGGCCCCTGGAAGCATGAAAATCACTTTAAACATGCTAATTTTAGCTCTTAAACTGATGATCTACCTACAAATGTGAACTGACGTTCGGAAATAAAACATTTGAAAACTGACAATTTTTCACCTTTCTGAAGCATGACGTAATGGGGGGGTGTTATCTCTTTTGTCAAAAATCACCTGTTTTTGCTTGAACATTAAATGCCTCCAAATGGCATTTAATTCACTTCCCGGGGTGAAGAAACACTTTTTGAGACCTCAGAGTGAATAAATTGGCCATTTTCATGCACTTTTAACCATTCCACAAATCTTGTGTTTAGGGCCCCTGGAAGCATGAAAATCACTTTCAACATGCTAATTTTAGCTCTAAAACTGATGATCTACCTACAAATGTGAACTGACGTTCAAAAATAAAACATTTGAAAACGGACCATTTTTCACCTTTCTGAAGCATGACGTAATGGGGGGGGTGTTATCTCTTTTGTCAAAAATCACCTGTTTGGCTTGAACATGAAATTCCTCCAAATGGTATTTAATTCACTTCCCGGGCCCCTGGAAGCATGAAAATCACTTTAAACATGCAAATTTTAGCTCTTAAACTGATGATCTACCTACAAATGTGAACTGACGTTCGAAAATAAAACATTTGAAAACGGACCATTTTTCACCTATCTGAAGCATGACGTAATGGGGGGTGTTATCTCTTTTGTCAAAAATCACCTGTTTTTGCTTGAACATTAAATGCCTCCAAATGGTATTTAATTCACTTCCCGGGCCCCTGGAAGCATGAAAATCACTTTAAACATGCTAATTTTAGCTCTTAAACTGATGATCTACCTACAAATGTGAACTGACGTTCGAAAATAAAACATTTGAAAACTGACCATTTTTCACCTTTCTGAAGCATGACATAATGGGGGGCGTGTTATCTCTTTTGTCAAAAATCACCTGTTTTTGCTTGAACATTAAATGGCTCCAAATGGTATTTAATTCAGTTCCCGGGCCCCTGGAAGCATGAAAATCACTTTAAACATGCTAATTTAAGCTCTAAAACTGATGATCTACCTACAAATGTGAACTGACGTTCAAAAATAAAACATTTGAAAACTGACCATTTTTCACCTTTCTGAAGCATGACGTAATGGGGGGGTGTTATCTCTTTTGTCAAAAATCACCGGTTTTTGCTTGAACATTAAATTCCTCCAAATGGTATTTAATTCACTTCCCGGGCCCCTGGAAGCATGAAAATCACTTTAAACATGCTAATTTTAGCTCTTAAACTGATGATCTACCTACAAATGTGAACTGACGTTCAAAAATAAAACATTTGAAAACTGACCATTTTTCACCTTTCTGAAGCATGACGTAATGGGGGGGGTGTTATCTCTTTTGTCAAAAATCACCTGTTTTTTCTTGAACATTAAATGCCTCCAAATGATATTTAATTCACTTCCCGGGCCCCTGGAAGCATGAAAATCACTTTAAACATGCTAATTTTAGCTCTTAAACTGATGATCTACCTACAAATGTGAACTGACATTCGAAAATAAAACTTTTGAAAACGGACCATTTTTCACCTTTCTGAAGCATGACGTAATGGGGGGGTGTTATCTCTTTTGTCAAAAATCACCTGTTTTTGCTTGAACATTAAATGCCTCCAAATGGTATTTAATTCACTTCCCGGGCCCCTGGAAGCATGAAAATCACTTTAAACATGCTAATTTTAGCTCTTAAACTGATGATCTACCTACAAATGTGAACTGACGTTCGAAAATAAAACATTTGAAAACGGACAATTTTTCACCTTTCTGAAGCATGACGTAATGGGGGGGGTGTTATCTCTTTTGTCAAAAATCACCTGTTTTTGCTTGAACATTAAAAGCCTCCAAATGGTATTTAATTCACTTCCCGGGCCCCTGGAAGCATGAAAATCACTTTAAACATGCTAATTTTAGCTCTTAAACTGATGATCTACCTACAAATGTGAACTGACGTTCGAAAATAAAACATTTGAAAACTGACCATTTTTCACCTTTCTGAAGCATGACGTAATGGGGGGGTGTTATCTCTTTTGTCAACAATCACCGGTTTTTGCTTGAACATTAAATTCCTCCAAATGGTATTTAATTCACTTCCCGGGCCCCTGGAAGCATGAAAATCACTTTAAACATGCTAATTTTAGCTCTTAAACTGATGATCTACCTACAAATGTGAACTGACGTTCAAAAATAAAACATTTGAAAACTGACCATTTTTCACCTTTCTGAAGCATGACGTAATGGGGGGGTGTTATCTCTTTTGTCAAAAATCACCTGTTTTTTCTTGAACATTAAATGCCTCCAAATGATATTTAATTCACTTACCGGGCCCCTGGAAGCATGAAAATCACTTTAAACATGCTAATTTTAGCTCTTAAACTGATGATCTACCTACAAATGTGAACTGACGTTCAAAAATAAAATATTTGAAAACGGACCATTTTTCACCTTTCTGAAGCATGACGTAATGGGGGGGGGGTGTTATCTCTTTTGTCAAAAATCACCTGTTTTTTCTTGATCATTAAATGCCTCCAAAGTATATTTAATTCACTTCCCGGGGTGAAGAAACACTTTTTGAGACCTCAGAGTGAGTAAATTGGCCATTTTCATGCACTTTTAACCATTCCACAAATCTTGTGTTTAGGGCCCCTGGAAGCATGAAAATCACTTTAAACATGCTAATTTAAGATCTAAAACTGATGATCTACCTACAAATGTGAACTGACGTTCAAAAATAAAACATTTGAAAACGGACCATTTTCCACCTTTCTGAAGCATGACGTAATGGGGGGGTGTTATCTCTTTTGTCAAAAATCACCTGTTTTTGCTTGAACATTAAATGCCTCCAAATGGTATTTAATTCACTTTTCGGGCCCCTGGAAGCATGAAAATCACTTTAAACATGCTAATTTTAGCTCTAAAACTGATGATCTACCTACAAATGTGAACTGACGTTCGAAAATAAAACATTTGAAAACTGACCATTTTTCACCTTTCTGAAGCATGACATAATGGGGGGCGTGTTATCTCTTTTGTCAAAAATCACCTGTTTTTGCTTGAACATTAAATGGCTCCAAATGGTATTTAATTCAGTTCCCGGGCCCCTGGAAGCATGAAAATCACTTTAAACATGCTAATTTAAGCTCTAAAACTGATGATCTACCTACAAATGTGAACTGACGTTCAAAAATAAAACATTTGAAAACTGACCATTTTTCACCTTTCTGAAGCATGACGTAATGGGGGGGTGTTATCTCTTTTGTCAAAAATCACCGGTTTTTGCTTGAACATTAAATTCCTCCAAATGGTATTTAATTCACTTCCCGGGCCCCTGGAAGCATGAAAATCACTTTAAACATGCTAATTTTAGCTCTTAAACTGATGATCTACCTACAAATGTGAACTGACGTTCAAAAATAAAACATTTGAAAACTGACCATTTTTCACCTTTCTGAAGCATGACGTAATGGGGGGGGTGTTATCTCTTTTGTCAAAAATCACCTGTTTTTTCTTGAACATTAAATGCCTCCAAATGATATTTAATTCACTTCCCGGGCCCCTGGAAGCATGAAAATCACTTTAAACATGCTAATTTTAGCTCTTAAACTGATGATCTACCTACAAATGTGAACTGACATTCGAAAATAAAACTTTTGAAAACGGACCATTTTTCACCTTTCTGAAGCATGACGTAATGGGGGGGTGTTATCTCTTTTGTCAAAAATCACCTGTTTTTGCTTGAACATTAAATGCCTCCAAATGGTATTTAATTCACTTCCCGGGCCCCTGGAAGCATGAAAATCACTTTAAACATGCTAATTTTAGCTCTTAAACTGATGATCTACCTACAAATGTGAACTGACGTTCGAAAATAAAACATTTGAAAACGGACAATTTTTCACCTTTCTGAAGCATGACGTAATGGGGGGGGTGTTATCTCTTTTGTCAAAAATCACCTGTTTTTGCTTGAACATTAAAAGCCTCCAAATGGTATTTAATTCACTTCCCGGGCCCCTGGAAGCATGAAAATCACTTTAAACATGCTAATTTTAGCTCTTAAACTGATGATCTACCTACAAATGTGAACTGACGTTCGAAAATAAAACATTTGAAAACTGACCATTTTTCACCTTTCTGAAGCATGACGTAATGGGGGGGTGTTATCTCTTTTGTCAACAATCACCGGTTTTTGCTTGAACATTAAATTCCTCCAAATGGTATTTAATTCACTTCCCGGGCCCCTGGAAGCATGAAAATCACTTTAAACATGCTAATTTTAGCTCTTAAACTGATGATCTACCTACAAATGTGAACTGACGTTCAAAAATAAAACATTTGAAAACTGACCATTTTTCACCTTTCTGAAGCATGACGTAATGGGGGGGTGTTATCTCTTTTGTCAAAAATCACCTGTTTTTTCTTGAACATTAAATGCCTCCAAATGATATTTAATTCACTTACCGGGCCCCTGGAAGCATGAAAATCACTTTAAACATGCTAATTTTAGCTCTTAAACTGATGATCTACCTACAAATGTGAACTGACGTTCAAAAATAAAATATTTGAAAACGGACCATTTTTCACCTTTCTGAAGCATGACGTAATGGGGGGGGGGTGTTATCTCTTTTGTCAAAAATCACCTGTTTTTTCTTGATCATTAAATGCCTCCAAAGTATATTTAATTCACTTCCCGGGGTGAAGAAACACTTTTTGAGACCTCAGAGTGAGTAAATTGGCCATTTTCATGCACTTTTAACCATTCCACAAATCTTGTGTTTAGGGCCCCTGGAAGCATGAAAATCACTTTAAACATGCTAATTTAAGATCTAAAACTGATGATCTACCTACAAATGTGAACTGACGTTCAAAAATAAAACATTTGAAAACGGACCATTTTCCACCTTTCTGAAGCATGACGTAATGGGGGGGTGTTATCTCTTTTGTCAAAAATCACCTGTTTTTGCTTGAACATTAAATGCCTCCAAATGGTATTTAATTCACTTTTCGGGCCCCTGGAAGCATGAAAATCACTTTAAACATGCTAATTTTAGCTCTAAAACTGATGATCTACCTACAAATGTGAACTGACGTTCGAAAATAAAACATTTGAAAACGGACCATTTTTCACCTTTCTGAAGCATGACGTAATGGGGGGGGGGTTATCTCTTTTGTCAAAAATCACCTGTTTTTGCTTGAACATTAAATGCCTCCAAATGGTATTTAATTCACTTCCCGGGCCCCTGGAAGCATGAAAATCACTTTAAACATGCTAATTTTAGCTCTTAAACTGATGATCTACCTACAAATGTGAACTGACGTTCGGAAATAAAACATTTGAAAACGGACAATTTTTCACCTTTCTGAAGCATGACGTAATGGGGGGGGTGTTATCTCTTTTGTCAAAAATCACCTGTTTTTGCTTGAACATTAAATGCCTCCAAATGGTATTTAATTCACTTCCCGGGGTGAAGAAACACTTTTTGAGACCTCAGAGTGAATAAATTGGCCATTTTCATGCACTTTTAACCATTCCACAAATCTTGTGTTTAGGGCCCCTGGAAGCATGAAAATCACTTTAAACATGCTAATTTTAGCTCTAAAACTGATGATCTACCTATAAATGTGAACTGACGTTCAAAAATAAAACATTTGAAAACGGACCATTTTTCACCTTTCTGAAGCATGACGTAATGGGGGGGTGTTATCTCTTTTGTCAAAAGTCACCTGTTTGGCTTGAACATGAAATTCCTCCAAATGGTATTTAATTCACTTCCCGGGCCCCTGGAAGCATGAAAATCACTTTAAACATGCTAATTTTAGCTCTAAAACGGATGATCTAGCTACAAATGTGAACTGACGTTCAAAAATAAAACGTTTGAAAACGGACCATTTTTCACCTTTCTGAAGCATGACGTAATGGGGGGGTGTTATCTCTTTTGTCAAAAATCACCTGTTTGGCTTGAACATGAAATTCCTCCAAATGGTATTTAATTCACTTCCCGGGCCCCTGGAAGCATGAAAATCACTTTAAACATGCATATTTTAGCTCTTAAACTGATGATCTACCTACAAATGTGAACTGACGTTCGAAAATAAAACATTTGAAAACGGACCATTTTTCACCTTTCTGAAGCATGACGTAATGGGGGTGTTATCTCTTTTGTCAAAAATCACCTGTTTTTGCTTGAACATTAAATGCCTCCAAATGGTATTTAATTCACTTCCCGGGCCCCTGGAAGCATGAAAATCACTTTAAACATGCTAATTTTAGCTCTTAAACTGATGATCTACCTACAAATGTGAACTGACGTTTGAAAATAAAATATTTGAAAACTGACCATTTTTCACCTTTCTGAAGCATGACGTAATGGGGGGGGTGTTATCTCTTTTGTCAAAAATCACCGGTTTTTGCTTGAACATTAAATTCCTCCAAATGGTATTTAATTCACTTCCCGGGCCCCTGGAAGCATGAAAATCACTTTAAACATGCTAATTTTAGCTCTTAAACTGATGATCTACCTACAAATGTGAACTGACGTTCAAAAATAAAACATTTGAAAACGGACCATTTTTCACCTTTCTGAAGCATGACGTAATGGGGGGGTGTTATCTCTTTTGTCAAAAATCACCTGTTTTTTCTTGAACATTAAATGCCTCCAAATAATATTTAATTCACTTCCCGGGCCCCTTGGAAGTATGAAAATCACTTTAAACATGCTAATTTTATCTCTAAAACTGATGATCTACCTACAAATGTGAACTGACGTTCAAAAATAAAACATTTGAAAACGGACCATTTTTCACCTTTCTGAAGCATGACGTAATGGGGGGGTGTTATCTCTTTTGTCAAAAATCACCTGTTTTTGCTTGAACATTAAATGCCTCCAAATGGTATTTAATTCACTTCCCGGGCCCCTGGAAGCATGAAAACCACTTTAAACATGCTAATTTTAGCTCTTAAACTGATGATCTACCTACAAATGTGAACTGACGTTCGAAAATAAAACATTTGAAAACTGACCATTTTTCACCTTTCTGAAGCATGACATAATGGGGGGCGTGTTATCTCTTTTGTCAAAAATCACCTGTTTTTGCTTGAACATTAAATGGCTCCAAATGGTATTTAATTCAGTTCCCGGGCCCCTGGAAGCATGAAAATCACTTTAAACATGCTAATTTAAGCTCTAAAACTGATGATCTACCTACAAATGTGAACTGACGTTCAAAAATAAAACATTTGAAAACTGACCATTTTTCACCTTTCTGAAGCATGACGTAATGGGGGGGTGTTATCTCTTTTGTCAAAAATCACCGGTTTTTGCTTGAACATTAAATTCCTCCAAATGGTATTTAATTCACTTCCCGGGCCCCTGGAAGCATGAAAATCACTTTAAACATGCTAATTTTAGCTCTTAAACTGATGATCTACCTACAAATGTGAACTGACGTTCAAAAATAAAACATTTGAAAACTGACCATTTTTCACCTTTCTGAAGCATGACGTAATGGGGGGGGTGTTATCTCTTTTGTCAAAAATCACCTGTTTTTTCTTGAACATTAAATGCCTCCAAATGATATTTAATTCACTTCCCGGGCCCCTGGAAGCATGAAAATCACTTTAAACATGCTAATTTTAGCTCTTAAACTGATGATCTACCTACAAATGTGAACTGACATTCGAAAATAAAACTTTTGAAAACGGACCATTTTTCACCTTTCTGAAGCATGACGTAATGGGGGGGGTGTTATCTCTTTTGTCAAAAATCACCTGTTTTTGCTTGAACATTAAATGCCTCCAAATGGTATTTAATTCACTTCCCGGGCCCCTGGAAGCATGAAAATCACTTTAAACATGCTAATTTTAGCTCTTAAACTGATGATCTACCTACAAATGTGAACTGACGTTCGAAAATAAAACATTTGAAAACGGACAATTTTTCACCTTTCTGAAGCATGACGTAATGGGGGGGTGTTATCTCTTTTGTCAAAAATCACCTGTTTTTGCTTGAACATTAAAAGCCTCCAAATGGTATTTAATTCACTTCCCGGGCCCCTGGAAGCATGAAAATCACTTTAAACATGCTAATTTTAGCTCTTAAACTGATGATCTACCTACAAATGTGAACTGACGTTCGAAAATAAAACATTTGAAAACTGACCATTTTTCACCTTTCTGAAGCATGACGTAATGGGGGGGTGTTATCTCTTTTGTCAACAATCACCGGTTTTTGCTTGAACATTAAATTCCTCCAAATGGTATTTAATTCACTTCCCGGGCCCCTGGAAGCATGAAAATCACTTTAAACATGCTAATTTTAGCTCTTAAACTGATGATCTACCTACAAATGTGAACTGACGTTCAAAAATAAAACATTTGAAAACTGACCATTTTTCACCTTTCTGAAGCATGACGTAATGGGGGGGTGTTATCTCTTTTGTCAAAAATCACCTGTTTTTTCTTGAACATTAAATGCCTCCAAATGAAATTTAATTCACTTACCGGGCCCCTGGAAGCATGAAAATCACTTTAAACATGCTAATTTTAGCTCTTAAACTGATGATCTACCTACAAATGTGAACTGACGTTCAAAAATAAAATATTTGAAAACGGACCATTTTTCACCTTTCTGAAGCATGACGTAATGGGGGGGGGTGTTATCTCTTTTGTCAAAAATCACCTGTTTTTTCTTGATCATTAAATGCCTCCAAAGTATATTTAATTCACTTCCCGGGGTGAAGAAACACTTTTTGAGACCTCAGAGTGAGTAAATTGGCCATTTTCATGCACTTTTAACCATTCCACAAATCTTGTGTTTAGGGCCCCTGGAAGCATGAAAATCACTTTAAACATGCTAATTTAAGCTCTAAAACTGATGATCTACCTACAAATGTGAACTGACGTTCAAAAATAAAACATTTGAAAACGGACCATTTTCCACCTTTCTGAAGCATGACGTAATGGGGGGGTGTTATCTCTTTTGTCAAAAATCACCTGTTTTTGCTTGAACATTAAATGCCTCCAAATGGTATTTAATTCACTTTTCGGGCCCCTGGAAGCATGAAAATCACTTTAAACATGCTAATTTTAGCTCTAAAACTGATGATCTACCTACAAATGTGAACTGACGTTCGAAAATAAAACATTTGAAAACGGACCATTTTTCACCTTTCTGAAGCATGACGTAATGGGGGGGGGGTTATCTCTTTTGTCAAAAATCACCTGTTTTTGCTTGAACATTAAATGCCTCCAAATGGTATTTAATTCACTTCCCGGGCCCCTGGAAGCATGAAAATCACTTTAAACATGCTAATTTTAGCTCTTAAACTGATGATCTACCTACAAATGTGAACTGACGTTCGGAAATAAAACATTTGAAAACGGACAATTTTTCACCTTTCTGAAGCATGACGTAATGGGGGGGGTGTTATCTCTTTTGTCAAAAATCACCTGTTTTTGCTTGAACATTAAATGCCTCCAAATGGTATTTAATTCACTTCCCGGGGTGAAGAAACACTTTTTGAGACCTCAGAGTGAATAAATTGGCCATTTTCATGCACTTTTAACCATTCCACAAATCTTGTGTTTAGGGCCCCTGGAAGCATGAAAATCACTTTAAACATGCTAATTTTAGCTCTAAAACTGATGATCTACCTATAAATGTGAACTGACGTTCAAAAATAAAACATTTGAAAACGGACCATTTTTCACCTTTCTGAAGCATGACGTAATGGGGGGGTGTTATCTCTTTTGTCAAAAGTCACCTGTTTGGCTTGAACATGAAATTCCTCCAAATGGTATTTAATTCACTTCCCGGGCCCCTGGAAGCATGAAAATCACTTTAAACATGCAAATTTTAGCTCTTAAACTGATGATCTACCTACAAATGTGAACTGACGTTCGAAAATAAAACATTTGAAAACGGACCATTTTTCACCTATCTGAAGCATGACGTAATGGGGGGTGTTATCTCTTTTGTCAAAAATCACCTGTTTTTGCTTGAACATTAAATGCCTCCAAATGGTATTTAATTCACTTCCCGGGCCCCTGGAAGCATGAAAATCACTTTAAACATGCTAATTTTAGCTCTTAAACTGATAATCTACCTACAAATGTGAACTGACGTTTGAAAATAAAATATTTGAAAACTGACCATTTTTCACCTTTCTGAAGCATGACGTAATGGGGGGGGGGTGTTATCTCTTTTGTCAAAAATCACCGGTTTTTGCTTGAACATTAAATTCCTCCAAATGGTATTTAATTCACTTCCCGGGCCCCTGGAAGCATGAAAATCACTTTAAACATGCTAATTTTAGCTCTTAAACTGATGCTCTACCTACAAATGTGAACTGACGTTCAAAAATAAAACATTTGAAAACGGACCATTTTTCACCTTTCTGAAGCATGACGTAATGGGGGGGTGTTATCTCTTTTGTCAAAAATCACCTGTTTTTTCTTGAACATTAAATGCCTCCAAATAATATTTAATTCACTTCCCGGGCCCCTGGAAGTATGAAAATCACTTTAAACATGCTAATTTTAGCTCTAAAACTGATGATCTACCTACAAATGTGAACTGACGTTCAAAAATAAAACATTTGAAAACGGACCATTTTTCACCTTTCTGAAGCATGACATAATGGGGGGGTGTTATCTCTTTTGTCAAAAATCACCTGTTTTTGCTTGCACATTAAATGCCTCCAAATGGTATTTAATTCACTTCCCGGGCCCCTGGAAGCATGAAAATCACTTTAAACATGCTAATTTTAGCTCTAAAACTGATGATCTACCTACAAATGTGAACTGACGTTCAAAAATAAAACATTTGAAAACTGACCATTTTTCACCTTTCTGAAGCATGACGTATTGGGGGGGGTGTTATCTCTTTTGTCAAAAATCACCTGTTTTTGCTTGCACATTAAATGCCTCCAAATGGTATTTAATTCACTTCCCGGGCCCCTGGAAGCATGAAAATCACTTTAAACATGCTAATTTTAGCTCTTAAACTGATGATCTACCTACAAATGTGAACTGACGTTCGGAAATAAAACATTTGAAAACGGACAATTTTTCACCTTTCTGAAGCATGACGTAATGGGGAGGGTGTTATCTCTTTTGTCAAAAATCACCTGTTTTTGCTTGAACATTAAATGCCTCCAAATGGTATTTAATTCACTTCCCGGGGTGAAGAAACACTTTTTGAGACCTCAGAGTGAATAAATTGGCCATTTTCATGCACTTTTAACCATTCCACAAATCTTGTGTTTAGGGCCCCTGGAAGCATGAAAATCACTTTAAACATGCTAATTTTAGCTCTAAAACTGATGATCTACCTACAAATGTGAACTGACGTTCAAAAATAAAACATTTGAAAAGGACCATTTTTCACCTTTCTGAAGCATGACGTAATGGGGGGGTGTTATCTCTTTTGTCAAAAATCACCTGTTTGGCTTGAACATGAAATTCCTCCAAATGGTATTTAATTCACTTCCCGGGCCCCTGGAAGCATGAAAATCACTTTAAACATGCAAATTTTAGCTCTTAAACTGATGATCTACCTACAAATGTGAACTGACGTTCGAAAATAAAACATTTGAAAACGGACCATTTTTCACCTATCTGAAGCATGACGTAATGGGGGGGTGTTATCTCTTTTGTCAAAAATCACCTGTTTTTGCTTGAACATTAAATGCCTCCAAATGGTATTTAATTCACTTCCCGGGCCCCTGGAAGCATGAAAATCACTTTAAACATGCTAATTTTAGCTCCTAAACTGATGATCTACCTACAAATGTGAACTGACGTTTGAAAATAAAATATTTGAAATCTGACCATTTTCCACCTTTCTGAAGCATGACGTAATGGGGGGGTGTTATCTCTTTTGTCAAAAATCACCTGTTTTTGCTTGAACATTAAATGCCTCCAAATGGTATTTAATTCACTTTCCGGGCCCCTGTAAGCATGAAAATCACTTTAAACATGCTAATTTTAGCTCTAAAACTGATGATCTACCTACAAATGTGAACTGACGTTCAAAAATAAAACATTTGAAAACGGACCATTGTTCACCTTTCTGAAGCATGACGTAATGGGGGGGTGTTATCTCTTTTGTCGAAAATCACCTGTTTTTGCTTGCACATTAAATGCCTCCAAATGGTATTTAATTCACTTCCCGGGCCCCTGGAAGCATGAAAATCACTTTAAACATGCTAATTTTAGCTCTAAAACGGATGATCTAGCTACAAATGTGAACTGACGTTCAAAAATAAAACGTTTGAAAACGGACCATTTTTCACCTTTCTGAAGCATGACGTAATGGGGGGGTGTTATCTCTTTTGTCAAAAATCACCTGTTTGGCTTGAACATGAAATTCCTCCAAATGGTATTTAATTCACTTCCCGGGCCCCTGGAAGCATGAAAATCACTTTAAACATGCATATTTTAGCTCTTAAACTGATGATCTACCTACAAATGTGAACTGACGTTCGAAAATAAAACATTTGAAAACGGACCATTTTTCACCTTTCTGAAGCATGACGTAATGGGGGTGTTATCTCTTTTGTCAAAAATCACCTGTTTTTGCTTGAACATTAAATGCCTCCAAATGGTATTTAATTCACTTCCCGGGCCCCTGGAAGCATGAAAACCACTTTAAACATGCTAATTTTAGCTCTTAAACTGATGATCTACCTACAAATGTGAACTGACGTTCGAAAATAAAACATTTGAAAACTGACCATTTTTCACCTTTCTGAAGCATGACATAATGGGGGGCGTGTTATCTCTTTTGTCAAAAATCACCTGTTTTTGCTTGAACATTAAATGGCTCCAAATGGTATTTAATTCAGTTCCCGGGCCCCTGGAAGCATGAAAATCACTTTAAACATGCTAATTTAAGCTCTAAAACTGATGATCTACCTACAAATGTGAACTGACGTTCAAAAATAAAACATTTGAAAACTGACCATTTTTCACCTTTCTGAAGCATGACGTAATGGGGGGGTGTTATCTCTTTTGTCAAAAATCACCGGTTTTTGCTTGAACATTAAATTCCTCCAAATGGTATTTAATTCACTTCCCGGGCCCCTGGAAGCATGAAAATCACTTTAAACATGCTAATTTTAGCTCTTAAACTGATGATCTACCTACAAATGTGAACTGACGTTCAAAAATAAAACATTTGAAAACTGACCATTTTTCACCTTTCTGAAGCATGACGTAATGGGGGGGGTGTTATCTCTTTTGTCAAAAATCACCTGTTTTTTCTTGAACATTAAATGCCTCCAAATGATATTTAATTCACTTCCTGGGCCCCTGGAAGCATGAAAATCACTTTAAACATGCTAATTTTAGCTCTTAAACTGATGATCTACCTACAAATGTGAACTGACATTCGAAAATAAAACTTTTGAAAACGGACCATTTTTCACCTTTCTGAAGCATGACGTAATGGGGGGGGTGTTATCTCTTTTGTCAAAAATCACCTGTTTTTGCTTGAACATTAAATGCCTCCAAATGGTATTTAATTCACTTCCCGGGCCCCTGGAAGCATGAAAATCACTTTAAACATGCTAATTTTAGCTCTTAAACTGATGATCTACCTACAAATGTGAACTGACGTTCGAAAATAAAACATTTGAAAACGGACAATTTTTCACCTTTCTGAAGCATGACGTAATGGGGGGGTGTTATCTCTTTTGTCAAAAATCACCTGTTTTTGCTTGAACATTAAAAGCCTCCAAATGGTATTTAATTCACTTCCCGGGCCCCTGGAAGCATGAAAATCACTTTAAACATGCTAATTTTAGCTCTTAAACTGATGATCTACCTACAAATGTGAACTGACGTTCGAAAATAAAACATTTGAAAACTGACCATTTTTCACCTTTCTGAAGCATGACGTAATGGGGGGGTGTTATCTCTTTTGTCAACAATCACCGGTTTTTGCTTGAACATTAAATTCCTCCAAATGGTATTTAATTCACTTCCCGGGCCCCTGGAAGCATGAAAATCACTTTAAACATGCTAATTTTAGCTCTTAAACTGATGATCTACCTACAAATGTGAACTGACGTTCAAAAATAAAACATTTGAAAACTGACCATTTTTCACCTTTCTGAAGCATGACGTAATGGGGGGGTGTTATCTCTTTTGTCAAAAATCACCTGTTTTTTCTTGAACATTAAATGCCTCCAAATGAAATTTAATTCACTTACCGGGCCCCTGGAAGCATGAAAATCACTTTAAACATGCTAATTTTAGCTCTTAAACTGATGATCTACCTACAAATGTGAACTGACGTTCAAAAATAAAATATTTGAAAACGGACCATTTTTCACCTTTCTGAAGCATGACGTAATGGGGGGGGGGTGTTATCTCTTTTGTCAAAAATCACCTGTTTTTTCTTGATCATTAAATGCCTCCAAAGTATATTTAATTCACTTCCCGGGGTGAAGAAACACTTTTTGAGACCTCAGAGTGAGTAAATTGGCCATTTTCATGCACTTTTAACCATTCCACAAATCTTGTGTTTAGGGCCCCTGGAAGCATGAAAATCACTTTAAACATGCTAATTTAAGCTCTAAAACTGATGATCTACCTACAAATGTGAACTGACGTTCAAAAATAAAACATTTGAAAACGGACCATTTTCCACCTTTCTGAAGCATGACGTAATGGGGGGGTGTTATCTCTTTTGTCAAAAATCACCTGTTTTTGCTTGAACATTAAATGCCTCCAAATGGTATTTAATTCACTTTTCGGGCCCCTGGAAGCATGAAAATCACTTTAAACATGCTAATTTTAGCTCTAAAACTGATGATCTACCTACAAATGTGAACTGACGTTCGAAAATAAAACATTTGAAAACGGACCATTTTTCACCTTTCTGAAGCATGACGTAATGGGGGGGGGGTTATCTCTTTTGTCAAAAATCACCTGTTTTTGCTTGAACATTAAATGCCTCCAAATGGTATTTAATTCACTTCCCGGGCCCCTGGAAGCATGAAAATCACTTTAAACATGCTAATTTTAGCTCTTAAACTGATGATCTACCTACAAATGTGAACTGACGTTCGGAAATAAAACATTTGAAAACGGACAATTTTTCACCTTTCTGAAGCATGACGTAATGGGGGGGGTGTTATCTCTTTTGTCAAAAATCACCTGTTTTTGCTTGAACATTAAATGCCTCCAAATGGTATTTAATTCACTTCCCGGGGTGAAGAAACACTTTTTGAGACCTCAGAGTGAATAAATTGGCCATTTTCATGCACTTTTAACCATTCCACAAATCTTGTGTTTAGGGCCCCTGGAAGCATGAAAATCACTTTAAACATGCTAATTTTAGCTCTAAAACTGATGATCTACCTATAAATGTGAACTGACGTTCAAAAATAAAACATTTGAAAACGGACCATTTTTCACCTATCTGAAGCATGACGTAATGGGGGGTGTTATCTCTTTTGTCAAAAATCACCTGTTTTTGCTTGAACATTAAATGCCTCCAAATGGTATTTAATTCACTTCCCGGGCCCCTGGAAGCATGAAAATCACTTTAAACATGCTAATTTTAGCTCTTAAACTGATAATCTACCTACAAATGTGAACTGACGTTTGAAAATAAAATATTTGAAAACTGACCATTTTTCACCTTTCTGAAGCATGACGTAATGGGGGGGGGGTGTTATCTCTTTTGTCAAAAATCACCGGTTTTTGCTTGAACATTAAATTCCTCCAAATGGTATTTAATTCACTTCCCGGGCCCCTGGAAGCATGAAAATCACTTTAAACATGCTAATTTTAGCTCTTAAACTGATGCTCTACCTACAAATGTGAACTGACGTTCAAAAATAAAACATTTGAAAACGGACCATTTTTCACCTTTCTGAAGCATGACGTAATGGGGGGGTGTTATCTCTTTTGTCAAAAATCACCTGTTTTTTCTTGAACATTAAATGCCTCCAAATAATATTTAATTCACTTCCCGGGCCCCTGGAAGTATGAAAATCACTTTAAACATGCTAATTTTAGCTCTAAAACTGATGATCTACCTACAAATGTGAACTGACGTTCAAAAATAAAACATTTGAAAACGGACCATTTTTCACCTTTCTGAAGCATGACATAATGGGGGGGTGTTATCTCTTTTGTCAAAAATCACCTGTTTTTGCTTGCACATTAAATGCCTCCAAATGGTATTTAATTCACTTCCCGGGCCCCTGGAAGCATGAAAATCACTTTAAACATGCTAATTTTAGCTCTAAAACTGATGATCTACCTACAAATGTGAACTGACGTTCAAAAATAAAACATTTGAAAACTGACCATTTTTCACCTTTCTGAAGCATGACGTATTGGGGGGGTGTTATCTCTTTTGTCAAAAATCACCTGTTTTTGCTTGCACATTAAATGCCTCCAAATGGTATTTAATTCACTTCCCGGGCCCCTGGAAGCATGAAAATCACTTTAAACATGCTAATTTTAGCTCTTAAACTGATGATCTACCTACAAATGTGAACTGACGTTCGGAAATAAAACATTTGAAAACGGACAATTTTTCACCTTTCTGAAGCATGACGTAATGGGGAGGGTGTTATCTCTTTTGTCAAAAATCACCTGTTTTTGCTTGAACATTAAATGCCTCCAAATGGTATTTAATTCACTTCCCGGGGTGAAGAAACACTTTTTGAGACCTCAGAGTGAATAAATTGGCCATTTTCATGCACTTTTAACCATTCCACAAATCTTGTGTTTAGGGCCCCTGGAAGCATGAAAATCACTTTAAACATGCTAATTTTAGCTCTAAAACTGATGATCTACCTACAAATGTGAACTGACGTTCAAAAATAAAACATTTGAAAAGGACCATTTTTCACCTTTCTGAAGCATGACGTAATGGGGGGGTGTTATCTCTTTTGTCAAAAATCACCTGTTTGGCTTGAACATGAAATTCCTCCAAATGGTATTTAATTCACTTCCCGGGCCCCTGGAAGCATGAAAATCACTTTAAACATGCAAATTTTAGCTCTTAAACTGATGATCTACCTACAAATGTGAACTGACGTTCGAAAATAAAACATTTGAAAACGGACCATTTTTCACCTATCTGAAGCATGACGTAATGGGGGGGTGTTATCTCTTTTGTCAAAAATCACCTGTTTTTGCTTGAACATTAAATGCCTCCAAATGGTATTTAATTCACTTCCCGGGCCCCTGGAAGCATGAAAATCACTTTAAACATGCTAATTTTAGCTCCTAAACTGATGATCTACCTACAAATGTGAACTGACGTTTGAAAATAAAATATTTGAAATCTGACCATTTTCCACCTTTCTGAAGCATGACGTAATGGGGGGGTGTTATCTCTTTTGTCAAAAATCACCTGTTTTTGCTTGAACATTAAATGCCTCCAAATGGTATTTAATTCACTTTCCGGGCCCCTGTAAGCATGAAAATCACTTTAAACATGCTAATTTTAGCTCTAAAACTGATGATCTACCTACAAATGTGAACTGACGTTCAAAAATAAAACATTTGAAAACGGACCATTGTTCACCTTTCTGAAGCATGACGTAATGGGGGGGTGTTATCTCTTTTGTCGAAAATCACCTGTTTTTGCTTGCACATTAAATGCCTCCAAATGGTATTTAATTCACTTCCCGGGCCCCTGGAAGCATGAAAATCACTTTAAACATGCTAATTTTAGCTCTAAAACGGATGATCTAGCTACAAATGTGAACTGACGTTCAAAAATAAAACGTTTGAAAACGGACCATTTTTCACCTTTCTGAAGCATGACGTAATGGGGGGGTGTTATCTCTTTTGTCAAAAATCACCTGTTTGGCTTGAACATGAAATTCCTCCAAATGGTATTTAATTCACTTCCCGGGCCCCTGGAAGCATGAAAATCACTTTAAACATGCATATTTTAGCTCTTAAACTGATGATCTACCTACAAATGTGAACTGACGTTCGAAAATAAAACATTTGAAAACGGACCATTTTTCACCTTTCTGAAGCATGACGTAATGGGGGTGTTATCTCTTTTGTCAAAAATCACCTGTTTTTGCTTGAACATTAAATGCCTCCAAATGGTATTTAATTCACTTCCCGGGCCCCTGGAAGCATGAAAATCACTTTAAACATGCTAATTTTAGCTCTTAAACTGATGATCTACCTACAAATGTGAACTGACGTTTGAAAATAAAATATTTGAAAACTGACCATTTTTCACCTTTCTGAAGCATGACGTAATGGGGGGGGTGTTATCTCTTTTGTCAAAAATCACCGGTTTTTGCTTGAACATTAAATTCCTCCAAATGGTATTTAATTCACTTCCCGGGCCCCTGGAAGCATGAAAATCACTTTAAACATGCTAATTTTAGCTCTTAAACTGATGATCTACCTACAAATGTGAACTGACGTTCAAAAATAAAACATTTGAAAACGGACCATTTTTCACCTTTCTGAAGCATGACGTAATGGGGGGGGTGTTATCTCTTTTGTCAAAAATCACCTGTTTTTTCTTGAACATTAAATGCCTCCAAATAATATTTAATTCACTTCCCGGGCCCCTTGGAAGTATGAAAATCACTTTAAACATGCTAATTTTATCTCTAAAACTGATGATCTACCTACAAATGTGAACTGACGTTCAAAAATAAAACATTTGAAAACGGACCATTTTTCACCTTTCTGAAGCATGACGTAATGGGGGGGTGTTATCTCTTTTGTCAAAAATCACCTGTTTTTGCTTGAACATTAAATGCCTCCAAATGGTATTTAATTCACTTCCCGGGCCCCTGGAAGCATGAAAACCACTTTAAACATGCTAATTTTAGCTCTTAAACTGATGATCTACCTACAAATGTGAACTGACGTTCGAAAATAAAACATTTGAAAACTGACCATTTTTCACCTTTCTGATGCATGACATAATGGGGGGCGTGTTATCTCTTTTGTCAAAAATCACCTGTTCTTGCTTGAACATTAAATGGCTCCAAATGGTATTTAATTCAGTTCCCGGGCCCCTGGAAGCATGAAAATCACTTTAAACATGCTAATTTAAGCTCTAAAACTGATGATCTACCTACAAATGTGAACTGACGTTCAAAAATAAAACATTTGAAAACTGACCATTTTTCACCTTTCTGAAGCATGACGTAATGGGGGGGTGTTATCTCTTTTGTCAAAAATCACCGGTTTTTGCTTGAACATTAAATTCCTCCAAATGGTATTTAATTCACTTCCCGGGCCCCTGGAAGCATGAAAATCACTTTAAACATGCTAATTTTAGCTCTTAAACTGATGATCTACCTACAAATGTGAACTGACGTTCAAAAATAAAACATTTGAAAACTGACCATTTTTCACCTTTCTGAAGCATGACGTAATGGGGGGGGTGTTATCTCTTTTGTCAAAAATCACCTGTTTTTTCTTGAACATTAAATGCCTCCAAATGATATTTAATTCACTTCCCGGGCCCCTGGAAGCATGAAAATCACTTTAAACATGCTAATTTTAGCTCTTAAACTGATGATCTACCTACAAATGTGAACTGACATTCGAAAATAAAACTTTTGAAAACGGACCATTTTTCACCTTTCTGAAGCATGACGTAATGGGGGGGTGTTATCTCTTTTGTCAAAAATCACCTGTTTTTGCTTGAACATTAAATGCCTCCAAATGGTATTTAATTCACTTCCCGGGCCCCTGGAAGCATGAAAATCACTTTAAACATGCTAATTTTAGCTCTTAAACTGATGATCTACCTACAAATGTGAACTGACGTTCGAAAATAAAACATTTGAAAACGGACAATTTTTCACCTTTCTGAAGCATGACGTAATGGGGGGGTGTTATCTCTTTTGTCAAAAATCACCTGTTTTTGCTTGAACATTAAAAGCCTCCAAATGGTATTTAATTCACTTCCCGGGCCCCTGGAAGCATGAAAATCACTTTAAACATGCTAATTTTAGCTCTTAAACTGATGATCTACCTACAAATGTGAACTGACGTTCGAAAATAAAACATTTGAAAACTGACCATTTTTCACCTTTCTGAAGCATGACGTAATGGGGGGGTGTTATCTCTTTTGTCAAAAATCACCGGTTTTTGCTTGAACATTAAATTCCTCCAAATGGTATTTAATTCACTTCCCGGGCCCCTGGAAGCATGAAAATCACTTTAAACATGCTAATTTTAGCTCTTAAACTGATGATCTACCTACAAATGTGAACTGACGTTCAAAAATAAAACATTTGAAAACTGACCATTTTTCACCTTTCTGAAGCATGACGTAATGGGGGGGTGTTATCTCTTTTGTCAAAAATCACCTGTTTTTTCTTGAACATTAAATGCCTCCAAATGATATTTAATTCACTTACCGGGCCCCTGGAAGCATGAAAATCACTTTAAACATGCTAATTTTAGCTCTTAAACTGATGATCTACCTACAAATGTGAACTGACGTTCAAAAATAAAATATTTGAAAACGGACCATTTTTCACCTTTCTGAAGCATGACGTAATGGGGGGGGGTGTTATCTCTTTTGTCAAAAATCACCTGTTTTTTCTTGATCATTAAATGCCTCCAAAGTATATTTAATTCACTTCCCGGGGTGAAGAAACACTTTTTGAGACCTCAGAGTGAGTAAATTGGCCATTTTCATGCACTTTTAACCATTCCACAAATCTTGTGTTTAGGGCCCCTGGAAGCATGAAAATCACTTTAAACATGCTAATTTAAGCTCTAAAACTGATGATCTACCTACAAATGTGAACTGACGTTCAAAAATAAAACATTTGAAAACGGACCATTTTCCACCTTTCTGAAGCATGACGTAATGGGGGGGTGTTATCTCTTTTGTCAAAAATCACCGGTTTTTGCTTGAACATTAAATTCCTCCAAATGGTATTTAATTCACTTCCCGGGCCCCTGGAAGCATGAAAATCACTTTAAACATGCTAATTTTAGCTCTTAAACTGATGATCTACCTACAAATGTGAACTGACGTTCAAAAATAAAACATTTGAAAACGGACCATTTTTCACCTTTCTGAAGCATGACGTAATGGGGGGGGTGTTATCTCTTTTGTCAAAAATCACCTGTTTTTTCTTGAACATTAAATGCCTCCAAATAATATTTAATTCACTTCCCGGGCCCCTTGGAAGTATGAAAATCACTTTAAACATGCTAATTTTATCTCTAAAACTGATGATCTACCTACAAATGTGAACTGACGTTCAAAAATAAAACATTTGAAAACGGACCATTTTTCACCTTTCTGAAGCATGACGTAATGGGGGGGTGTTATCTCTTTTGTCAAAAATCACCTGTTTTTGCTTGAACATTAAATGCCTCCAAATGGTATTTAATTCACTTCCCGGGCCCCTGGAAGCATGAAAACCACTTTAAACATGCTAATTTTAGCTCTTAAACTGATGATCTACCTACAAATGTGAACTGACGTTCAAAAATAAAACATTTGAAAACTGACCATTTTTCACCTTTCTGAAGCATGACGTAATGGGGGGGGGTGTTATCTCTTTTGTCAAAAATCACCTGTTTTTGCTTGAACATTAAATGCCTCCAAATGATATTTAATTCACTTCCCGGGCCCCTGGAAGCATGAAAATCACTTTAAACATGCTAATTTTAGCTCTTAAACTGATGATCTACCTACAAATGTGAACTGACGTTCGAAAATAAAACATTTGAAAACGGACAATTTTTCACCTTTCTGAAGCATGACGTAATGGGGGGGTGTTATCTCTTTTGTCAAAAATCACCTGTTTTTGCTTGAACATTAAAAGCCTCCAAATGGTATTTAATTCACTTCCCGGGCCCCTGGAAGCATGAAAATCACTTTAAACATGCTAATTTTAGCTCTTAAACTGATGATCTACCTACAAATGTGAACTGACGTTCGAAAATAAAACATTTGAAAACTGACCATTTTTCACCTTTCTGAAGCATGACGTAATGGGGGGGTGTTATCTCTTTTGTCAAAAATCACCGGTTTTTGCTTGAACATTAAATTCCTCCAAATGGTATTTAATTCACTTCCCGGGCCCCTGGAAGCATGAAAATCACTTTAAACATGCTAATTTTAGCTCTTAAACTGATGATCTACCTACAAATGTGAACTGACGTTCAAAAATAAAACATTTGAAAACTGACCATTTTTCACCTTTCTGAAGCATGACGTAATGGGGGGGGTGTTATCTCTTTTGTCAAAAATCACCTGTTTTTTCTTGAACATTAAATGCCTCCAAATGATATTTAATTCACTTACCGGGCCCCTGGAAGCATGAAAATCACTTTAAACATGCTAATTTTAGCTCTTAAACTGATGATCTACCTACAAATGTGAACTGACGTTCAAAAATAAAATATTTGAAAACGGACCATTTTTCACCTTTCTGAAGCATGACGTAATGGGGGGGGGTGTTATCTCTTTTGTCAAAAATCACCTGTTTTTTCTTGATCATTAAATGCCTCCAAAGTATATTTAATTCACTTCCCGGGGTGAAGAAACACTTTTTGAGACCTCAGAGTGAGTAAATTGGCCATTTTCATGCACTTTTAACCATTCCACAAATCTTGTGTTTAGGGCCCCTGGAAGCATGAAAATCACTTTAAACATGCTAATTTAAGCTCTAAAACTGATGATCTACCTACAAATGTGAACTGACGTTCAAAAATAAAACATTTGAAAACGGACCATTTTCCACCTTTCTGAAGCATGACGTAATGGGGGGGTGTTATCTCTTTTGTCAAAAATCACCTGTTTTTGCTTGAACATTAAATGCCTCCAAATGGTATTTAATTCACTTTTCGGGCCCCTGGAAGCATGAAAATCACTTTAAACATGCTAATTTTAGCTCTAAAACTGATGATCTACCTACAAATGTGAACTGACGTTCGAAAATAAAACATTTGAAAACGGACCATTTTTCACCTTTCTGAAGCATGACGTAATGGGGGGGGGTTATCTCTTTTGTCAAAAATCACCTGTTTTTGCTTGAACATTAAATGCCTCCAAATGGTATTTAATTCACTTCCCGGGCCCCTGGAAGCATGAAAATCACTTTAAACATGCTAATTTTAGCTCTTAAACTGATGATCTACCTACAAATGTGAACTGACGTTCGGAAATAAAACATTTGAAAACGGACAATTTTTCACCTTTCTGAAGCATGACGTAATGGGGGGGGTGTTATCTCTTTTGTCAAAAATCACCTGTTTTTGCTTGAACATTAAATGCCTCCAAATGGTATTTAATTCACTTCCCGGGGTGAAGAAACACTTTTTGAGACCTCAGAGTGAATAAATTGGCCATTTTCATGCACTTTTAACCATTCCACAAATCTTGTGTTTAGGGCCCCTGGAAGCATGAAAATCACTTTAAACATGCTAATTGTAGCTCTAAAACTGATGATCTACCTATAAATGTGAACTGACGTTCAAAAATAAAACATTTGAAAACGGACCATTTTTCACCTTTCTGAAGCATGACGTAATGGGGGGGTGTTATCTCTTTTGTCAAAAGTCACCTGTTTGGCTTGAACATGAAATTCCTCCAAATGGTATTTAATTCACTTCCCGGGCCCCTGGAAGCATGAAAATCACTTTAAACATGCAAATTTTAGCTCTTAAACTGATGATCTACCTACAAATGTGAACTGACGTTCGAAAATAAAACATTTGAAAACGGACCATTTTTCACCTATCTGAAGCATGACGTAATGGGGGGTGTTATCTCTTTTGTCAAAAATCACCTGTTTTTGCTTGAACATTAAATGCCTCCAAATGGTATTTAATTCACTTCCCGGGCCCCTGGAAGCATGAAAATCACTTTAAACATGCTAATTTTAGCTCTTAAACTGATGATCTACCTACAAATGTGAACTGACGTTTGAAAATAAAATATTTGAAAACTGACCATTTTTCACCTTTCTGAAGCATGACGTAATGGGGGGGGGGTGTTATCTCTTTTGTCAAAAATCACCGGTTTTTGCTTGAACATTAAATTCCTCCAAATGGTATTTAATTCACTTCCCGGGCCCCTGGAAGCATGAAAATCACTTTAAACATGCTAATTTTAGCTCTTAAACTGATGCTCTACCTACAAATGTGAACTGACGTTCAAAAATAAAACATTTGAAAACGGACCATTTTTCACCTTTCTGAAGCATGACGTAATGGGGGGGTGTTATCTCTTTTGTCAAAAATCACCTGTTTTTTCTTGAACATTAAATGCCTCCAAATAATATTTAATTCACTTCCCGGGCCCCTGGAAGTATGAAAATCACTTTAAACATGCTAATTTTAGCTCTAAAACTGATGATCTACCTACAAATGTGAACTGACGTTCAAAAATAAAACATTTGAAAACGGACCATTTTTCACCTTTCTGAAGCATGACGTAATGGGGGGGTGTTATCTCTTTTGTCAAAAATCACCTGTTTTTGCTTGCACATTAAATGCCTCCAAATGGTATTTAATTCACTTCCCGGGCCCCTGGAAGCATGAAAATCACTTTAAACATGCTAATTTTAGCTCTAAAACTGATGATCTACCTACAAATGTGAACTGACGTTCAAAAATAAAACATTTGAAAACTGACCATTTTTCACCTTTCTGAAGCATGACGTATTGGGGGGGTGTTATCTCTTTTGTCAAAAATCACCTGTTTTTGCTTGCACATTAAATGCCTCCAAATGGTATTTAATTCACTTCCCGGGCCCCTGGAAGCATGAAAATCACTTTAAACATGCTAATTTTAGCTCTAAAACTGATGATCTACCTACAAATGTGAACTGACGTTCAAAAATAAAACATTTGAAAACTGACCATTTTTCACCTTTCTGAAGCATGACGTAATGGGGGGGTGTTATCTCTTTTGTCAAAAATCACCGGTTTTTGCTTGAACATTAAATTCCTCCAAATGGTATTTAATTCACTTCCCGGGCCCCTGGAAGCATGAAAATCACTTTAAACATGCTAATTTTAGCTCTTAAACTGATGATCTACCTACAAATGTGAACTGACGTTCAAAAATAAAACATTTGAAAACTGACCATTTTTCACCTTTCTGAAGCATGACGTAATGGGGGGGTGTTATCTCTTTTGTCAAAAATCACCTGTTTTTTCTTGAACATTAAATGCCTCCAAATGATATTTAATTCACTTACCGGGCCCCTGGAAGCATGAAAATCACTTTAAACATGCTAATTTTAGCTCTTAAACTGATGATCTACCTACAAATGTGAACTGACGTTCAAAAATAAAATATTTGAAAACGGACCATTTTTCACCTTTCTGAAGCATGACGTAATGGGGGGGGGTGTTATCTCTTTTGTCAAAAATCACCTGTTTTTTCTTGATCATTAAATGCCTCCAAAGTATATTTAATTCACTTCCCGGGGTGAAGAAACACTTTTTGAGACCTCAGAGTGAGTAAATTGGCCATTTTCATGCACTTTTAACCATTCCACAAATCTTGTGTTTAGGGCCCCTGGAAGCATGAAAATCACTTTAAACATGCTAATTTAAGCTCTAAAACTGATGATCTACCTACAAATGTGAACTGACGTTCAAAAATAAAACATTTGAAAACGGACCATTTTCCACCTTTCTGAAGCATGACGTAATGGGGGGGTGTTATCTCTTTTGTCAAAAATCACCTGTTTTTGCTTGAACATTAAATGCCTCCAAATGGTATTTAATTCACTTTTCGGGCCCCTGGAAGCATGAAAATCACTTTAAACATGCTAATTTTAGCTCTAAAACTGATGATCTACCTACAAATGTGAACTGACGTTCGAAAATAAAACATTTGAAAACGGACCATTTTTCACCTTTCTGAAGCATGACGTAATGGGGGGGGGTTATCTCTTTTGTCAAAAATCACCTGTTTTTGCTTGAACATTAAATGCCTCCAAATGGTATTTAATTCACTTCCCGGGCCCCTGGAAGCATGAAAATCACTTTAAACATGCTAATTTTAGCTCTTAAACTGATGATCTACCTACAAATGTGAACTGACGTTCGGAAATAAAACATTTGAAAACGGACAATTTTTCACCTTTCTGAAGCATGACGTAATGGGGGGGGTGTTATCTCTTTTGTCAAAAATCACCTGTTTTTGCTTGAACATTAAATGCCTCCAAATGGTATTTAATTCACTTCCCGGGGTGAAGAAACACTTTTTGAGACCTCAGAGTGAATAAATTGGCCATTTTCATGCACTTTTAACCATTCCACAAATCTTGTGTTTAGGGCCCCTGGAAGCATGAAAATCACTTTAAACATGCTAATTTTAGCTCTAAAACTGATGATCTACCTATAAATGTGAACTGACGTTCAAAAATAAAACATTTGAAAACGGACCATTTTTCACCTTTCTGAAGCATGACGTAATGGGGGGGTGTTATCTCTTTTGTCAAAAGTCACCTGTTTGGCTTGAACATGAAATTCCTCCAAATGGTATTTAATTCACTTCCCGGGCCCCTGGAAGCATGAAAATCACTTTAAACATGCAAATTTTAGCTCTTAAACTGATGATCTACCTACAAATGTGAACTGACGTTCGAAAATAAAACATTTGAAAACGGACCATTTTTCACCTATCTGAAGCATGACGTAATGGGGGGTGTTATCTCTTTTGTCAAAAATCACCTGTTTTTGCTTGAACATTAAATGCCTCCAAATGGTATTTAATTCACTTCCCGGGCCCCTGGAAGCATGAAAATCACTTTAAACATGCTAATTTTAGCTCTTAAACTGATGATCTACCTACAAATGTGAACTGACGTTTGAAAATAAAATATTTGAAAACTGACCATTTTTCACCTTTCTGAAGCATGACGTAATGGGGGGGGGTGTTATCTCTTTTGTCAAAAATCACCGGTTTTTGCTTGAACATTAAATTCCTCCAAATGGTATTTAATTCACTTCCCGGGCCCCTGGAAGCATGAAAATCACTTTAAACATGCTAATTTTAGCTCTTAAACTGATGCTCTACCTACAAATGTGAACTGACGTTCAAAAATAAAACATTTAAAAACGGACCATTTTTCACCTTTCTGAAGCATGACGTAATGGGGGGGTGTTATCTCTTTTGTCAAAAATCACCTGTTTTTTCTTGAACATTAAATGCCTCCAAATAATATTTAATTCACTTCCCGGGCCCCTGGAAGTATGAAAATCACTTTAAACATGCTAATTTTAGCTCTAAAACTGATGATCTACCTACAAATGTGAACTGACGTTCAAAAAAAAAACATTTGAAAACTGACCATTTTTCACCTTTCTGAAGCATGACGTATTGGGGGGGTGTTATCTCTTTTGTCAAAAATCACCTGTTTTTGCTTGCACATTAAATGCCTCCAAATGGTATTTAATTCACTTCCTGGGCCCCTGGAAGCATGAAAATCACTTTAAACATGCTAATTTTAGCTCTAAAACTGATGATCTACCTACAAATGTGAACTGACGTTCAAAAATAAAACATTTGAAAACGGACCATTTTTCACCTTTCTGAAGCATGACGTAATGGGGGGGTGTTATCTCTTTTGTCAAAAATCACCTGTTTTTGCTTGAACATTAAATTCCTCCAAATGGTATTTAATTCACTTTCCGGGCCCCTGGAAGCAAAATCACTTTAAACATGCAAATTTTAGCTCTTAAACTGATGATCTACCTACAAATGTGAACTGACGTTCAAAAATAAAACATTTGAAAACGGACCATTTTTCACCTTTCTGAAGCATGACGTAATGGGGGGGGTGTTATCTCTCTTGTCAAAAATCACCTGTTTTTGCTTGAACATTAAATGCCTCCAAATGGTAATAAATTCACTTCCCGGGGTGAAGAAACACTTTTTGAGACCTCAGAGTGAGTAAATTGGCCATTTTCATGCACTTTTAACCATTCCATAAATCTTGTGTTTAGAGCCCCTGGAAGCATGAAAATCACTTTAAACATGCTAATTTTAGCTCTTAAACTGATGATCTACCTACAAATGTGAACTGACGTTCAAAAATAAAACATTTGAAAACGGACCATTTTTCACCTTTCTGAAGCATGACGTAATGGGGGGGTGTTATCTCTTTTGTCAAAAATCATCTGTTTTTTCTTGAACATTAAATGCCTCCAAATGATATTTAATTCAGTTCCCGGGCCCCTGGAAGCATGAAAATCACTTTAAACATGCTAATTTTAGCTCTAAAACTGATGATCTACCTACAAATGTGAACTGACGTTCAAAAATAAAACATTTGAAAACGGACCATTTTTCACCTTTCTGAAGCATGACGTAATGGGGGGGTGTTATCTCTTTTGTCAAAAATCACCTGTTTTTGCTTGAACATTAAATGCCTCCAAATGGTATTTAATTCACTTCCCGGGGTGAAGAAACACTTTTTGAGACCTCAGAGTGAGTAAATTGGCCATTTTCATGCACTTTTAACCATTCCACAAATCTTGTGTTTAGGGCCCCTGGAAGCATGAAAATCACTTTAAACATGCTAATTTTAGCTCTAAAACTGATGATCTACCTACAAATGTGAACTGACATTCAAAAATAAAACAATTGAAAATGGACCATTTTTCACCTTTCTGAAGCATGACGTAATGGGGGGGTGTTATCTCTTTTGTCAAAAATCACCTGTTTTTGCTTGAACATTAAATGCCTCCAAATGGTATTTAATTCACTTTCCGGGCCCCTGGAAGCAAAATCACTTTAAACATGCTAATTTTAGCTCTTAAACTGATGATCTACCTACAAATGTGAACTGACGTTCAAAAATAAAACATTTGAAAACGGACCATTTTTCACCTTTCTGAAGCATGACGTAATGGGGGGGGTGTTATCTCTCTTGTCAAAAATCACCTGTTTTTGCTTGAACATTAAATGCCTCCAAATGGTAATAAATTCACTTCCCGGGGTGAGGAAACACTTTTTGAGACCTCAGAGTGAGTAAATTGGCCATTTTCATGCACTTTTAACCATTCCACAAATCTTGTGTTTAGAGCCCCTGGAAGCATGAATATCACTTTAAACATGCTAATTTTAGCTCTTAAACTGATGATCTACCTACAAATGTGAACTGACGTTCAAAAATAAAACATTTGAAAACGGACCATTTTTCACCTTTCTGAAGCATGACGTAATGGGGGGGTGTTATCTCTCTTGTCAAAAATCACCTGTTTTTGCTTGAACATTAAATGCCTCCAAATGGTAATAAATTCACTTCCCGGGGTGAGGAAACACTTTTTGAGACCTCAGAGTGAGTAAATTGGCCATTTTCATGCACTTTTAACCATTCCACAAATCTTGTGTTTAGAGCCCCTGGAAGCATGAATATCACTTTAAACATGCTAATTTTAGCTCTTAAACTGATGATCTACCTACAAATGTGAACTGACGTTCAAAAATAAAACATTTGAAAACGGACCATTTTTCACCTTTCTGAAGCATGACGTAATGGGGGGGTGTTATCTCTTTTGTCAAAAATCACCTGTTTTTGCTTGAACATTAAATTCCTCCAAATGGTATTTAATTCACTTCCCGGGCCCCTGGAAGCATGAACATCACTTTAAACATGCTAATTTTAGCTGTAAAACTGATGATCTACCTACAAATGTGAACTGACGTTCAAAAATAAAACATTTGAAAACGGACCATTTTTCACCTTTCTGAAGCATGACGTAATGGGGGGGTGTTATCTCTTTTGTCAAAAATCACCTGTTTTTGCTTGCACATTAAATGCCTCCAAATGGTATTTAATTCACTTCCCGGGCCCCTGGAAGCATGAAAATCACACTAAACATGCTAATTTTAGCTCTAAAACTGATGATCTACCTACAAATGTGAACTGACGTTCAAAAATAAAACATTTGAAAACTGACCATTTTTCACCATTCTGAAGCATGACGTAATGGGGGGGTGTTATCCCTTTTGTCAAAAATCACCTGTTTTTGCTTGAACATTAAATGCCTCCAAATGGTATTTAATTCACTTCCCGGGGTGAAGAAACACTTTTTGAGACCTCAGAGTGAATAAATTGGCCATTTTCATGCACTTTTAACCATTCCACAAATCTTGTGTTTAGGGCCCCTGGAAGCATGAAAATCACTTTAAACATGCTAATTTTAGCTTTAAAACTGATGATCTACCTACAAATGTGAACAGGCGTTCAAAAATAAAACATTTGAAAACGGACCATTTTTCACTTTCTGAAGCATGACGTAATGGGGGGGGAGTTATCTCTTTTGTCAAAAATCACCTGTTTTTACTTCAACATTAAATTCCTCCAAATGGTATTTAATTCACTTCCCGGGCCCCTGGAAGCATGAAAATCACTTTAAACATGCTAATTTTAGCTCTTAAACTGAAGATCTACCTACAAATGTGAACTGACGTTCGAAAATAAAGCATTTGAAAACTGACCATTTTTCACCTTTCTGAAGCATGACGTAATGGGGGGGTGTTATCTCTTTTGTCAAAAATCACCTGTTTTTGCTTGAACATTAAATGCCTCCAAATGGTATTTAATTCACTTCCCGGGCCCCTGGAAGCATGAAAACCACTTTAAACATGCTAATTTTAGCTCTTAAACTGATGATCTACCTACAAATGTGAACTGACGTTCGAAAATAAAACATTTGAAAACTGACCATTTTTCACCTTTCTGAAGCATGACATAATGGGGGGGGTGTTATCTCTTTTGTCAAAAATCACCTGTTTTTGCTTGAACATTAAATGGCTCCAAATGGTATTTAATTCAGTTCCCGGGCCCCTGGAAGCATGAAAATCACTTTAAACATGCTAATTTAAGCTCTAAAACTGATGATCTACCTACAAATGTGAACTGACGTTCAAAAATAAAACATTTGAAAACTGACCATTTTTCACCTTTCTGAAGCATGACGTAATGGGGGGGTGTTATCTCTTTTGTCAAAAATCACCGGTTTTTGCTTGAACATTAAATTCCTCCAAATGGTATTTAATTCACTTCCCGGGCCCCTGGAAGCATGAAAATCACTTTAAACATGCTAATTTTAGCTCTTAAACTGATGATCTACCTACAAATGTGAACTGACGTTCAAAAATAAAACATTTGAAAACTGACCATTTTTCACCTTTCTGAAGCATGACGTAATGGGGGGGTGTTATCTCTTTTGTCAAAAATCACCTGTTTTTGCTTGAACATTAAATGCCTCCAAATGGTATTTAATTCACTTCCCGGGCCCCTGGAAGCATGAAAATCACTTTAAACATGCTAATTTTAGCTCTTAAACTGATGATCTACCTACAAATGTGAACTGACGTTCGAAAATAAAACATTTGAAAACGGACAATTTTTCACCTTTCTGAAGCATGACGTAATGGGGGGGTGTTATCTCTTTTGTCAAAAATCACCTGTTTTTTCTTGAACATTAAATGCCTCCAAATGATATTTAATTCACTTCCCGGGCCCCTGGAAGCATGAAAATCACTTTAAACATGCTAATTTTAGCTCTTAAACTGATGATCTACCTACAAATGTGAACTGACGTTCAAAAATAAAACATTTGAAAACTGACCATTTTTCACCTTTCTGAAGCATGACGTAATGGGGGGGTGTTATCTCTTTTGTCAAAAATCACCGGTTTTTGCTTGAACATTAAATTCCTCCAAATTATATTTAATTCACTTCCCGGGCCCCTGGAAGCATGAAAATCACTTTAAACATGCTAATTTTAGCTCTTAAACTGATGATCTACCTACAAATGTGAACTGACGTTCAAAAATAAAACATTTGAAAACTGACCATTTTTCACCTTTCTGAAGCATGACGTAATGGGGGGGTGTTATCTCTTTTGTCAAAAATCACCTGTTTTTTCTTGAACATTAAATGCCTCCAAATGATATTTAATTCACTTCCCGGGCCCCTGGAAGCATGAAAATCACTTTAAACATGCTAATTTTAGCTCTTAAACTGATGATCTACCTACAAATGTGAACTGACGTTCAAAAATAAAATATTTGAAAACGGACCATTTTTCACCTTTCTGAAGCATGACGTAATGGGGGGGGGTGTTATCTCTTTTGTCAAAAATCACCTGTTTTTTCTTGATCATTAAATGCCTCCAAATTATATTTAATTCACTTCCCGGGGTGAAGAAACACTTTTTGAGACCTCAGAGTGAGTAAATTGGCCATTTTCATGCACTTTTAACCATTCCACAAATCTTGTGTTTAGGGCCCCTGGAAGCATGAAAATCACTTTAAACATGCTAATTTAAGCTCTAAAACTGATGATCTACCTACAAATGTGAACTGACGTTCAAAAATGAAACATTTGAAAACGGACCATTTTCCACCTTTCTGAAGCATGACGTAATGGGGGGGTGTTATCTCTTTTGTCAAAAATCACCTGTTTTTGCTTGAACATTAAATGCCTCCAAATGGTATTTAATTCACTTTCCGGGCCCCTGGAAGCATGAAAATCACTTTAAACATGCTAATTTTAGCTCTAAAACTGATGATCTACCTACAAATGTGAACTGACGTTCGAAAATAAAACATTTGAAAACGGACCATTTTTCACCTTTCTGAAGCATGACGTAATGGGGGGGGTTATCTCTTTTGTCAAAAATCACCTGTTTTTGCTTGAACATTAAATGCCTCCAAATGGTATTTAATTCACTTCCCGGGCCCCTGGAAGCATGAAAATCACTTTAAACATGCTAATTTTAGCTCTTAAACTGATGATCTACCTACAAATGTGAACTGACGTTCGGAAATAAAACATTTGAAAACGGACAATTTTTCACCTTTCTGAAGCATGACGTAATGGGGGGGTGTTATCTCTTTTGTCAAAAATCACCTGTTTTTGCTTGAACATTAAATGCCTCCAAATGGTATTTAATTCACTTCCCGGGGTGAAGAAACACTTTTTGAGACCTCAGAGTGAATAAATTGGCCATTTTCATGCACTTTTAACCATTCCACAAATCTTGTGTTTAGGGCCCCTGGAAGCATGAAAATCACTTTAAACATGCTAATTTTAGCTCTAAAACTGATGATCTACCTACAAATGTGAACTGACGTTCAAAAATAAAACATTTGAAAACGGACCATTTTTCACCTTTCTGAAGCATGACGTAATGGGGGGGTGTTATCTCTTTTGTCAAAAATCACCTGTTTGGCTTGAACATGAAATTCCTCCAAATGGTATTTAATTCACTTCCCGGGCCCCTGGAAGCATGAAAATCACTTTAAACATGCAAATTTTAGCTCTTAAACTGATGATCTACCTACAAATGTGAACTGACGTTCGAAAATAAAACATTTGAAAACAGACCATTTTTCACCTATCTGAAGCATGACGTAATTGGGGGGTGTTATCTCTTTTGTCAAAAATCACCTGTTTTTGCTTGAACATTAAATGCCTCCAAATGGTATTTAATTCACTTCCCGGGCCCCTGGAAGCATGAAAATCACTTTAAACATGCTAATTTTAGCTCTAAAACTGATGATCTACCTACAAATGTGAACTGACGTTCAAAAATAAAACATTTGAAAACGGACCATTTTTCACCTTTCTGAAGCATGACGTAATGTTATCTCTTTTGTCAAAAATCACCTGTTTTTGCTTGCACATTAAATGCCTCCAAATGGTATTTAATTCACTTCCCGGGCCCCTGGAAGCATGAAAATCACTTTAAACATGCTAATTTTAGCTCTAAAACTGATGATCTACCTACAAATGTGAACTGACGTTCAAAAATAAAACATTTGAAAACTGACCATTTTTCACCTTTCTGAAGCATGACGTATTGGGGGGGTGTTATCTCTTTTGTCAAAAATCACCTGTTTTTGCTTGCACATTAAATGCCTCCAAATGGTATTTAATTCACTTCCCGGGCCCCTGGAAGCATGAAAATCACTTTAAACATGCTAATTTTAGCTCTAAAACTGATGATCTACCTACAAATGTGAACTGACGTTCGAAAATAAAACATTTGAAAACGGACCATTTTTCACCTTTCTGAAGCATGACGTAATGGGGGGGTGTTATCTCTTTTGTCAAAAATCACCTGTTTTTGCTTGAACATTAAATGCCTCCAAATGGTATTTAATTCACTTCCCGGGCCCCTGGAAGCATGAAAATCAGTTTAAACATGCTAATTTTAGCTCTTAAACTGATGATCTATCTACAAATGTGAACTGACGTTCGGAAATAAAACATTTGAAAACGGACAATTTTTCACCTTTCTGAAGCATGACGTAATGGGGGGGGGGTGTTATCTCTTTTGTCAAAAATCACCTGTTTTTGCTTGAACATTAAATGCCTCCAAATGGTATTTAATTCACTTCCCGGGGTGAAGAAACACTTTTTGAGACCTCAGAGTGAATAAATTGGCCATTTTCATGCACTTTTAACCATTCCACAAATCTTGTGTTTAGGGCCCCTGGAAGCATGAAAATCACTTTAAACATGCTAATTTTAGCTCTAAAACTGATGATCTACCTACAAATGTGAACTGACGTTCAAAAATAAAACATTTGAAAACGGACCATTTTTCACCTTTCTGAAGCATGACGTAATGGGGGGGTGTTATCTCTTTTGTCAAAAATCACCTGTTTTTGCTTGAACATTAAATGCCTCTAAATGGTATTTAATTCACTTCCCGGGGTGAAGAAACACTTTTTGAGACCTCAGAGTGAATAAATTGGCCATTTTCATGCACTTTTAACCATTCCACAAATCTTGTGTTTAGGGCCCCTGGAAGCATGAAAATCACTTTAAACATGCTAATTTTAGCTCTAAAACTGATGATCTACCTACAAATGTGAACTGACGTTCAAAAATAAAACATTTGAAAATGGACCATTTTTCACCTTTCTGAAGCATGACGTAATGGGGGGGTGTTATCTCTTTTGTTAAAAATCACCTGTTTTTGCTTGAACATGAAATTCCTCCAAATGGTATTTAATTCACTTCCCGGGCCCCTGGAAGCATGAAAATCACTTTAAACATGCAAATTTTAGCTCTTAAACTGATGATCTACCTACAAATGTGAACTGACGTTCGAAAATAAAACATTTGAAAACGGACCATTTTTCACCTATCTGAAGCATGACGTAATGGGGGGGTGTTATCTCTTTTGTCAAAAATCACCTGTTTTTGCTTGAACATTAAATGCCTCCAAATGGTATTTAATTCACTTCCCGGGCCCCTGGAAGCATGAAAATCACTTTAAACATGCTAATTTTAGCTCTTAAACTGATGATCTACCTACAAATGTGAACTGACGTTCGAAAATAAAACATTTGAAAACGGACAATTTTTCACCTTTCTGAAGCATGACGTAATGGGGGGGTGTTATCTCTTTTGTCAAAAATCACCTGTTTTTGCTTGAACATTAAAAGCCTCCAAATGGTATTTAATTCACTTCCCGGGCCCCTGGAAGCATGAAAATCACTTTAAACATGCTAATTTTAGCTCTTAAACTGATGATCTACCTACAAATGTGAACTGACGTTCGAAAATAAAACATTTGAAAACTGACCATTTTTCACCTTTCTGAAGCATGACGTAATGGGGGGGTGTTATCTCTTTTGTCAAAAATCACCGGTTTTTGCTTGAACATTAAATTCCTCCAAATGGTATTTAATTCACTTCCCGGGCCCCTGGAAGCATGAAAATCACTTTAAACATGCTAATTTTAGCTCTTAAACTGATGATCTACCTACAAATGTGAACTGACGTTCAAAAATAAAATATTTGAAAACGGACCATTTTTCACCTTTCTGAAGCATGACGTAATGGGGGGGGGTGTTATCTCTTTTGTCAAAAATCACCTGTTTTTTCTTGATCATTAAATGCCTCCAAAGTATATTTAATTCACTTCCCGGGGTGAAGAAACACTTTTTGAGACCTCAGAGTGAGTAAATTGGCCATTTTCATGCACTTTTAACCATTCCACAAATCTTGTGTTTAGGGCCCCTGGAAGCATGAAAATCACTTTAAACATGCTAATTTAAGCTCTAAAACTGATGATCTACCTACAAATGTGAACTGACGTTCAAAAATAAAACATTTGAAAACGGACCATTTTCCACCTTTCTGAAGCATGACGTAATGGGGGGGTGTTATCTCTTTTGTCAAAAATCACCTGTTTTTGCTTGAACATTAAATGCCTCCAAATGGTATTTAATTCACTTTTCGGGCCCCTGGAAGCATGAAAATCACTTTAAACATGCTAATTTTAGCTCTAAAACTGATGATCTACCTACAAATGTGAACTGACGTTCGAAAATAAAACATTTGAAAACGGACCATTTTTCACCTTTCTGAAGCATGACGTAATGGGGGGGGGTTATCTCTTTTGTCAAAAATCACCTGTTTTTGCTTGAACATTAAATGCCTCCAAATGGTATTTAATTCACTTCCCGGGCCCCTGGAAGCATGAAAATCACTTTAAACATGCTAATTTTAGCTCTTAAACTGATGATCTACCTACAAATGTGAACTGACGTTCGGAAATAAAACATTTGAAAACGGACAATTTTTCACCTTTCTGAAGCATGACGTAATGGGGGGGGTGTTATCTCTTTTGTCAAAAATCACCTGTTTTTGCTTGAACATTAAATGCCTCCAAATGGTATTTAATTCACTTCCCGGGGTGAAGAAACACTTTTTGAGACCTCAGAGTGAATAAATTGGCCATTTTCATGCACTTTTAACCATTCCACAAATCTTGTGTTTAGGGCCCCTGGAAGCATGAAAATCACTTTAAACATGCTAATTTTAGCTCTAAAACTGATGATCTACCTATAAATGTGAACTGACGTTCAAAAATAAAACATTTGAAAACGGACCATTTTTCACCTTTCTGAAGCATGACGTAATGGGGGGGTGTTATCTCTTTTGTCAAAAGTCACCTGTTTGGCTTGAACATGAAATTCCTCCAAATGGTATTTAATTCACTTCCCGGGCCCCTGGAAGCATGAAAATCACTTTAAACATGCAAATTTTAGCTCTTAAACTGATGATCTACCTACAAATGTGAACTGACGTTCGAAAATAAAACATTTGAAAACGGACCATTTTTCACCTATCTGAAGCATGACGTAATGGGGGGTGTTATCTCTTTTGTCAAAAATCACCTGTTTTTGCTTGAACATTAAATGCCTCCAAATGGTATTTAATTCACTTCCCGGGCCCCTGGAAGCATGAAAATCACTTTAAACATGCTAATTTTAGCTCTTAAACTGATGATCTACCTACAAATGTGAACTGACGTTTGAAAATAAAATATTTGAAAACTGACCATTTTTCACCTTTCTGAAGCATGACGTAATGGGGGGGGGGTGTTATCTCTTTTGTCAAAAATCACCGGTTTTTGCTTGAACATTAAATTCCTCCAAATGGTATTTAATTCACTTCCCGGGCCCCTGGAAGCATGAAAATCACTTTAAACATGCTAATTTTAGCTCTTAAACTGATGCTCTACCTACAAATGTGAACTGACGTTCAAAAATAAAACATTTGAAAACGGACCATTTTTCACCTTTCTGAAGCATGACGTAATGGGGGGGTGTTATCTCTTTTGTCAAAAATCACCTGTTTTTTCTTGAACATTAAATGCCTCCAAATAATATTTAATTCACTTCCCGGGCCCCTGGAAGTATGAAAATCACTTTAAACATGCTAATTTTAGCTCTAAAACTGATGATCTACCTACAAATGTGAACTGACGTTCAAAAATAAAACATTTGAAAACGGACCATTTTTCACCTTTCTGAAGCATGACGTAATGGGGGGGTGTTATCTCTTTTGTCAAAAATCACCTGTTTTTGCTTGCACATTAAATGCCTCCAAATGGTATTTAATTCACTTCCCGGGCCCCTGGAAGCATGAAAATCACTTTAAACATGCTAATTTTAGCTCTAAAACTGATGATCTACCTACAAATGTGAACTGACGTTCAAAAATAAAACATTTGAAAACTGACCATTTTTCACCTTTCTGAAGCATGACGTATTGGGGGGGTGTTATCTCTTTTGTCAAAAATCACCTGTTTTTGCTTGCACATTAAATGCCTCCAAATGGTATTTAATTCACTTCCCGGGCCCCTGGAAGCATGAAAATCACTTTAAACATGCTAATTTTAGCTCTAAAACTGATGATCTACCTACAAATGTGAACTGACGTTCAAAAATAAAACATTTGAAAACTGACCATTTTTCACCTTTCTGAAGCATGACGTAATGGGGGGGTGTTATCTCTTTTGTCAAAAATCACCGGTTTTTGCTTGAACATTAAATTCCTCCAAATGGTATTTAATTCACTTCCCGGGCCCCTGGAAGCATGAAAATCACTTTAAACATGCTAATTTTAGCTCTTAAACTGATGATCTACCTACAAATGTGAACTGACGTTCAAAAATAAAACATTTGAAAACTGACCATTTTTCACCTTTCTGAAGCATGACGTAATGGGGGGGTGTTATCTCTTTTGTCAAAAATCACCTGTTTTTTCTTGAACATTAAATGCCTCCAAATGATATTTAATTCACTTACCGGGCCCCTGGAAGCATGAAAATCACTTTAAACATGCTAATTTTAGCTCTTAAACTGATGATCTACCTACAAATGTGAACTGACGTTCAAAAATAAAATATTTGAAAACGGACCATTTTTCACCTTTCTGAAGCATGACGTAATGGGGGGGGGTGTTATCTCTTTTGTCAAAAATCACCTGTTTTTTCTTGATCATTAAATGCCTCCAAAGTATATTTAATTCACTTCCCGGGGTGAAGAAACACTTTTTGAGACCTCAGAGTGAGTAAATTGGCCATTTTCATGCACTTTTAACCATTCCACAAATCTTGTGTTTAGGGCCCCTGGAAGCATGAAAATCACTTTAAACATGCTAATTTAAGCTCTAAAACTGATGATCTACCTACAAATGTGAACTGACGTTCAAAAATAAAACATTTGAAAACGGACCATTTTCCACCTTTCTGAAGCATGACGTAATGGGGGGGTGTTATCTCTTTTGTCAAAAATCACCTGTTTTTGCTTGAACATTAAATGCCTCCAAATGGTATTTAATTCACTTTTCGGGCCCCTGGAAGCATGAAAATCACTTTAAACATGCTAATTTTAGCTCTAAAACTGATGATCTACCTACAAATGTGAACTGACGTTCGAAAATAAAACATTTGAAAACGGACCATTTTTCACCTTTCTGAAGCATGACGTAATGGGGGGGGGTTATCTCTTTTGTCAAAAATCACCTGTTTTTGCTTGAACATTAAATGCCTCCAAATGGTATTTAATTCACTTCCCGGGCCCCTGGAAGCATGAAAATCACTTTAAACATGCTAATTTTAGCTCTTAAACTGATGATCTACCTACAAATGTGAACTGACGTTCGGAAATAAAACATTTGAAAACGGACAATTTTTCACCTTTCTGAAGCATGACGTAATGGGGGGGGTGTTATCTCTTTTGTCAAAAATCACCTGTTTTTGCTTGAACATTAAATGCCTCCAAATGGTATTTAATTCACTTCCCGGGCCCCTGGAAGCATGAAAATCACTTTAAACATGCTAATTTTAGCTCTTAAACTGATGATCTACCTACAAATGTGAACTGACGTTTGAAAATAAAATATTTGAAAACTGACCATTTTTCACCTTTCTGAAGCATGACGTAATGGGGGGGGGTGTTATCTCTTTTGTCAAAAATCACCGGTTTTTGCTTGAACATTAAATTCCTCCAAATGGTATTTAATTCACTTCCCGGGCCCCTGGAAGCATGAAAATCACTTTAAACATGCTAATTTTAGCTCTTAAACTGATGCTCTACCTACAAATGTGAACTGACGTTCAAAAATAAAACATTTGAAAACGGACCATTTTTCACCTTTCTGAAGCATGACGTAATGGGGGGGTGTTATCTCTTTTGTCAAAAATCACCTGTTTTTTCTTGAACATTAAATGCCTCCAAATAATATTTAATTCACTTCCCGGGCCCCTGGAAGTATGAAAATCACTTTAAACATGCTAATTTTAGCTCTAAAACTGATGATCTACCTACAAATGTGAACTGACGTTCAAAAAAAAAACATTTGAAAACTGACCATTTTTCACCTTTCTGAAGCATGACGTATTGGGGGGGTGTTATCTCTTTTGTCAAAAATCACCTGTTTTTGCTTGCACATTAAATGCCTCCAAATGGTATTTAATTCACTTCCTGGGCCCCTGGAAGCATGAAAATCACTTTAAACATGCTAATTTTAGCTCTAAAACTGATGATCTACCTACAAATGTGAACTGACGTTCAAAAATAAAACATTTGAAAACGGACCATTTTTCACCTTTCTGAAGCATGACGTAATGGGGGGGTGTTATCTCTTTTGTCAAAAATCACCTGTTTTTGCTTGAACATTAAATTCCTCCAAATGGTATTTAATTCACTTTCCGGGCCCCTGGAAGCAAAATCACTTTAAACATGCAAATTTTAGCTCTTAAACTGATGATCTACCTACAAATGTGAACTGACGTTCAAAAATAAAACATTTGAAAACGGACCATTTTTCACCTTTCTGAAGCATGACGTAATGGGGGGGGTGTTATCTCTCTTGTCAAAAATCACCTGTTTTTGCTTGAACATTAAATGCCTCCAAATGGTAATAAATTCACTTCCCGGGGTGAAGAAACACTTTTTGAGACCTCAGAGTGAGTAAATTGGCCATTTTCATGCACTTTTAACCATTCCATAAATCTTGTGTTTAGAGCCCCTGGAAGCATGAAAATCACTTTAAACATGCTAATTTTAGCTCTTAAACTGATGATCTACCTACAAATGTGAACTGACGTTCAAAAATAAAACATTTGAAAACGGACCATTTTTCACCTTTCTGAAGCATGACGTAATGGGGGGGTGTTATCTCTTTTGTCAAAAATCATCTGTTTTTTCTTGAACATTAAATGCCTCCAAATGATATTTAATTCAGTTCCCGGGCCCCTGGAAGCATGAAAATCACTTTAAACATGCTAATTTTAGCTCTAAAACTGATGATCTACCTACAAATGTGAACTGACGTTCAAAAATAAAACATTTGAAAACGGACCATTTTTCACCTTTCTGAAGCATGACGTAATGGGGGGGTGTTATCTCTTTTGTCAAAAATCACCTGTTTTTGCTTGAACATTAAATGCCTCCAAATGGTATTTAATTCACTTCCCGGGGTGAAGAAACACTTTTTGAGACCTCAGAGTGAGTAAATTGGCCATTTTCATGCACTTTTAACCATTCCACAAATCTTGTGTTTAGGGCCCCTGGAAGCATGAAAATCACTTTAAACATGCTAATTTTAGCTCTAAAACTGATGATCTACCTACAAATGTGAACTGACATTCAAAAATAAAACAATTGAAAATGGACCATTTTTCACCTTTCTGAAGCATGACGTAATGGGGGGGTGTTATCTCTTTTGTCAAAAATCACCTGTTTTTGCTTGAACATTAAATGCCTCCAAATGGTATTTAATTCACTTTCCGGGCCCCTGGAAGCAAAATCACTTTAAACATGCTAATTTTAGCTCTTAAACTGATGATCTACCTACAAATGTGAACTGACGTTCAAAAATAAAACATTTGAAAACGGACCATTTTTCACCTTTCTGAAGCATGACGTAATGGGGGGGGTGTTATCTCTCTTGTCAAAAATCACCTGTTTTTGCTTGAACATTAAATGCCTCCAAATGGTAATAAATTCACTTCCCGGGGTGAGGAAACACTTTTTGAGACCTCAGAGTGAGTAAATTGGCCATTTTCATGCACTTTTAACCATTCCACAAATCTTGTGTTTAGAGCCCCTGGAAGCATGAATATCACTTTAAACATGCTAATTTTAGCTCTTAAACTGATGATCTACCTACAAATGTGAACTGACGTTCAAAAATAAAACATTTGAAAACGGACCATTTTTCACCTTTCTGAAGCATGACGTAATGGGGGGGTGTTATCTCTTTTGTCAAAAATCACCTGTTTTTGCTTGAACATTAAATTCCTCCAAATGGTATTTAATTCACTTCCCGGGCCCCTGGAAGCATGAACATCACTTTAAACATGCTAATTTTAGCTGTAAAACTGATGATCTACCTACAAATGTGAACTGACGTTCAAAAATAAAACATTTGAAAACGGACCATTTTTCACCTTTCTGAAGCATGACGTAATGGGGGGGTGTTATCTCTTTTGTCAAAAATCACCTGTTTTTGCTTGCACATTAAATGCCTCCAAATGGTATTTAATTCACTTCCCGGGCCCCTGGAAGCATGAAAATCACACTAAACATGCTAATTTTAGCTCTAAAACTGATGATCTACCTACAAATGTGAACTGACGTTCAAAAATAAAACATTTGAAAACTGACCATTTTTCACCATTCTGAAGCATGACGTAATGGGGGGGTGTTATCCCTTTTGTCAAAAATCACCTGTTTTTGCTTGAACATTAAATGCCTCCAAATGGTATTTAATTCACTTCCCGGGGTGAAGAAACACTTTTTGAGACCTCAGAGTGAATAAATTGGCCATTTTCATGCACTTTTAACCATTCCACAAATCTTGTGTTTAGGGCCCCTGGAAGCATGAAAATCACTTTAAACATGCTAATTTTAGCTTTAAAACTGATGATCTACCTACAAATGTGAACAGGCGTTCAAAAATAAAACATTTGAAAACGGACCATTTTTCACTTTCTGAAGCATGACGTAATGGGGGGGGAGTTATCTCTTTTGTCAAAAATCACCTGTTTTTACTTCAACATTAAATTCCTCCAAATGGTATTTAATTCACTTCCCGGGCCCCTGGAAGCATGAAAATCACTTTAAACATGCTAATTTTAGCTCTTAAACTGAAGATCTACCTACAAATGTGAACTGACGTTCGAAAATAAAACATTTGAAAACTGACCATTTTTCACCTTTCTGAAGCATGACGTAATGGGGGGGTGTTATCTCTTTTGTCAAAAATCACCTGTTTTTGCTTGAACATTAAATGCCTCCAAATGGTATTTAATTCACTTCCCGGGCCCCTGGAAGCATGAAAACCACTTTAAACATGCTAATTTTAGCTCTTAAACTGATGATCTACCTACAAATGTGAACTGACGTTCGAAAATAAAACATTTGAAAACTGACCATTTTTCACCTTTCTGAAGCATGACATAATGGGGGGGGTGTTATCTCTTTTGTCAAAAATCACCTGTTTTTGCTTGAACATTAAATGGCTCCAAATGGTATTTAATTCAGTTCCCGGGCCCCTGGAAGCATGAAAATCACTTTAAACATGCTAATTTAAGCTCTAAAACTGATGATCTACCTACAAATGTGAACTGACGTTCAAAAATAAAACATTTGAAAACTGACCATTTTTCACCTTTCTGAAGCATGACGTAATGGGGGGGTGTTATCTCTTTTGTCAAAAATCACCGGTTTTTGCTTGAACATTAAATTCCTCCAAATGGTATTTAATTCACTTCCCGGGCCCCTGGAAGCATGAAAATCACTTTAAACATGCTAATTTTAGCTCTTAAACTGATGATCTACCTACAAATGTGAACTGACGTTCAAAAATAAAACATTTGAAAACTGACCATTTTTCACCTTTCTGAAGCATGACGTAATGGGGGGGTGTTATCTCTTTTGTCAAAAATCACCTGTTTTTGCTTGAACATTAAATGCCTCCAAATGGTATTTAATTCACTTCCCGGGCCCCTGGAAGCATTAAAATCACTTTAAACATGCTAATTTTAGCTCTTAAACTGATGATCTACCTACAAATGTGAACTGACGTTCGAAAATAAAACATTTGAAAACGGACAATTTTTCACCTTTCTGAAGCATGACGTAATGGGGGGGTGTTATCTCTTTTGTCAAAAATCACCTGTTTTTTCTTGAACATTAAATGCCTCCAAATGATATTTAATTCACTTCCCGGGCCCCTGGAAGCATGAAAATCACTTTAAACATGCTAATTTTAGCTCTTAAACTGATGATCTACCTACAAATGTGAACTGACGTTCAAAAATAAAACATTTGAAAACTGACCATTTTTCACCTTTCTGAAGCATGACGTAATGGGGGGGTGTTATCTCTTTTGTCAAAAATCACCGGTTTTTGCTTGAACATTAAATTCCTCCAAATTATATTTAATTCACTTCCCGGGCCCCTGGAAGCATGAAAATCACTTTAAACATGCTAATTTTAGCTCTTAAACTGATGATCTACCTACAAATGTGAACTGACGTTCAAAAATAAAACATTTGAAAACTGACCATTTTTCACCTTTCTGAAGCATGACGTAATGGGGGGGTGTTATCTCTTTTGTCAAAAATCACCTGTTTTTTCTTGAACATTAAATGCCTCCAAATGATATTTAATTCACTTCCCGGGCCCCTGGAAGCATGAAAATCACTTTAAACATGCTAATTTTAGCTCTTAAACTGATGATCTACCTACAAATGTGAACTGACGTTCAAAAATAAAATATTTGAAAACGGACCATTTTTCACCTTTCTGAAGCATGACGTAATGGGGGGGGGTGTTATCTCTTTTGTCAAAAATCACCTGTTTTTTCTTGATCATTAAATGCCTCCAAATTATATTTAATTCACTTCCCGGGGTGAAGAAACACTTTTTGAGACCTCAGAGTGAGTAAATTGGCCATTTTCATGCACTTTTAACCATTCCACAAATCTTGTGTTTAGGGCCCCTGGAAGCATGAAAATCACTTTAAACATGCTAATTTAAGCTCTAAAACTGATGATCTACCTACAAATGTGAACTGACGTTCAAAAATGAAACATTTGAAAACGGACCATTTTCCACCTTTCTGAAGCATGACGTAATGGGGAGGTGTTATCTCTTTTGTCAAAAATCACCTGTTTTTGCTTGAACATTAAATGCCTCCAAATGGTATTTAATTCACTTTCCGGGCCCCTGGAAGCATGAAAATCACTTTAAACATGCTAATTTTAGCTCTAAAACTGATGATCTACCTACAAATGTGAACTGACGTTCGAAAATAAAACATTTGAAAACGGACCATTTTTCACCTTTCTGAAGCATGACGTAATGGGGGGGGGGTTATCTCTTTTGTCAAAAATCACCTGTTTTTGCTTGAACATTAAATGCCTCCAAATGGTATTTAATTCACTTCCCGGGCCCCTGGAAGCATGAAAATCACTTTAAACATGCTAATTTTAGCTCTTAAACTGATGATCTACCTACAAATGTGAACTGACGTTCGGAAATAAAACATTTGAAAACGGACAATTTTTCACCTTTCTGAAGCATGACGTAATGGGGGGGTGTTATCTCTTTTGTCAAAAATCACCTGTTTTTGCTTGAACATTAAATGCCTCCAAATGGTATTTAATTCACTTCCCGGGGTGAAGAAACACTTTTTGAGACCTCAGAGTGAATAAATTGGCCATTTTCATGCACTTTTAACCATTCCACAAATCTTGTGTTTAGGGCCCCTGGAAGCATGAAAATCACTTTAAACATGCTAATTTTAGCTCTAAAACTGATGATCTACCTACAAATGTGAACTGACGTTCAAAAATAAAACATTTGAAAACGGACCATTTTTCACCTTTCTGAAGCATGACGTAATGGGGGGGTGTTATCTCTTTTGTCAAAAATCACCTGTTTGGCTTGAACATGAAATTCCTCCAAATGGTATTTAATTCACTTCCCGGGCCCCTGGAAGCATGAAAATCACTTTAAACATGCAAATTTTAGCTCTTAAACTGATGATCTACCTACAAATGTGAACTGACGTTCGAAAATAAAACATTTGAAAACAGACCATTTTTCACCTATCTGAAGCATGACGTAATTGGGGGGTGTTATCTCTTTTGTCAAAAATCACCTGTTTTTGCTTGAACATTAAATGCCTCCAAATGGTATTTAATTCACTTCCCGGGCCCCTGGAAGCATGAAAATCACTTTAAACATGCTAATTTTAGCTCTAAAACTGATGATCTACCTACAAATGTGAACTGACGTTCAAAAATAAAACATTTGAAAACGGACCATTTTTCACCTTTCTGAAGCATGACGTAATGTTATCTCTTTTGTCAAAAATCACCTGTTTTTGCTTGCACATTAAATGCCTCCAAATGGTATTTAATTCACTTCCCGGGCCCCTGGAAGCATGAAAATCACTTTAAACATGCTAATTTTAGCTCTAAAACTGATGATCTACCTACAAATGTGAACTGACGTTCAAAAATAAAACATTTGAAAACTGACCATTTTTCACCTTTCTGAAGCATGACGTATTGGGGGGGTGTTATCTCTTTTGTCAAAAATCACCTGTTTTTGCTTGCACATTAAATGCCTCCAAATGGTATTTAATTCACTTCCCGGGCCCCTGGAAGCATGAAAATCACTTTAAACATGCTAATTTTAGCTCTAAAACTGATGATCTACCTACAAATGTGAACTGACGTTCGAAAATAAAACATTTGAAAACGGACCATTTTTCACCTTTCTGAAGCATGACGTAATGGGGGGGTGTTATCTCTTTTGTCAAAAATCACCTGTTTTTGCTTGAACATTAAATGCCTCCAAATGGTATTTAATTCACTTCCCGGGCCCCTGGAAGCATGAAAATCAGTTTAAACATGCTAATTTTAGCTCTTAAACTGATGATCTATCTACAAATGTGAACTGACGTTCGGAAATAAAACATTTGAAAACGGACAATTTTTCACCTTTCTGAAGCATGACGTAATGGGGGGGGGTGTTATCTCTTTTGTCAAAAATCACCTGTTTTTGCTTGAACATTAAATGCCTCCAAATGGTATTTAATTCACTTCCCGGGGTGAAGAAACACTTTTTGAGACCTCAGAGTGAATAAATTGGCCATTTTCATGCACTTTTAACCATTCCACAAATCTTGTGTTTAGGGCCCCTGGAAGCATGAAAATCACTTTAAACATGCTAATTTTAGCTCTAAAACTGATGATCTACCTACAAATGTGAACTGACGTTCAAAAATAAAACATTTGAAAACGGACCATTTTTCACCTTTCTGAAGCATGACGTAATGGGGGGGTGTTATCTCTTTTGTCAAAAATCACCTGTTTTTGCTTGAACATTAAATGCCTCTAAATGGTATTTAATTCACTTCCCGGGGTGAAGAAACACTTTTTGAGACCTCAGAGTGAATAAATTGGCCATTTTCATGCACTTTTAACCATTCCACAAATCTTGTGTTTAGGGCCCCTGGAAGCATGAAAATCACTTTAAACATGCTAATTTTAGCTCTAAAACTGATGATCTACCTACAAATGTGAACTGACGTTCAAAAATAAAACATTTGAAAATGGACCATTTTTCACCTTTCTGAAGCATGACGTAATGGGGGGGTGTTATCTCTTTTGTTAAAAATCACCTGTTTTTGCTTGAACATGAAATTCCTCCAAATGGTATTTAATTCACTTCCCGGGCCCCTGGAAGCATGAAAATCACTTTAAACATGCAAATTTTAGCTCTTAAACTGATGATCTACCTACAAATGTGAACTGACGTTCGAAAATAAAACATTTGAAAACGGACCATTTTTCACCTATCTGAAGCATGACGTAATGGGGGGGTGTTATCTCTTTTGTCAAAAATCACCTGTTTTTGCTTGAACATTAAATGCCTCCAAATGGTATTTAATTCACTTCCCGGGCCCCTGGAAGCATGAAAATCACTTTAAACATGCTAATTTTAGCTCTTAAACTGATGATCTACCTACAAATGTGAACTGACGTTTGAAAATAAAATATTTGAAAACTGACCATTTTCCACCTTTCTGAAGCATGACGTAATGGGGGGGTTTTATCTCTTTTGTCAAAAATCACCTGTTTTTGCTTGAACATTAAATGCCTCCAAATGGTATTTAATTCACTTTCCGGGCCCCTGGAAGCATGAAAATCACTTTAAACATGCTAATTTTAGCTCTAAAACTGATGATCTACCTACAAATGTGAACTGACGTTCGAAAATAAAACATTTGAATCTGGACCATTTTTCACCTTTCTGAAGCATGACGTAATGGGGGGGTGTTATCTCTTTTGTCAAAAATCACCTGTTTTTGCTTGCACATTAAATGCCTCCAAATGGTATTTAATTCACTTCCCGGGCCCCTGGAAGCATGAAAATCACTTTAAACATGCTAATTTTAGCTCTAAAACTGATGATCTACCTACAAATGTGAACTGACGTTCAAAAATAAAACATTTGAAAACGGACCATTTTTCACCTTTCTGAAGCATGACGTAATGGGGGGGTGTTATCTCTTTTGTCAAAAATCACCTGTTTGGCTTGAACATGAAATTCCTCCAAATGGTATTTAATTCACTTCCCGGGCCCCTGGAAGCATGAAAATCACTTTAAACATGCACATTTTAGCTCTTAAACTGATGATCTACCTACAAATGTGAACTGACGTTCGAAAATAAAACATTTGAAAACGGACCATTTTTCACCTATCTGAAGCATGACGTAATGGGGGGTGTTATCTCTTTTGTCAAAAATCACCTGTTTTTGCTTGAACATTAAATGCCTCCAAATGGTATTTAATTCACTTCCCGGGCCCCTGGAAGCATGAAAATCACTTTAAACATGGTAATTTTAGCTCTTAAACTGATGATCTACCTACAAATGTGAACTGACGTTCAAAAATAAAACATTTGAAAACGGACCATTTTTCACCTTTCTGAAGCATGACGTAATGGGGGGGTGTTATCTCTTTTGTCAAAAATCACCTGTTTTTGCTTGCACATTAAATGCCTCCAAATGGTATTTAATTCACTTCCCGGGCCCCTGGAAGCATGAAAATCACTTTAAACATGCTAATTTTAGCTCTAAAACTGATGATCTACCTACAAATGTGAACTGACGTTCGAAAATAAAACATTTGAAAACGGACCATTTTTCACCTTTCTGAAGCATGACGTAATGGGGGGGTGTTATCTCTTTTGTCAAAAATCACCTGTTTTTGCTTGAACATGAAATGCCTCCAAATGGTATTTAATTCACTTCCCGGGCCCCTGGAAGCATGAAAATCACTTTAAATATGCTTATTTTAGCTCTAAAACTGATGATCTACCTACAAATGTGAACTGACGTTCGAAAATAAAACATTTGAAAACGGACCATTTTTCACCTATCTGAAGCATGACGTAATGGGGGGGTGTTATCTCTTTTGTCAAAAATCACCTGTTTTTGCTTGAACATTAAATGCCTCCAAATGGTATTTAATTCACTTCCCGGGCCCCTGGAAGAATGAAAATCACTTTAAACATGCTAATTTTAGCTCTAAAACTGATGATCTACCTACAAATGTGAACTGACGTTCAAAAATAAAACATTTGAAAACGGACCATTTTTCACCTTTCTGAAGCATGACGTAATGTTATCTCTTTTGTCAAAAATCACCTGTTTTTGCTTGCACATTAAATGCCTCCAAATGGTATTTAATTCACTTCCCGGGCCCCTGGAAGCATGAAAATCACTTTAAACATGCTAATTTTAGCTCTAAAACTGATGATCTACCTACAAATGTGAACTGACGTTCAAAAATAAAACATTTGAAAACTGACCATTTTTCACCTTTCTGAAGCATGACGTATTGGGGGGGTGTTATCTCTTTTGTCAAAAATCACCTGTTTTTGCTTGCACATTAAATGCCTCCAAATGGTATTTAATTCACTTCCCGGGCCCCTGGAAGCATGAAAATCACTTTAAACATGTTAATTTTAGCTCTAAAACTGATGATCTACCTACAAATGTGAACTGACGTTCGAAAATAAAACATTTGAAAACGGACCATTTTTCACCTTTCTGAAGCATGACGTAATGGGGGGGTGTTATCTCTTTTGTCAAAAATCACCTGTTTTTGCTTGAACATTAAATGCCTCCAAATGGTATTTAATTCACTTCCCGGGCCCCTGGAAGCATGAAAATCACTTTAAACATGCTAATTTTAGCTCTTAAACTGATGATCTACCTACAAATGTGAACTGACGTTCGGAAATAAAACATTTGAAAACGGACAATTTTTCACCTTTCTGAAGCATGACGTAATGGGGGGGTGTTATCTCTTTTGTCAAAAATCACCTGTTTTTGCTTGAACATTAAATGCCTCCAAATGGTATTTAATTCACTTCCCGGGGTGAAGAAACACTTTTTGAGACCTCAGAGTGAATAAATTGCCATTTTCATGCACTTTTAACCATTCCACAAATCTTGTGTTTAGGGCCCCTGGAAGCATGAAAATCACTTTAAACATGCTAATTTTAGCTCTAAAACTGATGATCTACCTACAAATGTGAACTGACGTTCAAAAATAAAACATTTGAAAACGGACCATTTTTCACCTTTCTGAAGCATGACGTAATGGGGGGGTGTTATCTCTTTTGTCAAAAATCACCTGTTTGGCTTGAACATGAAATTCCTCCAAATGGTATTTAATTCACTTCCCGGGCCCCTGGAAGCATGAAAATCACTTTAAACATGCAAATTTTAGCTCTTAAACTGATGATCTACCTACAAATGTGAACTGACGTTCGAAAATAAAACATTTGAAAATGTTATGTTATGTTATGTTAAAATGGCTTTTGTAGAGCGCACGGCTACTCAAAAAGAGTGTCCCGGCGCTTTTAATTAACGAAGGCTGCAGTAAAACTAACATAACACATTAAAAAAGAGAGAATTGCAGATACAGAGAAAAACAACACACATAGGGGGCCTACTGGGAGAATAACCACGTTTTAAGGTCCTTTCTGAAGGCTAATAAACTAGTGGCTCCCCGAAGTGACAGGGGCAGAGAGTTCCACAGTTGGGGCGCCAGCAATCCAAAGGAGCGACCTCCCAGGCGTGCTCGCTTCACTCGTGGAACGGTCGCCAGAAGTAAGGATTCTGACCTCAGAGAACGCGCCGGTTGGTAGAAGGCGAGTCTCCTCTGGAGATACTTAGCTCCCGTCGCATGAAGAGCTTTGTAAGTCAGAGTCAAGGTCTTAAAGGCGATCCGCTTACGGATTGGAAGCCAGTGCAAGGTCTGGAGCAGAGCCGTGGCACTGGCCCGTCTGTTCAATCCGTAGATAGCTCGCGCCGCAGCGTTCTGCACAACTTGCAGCCGCTGTAGCAGGTACTCTGGCAGGCCCAGGTATAGAACGTTAGAATAATCCAACCTGGAGCCTATCAGGGCCTGCACAGTCAACCTCCTGTGCTCCTCCGATAGTAGGGGAAGAAACCTCCGTAACATCCTCAGGAGGCCGAAACACATACCCGACACTCCGAGAATCTGGGCCTTCATTCTTAACCCCGTGTCCATCTTAACACCCAAGTTCTTAGCCAGTTGGGATGAACACAAAGGGGGGGACATATTAATGGGCCACCAGGCCTGCCTGAAAACGGACCATTTTTCACCTATCTGAAGCATGACGTAATGGGGGGGTGTTATCTCTTTTGTCAAAAATCACCTGTTTTTGCTTGAACATTAAATGCCTCCAAATGGTATTTAATTCACTTCCCGGGCCCCTGGAAGCATGAAAATCACTTTAAACATGCTAATTTTAGCTCTTAAACTGATGATCTACCTACAAATGTGAACTGACGTTTGAAAATAAAATATTTGAAAACTGACCATTTTCCACCTTTCTGAAGCATGACGTAATGGGGGGGGTTTATCTCTTTTGTCAAAAATCACCTGTTTTTGCTTGAACATTAAATGCCTCCAAATGGTATTTAATTCACTTTCCGGGCCCCTGGAAGCATGAAAATCACTTTAAACATGCTAATTTTAGCTCTAAAACTGGTGATCTACCTACAAATGTGAACTGACGTTCGAAAATAAAACATTTGAATCTGGACCATTTTTCACCTTTCTGAAGCATGACGTAATGGGGGGGTGTTATCTCTTTTGTCAAAAATCACCTGTTTTTGCTTGCACATTAAATGCCTCCAAATGGTATTTAATTCACTTCCCGGGCCCCTGGAAGCATGAAAATCACTTTAAACATGCTAATTTTAGCTCTAAAACTGATGATCTAGCTACAAATGTGAACTGACGTTCAAAAATAAAACATTTGAAAACGGACCATTTTTCACCTTTCTGAAGCATGACGTAATGGGGGGGTGTTATCTCTTTTGTCAAAAATCACCTGTTTGGCTTGAACATGAAATTCCTCCAAATGGTATTTAATTCACTTCCCGGGCCCCTGGAAGCATGAAAATCACTTTAAACATGCACATTTTAGCTCTTAAACTGATGATCTACCTACAAATGTGAACTGACGTTCGAAAATAAAACATTTGAAAACGGACCATTTTTCACCTATCTGAAGCATGACGTAATGGGGGGTGTTATCTCTTTTGTCAAAAATCACCTGTTTTTGCTTGAACATTAAATGCCTCCAAATGGTATTTAATTCACTTCCCGGGCCCCTGGAAGCATGAAAATCACTTTAAACATGGTAATTTTAGCTCTTAAACTGATGATCTACCTACAAATGTGAACTGACGTTCAAAAATAAAACATTTGAAAACGGACCATTTTTCACCTTTCTGAAGCATGACGTAATGGGGGGGTGTTATCTCTTTTGTCAAAAATCACCTGTTTTTGCTTGCACATTAAATGCCTCCAAATGGTATTTAATTCACTTCCCGGGCCCCTGGAAGCATGAAAATCACATTAAACATGCTAATTTTAGCTCTAAAACTGATGATCTACCTACAAATGTGAACTGACGTTCGAAAATAAAACATTTGAAAACGGACCATTTTTCACCTTTCTGAAGCATGACGTAATGGGGGGGTGTTATCTCTTTTGTCAAAAATCACCTGTTTTTGCTTGCACATTAAATGCCTCCAAATGGTATTTAATTCACTTCCCGGGCAACTGGAAGCATGAAAATCACTTTAAATATGCTAATTTTAGCTCTAAAACTGATGATCTACCTACAAATGTGAACTGACGTTCGAAAATAAAACATTTGAAAACGGACCATTTTTCACCTTTCTGAAGCATGACGTAATGGGGGGTGTTATCTCTTTTGTCAAAAATCACCTGTTTTTGCTTGAACATGAAATGCCTCCAAATGGTATTTAATTCACTTCCCGGGCCCCTGGAAGCATGAAAATCACTTTAAATATGCTAATTTTAGCTCTAAAACTGATGATCTACCTACAAATGTGAACCGACGTTCGAAAATAAAACATTTGAAAACGGACCATTTTTCACCTTTCTGAAGCATGACGTAATGGGGGGGTGTTATCTCTTTTGTCAAAAATCACCTGTTTTTGCTTGAACATGAAATGCCTCCAAATGGTATTTAATTCACTTCCCGGGCCCCTGGAAGCATGAAAATCACTTTAAATATGCTAATTTTAGCTCTAAAACTGATGATCTACCTACAAATGTGAACTGACGTTCGAAAATAAAACATTTGAAAACGGACCATTTTTCACCTTTCTGAAGCATGACGTAATGGGGGGGTGTTATCTCTTTTGTCAAAAATCACCTGTTTTTGCTTGAACATGAAATGCCTCCAAATGGTATTTAATTCACTTCCCGGGCCCCTGGAAGCATGAAAATCACTTTAAATATGCTAATTTTAGCTCTAAAACTGATGATCTACCTACAAATGTGAACTGACGTTCGAAAATAAAACCTTTGAAAACGGACCATTTTTCACCTATCTGAAGCATGACGTAATGGGGGGGTGTTATCTCTTTTGTCAAAAATCACCTGTTTTTGCTTGAACATTAAATGCCTCCAAATGGTATTTAATTCACTTCCCGGGCCCCTGGAAGCATGAAAATCACTTTAAACATGCTAATTTTAGCTCTTAAACTGATGATCTACCTACAAATGTGAACTGACGTTTGAAAATAAAATATTTGAAAACTGACCATTTTCCACCTTTCTGAAGCATGACGTAATGGGGGGGTTTTATCTCTTTTGTCAAAAATCACCTGTTTTTGCTTGAACATTAAATGCCTCCAAATGGTATTTAATTCACTTTCCGGGCCCCTGGAAGCATGAAAATCACTTTAAACATGCTAATTTTAGCTCTAAAACTGATGATCTACCTACAAATGTGAACTGACGTTCGAAAATAAAACATTTGAATCTGGACCATTTTTCACCTTTCTGAAGCATGACGTAATGGGGGGGGTGTTATCTCTTTTGTCAAAAATCACCTGTTTTTGCTTGCACATTAAATGCCTCCAAATGGTATTTAATTCACTTCCCGGGCCCCTGGAAGCATGAAAATCACTTTAAATATGCTAATTTTAGCTCTAAAACTGACGATCTACCTACAAATGTGAACTGACGTTCGAAAATAAAACATTTGAAAACGGACCATTTTTCACCTTTCTGAAGCATGACGTAATGGGGGGGTGTTATCTCTTTTGTCAAAAATCACCTGTTTTTGCTTGAACATGAAATGCCTCCAAATGGTATTTAATTCACTTCCCGGGCCCCTGGAAGCATGAAAATCACTTTAAATATGCTAATTTTAGCTCTAAAACTGATGATCTACCTACAAATGTGAACTGACGTTCGAAAATAAAACATTTGAAAACGGACCATTTTTCACCTTTCTGAAGCATGACGTAATGGGGGGGTGTTATCTCTTTTGTCAAAAATCACCTGTTTTTGCTTGAACATGAAATGCCTCCAAATGGTATTTAATTCACTTCCCGGGCCCCTGGAAGCATGAAAATCACTTTAAATATGCTAATTTTAGCTCTAAAACTGATGATCTACCTACAAATGTGAACTGACGTTCGAAAATAAAACATTTGAAAACGGACCATTTTTCACCTATCTGAAGCATGACGTAATGGGGGGGTGTTATCTCTTTTGTCAAAAATCACCTGTTTTTGCTTGAACATTAAATGCCTCCAAATGGTAATAAATTCACTTCCCGGGGTGAAGAAACACTTTTTGAGACCTCAGAGTGAGTAAATTGGCCATTTTCATGCACTTTTAACCATTCAACAAATCTTGTGTTTAGAGCCCCCGGAAGCATGAAAATCACTTTAAACATGCTAATTTTAGCTCTTAAACTGATGATCTACCTACAAATGTGAACTGACGTTCAAAAATAAAACATTTGAAAACGGACCATTTTTCACCTTTCTGAAGCATGACGTAATGGGGGGGTGTTATCTCTATTGTCAAAAATCACCTGTTTTTGCTTGAACATTAAATGCCTCCAAATGGTAATAAATTCACTTCCCAGGGTGAAGAAACACTTTTTGAGACATCAGAGTGAGTAAATTGGCCATTTTCATGCACTTTTAACCATTCCACAAATCTTGTGTTTAGAGCCCCTGGAAGCATGAAAATCACTTTAAACATGCTAATTTTAGCTCTTAAACTGATGATCTACCTACAAATGTAAACTGACGTTCAAAAATAAAACATTTGAAAACGGACCATTTTTCACCTTTCTGAAGCATGACGTAATGGGGGGGGGGTGTTATCTCTTTTGTCAAAAATCACCTGTTTTTGCTTGAACATGAAATGCCTCCAAATGGTATTTAATTCACTTCCCGGGCCCCTGGAAGCATGAAAATCACTTTAAACATGCTAATTTTAGCTCTAAAACCGATGATCTACCTACAAATGTGAAATGACGTTCAAAAATAAAACATTTGAAAACGGATCATTTTTCACCTTTCTGAAGCATGACGTAATGGGGGGGGTGTTATCTCTTTTGTCAAAAATCACCTGTTTTTTCTTGAACATTAAATGCCTCCAAATGATATTTAATTCACTTCCCGGGCCCCTGGAAGTATGAAAATCACTTTAAACATGCTAATTTTAGCTCTAAAACTGATGATCTACGTACAAATGTGAACTGACGTTCAAAAATAAAACATTTGAAAACGGACCATTTTTCACCTTTCTGAAGCATGACGTAATGGGGGGGTGTTATCTCTTTTGTCAAAAATCACCTGTTTTTGCTTGAACATTAAATGCCTCCAAATGGTATTTAATTCACTTCCCAGGCCCCTGGAAGCATGAAAATCACTTTAAACATGCTAATTTTAGCTCTAAAACTGATGATCTACCTACAAATGTGAACTGACGTTCAAAAATAAAACATTTGAAAACTGACCATTTTTCACCTTTCTGAAGCATGACGTAATGGGGGGATGTTATCTCTTTTGTCAAAAATCACCTGTTTTTGCTTGAACATTAAATGCCTCCAAATGGTATTTAATTCACTTCCCGGGGTGAAGAAACACTTTTTGAGACCTCAGAGTGAGTAAATTGGCCATTTTCATGCACTTTTAACCATTCAACAAATCTTGTGTTTAGAGCCCCCGGAAGCATGAAAATCACTTTAAACATGCTAATTTTAGCTCTTAAACTGATGATCTACCTACAAATGTGAACTGACGTTCAAAAATAAAACATTTGAAAACGGACCATTTTTCACCTTTCTGAAGCATGACGTAATGGGGGGGTGTTATCTCTATTGTCAAAAATCACCTGTTTTTGCTTGAACATTAAATGCCTCCAAATGGTAATAAATTCACTTCCCAGGGTGAAGAAACACTTTTTGAGACATCAGAGTGAGTAAATTGGCCATTTTCATGCACTTTTAACCATTCCACAAATCTTGTGTTTAGAGCCCCTGGAAGCATGAAAATCACTTTAAACATGCTAATTTTAGCTCTTAAACTGATGATCTACCTACAAATGTAAACTGACGTTCAAAAATAAAACATTTGAAAACGGACCATTTTTCACCTTTCTGAAGCATGACGTAATGGGGGGGGGGTGTTATCTCTTTTGTCAAAAATCACCTGTTTTTGCTTGAACATGAAATGCCTCCAAATGGTATTTAATTCACTTCCCGGGCCCCTGGAAGCATGAAAATCACTTTAAACATGCTAATTTTAGCTCTAAAACCGATGATCTACCTACAAATGTGAAATGACGTTCAAAAATAAAACATTTGAAAACGGATCATTTTTCACCTTTCTGAAGCATGACGTAATGGGGGGGGTGTTATCTCTTTTGTCAAAAATCACCTGTTTTTGCTTGAACATTAAATGCCTCCAAATGGTATTTAATTCACTTCCCGGGCCCCTGGAAGCATGAAAATCACTTTAAACATGCTAATTTTAGCTCTTAAACTGATGATCTACCTACAAATGTGAACTGACGTTCGGAAATAAAACATTTGAAAACGGACAATTTTTCACCTTTCTGAAGCATGACGTAATGGGGGGGTGTTATCTCTTTTGTCAAAAATCACCTGTTTGGCTTGAACATGAAATTCCTCCAAATGGTATTTAATTCACTTCCCGGGCCCCTGGAAGCATGAAAATCACTTTAAACATGCTAATTTTAGCTCTAAAACTGATGATCTACCTACAAATGTGAACTGACGTTCAAAAATAAAACATTTGAAAACGGACCATTTTTCACCTTTCTGAAGCATGACGTAATGTTATCTCTTTTGTCAAAAATCACCTGTTTTTGCTTGCACATTAAATGCCTCCAAATGGTATTTAATTCACTTCCCGGGCCCCTGGAAGCATGAAAATCACTTTAAACATGCTAATTTTAGCTCTAAAACTGATGATCTACCTACAAATGTGAACTGACGTTCAAAAATAAAACATTTGAAAACGGACCATTTTTCACCTTTCTGAAGCATGACGTATTGGGGGGGGTGTTATCTCTTTTGTCAAAAATCACCTGTTTTTGCTTGAACATTAAATGCCTCCAAATGGTATTTAATTCACTTCCCGGGCCCCTGGAAGCATGAAAATCACTTTAAACATGCTAATTTTAGCTCTTAAACTGATGATCTACCTACAAATGTGAACTGACGTTTGAAAATAAAATATTTGAAAACTGACCATTTTCCACCTTTCTGAAGCATGACGTAATGGGGGGTTTTATCTCTTTTGTCAAAAATCACCTGTTTTTGCTTGAACATTAAATGCCTCCAAATGGTATTTAATTCACTTTCCGGGCCCCTGGAAGCATGAAAATCACTTTAAACATGCTAATTTTAGCTCTAAAACTGATGATCTACCTACAAATGTGAACTGACGTTCGAAAATAAAACATTTGAATCTGGACCATTTTTCACCTTTCTGAAGCATGACGTAATGGGGGGGTGTTATCTCTTTTGTCAAAAATCACCTGTTTTTGCTTGCACATTAAATGCCTCCAAATGGTATTTAATTCACTTCCCGGGCCCCTGGAAGCATGAAAATCACTTTAAACATGCTAATTTTAGCTCTAAAACTGATGATCTAGCTACAAATGTGAACTGACGTTCAAAAATAAAACATTTGAAAACGGACCATTTTTCACCTTTCTGAAGCATGACGTAAAGGGGGGGTGTTATCTCTTTTGTCAAAAATCACCTGTTTGGCTTGAACATGAAATTCCTCCAAATGGTATTTAATTCACTTCCCGGGCCCCTGGAAGCATGAAAATCACTTTAAACATGCACATTTTAGCTCTTAAACTGATGATCTACCTACAAATGTGAACTGACGTTCGAAAATAAAACATTTGAAAACGGACCATTTTTCACCTATCTGAAGCATGACGTAATGGGGGGTGTTATCTCTTTTGTCAAAAATCACCTGTTTTTGCTTGAACATTAAATGCCTCCAAATGGTATTTAATTCACTTCCCGGGCCCCTGGAAGCATGAAAATCACTTTAAACATGCTAATTTTAGCTCTAAAACTGATGATCTACCTACAAATGTGAACTGACGTTCGAAAATAAAACATTTGAAAACGGACCATTTTTCACCTTTCTGAAGCATGACGTAATGGGGGGGTGTTATCTCTTTTGTCAAAAATCACCTGTTTTTGCTTGCACATTAAATGCCTCCAAATGGTATTTAATTCACTTCCCGGGCAACTGGAAGCATGAAAATCACTTTAAATATGCTAATTTTAGCTCTAAAACTGATGATCTACCTACAAATGTGAACTGACGTTCGAAAATAAAACATTTGAAAACGGACCATTTTTCACCTTTCTGAAGCATGACGTATTGGGGGGGGTGTTATCTCTTTTGTCAAAAATCACCTGTTTTTGCTTGAACATTAAATGCCTCCAAATGGTATTTAATTCACTTCCCGGGCCCCTGGAAGCATGAAAATCACTTTAAACATGCTAATTTTAGCTCTTAAACTGATGATCTACCTACAAATGTGAACTGACGTTTGAAAATAAAATATTTGAAAACTGACCATTTTCCACCTTTCTGAAGCATGACGTAATGGGGGGGTTTTATCTCTTTTGTCAAAAATCACCTGTTTTTGCTTGAACATTAAATGCCTCCAAATGGTATTTAATTCACTTTCCGGGCCCCTGGAAGCATGAAAATCACTTTAAACATGCTAATTTTAGCTCTAAAACTGATGATCTACCTACAAATGTGAACTGACGTTCGAAAATAAAACATTTGAATCTGGACCATTTTTCACCTTTCTGAAGCATGACGTAATGGGGGGGTGTTATCTCTTTTGTCAAAAATCACCTGTTTTTGCTTGCACATTAAATGCCTCCAAATGGTATTTAATTCACTTCCCGGGCCCCTGGAAGCATGAAAATCACTTTAAACATGCTAATTTTAGCTCTAAAACTGATGATCTAGCTACAAATGTGAACTGACGTTCAAAAATAAAACATTTGAAAACGGACCATTTTTCACCTTTCTGAAGCATGACGTAAAGGGGGGGTGTTATCTCTTTTGTCAAAAATCACCTGTTTGGCTTGAACATGAAATTCCTCCAAATGGTATTTAATTCACTTCCCGGGCCCCTGGAAGCATGAAAATCACTTTAAACATGCACATTTTAGCTCTTAAACTGATGATCTACCTACAAATGTGAACTGACGTTCGAAAATAAAACATTTGAAAACGGACCATTTTTCACCTATCTGAAGCATGACGTAATGGGGGGTGTTATCTCTTTTGTCAAAAATCACCTGTTTTTGCTTGAACATTAAATGCCTCCAAATGGTATTTAATTCACTTCCCGGGCCCCTGGAAGCATGAAAATCACTTTAAACATGCTAATTTTAGCTCTAAAACTGATGATCTACCTACAAATGTGAACTGACGTTCGAAAATAAAACATTTGAAAACGGACCATTTTTCACCTTTCTGAAGCATGACGTAATGGGGGGGTGTTATCTCTTTTGTCAAAAATCACCTGTTTTTGCTTGCACATTAAATGCCTCCAAATGGTATTTAATTCACTTCCCGGGCAACTGGAAGCATGAAAATCACTTTAAATATGCTAATTTTAGCTCTAAAACTGATGATCTACCTACAAATGTGAACTGACGTTCGAAAATAAAACATTTGAAAACGGACCATTTTTCACCTTTCTGAAGCATGACGTAATGGGGGGGTGTTATCTCTTTTGTCAAAAATCACCTGTTTTTGCTTGAACATGAAATGCCTCCAAATGGTATTTAATTCACTTCCCGGGCCCCTGGAAGCATGAAAATCACTTTAAATATGCTAATTTTAGCTCTAAAACTGATGATCTACCTACAAATGTGAACTGACGTTCGAAAATAAAACATTTGAAAACGGACCATTTTTCACCTATCTGAAGCATGACGTAATGGGGGGGTGTTATCTCTTTTGTCAAAAATCACCTGTTTTTGCTTGAACATTAAATGCCTCCAAATGGTATTTAATTCACTTCCCGGGCCCCTGGAAGCATGAAAATCACTTTAAACATGCTAATTTTAGCTCTAAAACTGATGATCTACCTACAAATGTGAACTGACGTTCAAAAATAAAACATTTGAAAACGGACCATTTTTCACCTTTCTGAAGCATGACGTAATGTTATCTCTTTTGTCAAAAATCACCTGTTTTTGCTTGCACATTAAATGCCTCCAAATGGTATTTAATTCACTTCCCGGGCCCCTGGAAGCATGAAAATCACTTTAAACATGCTAATTTTAGCTCTAAAACTGATGATCTACCTACAAATGTGAACTGACGTTCTCACAATAAAACATTTGAAAACTGACCATTTTTCACCTTTCTGAAGCATGACGTATTGGGGGGGTGTTATCTCTTTTGTCAAAAATCACCTGTTTTTGCTTGCACATTAAATGCCTCCAAATGGTATTTAATTCACTTCCCGGGCCCCTGGAAGCATGAAAATCACTTTAAACATGCTAATTTTAGCTCTAAAACTGATGATCTACCTACAAATGTGAACTGACGTTCGAAAATAAAACATTTGAAAACGGACCATTTTTCACCTTTCTGAAGCATGACGTAATGGGGGGGTGTTATCTCTTTTGTCAAAAATCACCTGTTTTTGCTTGAACATTAAATGCCTCCAAATGGTATTTAATTCACTTCCCGGGCCCCTGGAAGCATGAAAATCACTTTAAACATGCTAATTTTAGCTCTTAAACTGATGATCTACCTACAAATGTGAATTGACGTTCGGAAATAAAACATTTGAAAACGGACAATTTTTCACCTTTCTGAAGCATGACGTAATGGGGGGGTGTTATCTCTTTTGTCAAAAATCACCTGTTTTTGCTTGAACATTAAATGCCTCCAAATGGTATTTAATTCACTTCCCGGGGTGAAGAAACACTTTTTGAGACCTCAGAGTGAATAAATTGGCCATTTTCATGCACTTTTAACCATTCCACAAATCTTGTGTTTAGGGCCCCTGGAAGCATGAAAATCACTTTAAACATGCTAATTTTAGCTCTAAAACTGATGATCTACCTACAAATGTGAACTGACGTTCAAAAATAAAACATTTGAAAACGGACCATTTTTCACCTTTCTGAAGCATGACGTAATGGGGGGGTGTTATCTCTTTTGTCAAAAATCACCTGTTTGGCTTGAACATGAAATTCCTCCAAATGGTATTTAATTCACTTCCCGGGCCCCTGGAAGCATGAAAATCACTTTAAACATGCAAATTTTAGCTCTTAAACTGATGATCTACCTACAAATGTGAACTGACGTTCGAAAATAAAACATTTGAAAACGGACCATTTTTCACCTATCTGAAGCATGACGTAATGGGGGGGTGTTATCTCTTTTGTCAAAAATCACCTGTTTTTGCTTGAACATTAAATGCCTCCAAATGGTATTTAATTCACTTCCCGGGCCCCTGGAAGCATGAAAATCACTTTAAACATGCTAATTTTAGCTCTTAAACTGATGATCTACCTACAAATGTGAACTGACGTTTGAAAATAAAATATTTGAAAACTGACCATTTTCCACCTTTCTGAAGCATGACGTAATGGGGGGGTTTTATCTCTTTTGTCAAAAATCACCTGTTTTTGCTTGAACATTAAATGCCTCCAAATGGTATTTAATTCACTTTCCGGGCCCCTGGAAGCATGAAAATCACTTTAAACATGCTAATTTTAGCTCTAAAACTGGTGATCTACCTACAAATGTGAACTGACGTTCGAAAATAAAACATTTGAATCTGGACCGTTTTTCACCTTTCTGAAGCATGACGTAATGGGGGGGTGTTATCTCTTTTGTCAAAAATCACCTGTTTTTGCTTGCACATTAAATGCCTCCAAATGGTATTTAATTCACTTCCCGGGCCCCTGGAAGCATGAAAATCACTTTAAACATGCTAATTTTAGCTCTAAAACTGATGATCTAGCTACAAATGTGAACTGACGTTCAAAAATAAAACATTTGAAAACGGACCATTTTTCACCTTTCTGAAGCATGACGTAATGGGGGGGTGTTATCTCTTTTGTCAAAAATCACCTGTTTGGCTTGAACATGAAATTCCTCCAAATGGTATTTAATTCACTTCCCGGGCCCCTGGAAGCATGAAAATCACTTTAAACATGCACATTTTAGCTCTTAAACTGATGATCTACCTACAAATGTGAACTGACGTTCGAAAATAAAACATTTGAAAAAGGACCATTTTTCACCTATCTGAAGCATGACGTAATGGGGGGTGTTATCTCTTTTGTCAAAAATCACCTGTTTTTGCTTGAACATTAAATGCCTCCAAATGGTATTTAATTCACTTCCCGGGCCCCTGGAAGCATGAAAATCACTTTAAACATGCACATTTTAGCTCTTAAACTGATGATCTACCTACAAATGTGAACTGACGTTCGAAAATAAAACATTTGAAAAAGGACCATTTTTCACCTATCTGAAGCATGACGTAATGGGGGGTGTTATCTCTTTTGTCAAAAATCACCTGTTTTTGCTTGAACATTAAATGCCTCCAAATGGTATTTAATTCACTTCCCGGGCCCCTGGAAGCATGAAAATCACTTTAAACATGGTAATTTTAGCTCTTAAACTGATGATCTACCTACAAATGTGAACTGACGTTCAAAAATAAAACATTTGAAAACGGACCATTTTTCACCTTTCTGAAGCATGACGTAATGGGGGGGTGTTATCTCTTTTGTCAAAAATCACCTGTTTTTGCTTGCACATTAAATGCCTCCAAATGGTATTTAATTCACTTCCCGGGCCCCTGGAAGCATGAAAATCACATTAAACATGCTAATTTTAGCTCTAAAACTGATGATCTACCTACAAATGTGAACTGACGTTCGAAAATAAAACATTTGAAAACGGACCATTTTTCACCTTTCTGAAGCATGACGTAATGGGGGGGTGTTATCTCTTTTGTCAAAAATCACCTGTTTTTGCTTGCACATTAAATGCCTCCAAATGGTATTTAATTTACTTCCCGGGCAACTGGAAGCATGAAAATCACTTTAAATATGCTAATTTTAGCTCTAAAACTGATGATCTACCTACAAATGTGAACTGACGTTCAAAAATAAAACATTTGAAAACGGACCATTTTTCACCTTTCTGAAGCATGACGTAATGGGGGGGTGTTATCTCTTTTGTCAAAAATCACCTGTTTTTGCTTAAACATGAAATGCCTCCAAATGGTATTTAATTCACTTCCCGGGCCCCTGGAAGCATGAAAATCACTTTAAATATGCTAATTTTAGCTCTAAAACTGATGATCTACCTACAAATGTGAACTGACGTTCGAAAATAAAACATTTGAAAACGGACCATTTTTCACCTTTCTGAAGCATGACGTAATGGGGGGGTGTTATCTCTTTTGTCAAAAATCACCTGTTTTTGCTTGAACATGAAATGCCTCCAAATGGTATTTAATTCACTTCCCGGGCCCCTGGAAGCATGAAAATCACTTTAAATATGCTAATTTTAGCTCTAAAACTGATGATCTACCTACAAATGTGAACTGACGTTCGAAAATAAAACATTTGAAAACGGACCATTTTTCACCTTTCTGAAGCATGACGTAATGGGGGGGTGTTATCTCTTTTGTCAAAAATCACCTGTTTTTGCTTGAACATGAAATGCCTCCAAATGGTATTTAATTCACTTCCCGGGCCCCTGGAAGCATGAAAATCACTTTAAATATGCTAATTTTAGCTCTAAAACTGATGATCTACCTACAAATGTGAACTGACGTTCGAAAATAAAACATTTGAAAACGGACCATTTTTCACCTATCTGAAGCATGACGTAATGGGGGGGTGTTATCTCTTTTGTCAAAAATCACCTGTTTTTGCTTGAACATTAAATGCCTCCAAATGGTATTTAATTCACTTCCCGGGCCCCTGGAAGCATGAAAATCACTTTAAACATGCTAATTTTAGCTCTTAAACTGATGATCTACCTACAAATGTGAACTGACGTTTGAAAATAAAATATTTGAAAACTGACCATTTTCCACCTTTCTGAAGCATGACGTAATGGGGGGGTTTTATCTCTTTTGTCAAAAATCACCTGTTTTTGCTTGAACATTAAATGCCTCCAAATGGTATTTAATTCACTTTCCGGGCCCCTGGAAGCATGAAAATCACTTTAAACATGCTAATTTTAGCTCTAAAACTGATGATCTACCTACAAATGTGAACTGACGTTCGAAAATAAAACATTTGAATCTGGACCATTTTTCACCTTTCTGAAGCATGACGTAATGGGGGGGTGTTATCTCTTTTGTCAAAAATCACCTGTTTTTGCTTGCACATTAAATGCCTCCAAATGGTATTTAATTCACTTCCCGGGCCCCTGGAAGCATGAAAATCACTTTAAACATGCTAATTTTAGCTCTTAAACTGATGATCTACCTACAAATGTGAACTGACGTTTGAAAATAAAATATTTGAAAACTGACCATTTTCCACCTTTCTGAAGCATGACGTAATGGGGGGGTTTTATCTCTTTTGTCAAAAATCACCTGTTTTTGCTTGAACATTAAATGCCTCCAAATTGTATTTAATTCACTTTCCGGGCCCCTGGAAGCATGAAAATCACTTTAAACATGCTAATTTTAGCTCTAAAACTGATGATCTACCTACAAATGTGAACTGACGTTCGAAAATAAAACATTTGAATCTGGACCATTTTTCACCTTTCTGAAGCATGACGTAATGGGGGGGTGTTATCTCTTTTGTCAAAAATCACCTGTTTTTGCTTGCACATTAAATGCCTCCAAATGGTATTTAATTCACTTCCCGGGCCACTGGAAGCATGAAAATCACTTTAAACATGCTAATTTTAGCTCTAAAACTGATGATCTACCTACAAATGTGAACTGACGTTCGAAAATAAAACATTTGAAAACGGACCATTTTTCACCTTTCTGAAGCATGACGTAATGGGGGGGGGTTATCTCTTTTGTCAAAAATCACCTGTTTTTGCTTGAACATTAAATGCCTCCAAATGGTATTTAATTCACTTCCCGGGCCCCTGGAAGCATGAAAATCACTTTAAACATGCTAATTTTAGCTCTTAAACTGATGATCTACCTACAAATGTGAACTGACGTTCGGAAATAAAACATTTGAAAACGGACAATTTTTCACCTTTCTGAAGCATGACGTAATGGGGGGGGTGTTATCTCTTTTGTCAAAAATCACCTGTTTTTGCTTGAACATTAAATGCCTCCAAATGGTATTTAATTCACTTCCCGGGGTGAAGAAACACTTTTTGAGACCTCAGAGTGAATAAATTGGCCATTTTCATGCACTTTTAACCATTCCACAAATCTTGTGTTTAGGGCCCCTGGAAGCATGAAAATCACTTTAAACATGCTAATTTTAGCTCTAAAACTGATGATCTACCTACAAATGTGAACTGACGTTCAAAAATAAAACATTTGAAAACGGACCATTTTTCACCTTTCTGAAGCATGACGTAATGGGGGGGTGTTATCTCTTTTGTCAAAAATCACCTGTTTGGCTTGAACATGAAATTCCTCCAAATGGTATTTAATTCACTTCCCGGGCCCCTGGAAGCATGAAAATCACTTTAAACATGCAAATTTTAGCTCTTAAACTGATGATCTACCTACAAATGTGAACTGACGTTCGAAAATAAAACATTTGAAAACGGACCATTTTTCACCTATCTGAAGCATGACGTAATGGGGGGGTGTTATCTCTTTTGTCAAAAATCACCTGTTTTTGCTTGCACATTAAATGCCTCCAAATGGTATTTAATTCACTTCCCGGGCCCCTGGAAGCATGAAAATCACTTTAAACATGCTAATTTTAGCTCTAAAACTGATGATCTACCTACAAATGTGAACTGACGTTCAAAAATAAAACATTTGAAAACTGACCATTTTTCACCTTTCTGAAGCATGACGTATTGGGGGGGTGTTATCTCTTTTGTCAAAAATCACCTGTTTTTGCTTGCACATTAAATGCCTCCAAATGGTATTTAATTCACTTCCCGGGCCCCTGGAAGCATGAAAATCACTTTAAACATGCTAATTTTAGCTCTAAAACTGATGATCTACCTACAAATGTGAACTGACGTTCGAAAATAAAACATTTGAAAACGGACCATTTTTCACCTTTCTGAAGCATGACGTAATGGGGGGGTGTTATCTCTTTTGTCAAAAATCACCTGTTTTTGCTTGAACATTAAATGCCTCCAAATGGTATTTAATTCACTTCCCGGGCCCCTGGAAGCATGAAAATCACTTTAAACATGCTAATTTTAGCTCTTAAACTGATGATCTACCTACAAATGTGAACTGACGTTCGGAAATAAAACATTTGAAAACGGACAATTTTTCACCTTTCTGAAGCATGACGTAATGGGGGGGGGTGTTATCTCTTTTGTCAAAAATCACCTGTTTTTGCTTGAACATTAAATGCCTCCAAATGGTATTTAATTCACTTCCCGGGGTGAAGAAACACTTTTTGAGACCTCAGAGTGAATAAATTGGCCATTTTCATGCACTTTTAACCATTCCACAAATCTTGTGTTTAGGGCCCCTGGAAGCATGAAAATCACTTTAAACATGCTAATTTTAGCTCTAAAACTGATGATCTACCTACAAATGTGAACTGACGTTCAAAAATAAAACATTTGAAAACGGACCATTTTTCACCTTTCTGAAGCATGACGTAATGGGGGGGTGTTATCTCTTTTGTCAAAAATCACCTGTTTGGCTTGAACATGAAATTCCTCCAAATTGTATTTAATTCACTTCCTGGGCCCCTGGAAGCATGAAAATCACTTTAAACATGCAAATTTTAGCTCTTAAACTGATGATCTACCTACAAATGTGAACTGACGTTCGAAAATAAAACATTTGAAAACGGACCATTTTTCACCTATCTGAAGCATGACGTAATGGGGGGGTGTTATCTCTTTTGTCAAAAATCACCTGTTTTTGCTTGAACATTAAATGCCTCCAAATGGTATTTAATTCACTTCCCGGGCCCCTGGAAGCATGAAAATCACTTTAAACATGCTAATTTTAGCTCTTAAACTGATGATCTACCTACAAATGTGAACTGACGTTCGAAAATAAAACATTTGAAAACGGACCATTTTTCACCTATCTGAAGCATGACGTAATGGGGGGGTGTTATCTCTTTTGTCAAAAATCACCTGTTTTTGCTTGAACATTAAATGCCTCCAAATGGTATTTAATTCACTTCCCGGGCCCCTGGAAGCATGAAAATCACTTTAAACATGCTAATTTTAGCTCTTAAACTGATGATCTACCTACAAATGTGAACTGACGTTTGAAAATAAAATATTTGAAAACTGACCATTTTCCACCTTTCTGAAGCATGACGTAATGGGGGGGTTTTATCTCTTTTGTCAAAAATCACCTGTTTTTGCTTGAACATTAAATGCCTCCAAATGGTATTTAATTCACTTTCCGGGCCCCTGGAAGCATGAAAATCACTTTAAACATGCTAATTTTAGCTCTAAAACTGATGATCTACCTACAAATGTGAACTGACGTTCGAAAATAAAACATTTGAATCTGGACCATTTTTCACCTTTCTGAAGCATGACGTAATGGGGGGGTGTTATCTCTTTTGTCAAAAATCACCTGTTTTTGCTGGCACATTAAATGCCTCCAAATGGTATTTAATTGACTTCCCGGGCCCCTGGAAGCATGAAAATCACTTTAAACATGCTAATTTTAGCTCTAACACTGATGATCTAGCTACAAATGTGAACTGACGTTCAAAAATAAAACATTTGAAAACGGACCATTTTTCACCTTTCTGAAGCATGACGTAATGGGGGGGTGTTATCTCTTTTGTCAAAAATCACCTGTTTGGCTTGAACATGAAATTCCTCCAAATGGTATTTAATTCACTTCCCGGGCCCCTGGAAGCATGAAAATCACTTTAAACATGCACATTTTAGCTCTTAAACTGATGATCTACCTACAAATGTGAACTGACGTTCGAAAATAAAACATTTGAAAACGGACCATTTTTCACCTATCTGAAGCATGACGTAATGGGGGGTGTTATCTCTTTTGTCAAAAATCACCTGTTTTTGCTTGAACATTAAATGCCTCCAAATGGTATTTAATTCACTTCCCGGGCCCCTGGAAGCATGAAAATCACTTTAAACATGGTAATTTTAGCTCTTAAACTGATGATCTACCTACAAATGTGAACTGACGTTCAAAAATAAAACATTTGAAAACGGACCATTTTTCACCTTTCTGAAGCATGACGTAATGGGGGGGTGTTATCTCTTTTGTCAAAAATCACCTGTTTTTGCTTGCACATTAAATGCCTCCAAATGGTATTTAATTCACTTCCCGGGCCCCTGGAAGCATGAAAATCACTTTAAACATGCTAATTTTAGCTCTAAAACTGATGATCTACCTACAAATGTGAACTGACGTTCGAAAATAAAACATTTGAAAACGGACCATTTTTCACCTTTCTGAAGCATGACGTAATGGGGGGGTGTTATCTCTTTTGTCAAAAATCACCTGTTTTTGCTTGCACATTAAATGCCTCCAAATGGTATTTAATTCACTTCCCGGGCCCCTGGAAGCATGAAAATCACTTTAAATATGCTAATTTTAGCTCTAAAACTGATGATCTACCTACAAATGTGAACTAACGTTCGAAAATAAAACATTTGAAAACGGACCATTTTTCACCTTTCTGAAGCATGACGTAATGGGGGGGTGTTATCTCTTTTGTCAAAAATCACCTGTTTTTGCTTGCACATTAAATGCCTCCAAATGGTATTTAATTCACTTCCCGGGCCCCTGGAAGCATGAAAATCACTTTAAATATGCTAATTTTAGCTCTAAAACTGATGATCTACCTACAAATGTGAACTGACGTTCGAAAATAAAACATTTGAAAACGGACCATTTTTCACCTATCTGAAGCATGACGTAATGGGGGGGGTGTTATCTCTTTTGTCAAAAATCACCTGTTTTTGCTTGAACATTAAATGCCTCCAAATGGTATTTAATTCACTTCCCGGGCCCCTGGAAGCATGAAAATCACTTTAAACATGCTAATTTTAGCTCTTAAACTGATGATCTACCTACAAATGTGAACTGACGTTTGAAAATAAAATATTTGAAAACTGACCATTTTCCACCTTTCTGAAGCATGACGTAATGGGGGGGTTTTATCTCTTTTGTCAAAAATCACCTGTTTTTGCTTGAACATTAAATGCCTCCAAATGGTATTTAATTCACTTTCCGGGCCCCTGGAAGCATGAAAATCACTTTAAACATGCTAATTTTAGCTCTAAAACTGATGATCTACCTACAAATGTGAACTGACGTTCGAAAATAAAACATTTGAATCTGGACCATTTTTCACCTTTCTGAAGCATGACGTAATGGGGGGGTGTTATCTCTTTTGTCAAAAATCACCTGTTTTTGCTTGCACATTAAATGCCTCCAAATGGTATTTAATTCACTTCCCGGGCCCCTGGAAGCATGAAAATCACTTTAAACATGCTAATTTTAGCTCTAAAACTGATGATCTAGCTACAAATGTGAACTGACGTTCAAAAATAAAACATTTGAAAACGGACCATTTTTCACCTTTCTGAAGCATGACGTAATGGGGGGGTGTTATCTCTTTTGTCAAAAATCACCTGTTTGGCTTGAACATGAAATTCCTCCAAATGGTATTTAATTCACTTCCCGGGCCCCTGGAAGCATGAAAATCACTTTAAACATGCACATTTTAGCTCTTAAACTGATGATCTACCTACAAATGTGAACTGACGTTCGAAAATAAAACATTTGAAAACGGACCATTTTTCACCTATCTGAAGCATGACGTAATGGGGGGTGTTATCTCTTTTGTCAAAAATCACCTGTTTTTGCTTGAACATTAAATGCCTCCAAATGGTATTTAATTCACTTCCCGGGCCCCTGGAAGCATGAAAATCACTTTAAACATGGTAATTTTAGCTCTTAAACTGATGATCTACCTACAAATGTGAACTGACGTTCAAAAATAAAACATTTGAAAACGGACCATTTTTCACCTTTCTGAAGCATGACGTAATGGGGGGTGTTATCTCTTTTGTCAAAAATCACCTGTTTTTGCTTGCACATTAAATGCCTCCAAATGGTATTTAATTCACTTCCCGGGCCCCTGGAAGCATGAAAATCACTTTAAACATGCTAATTTTAGCTCTAAAACTGATGATCTACCTACAAATGTGAACTGACGTTCGAAAATAAAACATTTGAAAACGGACCATTTTTCACCTTTCTGAAGCATGACGTAATGGGGGGGTGTTATCTCTTTTGTCAAAAATCACCTGTTTTTGCTTGCACATTAAATGCCTCCAAATGATATTTAATTCACTTCCCGGGCCCCTGGAAGCATGAAAATCACTTTAAACATGCTAATTTTAGCTCTAAAACTGATGATCTAGCTACAAATGTGAACTGACGTTCAAAAATAAAACATTTGAAAACGGACCATTTTTCACCTTTCTGAAGCATGACGTAATGGGGGGGTGTTATCTCTTTTGTCAAAAATCACCTGTTTGGCTTGAACATGAAATTCCTCCAAATGGTATTTAATTCACTTCCCGGGCCCCTGGAAGCATGAAAATCACTTTAAACATGCACATTTTAGCTCTTAAACTGATGATCTACCTACAAATGTGAACTGACGTTCGAAAATAAAACATTTGAAAAAGGACCATTTTTCACCTATCTGAAGCATGACGTAATGGGGGGTGTTATCTCTTTTGTCAAAAATCACCTGTTTTTGCTTGAACATTAAATGCCTCCAAATGGTATTTAATTCACTTCCCGGGCCCCTGGAAGCATGAAAATCACTTTAAACATGGTAATTTTAGCTCTTAAACTGATGATCTACCTACAAATGTGAACTGACGTTCAAAAATAAAACATTTGAAAACGGACCATTTTTCACCTTTCTGAAGCATGACGTAATGGGGGGGTGTTATCTCTTTTGTCAAAAATCACCTGTTTTTGCTTGCACATTAAATGCCTCCAAATGGTATTTAATTCACTTCCCGGGCCCCTGGAAGCATGAAAATCACATTAAACATGCTAATTTTAGCTCTAAAACTGATGATCTACCTACAAATGTGAACTGACGTTCGAAAATAAAACATTTGAAAACGGACCATTTTTCACCTTTCTGAAGCATGACGTAATGGGGGGGTGTTATCTCTTTTGTCAAAAATCACCTGTTTTTGCTTGCACATTAAATGCCTCCAAATGGTATTTAATTCACTTCCCGGGCAACTGGAAGCATGAAAATCACTTTAAATATGCTAATTTTAGCTCTAAAACTGATGATCTACCTACAAATGTGAACTGACGTTCGAAAATAAAACATTTGAAAACGGACCATTTTTCACCTTTCTGAAGCATGACGTAATGGGGGGGTGTTATCTCTTTTGTCAAAAATCACCTGTTTTTGCTTGAACATGAAATGCCTCCAAATGGTATTTAATTCACTTCCCGGGCCCCTGGAAGCATGAAAATCACTTTAAATATGCTAATTTTAGCTCTAAAACTGATGATCTACCTACAAATGTGAACTGACGTTCGAAAATAAAACATTTGAAAACTGACCATTTTTCACCTTTCTGAAGCATGACGTAATGGGGGGGTGTTATCTCTTTTGTCAAAAATCACCTGTTTTTGCTTGAACATTAAATGCCTCCAAATGATATTTAATTCACTTCCCGGGCCCCTGGAAGCATGAAAATCACTTTAAACATGCTAATTTTAGCTCTTAAACTGATGATCTAGCTACAAATGTGAACTGACGTTCAAAAATAAAACATTTGAAAACGGACCATTTTTCACCTTTCTGAAGCATGACGTAATGGGGGGGTGTTATCTCTTTTGTCAAAAATCACCTGTTTTTGCTTGCACATTAAATGCCTCCAAATGGTATTTAATTCACTTCCCGGGCCCCTGGAAGCATGAAAATCACATTAAACATGCTAATTTTAGCTCTAAAACTGATGATCTACCTACAAATGTGAACTGACGTTCGAAAATAAAACATTTGAAAACGGACCATTTTTCACCTTTCTGAAGCATGACGTAATGGGGGGGTGTTATCTCTTTTGTCAAAAATCACCTGTTTTTGCTTGCACATTAAATGCCTCCAAATGGTATTTAATTCACTTCCCGGGCAACTGGAAGCATGAAAATCACTTTAAATATGCTAATTTTAGCTCTAAAACTGATGATCTACCTACAAATGTGAACTGACGTTCGAAAATAAAACATTTGAAAACGGACCATTTTTCACCTTTCTGAAGCATGACGTAATGGGGGGGTGTTATCTCTTTTGTCAAAAATCACCTGTTTTTGCTTGAACATTAAATGCCTCCAAATGATATTTAATTCACTTCCCGGGCCCCTGGAAGCATGAAAATCACTTTAAACATGCTAATTTTAGCTCTTAAACTGATGATCTAGCTACAAATGTGAACTGACGTTCAAAAATAAAACATTTGAAAACGGACCATTTTTCACCTTTCTGAAGCATGACGTAATGGGGGGGTGTTATCTCTTTTGTCAAAAATCACCTGTTTTTGCTTGCACATTAAATGCCTCCAAATGGTATTTAATTCACTTCCCGGGCCCCTGGAAGCATGAAAATCACATTAAACATGCTAATTTTAGCTCTAAAACTGATGATCTACCTACAAATGTGAACTGACGTTCGAAAATAAAACATTTGAAAACGGACCATTTTTCACCTTTCTGAAGCATGACGTAATGGGGGGGTGTTATCTCTTTTGTCAAAAATCACCTGTTTTTGCTTGCACATTAAATGCCTCCAAATGGTATTTAATTCACTTCCCGGGCCCCTGGAAGCATGAAAATCACTTTAAATATGCTAATTTTAGCTCTAAAACTGATGATCTACCTACAAATGTGAACTGACGTTCGAAAATAAAACATTTGAAAACGGACCATTTTTCACCTTTCTGAAGCATGACGTAATGGGGGGGTGTTATCTCTTTTGTCAAAAATCACCTGTTTTTGCTTGAACATTAAATGCCTCCAAATGATATTTAATTCACTTCCCGGGCCCCTGGAAGCATGAAAATCACTTTAAACATGCTAATTTTAGCTCTTAAACTGATGATCTAGCTACAAATGTGAACTGACGTTCAAAAATAAAACATTTGAAAACGGACCATTTTTCACCTTTCTGAAGCATGACGTAATGGGGGGGTGTTATCTCTTTTGTCAAAAATCACCTGTTTTTGCTTGCACATTAAATGCCTCCAAATGGTATTTAATTCACTTCCCGGGCCCCTGGAAGCATGAAAATCACATTAAACATGCTAATTTTAGCTCTAAAACTGATGATCTACCTACAAATGTGAACTGACGTTCGAAAATAAAACATTTGAAAACGGACCATTTTTCACCTTTCTGAAGCATGACGTAATGGGGGGGTGTTATCTCTTTTGTCAAAAATCACCTGTTTTTGCTTGCACATTAAATGCCTCCAAATGGTATTTAATTCACTTCCCGGGCCCCTGGAAGCATGAAAATCACTTTAAATATGCTAATTTTAGCTCTAAAACTGATGATCTACCTACAAATGTGAACTGACGTTCGAAAATAAAACATTTGAAAACGGACCATTTTTCACCTTTCTGAAGCATGACGTAATGGGGGGGTGTTATCTCTTTTGTCAAAAATCACCTGTTTTTGCTTGAACATTAAATGCCTCCAAATGATATTTAATTCACTTCCCGGGCCCCTGGAAGCATGAAAATCACTTTAAACATGCTAATTTTAGCTCTTAAACTGATGATCTAGCTACAAATGTGAACTGACGTTCAAAAATAAAACATTTGAAAACGGACCATTTTTCACCTTTCTGAAGCATGACGTAATGGGGGGGTGTTATCTCTTTTGTCAAAAATCACCTGTTTTTGCTTGCACATTAAATGCCTCCAAATGGTATTTAATTCACTTCCCGGGCCCCTGGAAGCATGAAAATCACATTAAACATGCTAATTTTAGCTCTAAAACTGATGATCTACCTACAAATGTGAACTGACGTTCGAAAATAAAACATTTGAAAACGGACCATTTTTCACCTTTCTGAAGCATGACGTAATGGGGGGGTGTTATCTCTTTTGTCAAAAATCACCTGTTTTTGCTTGCACATTAAATGCCTCCAAATGGTATTTAATTCACTTCCCGGGCCCCTGGAAGCATGAAAATCACTTTAAATATGCTAATTTTAGCTCTAAAACTGATGATCTACCTACAAATGTGAACTGACGTTCGAAAATAAAACATTTGAAAACGGACCATTTTTCACCTTTCTGAAGCATGACGTAATGGGGGGGTGTTATCTCTTTTGTCAAAAATCACCTGTTTTTGCTTGAACATTAAATGCCTCCAAATGATATTTAATTCACTTCCCGGGCCCCTGGAAGCATGAAAATCACTTTAAACATGCTAATTTTAGCTCTTAAACTGATGATCTAGCTACAAATGTGAACTGACGTTCAAAAATAAAACATTTGAAAACGGACCATTTTTCACCTTTCTGAAGCATGACGTAATGGGGGGGTGTTATCTCTTTTGTCAAAAATCACCTGTTTTTGCTTGCACATTAAATGCCTCCAAATGGTATTTAATTCACTTCCCGGGCCCCTGGAAGCATGAAAATCACATTAAACATGCTAATTTTAGCTCTAAAACTGATGATCTACCTACAAATGTGAACTGACGTTCGAAAATAAAACATTTGAAAACGGACCATTTTTCACCTTTCTGAAGCATGACGTAATGGGGGGGTGTTATCTCTTTTGTCAAAAATCACCTGTTTTTGCTTGCACATTAAATGCCTCCAAATGGTATTTAATTCACTTCCCGGGCCCCTGGAAGCATGAAAATCACTTTAAATATGCTAATTTTAGCTCTAAAACTGATGATCTACCTACAAATGTGAACTGACGTTCGAAAATAAAACATTTGAAAACGGACCATTTTTCACCTTTCTGAAGCATGACGTAATGGGGGGGTGTTATCTCTTTTGTCAAAAATCACCTGTTTTTGCTTGAACATTAAATGCCTCCAAATGATATTTAATTCACTTCCCGGGCCCCTGGAAGCATGAAAATCACTTTAAACATGCTAATTTTAGCTCTTAAACTGATGATCTAGCTACAAATGTGAACTGACGTTCAAAAATAAAACATTTGAAAACGGACCATTTTTCACCTTTCTGAAGCATGACGTAATGGGGGGGTGTTATCTCTTTTGTCAAAAATCACCTGTTTTTGCTTGCACATTAAATGCCTCCAAATGGTATTTAATTCACTTCCCGGGCCCCTGGAAGCATGAAAATCACATTAAACATGCTAATTTTAGCTCTAAAACTGATGATCTACCTACAAATGTGAACTGACGTTCGAAAATAAAACATTTGAAAACGGACCATTTTTCACCTTTCTGAAGCATGACGTAATGGGGGGGTGTTATCTCTTTTGTCAAAAATCACCTGTTTTTGCTTGCACATTAAATGCCTCCAAATGGTATTTAATTCACTTCCCGGGCCCCTGGAAGCATGAAAATCACTTTAAATATGCTAATTTTAGCTCTAAAACTGATGATCTACCTACAAATGTGAACTGACGTTCGAAAATAAAACATTTGAAAACGGACCATTTTTCACCTTTCTGAAGCATGACGTAATGGGGGGGTGTTATCTCTTTTGTCAAAAATCACCTGTTTTTGCTTGAACATTAAATGCCTCCAAATGATATTTAATTCACTTCCCGGGCCCCTGGAAGCATGAAAATCACTTTAAACATGCTAATTTTAGCTCTTAAACTGATGATCTAGCTACAAATGTGAACTGACGTTCAAAAATAAAACATTTGAAAACGGACCATTTTTCACCTTTCTGAAGCATGACGTAATGGGGGGGTGTTATCTCTTTTGTCAAAAATCACCTGTTTTTGCTTGCACATTAAATGCCTCCAAATGGTATTTAATTCACTTCCCGGGCCCCTGGAAGCATGAAAATCACATTAAACATGCTAATTTTAGCTCTAAAACTGATGATCTACCTACAAATGTGAACTGACGTTCGAAAATAAAACATTTGAAAACGGACCATTTTTCACCTTTCTGAAGCATGACGTAATGGGGGGGTGTTATCTCTTTTGTCAAAAATCACCTGTTTTTGCTTGCACATTAAATGCCTCCAAATGGTATTTAATTCACTTCCCGGGCCCCTGGAAGCATGAAAATCACTTTAAATATGCTAATTTTAGCTCTAAAACTGATGATCTACCTACAAATGTGAACTGACGTTCGAAAATAAAACATTTGAAAACGGACCATTTTTCACCTTTCTGAAGCATGACGTAATGGGGGGGTGTTATCTCTTTTGTCAAAAATCACCTGTTTTTGCTTGAACATTAAATGCCTCCAAATGATATTTAATTCACTTCCCGGGCCCCTGGAAGCATGAAAATCACTTTAAACATGCTAATTTTAGCTCTTAAACTGATGATCTAGCTACAAATGTGAACTGACGTTCAAAAATAAAACATTTGAAAACGGACCATTTTTCACCTTTCTGAAGCATGACGTAATGGGGGGGTGTTATCTCTTTTGTCAAAAATCACCTGTTTTTGCTTGCACATTAAATGCCTCCAAATGGTATTTAATTCACTTCCCGGGCCCCTGGAAGCATGAAAATCACATTAAACATGCTAATTTTAGCTCTAAAACTGATGATCTACCTACAAATGTGAACTGACGTTCGAAAATAAAACATTTGAAAACGGACCATTTTTCACCTTTCTGAAGCATGACGTAATGGGGGGGTGTTATCTCTTTTGTCAAAAATCACCTGTTTTTGCTTGCACATTAAATGCCTCCAAATGGTATTTAATTCACTTCCCGGGCCCCTGGAAGCATGAAAATCACTTTAAATATGCTAATTTTAGCTCTAAAACTGATGATCTACCTACAAATGTGAACTGACGTTCGAAAATAAAACATTTGAAAACGGACCATTTTTCACCTTTCTGAAGCATGACGTAATGGGGGGGTGTTATCTCTTTTGTCAAAAATCACCTGTTTTTGCTTGAACATTAAATGCCTCCAAATGATATTTAATTCACTTCCCGGGCCCCTGGAAGCATGAAAATCACTTTAAACATGCTAATTTTAGCTCTTAAACTGATGATCTAGCTACAAATGTGAACTGACGTTCAAAAATAAAACATTTGAAAACGGACCATTTTTCACCTTTCTGAAGCATGACGTAATGGGGGGGTGTTATCTCTTTTGTCAAAAATCACCTGTTTTTGCTTGCACATTAAATGCCTCCAAATGGTATTTAATTCACTTCCCGGGCCCCTGGAAGCATGAAAATCACATTAAACATGCTAATTTTAGCTCTAAAACTGATGATCTACCTACAAATGTGAACTGACGTTCGAAAATAAAACATTTGAAAACGGACCATTTTTCACCTTTCTGAAGCATGACGTAATGGGGGGGTGTTATCTCTTTTGTCAAAAATCACCTGTTTTTGCTTGCACATTAAATGCCTCCAAATGGTATTTAATTCACTTCCCGGGCCCCTGGAAGCATGAAAATCACTTTAAATATGCTAATTTTAGCTCTTAAACTGATGATCTAGCTACAAATGTGAACTGACGTTCAAAAATAAAACATTTGAAAACGGACCATTTTTCACCTTTCTGAAGCATGACGTAATGGGGGGGTGTTATCTCTTTTGTCAAAAATCACCTGTTTTTGCTTGCACATTAAATGCCTCCAAATGGTATTTAATTCACTTCCCGGGCCCCTGGAAGCATGAAAATCACATTAAACATGCTAATTTTAGCTCTAAAACTGATGATCTACCTACAAATGTGAACTGACGTTCGAAAATAAAACATTTGAAAACGGACCATTTTTCACCTTTCTGAAGCATGACGTAATGGGGGGGTGTTATCTCTTTTGTCAAAAATCACCTGTTTTTGCTTGCACATTAAATGCCTCCAAATGGTATTTAATTCACTTCCCGGGCCCCTGGAAGCATGAAAATCACTTTAAACATGCTAATTTTAGCTCTAAAACTGATGATCTACCTACAAATGTGAACTGACGTTCGAAAATAAAACATTTGAAAACGGACCATTTTTCACCTTTCTGAAGCATGACGTAATGGGGGGGTGTTAGCTCTTTTGTCAAAAATCACCTGTTTTTGCTTGAACATGAAATGCCTCCAAATGGTATTTAATTCACTTCCCGGGCCCCTGGAAGCATGAAAATCACTTTAAATATGCTAATTTTAGCTCTAAAACTGATGATCTACCTACAAATGTGAACTGACGTTCGAAAATAAAACATTTGAAAACGGACCATTTTTCACCTTTCTGAAGCATGACGTAATGGGGGGGTGTTATCTCTTTTGTCAAAAATCACCTGTTTTTGCTTGAACATGAAATGCCTCCAAATGGTATTTAATTCACTTCCCGGGCCCCTGGAAGCATGAAAATCACTTTAAATATGCTTATTTTAGCTCTAAAACTGATGATCTACCTACAAATGTGAACTGACGTTCGAAAATAAAACATTTGAAAACGGACCATTTTTCACCTATCTGAAGCATGACGTAATGGGGGGGTGTTATCTCTTTTGTCAAAAATCACCTGTTTTTGCTTGAACATTAAATGCCTCCAAATGGTATTTAATTCACTTCCCGGGCCCCTGGAAGCATGAAAATCACTTTAAACATGCTAATTTTAGCTCTAAAACTGATGATCTACCTACAAATGTGAACTGACGTTCAAAAATAAAACATTTGAAAACGGACCATTTTTCACCTTTCTGAAGCATGACGTAATGTTATCTCTTTTGTCAAAAATCACCTGTTTTTGCTTGCACATTAAATGCCTCCAAATGGTATTTAATTCACTTCCCGGGCCCCTGGAAGCATGAAAATCACTTTAAACATGCTAATTTTAGCTCTAAAACTGATGATCTACCTACAAATGTGAACTGACGTTCAAAAATAAAACATTTGAAAACTGACCATTTTTCACCTTTCTGAAGCATGACGTATTGGGGGGGTGTTATCTCTTTTGTCAAAAATCACCTGTTTTTGCTTGCACATTAAATGCCTCCAAATGGTATTTAATTCACTTCCCGGGCCCCTGGAAGCATGAAAATCACTTTAAACATGTTAATTTTAGCTCTAAAACTGATGATCTACCTACAAATGTGAACTGACGTTCGAAAATAAAACATTTGAAAACGGACCATTTTTCACCTTTCTGAAGCATGACGTAATGGGGGGGTGTTATCTCTTTTGTCAAAAATCACCTGTTTTTGCTTGAACATTAAATGCCTCCAAATGGTATTTAATTCACTTCCCGGGCCCCTGGAAGCATGAAAATCACTTTAAACATGCTAATTTTAGCTCTTAAACTGATGATCTACCTACAAATGTGAACTGACGTTCGGAAATAAAACATTTGAAAACGGACAATTTTTCACCTTTCTGAAGCATGACGTAATGGGGGGGTGTTATCTCTTTTGTCAAAAATCACCTGTTTTTGCTTGAACATTAAATGCCTCCAAATGGTATTTAATTCACTTCCCGGGGTGAAGAAACACTTTTTGAGACCTCAGAGTGAATAAATTGGCCATTTTCATGCACTTTTAACCATTCCACAAATCTTGTGTTTAGGGCCCCTGGAAGCATGAAAATCACTTTAAACATGCTAATTTTAGCTCTAAAACTGATGATCTACCTACAAATGTGAACTGACGTTCAAAAATAAAACATTTGAAAACGGACCATTTTTCACCTTTCTGAAGCATGACGTAATGGGGGGGTGTTATCTCTTTTGTCAAAAATCACCTGTTTGGCTTGAACATGAAATTCCTCCAAATGGTATTTAATTCACTTCCCGGGCCCCTGGAAGCATGAAAATCACTTTAAACATGCAAATTTTAGCTCTTAAACTGATGATCTACCTACAAATGTGAACTGACGTTCGAAAATAAAACATTTGAAAATGTTATGTTATGTTATGTTAAAATGGCTTTTGTAGAGCGCACGGCTACTCAAAAAGAGTGTCCCGGTGCTTTTAATTAACGAAGGCTGCAGTAAAACTAACATAACACATTAAAAAAGAGAGAATTGCAGATACAGAGAAAAACAACACACATAGGGGGCCTACTGGGAGAATAACCACGTTTTAAGGTCCTTTCTGAAGGCTAATAAACTAGTGGCTCCCCGAAGTGACAGGGGCAGAGAGTTCCACAGTTGGGGCGCCAGCAATCCAAAGGAGCGACCTCCCAGGCGTGCTCGCTTCACTCGTGGAACGGTCGCCAGAAGTAAGGATTCTGACCTCAGAGAACGCGCCGGTTGGTAGAAGGCGAGTCTCCTCTGGAGATACTTAGCTCCCGTCGCATGAAGAGCTTTGTAAGTCAGAGTCAAGGTCTTAAAGGCGATCCGCTTACGGATTGGAAGCCAGTGCAAGGTCTGGAGCAGAGCCGTGGCACTGGCCCGTCTGTTCAATCCGTAGATAGCTCGCGCCGCAGCGTTCTGCACAACTTGCAGCCGCTGTAGCAGGTACTCTGGCAGGCCCAGGTATAGAACGTTAGAATAATCCAACCTGGAGCCTATCAGGGCCTGCACAGTCAACCTCCTGTGCTCCTCCGATAGTAGGGGAAGAAACCTCCGTAACATCCTCAGGAGGCCGAAACACATACCCGACACTCCGAGAATCTGGGCCTTCATTGTTAACCCCGTGTCCATCTTAACACCCAAGTTCTTAGCCAGTTGGGATGAACACAAAGGGGGGGACATATTAATGGGCCACCAGGCCTGCCTGAAAACGGACCATTTTTCACCTATCTGAAGCATGACGTAATGGGGGGGTGTTATCTCTTTTGTCAAAAATCACCTGTTTTTGCTTGAACATTAAATGCCTCCAAATGGTATTTAATTCACTTCCCGGGCCCCTGGAAGCATGAAAATCACTTTAAACATGCTAATTTTAGCTCTTAAACTGATGATCTACCTACAAATGTGAACTGACGTTTGAAAATAAAATATTTGAAAACTGACCATTTTCCACCTTTCTGAAGCATGACGTAATGGGGGGGGTTTATCTCTTTTGTCAAAAATCACCTGTTTTTGCTTGAACATTAAATGCCTCCAAATGGTATTTAATTCACTTTCCGGGCCCCTGGAAGCATGAAAATCACTTTAAACATGCTAATTTTAGCTCTAAAACTGGTGATCTACCTACAAATGTGAACTGACGTTCGAAAATAAAACATTTGAATCTGGACCATTTTTCACCTTTCTGAAGCATGACGTAATGGGGGGGTGTTATCTCTTTTGTCAAAAATCACCTGTTTTTGCTTGCACATTAAATGCCTCCAAATGGTATTTAATTCACTTCCCGGGCCCCTGGAAGCATGAAAATCACTTTAAACATGCTAATTTTAGCTCTAAAACTGATGATCTAGCTACAAATGTGAACTGACGTTCAAAAATAAAACATTTGAAAACGGACCATTTTTCACCTTTCTGAAGCATGACGTAATGGGGGGGTGTTATCTCTTTTGTCAAAAATCACCTGTTTGGCTTGAACATGAAATTCCTCCAAATGGTATTTAATTCACTTCCCGGGCCCCTGGAAGCATGAAAATCACTTTAAACATGCACATTTTAGCTCTTAAACTGATGATCTACCTACAAATGTGAACTGACGTTCGAAAATAAAACATTTGAAAACGGACCATTTTTCACCTATCTGAAGCATGACGTAATGGGGGGTGTTATCTCTTTTGTCAAAAATCACCTGTTTTTGCTTGAACATTAAATGCCTCCAAATGGTATTTAATTCACTTCCCGGGCCCCTGGAAGCATGAAAATCACTTTAAACATGGTAATTTTAGCTCTTAAACTGATGATCTACCTACAAATGTGAACTGACGTTCAAAAATAAAACATTTGAAAACGGACCATTTTTCACCTTTCTGAAGCATGACGTAATGGGGGGGTGTTATCTCTTTTGTCAAAAATCACCTGTTTTTGCTTGCACATTAAATGCCTCCAAATGGTATTTAATTCACTTCCCGGGCCCCTGGAAGCATGAAAATCACATTAAACATGCTAATTTTAGCTCTAAAACTGATGATCTACCTACAAATGTGAACTGACGTTCGAAAATAAAACATTTGAAAACGGACCATTTTTCACCTTTCTGAAGCATGACGTAATGGGGGGGTGTTATCTCTTTTGTCAAAAATCACCTGTTTTTGCTTGCACATTAAATGCCTCCAAATGGTATTTAATTCACTTCCCGGGCAACTGGAAGCATGAAAATCACTTTAAATATGCTAATTTTAGCTCTAAAACTGATGATCTACCTACAAATGTGAACTGACGTTCGAAAATAAAACATTTGAAAACGGACCATTTTTCACCTTTCTGAAGCATGACGTAATGGGGGGGTGTTATCTCTTTTGTCAAAAATCACCTGTTTTTGCTTGAACATGAAATGCCTCCAAATGGTATTTAATTCACTTCCCGGGCCCCTGGAAGCATGAAAATCACTTTAAATATGCTAATTTTAGCTCTAAAACTGATGATCTACCTACAAATGTGAACTGACGTTCGAAAATAAAACATTTGAAAACGGACCATTTTTCACCTTTCTGAAGCATGACGTAATGGGGGGGTGTTATCTCTTTTGTCAAAAATCACCTGTTTTTGCTTGAACATGAAATGCCTCCAAATGGTATTTAATTCACTTCCCGGGCCCCTGGAAGCATGAAAATCACTTTAAATATGCTAATTTTAGCTCTAAAACTGATGATCTACCTACAAATGTGAACTGACGTTCGAAAATAAAACATTTGAAAACGGACCATTTTTCACCTTTCTGAAGCATGACGTAATGGGGGGGTGTTATCTCTTTTGTCAAAAATCACCTGTTTTTGCTTGAACATGAAATGCCTCCAAATGGTATTTAATTCACTTCCCGGGCCCCTGGAAGCATGAAAATCACTTTAAATATGCTAATTTTAGCTCTAAAACTGATGATCTACCTACAAATGTGAACTGACGTTCGAAAATAAAACATTTGAAAACGGACCATTTTTCACCTATCTGAAGCATGACGTAATGGGGGGGTGTTATCTCTTTTGTCAAAAATCACCTGTTTTTGCTTGAACATTAAATGCCTCCAAATGGTATTTAATTCACTTCCCGGGCCCCTGGAAGCATGAAAATCACTTTAAACATGCTAATTTTAGCTCTTAAACTGATGATCTACCTACAAATGTGAACTGACGTTTGAAAATAAAATATTTGAAAACTGACCATTTTCCACCTTTCTGAAGCATGACGTAATGGGGGGGGTTTATCTCTTTTGTCAAAAATCACCTGTTTTTGCTTGAACATTAAATGCCTCCAAATGGTATTTAATTCACTTTCCGGGCCCCTGGAAGCATGAAAATCACTTTAAACATGCTAATTTTAGCTCTAAAACTGATGATCTACCTACAAATGTGAACTGACGTTCGAAAATAAAACATTTGAATCTGGACCATTTTTCACCTTTCTGAAGCATGACGTAATGGGGGGGTGTTATCTCTTTTGTCAAAAATCACCTGTTTTTGCTTGCACATTAAATGCCTCCAAATGGTATTTAATTCACTTCCCGGGCCCCTGGAAGCATGAAAATCACTTTAAATATGCTAATTTTAGCTCTAAAACTGACGATCTACCTACAAATGTGAACTGACGTTCGAAAATAAAACATTTGAAAACGGACCATTTTTCACCTTTCTGAAGCATGACGTAATGGGGGGGTGTTATCTCTTTTGTCAAAAATCACCTGTTTTTGCTTGAACATGAAATGCCTCCAAATGGTATTTAATTCACTTCCCGGGCCCCTGGAAGCATGAAAATCACTTTAAATATGCTAATTTTAGCTCTAAAACTGATGATCTACCTACAAATGTGAACTGACGTTCGAAAATAAAACATTTGAAAACGGACCATTTTTCACCTTTCTGAAGCATGACGTAATGGGGGGGTGTTATCTCTTTTGTCAAAAATCACCTGTTTTTGCTTGAACATGAAATGCCTCCAAATGGTATTTAATTCACTTCCCGGGCCCCTGGAAGCATGAAAATCACTTTAAATATGCTAATTTTAGCTCTAAAACTGATGATCTACCTACAAATGTGAACTGACGTTCGAAAATAAAACATTTGAAAACGGACCATTTTTCACCTATCTGAAGCATGACGTAATGGGGGGGTGTTATCTCTTTTGTCAAAAATCACCTGTTTTTGCTTGAACATTAAATGCCTCCAAATGGTATTTAATTCACTTCCCGGGCCCCTGGAAGCATGAAAATCACTTTAAACATGCTAATTTTAGCTCTTAAACTGATGATCTACCTACAAATGTGAACTGACGTTTGAAAATAAAATATTTGAAAACTGACCATTTTCCACCTTTCTGAAGCATGACGTAATGGGGGGGTTTTATCTCTTTTGTCAAAAATCACCTGTTTTTGCTTGAACATTAAATGCCTCCAAATTGTATTTAATTCACTTTCCGGGCCCCTGGAAGCATGAAAATCACTTTAAACATGCTAATTTTAGCTCTAAAACTGATGATCTACCTACAAATGTGAACTGACGTTCGAAAATAAAACATTTGAATCTGGACCATTTTTCACCTTTCTGAAGCATGACGTAATGGGGGGGTGTTATCTCTTTTGTCAAAAATCACCTGTTTTTGCTTGCACATTAAATGCCTCCAAATGGTATTTAATTCACTTCCCGGGCCCCTGGAAGCATGAAAATCACTTTAAACATGCTAATTTTAGCTTTAAAACTGATGATCTACCTACAAATGTGAACTGACGTTCAAAAATAAAACATTTGAAAACGGACCATTTTTCACTTTCTGAAGCATGACGTAATGGGGGGGGAGTTATCTCTTTTGTCAAAAATCACCTGTTTTTACTTCAACATTAAATTCCTCCAAATGGTATTTAATTCACTTCCCGGGCCCCTGGAAGCATGAAAATCACTTTAAACATGCTAATTTTAGCTCTTAAACTGAAGATCTACCTACAAATGTGAACTGACGTTCGAAAATAAAACATTTGAAAACTGACCATTTTTCACCTTTCTGAAGCATGACGTAATGGGGGGGTGTTATCTCTTTTGTCAAAAATCACCTGTTTTTGCTTGAACATTAAATGCCTCCAAATGGTATTTAATTCACTTCCCGGGCCCCTGGAAGCATGAAAACCACTTTAAACATGCTAATTTTAGCTCTTAAACTGATGATCTACCTACAAATGTGAACTGACGTTCGAAAATAAAACATTTGAAAACTGACCATTTTTCACCTTTCTGAAGCATGACATAATGGGGGGGGTGTTATCTCTTTTGTCAAAAATCACCTGTTTTTGCTTGAACATTAAATGGCTCCAAATGGTATTTAATTCAGTTCCCGGGCCCCTGGAAGCATGAAAATCACTTTAAACATGCTAATTTAAGCTCTAAAACTGATGATCTACCTACAAATGTGAACTGACGTTCAAAAATAAAACATTTGAAAACTGACCATTTTTCACCTTTCTGAAGCATGACGTAATGGGGGGGTGTTATCTCTTTTGTCAAAAATCACCGGTTTTTGCTTGAACATTAAATTCCTCCAAATGGTATTTAATTCACTTCCCGGGCCCCTGGAAGCATGAAAATCACTTTAAACATGCTAATTTTAGCTCTTAAACTGATGATCTACCTACAAATGTGAACTGACGTTCAAAAATAAAACATTTGAAAACTGACCATTTTTCACCTTTCTGAAGCATGACGTAATGGGGGGGTGTTATCTCTTTTGTCAAAAATCACCTGTTTTTGCTTGAACATTAAATGCCTCCAAATGGTATTTAATTCACTTCCCGGGCCCCTGGAAGCATGAAAATCACTTTAAATATGCTAATTTTAGCTCTAAAACTGACGATCTACCTACAAATGTGAACTGACGTTCGAAAATAAAACATTTGAAAACGGACCATTTTTCACCTTTCTGAAGCATGACGTAATGGGGGGGTGTTATCTCTTTTGTCAAAAATCACCTGTTTTTGCTTGAACATGAAATGCCTCCAAATGGTATTTAATTCACTTCCCGGGCCCCTGGAAGCATGAAAATCACTTTAAATATGCTAATTTTAGCTCTAAAACTGATGATCTACCTACAAATGTGAACTGACGTTCGAAAATAAAACATTTGAAAACGGACCATTTTTCACCTTTCTGAAGCATGACGTAATGGGGGGGTGTTATCTCTTTTGTCAAAAATCACCTGTTTTTGCTTGAACATGAAATGCCTCCAAATGGTATTTAATTCACTTCCCGGGCCCCTGGAAGCATGAAAATCACTTTAAATATGCTAATTTTAGCTCTAAAACTGATGATCTACCTACAAATGTGAACTGACGTTCGAAAATAAAACATTTGAAAACGGACCATTTTTCACCTATCTGAAGCATGACGTAATGGGGGGGTGTTATCTCTTTTGTCAAAAATCACCTGTTTTTGCTTGAACATTAAATGCCTCCAAATGGTATTTAATTCACTTCCCGGGCCCCTGGAAGCATGAAAATCACTTTAAACATGCTAATTTTAGCTCTTAAACTGATGATCTACCTACAAATGTGAACTGACGTTTGAAAATAAAATATTTGAAAACTGACCATTTTCCACCTTTCTGAAGCATGACGTAATGGGGGGGTTTTATCTCTTTTGTCAAAAATCACCTGTTTTTGCTTGAACATTAAATGCCTCCAAATTGTATTTAATTCACTTTCCGGGCCCCTGGAAGCATGAAAATCACTTTAAACATGCTAATTTTAGCTCTAAAACTGATGATCTACCTACAAATGTGAACTGACGTTCGAAAATAAAACATTTGAATCTGGACCATTTTTCACCTTTCTGAAGCATGACGTAATGGGGGGGTGTTATCTCTTTTGTCAAAAATCACCTGTTTTTGCTTGCACATTAAATGCCTCCAAATGGTATTTAATTCACTTCCCGGGCCCCTGGAAGCATGAAAATCACTTTAAACATGCTAATTTTAGCTTTAAAACTGATGATCTACCTACAAATGTGAACTGACGTTCAAAAATAAAACATTTGAAAACGGACCATTTTTCACTTTCTGAAGCATGACGTAATGGGGGGGGAGTTATCTCTTTTGTCAAAAATCACCTGTTTTTACTTCAACATTAAATTCCTCCAAATGGTATTTAATTCACTTCCCGGGCCCCTGGAAGCATGAAAATCACTTTAAACATGCTAATTTTAGCTCTTAAACTGAAGATCTACCTACAAATGTGAACTGACGTTCGAAAATAAAACATTTGAAAACTGACCATTTTTCACCTTTCTGAAGCATGACGTAATGGGGGGGTGTTATCTCTTTTGTCAAAAATCACCTGTTTTTGCTTGAACATTAAATGCCTCCAAATGGTATTTAATTCACTTCCCGGGCCCCTGGAAGCATGAAAACCACTTTAAACATGCTAATTTTAGCTCTTAAACTGATGATCTACCTACAAATGTGAACTGACGTTCGAAAATAAAACATTTGAAAACTGACCATTTTTCACCTTTCTGAAGCATGACATAATGGGGGGGGTGTTATCTCTTTTGTCAAAAATCACCTGTTTTTGCTTGAACATTAAATGGCTCCAAATGGTATTTAATTCAGTTCCCGGGCCCCTGGAAGCATGAAAATCACTTTAAACATGCTAATTTAAGCTCTAAAACTGATGATCTACCTACAAATGTGAACTGACGTTCAAAAATAAAACATTTGAAAACTGACCATTTTTCACCTTTCTGAAGCATGACGTAATGGGGGGGTGTTATCTCTTTTGTCAAAAATCACCGGTTTTTGCTTGAACATTAAATTCCTCCAAATGGTATTTAATTCACTTCCCGGGCCCCTGGAAGCATGAAAATCACTTTAAACATGCTAATTTTAGCTCTTAAACTGATGATCTACCTACAAATGTGAACTGACGTTCAAAAATAAAACATTTGAAAACTGACCATTTTTCACCTTTCTGAAGCATGACGTAATGGGGGGGTGTTATCTCTTTTGTCAAAAATCACCTGTTTTTGCTTGAACATTAAATGCCTCCAAATGGTATTTAATTCACTTCCCGGGCCCCTGGAAGCATGAAAATCACTTTAAACATGCTAATTTTAGCTCTTAAACTGATGATCTACCTACAAATGTGAACTGACGTTCGAAAATAAAACATTTGAAAACGGACAATTTTTCACCTTTCTGAAGCATGACGTAATGGGGGGGTGTTATCTCTTTTGTCAAAAATCACCTGTTTTTGCTTGAACATTAAAAGCCTCCAAATGGTATTTAATTCACTTCCCGGGCCCCTGGAAGCATGAAAATCACTTTAAACATGCTAATTTTAGCTCTTAAACTGATGATCTACCTACAAATGTGAACTGACGTTCGAAAATAAAACATTTGAAAACTGACCATTTTTCACCTTTCTGAAGCATGACGTAATGGGGGGGTGTTATCTCTTTTGTCAAAAATCACCGGTTTTTGCTTGAACATTAAATTCCTCAAAATGGTATTTAATTCACTTCCCGGGCCCCTGGAAGCATGAAAATCACTTTAAACATGCTAATTTTAGCTCTTAAACTGATGATCTACCTACAAATGTGAACTGACGTTCAAAAATAAAACATTTGAAAACTGACCATTTTTCACCTTTCTGAAGCATGACGTAATGGGGGGGTGTTATCTCTTTTGTCAAAAATCACCTGTTTTTTCTTGAACATTAAATGCCTCCAAATTATATTTAATTCACTTCCCGGGCCCCTGGAAGCATGAAAATCACTTTAAACATGCTAATTTTAGCTCTTAAACTGATGATCTACCTACAAATGTAAACTGACGTTCAAAAATAAAATATTTGAAAACGGACCATTTTTCACCTTTCTGAAGCATGACGTAATGGGGGGGGGTGTTATCTCTTTTGTCAAAAATCACCTGTTTTTTCTTGATCATTAAATGCCTCCAAATTATATTTAATTCACTTCCCGGGCCCCTGGAAGCATGAAAATCACTTTAAACATGGTAATTTTAGCTCTTAAACTGATGATCTACCTACAAATGTGAACTGACGTTCAAAAATAAAACATTTGAAAACGGACCATTTTTCACCTTTCTGAAGCATGACGTAATGGGGGGGTGTTATCTCTTTTGTCAAAAATCACCTGTTTTTGCTTGCACATTAAATGCCTCCAAATGGTATTTAATTCACTTCCCGGGCCCCTGGAAGCATGAAAATCACATTAAACATGCTAATTTTAGCTCTAAAACTGATGATCTACCTACAAATGTGAACTGACGTTCGAAAATAAAACATTTGAAAACGGACCATTTTTCACCTTTCTGAAGCATGACGTAATGGGGGGGTGTTATCTCTTTTGTCAAAAATCACCTGTTTTTGCTTGCACATTAAATGCCTCCAAATGGTATTTAATTCACTTCCCGGGCAACTGGAAGCATGAAAATCACTTTAAATATGCTAATTTTAGCTCTAAAACTGATGATCTACCTACAAATGTGAACTGACGTTCGAAAATAAAACATTTGAAAACGGACCATTTTTCACCTTTCTGAAGCATGACGTAATGGGGGGGTGTTATCTCTTTTGTCAAAAATCACCTGTTTTTGCTTGAACATGAAATGCCTCCAAATGGTATTTAATTCACTTCCCGGGCCCCTGGAAGCATGAAAATCACTTTAAATATGCTAATTTTAGCTCTAAAACTGATGATCTACCTACAAATGTGAACTGACGTTCGAAAATAAAACATTTGAAAACGGACCATTTTTCACCTTTCTGAAGCATGACGTAATGGGGGGGTGTTATCTCTTTTGTCAAAAATCACCTGTTTTTGCTTGAACATGAAATGCCTCCAAATGGTATTTAATTCACTTCCCGGGCCCCTGGAAGCATGAAAATCACTTTAAATATGCTAATTTTAGCTCTAAAACTGATGATCTACCTACAAATGTGAACTGACGTTCGAAAATAAAACATTTGAAAACGGACCATTTTTCACCTTTCTGAAGCATGACGTAATGGGGGGGGTGTTATCTCTTTTGTCAAAAATCACCTGTTTTTGCTTGAACATGAAATGCCTCCAAATGGTATTTAATTCACTTCCCGGGCCCCTGGAAGCATGAAAATCACTTTAAATATGCTAATTTTAGCTCTAAAACTGATGATCTACCTACAAATGTGAACTGACGTTCGAAAATAAAACATTTGAAAACGGACCATTTTTCACCTATCTGAAGCATGACGTAATGGGGGGGTGTTATCTCTTTTGTCAAAAATCACCTGTTTTTGCTTGAACATTAAATGCCTCCAAATGGTATTTAATTCACTTCCCGGGCCCCTGGAAGCATGAAAATCACTTTAAACATGCTAATTTTAGCTCTTAAACTGATGATCTACCTACAAATGTGAACTGACGTTTGAAAATAAAATATTTGAAAACTGACCATTTTCCACCTTTCTGAAGCATGACGTAATGGGGGGGTTTTATCTCTTTTGTCAAAAATCACCTGTTTTTGCTTGAACATTAAATGCCTCCAAATGGTATTTAATTCACTTTCCGGGCCCCTGGAAGCATGAAAATCACTTTAAACATGCTAATTTTAGCTCTAAAACTGATGATCTACCTACAAATGTGAACTGACGTTCGAAAATAAAACATTTGAATCTGGACCATTTTTCACCTTTCTGAAGCATGACGTAATGGGGGGGTGTTATCTCTTTTGTCAAAAATCACCTGTTTTTGCTTGCACATTAAATGCCTCCAAATGGTATTTAATTCACTTCCCGGGCCCCTGGAAGCATGAAAATCACTTTAAATATGCTAATTTTAGCTCTAAAACTGACGATCTACCTACAAATGTGAACTGACGTTCGAAAATAAAACATTTGAAAACGGACCATTTTTCACCTTTCTGAAGCATGACGTAATGGGGGGGTGTTATCTCTTTTGTCAAAAATCACCTGTTTTTGCTTGAACATTAAATGGCTCCAAATGGTATTTAATTCAGTTCCCGGGCCCCTGGAAGCATGAAAATCACTTTAAACATGCTAATTTTAGCTCTAAAACTGATGATCTACCTACAAATGTGAACTGACGTTCAAAAATAAAACATTTGAAAACGGACCATTTTTCACCTTTCTGAAGCATGACGTAATGTTATCTCTTTTGTCAAAAATCACCTGTTTTTGCTTGCACATTAAATGCCTCCAAATGGTATTTAATTCACTTCCCGGGCCCCTGGAAGCATGAAAATCACTTTAAACATGCTAATTTTAGCTCTAAAACTGATGATCTACCTACAAATGTGAACTGACGTTCAAAAATAAAACATTTGAAAACTGACCATTTTTCACCTTTCTGAAGCATGACGTATTGGGGGGGTGTTATCTCTTTTGTCAAAAATCACCTGTTTTTGCTTGCACATTAAATGCCTCCAAATGGTATTTAATTCACTTCCCGGGCCCCTGGAAGCATGAAAATCACTTTAAACATGTTAATTTTAGCTCTAAAACTGATGATCTACCTACAAATGTGAACTGACGTTCGAAAATAAAACATTTGAAAACGGACCATTTTTCACCTTTCTGAAGCATGACGTAATGGGGGGGTGTTATCTCTTTTGTCAAAAATCACCTGTTTTTGCTTGAACATTAAATGCCTCCAAATGGTATTTAATTCACTTCCCGGGCCCCTGGAAGCATGAAAATCACTTTAAACATGCTAATTTTAGCTCTTAAACTGATGATCTACCTACAAATGTGAACTGACGTTCGGAAATAAAACATTTGAAAACTGACAATTTTTCACCTTTCTGAAGCATGACGTAATGGGGGGGTGTTATCTCTTTTGTCAAAAATCACCTGTTTTTGCTTGAACATTAAATGCCTCCAAATGGTATTTAATTCACTTCCCGGGGTGAAGAAACACTTTTTGAGACCTCAGAGTGAATAAATTGGCCATTTTCATGCACTTTTAACCATTCCACAAATCTTGTGTTTAGGGCCCCTGGAAGCATGAAAATCACTTTAAACATGCTAATTTTAGCTCTAAAACTGATGATCTACCTACAAATGTGAACTGACGTTCAAAAATAAAACATTTGAAAACGGACCATTTTTCACCTTTCTGAAGCATGACGTAATGGGGGGGTGTTATCTCTTTTGTCAAAAATCACCTGTTTGGCTTGAACATGAAATTCCTCCAAATGGTATTTAATTCACTTCCCGGGCCCCTGGAAGCATGAAAATCACTTTAAACATGCAAATTTTAGCTCTTAAACTGATGATCTACCTACAAATGTGAACTGACGTTCGAAAATAAAACATTTGAAAATGTTATGTTATGTTATGTTAAAATGGCTTTTGTAGAGCGCACGGCTACTCAAAAAGAGTGTCCCGGTGCTTTTAATTAACGAAGGCTGCAGTAAAACTAACATAACACATTAAAAAAGAGAGAATTGCAGATACAGAGAAAAACAACACACATAGGGGGCCTACTGGGAGAATAACCACGTTTTAAGGTCCTTTCTGAAGGCTAATAAACTAGTGGCTCCCCGAAGTGACAGGGGCAGAGAGTTCCACAGTTGGGGCGCCAGCAATCCAAAGGAGCGACCTCCCAGGCGTGCTCGCTTCACTCGTGGAACGGTCGCCAGAAGTAAGGATTCTGACCTCAGAGAACGCGCCGGTTGGTAGAAGGCGAGTCTCCTCTGGAGATACTTAGCTCCCGTCGCATGAAGAGCTTTGTAAGTCAGAGTCAAGGTCTTAAAGGCGATCCGCTTACGGATTGGAAGCCAGTGCAAGGTCTGGAGCAGAGCCGTGGCACTGGCCCGTCTGTTCAATCCGTAGATAGCTCGCGCCGCAGCGTTCTGCACAACTTGCAGCCGCTGTAGCAGGTACTCTGGCAGGCCCAGGTATAGAACGTTAGAATAATCCAACCTGGAGCCTATCAGGGCCTGCACAGTCAACCTCCTGTGCTCCTCCGATAGTAGGGGAAGAAACCTCCGTAACATCCTCAGGAGGCCGAAACACATACCCGACACTCCGAGAATCTGGGCCTTCATTGTTAACCCCGTGTCCATCTTAACACCCAAGTTCTTAGCCAGTTGGGATGAACACAAAGGGGGGGACATATTAATGGGCCACCAGGCCTGCCTGAAAACGGACCATTTTTCACCTATCTGAAGCATGACGTAATGGGGGGGTGTTATCTCTTTTGTCAAAAATCACCTGTTTTTGCTTGAACATTAAATGCCTCCAAATGGTATTTAATTCACTTCCCGGGCCCCTGGAAGCATGAAAATCACTTTAAACATGCTAATTTTAGCTCTTAAACTGATGATCTACCTACAAATGTGAACTGACGTTTGAAAATAAAATATTTGAAAACTGACCATTTTCCACCTTTCTGAAGCATGACGTAATGGGGGGGGTTTATCTCTTTTGTCAAAAATCACCTGTTTTTGCTTGAACATTAAATGCCTCCAAATGGTATTTAATTCACTTTCCGGGCCCCTGGAAGCATGAAAATCACTTTAAACATGCTAATTTTAGCTCTAAAACTGGTGATCTACCTACAAATGTGAACTGACGTTCGAAAATAAAACATTTGAATCTGGACCATTTTTCACCTTTCTGAAGCATGACGTAATGGGGGGGTGTTATCTCTTTTGTCAAAAATCACCTGTTTTTGCTTGCACATTAAATGCCTCCAAATGGTATTTAATTCACTTCCCGGGCCCCTGGAAGCATGAAAATCACTTTAAACATGCTAATTTTAGCTCTAAAACTGATGATCTAGCTACAAATGTGAACTGACGTTCAAAAATAAAACATTTGAAAACGGACCATTTTTCACCTTTCTGAAGCATGACGTAATGGGGGGGTGTTATCTCTTTTGTCAAAAATCACCTGTTTGGCTTGAACATGAAATTCCTCCAAATGGTATTTAATTCACTTCCCGGGCCCCTGGAAGCATGAAAATCACTTTAAACATGCACATTTTAGCTCTTAAACTGATGATCTACCTACAAATGTGAACTGACGTTCGAAAATAAAACATTTGAAAACGGACCATTTTTCACCTATCTGAAGCATGACGTAATGGGGGGTGTTATCTCTTTTGTCAAAAATCACCTGTTTTTGCTTGAACATTAAATGCCTCCAAATGGTATTTAATTCACTTCCCGGGCCCCTGGAAGCATGAAAATCACTTTAAACATGGTAATTTTAGCTCTTAAACTGATGATCTACCTACAAATGTGAACTGACGTTCAAAAATAAAACATTTGAAAACGGACCATTTTTCACCTTTCTGAAGCATGACGTAATGGGGGGGTGTTATCTCTTTTGTCAAAAATCACCTGTTTTTGCTTGCACATTAAATGCCTCCAAATGGTATTTAATTCACTTCCCGGGCCCCTGGAAGCATGAAAATCACATTAAACATGCTAATTTTAGCTCTAAAACTGATGATCTACCTACAAATGTGAACTGACGTTCGAAAATAAAACATTTGAAAACGGACCATTTTTCACCTTTCTGAAGCATGACGTAATGGGGGGGTGTTATCTCTTTTGTCAAAAATCACCTGTTTTTGCTTGCACATTAAATGCCTCCAAATGGTATTTAATTCACTTCCCGGGCAACTGGAAGCATGAAAATCACTTTAAATATGCTAATTTTAGCTCTAAAACTGATGATCTACCTACAAATGTGAACTGACGTTCGAAAATAAAACATTTGAAAACGGACCATTTTTCACCTTTCTGAAGCATGACGTAATGGGGGGGTGTTATCTCTTTTGTCAAAAATCACCTGTTTTTGCTTGAACATGAAATGCCTCCAAATGGTATTTAATTCACTTCCCGGGCCCCTGGAAGCATGAAAATCACTTTAAATATGCTAATTTTAGCTCTAAAACTGATGATCTACCTACAAATGTGAACTGACGTTCGAAAATAAAACATTTGAAAACGGACCATTTTTCACCTTTCTGAAGCATGACGTAATGGGGGGGTGTTATCTCTTTTGTCAAAAATCACCTGTTTTTGCTTGAACATGAAATGCCTCCAAATGGTATTTAATTCACTTCCCGGGCCCCTGGAAGCATGAAAATCACTTTAAATATGCTAATTTTAGCTCTAAAACTGATGATCTACCTACAAATGTGAACTGACGTTCGAAAATAAAACATTTGAAAACGGACCATTTTTCACCTTTCTGAAGCATGACGTAATGGGGGGGTGTTATCTCTTTTGTCAAAAATCACCTGTTTTTGCTTGAACATTAAATGCCTCCAAATGATATTTAATTCACTTCCCGGGCCCCTGGAAGCATGAAAATCACTTTAAACATGCTAATTTTAGCTCTTAAACTGATGATCTAGCTACAAATGTGAACTGACGTTCAAAAATAAAACATTTGAAAACGGACCATTTTTCACCTTTCTGAAGCATGACGTAATGGGGGGGTGTTATCTCTTTTGTCAAAAATCACCTGTTTTTGCTTGCACATTAAATGCCTCCAAATGGTATTTAATTCACTTCCCGGGCCCCTGGAAGCATGAAAATCACATTAAACATGCTAATTTTAGCTCTAAAACTGATGATCTACCTACAAATGTGAACTGACGTTCGAAAATAAAACATTTGAAAACGGACCATTTTTCACCTTTCTGAAGCATGACGTAATGGGGGGGTGTTATCTCTTTTGTCAAAAATCACCTGTTTTTGCTTGCACATTAAATGCCTCCAAATGGTATTTAATTCACTTCCCGGGCCCCTGGAAGCATGAAAATCACTTTAAATATGCTAATTTTAGCTCTAAAACTGATGATCTACCTACAAATGTGAACTGACGTTCGAAAATAAAACATTTGAAAACGGACCATTTTTCACCTTTCTGAAGCATGACGTAATGGGGGGGTGTTATCTCTTTTGTCAAAAATCACCTGTTTTTGCTTGAACATTAAATGCCTCCAAATGATATTTAATTCACTTCCCGGGCCCCTGGAAGCATGAAAATCACTTTAAACATGCTAATTTTAGCTCTTAAACTGATGATCTAGCTACAAATGTGAACTGACGTTCAAAAATAAAACATTTGAAAACGGACCATTTTTCACCTTTCTGAAGCATGACGTAATGGGGGGGTGTTATCTCTTTTGTCAAAAATCACCTGTTTTTGCTTGCACATTAAATGCCTCCAAATGGTATTTAATTCACTTCCCGGGCCCCTGGAAGCATGAAAATCACATTAAACATGCTAATTTTAGCTCTAAAACTGATGATCTACCTACAAATGTGAACTGACGTTCGAAAATAAAACATTTGAAAACGGACCATTTTTCACCTTTCTGAAGCATGACGTAATGGGGGGGTGTTATCTCTTTTGTCAAAAATCACCTGTTTTTGCTTGCACATTAAATGCCTCCAAATGGTATTTAATTCACTTCCCGGGCCCCTGGAAGCATGAAAATCACTTTAAATATGCTAATTTTAGCTCTAAAACTGATGATCTACCTACAAATGTGAACTGACGTTCGAAAATAAAACATTTGAAAACGGACCATTTTTCACCTTTCTGAAGCATGACGTAATGGGGGGGTGTTATCTCTTTTGTCAAAAATCACCTGTTTTTGCTTGAACATTAAATGCCTCCAAATGATATTTAATTCACTTCCCGGGCCCCTGGAAGCATGAAAATCACTTTAAACATGCTAATTTTAGCTCTTAAACTGATGATCTAGCTACAAATGTGAACTGACGTTCAAAAATAAAACATTTGAAAACGGACCATTTTTCACCTTTCTGAAGCATGACGTAATGGGGGGGTGTTATCTCTTTTGTCAAAAATCACCTGTTTTTGCTTGCACATTAAATGCCTCCAAATGGTATTTAATTCACTTCCCGGGCCCCTGGAAGCATGAAAATCACATTAAACATGCTAATTTTAGCTCTAAAACTGATGATCTACCTACAAATGTGAACTGACGTTCGAAAATAAAACATTTGAAAACGGACCATTTTTCACCTTTCTGAAGCATGACGTAATGGGGGGGTGTTATCTCTTTTGTCAAAAATCACCTGTTTTTGCTTGCACATTAAATGCCTCCAAATGGTATTTAATTCACTTCCCGGGCCCCTGGAAGCATGAAAATCACTTTAAATATGCTAATTTTAGCTCTAAAACTGATGATCTACCTACAAATGTGAACTGACGTTCGAAAATAAAACATTTGAAAACGGACCATTTTTCACCTTTCTGAAGCATGACGTAATGGGGGGGTGTTATCTCTTTTGTCAAAAATCACCTGTTTTTGCTTGAACATTAAATGCCTCCAAATGATATTTAATTCACTTCCCGGGCCCCTGGAAGCATGAAAATCACTTTAAACATGCTAATTTTAGCTCTTAAACTGATGATCTAGCTACAAATGTGAACTGACGTTCAAAAATAAAACATTTGAAAACGGACCATTTTTCACCTTTCTGAAGCATGACGTAATGGGGGGGTGTTATCTCTTTTGTCAAAAATCACCTGTTTTTGCTTGCACATTAAATGCCTCCAAATGGTATTTAATTCACTTCCCGGGCCCCTGGAAGCATGAAAATCACATTAAACATGCTAATTTTAGCTCTAAAACTGATGATCTACCTACAAATGTGAACTGACGTTCGAAAATAAAACATTTGAAAACGGACCATTTTTCACCTTTCTGAAGCATGACGTAATGGGGGGGTGTTATCTCTTTTGTCAAAAATCACCTGTTTTTGCTTGCACATTAAATGCCTCCAAATGGTATTTAATTCACTTCCCGGGCCCCTGGAAGCATGAAAATCACTTTAAATATGCTAATTTTAGCTCTTAAACTGATGATCTAGCTACAAATGTGAACTGACGTTCAAAAATAAAACATTTGAAAACGGACCATTTTTCACCTTTCTGAAGCATGACGTAATGGGGGGGTGTTATCTCTTTTGTCAAAAATCACCTGTTTTTGCTTGCACATTAAATGCCTCCAAATGGTATTTAATTCACTTCCCGGGCCCCTGGAAGCATGAAAATCACATTAAACATGCTAATTTTAGCTCTAAAACTGATGATCTACCTACAAATGTGAACTGACGTTCGAAAATAAAACATTTGAAAACGGACCATTTTTCACCTTTCTGAAGCATGACGTAATGGGGGGGTGTTATCTCTTTTGTCAAAAATCACCTGTTTTTGCTTGCACATTAAATGCCTCCAAATGGTATTTAATTCACTTCCCGGGCCCCTGGAAGCATGAAAATCACTTTAAACATGCTAATTTTAGCTCTAAAACTGATGATCTACCTACAAATGTGAACTGACGTTCGAAAATAAAACATTTGAAAACGGACCATTTTTCACCTTTCTGAAGCATGACGTAATGGGGGGGTGTTAGCTCTTTTGTCAAAAATCACCTGTTTTTGCTTGAACATGAAATGCCTCCAAATGGTATTTAATTCACTTCCCGGGCCCCTGGAAGCATGAAAATCACTTTAAATATGCTAATTTTAGCTCTAAAACTGATGATCTACCTACAAATGTGAACTGACGTTCGAAAATAAAACATTTGAAAACGGACCATTTTTCACCTTTCTGAAGCATGACGTAATGGGGGGGTGTTATCTCTTTTGTCAAAAATCACCTGTTTTTGCTTGAACATGAAATGCCTCCAAATGGTATTTAATTCACTTCCCGGGCCCCTGGAAGCATGAAAATCACTTTAAATATGCTTATTTTAGCTCTAAAACTGATGATCTACCTACAAATGTGAACTGACGTTCGAAAATAAAACATTTGAAAACGGACCATTTTTCACCTATCTGAAGCATGACGTAATGGGGGGGTGTTATCTCTTTTGTCAAAAATCACCTGTTTTTGCTTGAACATTAAATGCCTCCAAATGGTATTTAATTCACTTCCCGGGCCCCTGGAAGCATGAAAATCACTTTAAACATGCTAATTTTAGCTCTAAAACTGATGATCTACCTACAAATGTGAACTGACGTTCAAAAATAAAACATTTGAAAACGGACCATTTTTCACCTTTCTGAAGCATGACGTAATGTTATCTCTTTTGTCAAAAATCACCTGTTTTTGCTTGCACATTAAATGCCTCCAAATGGTATTTAATTCACTTCCCGGGCCCCTGGAAGCATGAAAATCACTTTAAACATGCTAATTTTAGCTCTAAAACTGATGATCTACCTACAAATGTGAACTGACGTTCAAAAATAAAACATTTGAAAACTGACCATTTTTCACCTTTCTGAAGCATGACGTATTGGGGGGGTGTTATCTCTTTTGTCAAAAATCACCTGTTTTTGCTTGCACATTAAATGCCTCCAAATGGTATTTAATTCACTTCCCGGGCCCCTGGAAGCATGAAAATCACTTTAAACATGTTAATTTTAGCTCTAAAACTGATGATCTACCTACAAATGTGAACTGACGTTCGAAAATAAAACATTTGAAAACGGACCATTTTTCACCTTTCTGAAGCATGACGTAATGGGGGGGTGTTATCTCTTTTGTCAAAAATCACCTGTTTTTGCTTGAACATTAAATGCCTCCAAATGGTATTTAATTCACTTCCCGGGCCCCTGGAAGCATGAAAATCACTTTAAACATGCTAATTTTAGCTCTTAAACTGATGATCTACCTACAAATGTGAACTGACGTTCGGAAATAAAACATTTGAAAACGGACAATTTTTCACCTTTCTGAAGCATGACGTAATGGGGGGGTGTTATCTCTTTTGTCAAAAATCACCTGTTTTTGCTTGAACATTAAATGCCTCCAAATGGTATTTAATTCACTTCCCGGGGTGAAGAAACACTTTTTGAGACCTCAGAGTGAATAAATTGGCCATTTTCATGCACTTTTAACCATTCCACAAATCTTGTGTTTAGGGCCCCTGGAAGCATGAAAATCACTTTAAACATGCTAATTTTAGCTCTAAAACTGATGATCTACCTACAAATGTGAACTGACGTTCAAAAATAAAACATTTGAAAACGGACCATTTTTCACCTTTCTGAAGCATGACGTAATGGGGGGGTGTTATCTCTTTTGTCAAAAATCACCTGTTTGGCTTGAACATGAAATTCCTCCAAATGGTATTTAATTCACTTCCCGGGCCCCTGGAAGCATGAAAATCACTTTAAACATGCAAATTTTAGCTCTTAAACTGATGATCTACCTACAAATGTGAACTGACGTTCGAAAATAAAACATTTGAAAATGTTATGTTATGTTATGTTAAAATGGCTTTTGTAGAGCGCACGGCTACTCAAAAAGAGTGTCCCGGTGCTTTTAATTAACGAAGGCTGCAGTAAAACTAACATAACACATTAAAAAAGAGAGAATTGCAGATACAGAGAAAAACAACACACATAGGGGGCCTACTGGGAGAATAACCACGTTTTAAGGTCCTTTCTGAAGGCTAATAAACTAGTGGCTCCCCGAAGTGACAGGGGCAGAGAGTTCCACAGTTGGGGCGCCAGCAATCCAAAGGAGCGACCTCCCAGGCGTGCTCGCTTCACTCGTGGAACGGTCGCCAGAAGTAAGGATTCTGACCTCAGAGAACGCGCCGGTTGGTAGAAGGCGAGTCTCCTCTGGAGATACTTAGCTCCCGTCGCATGAAGAGCTTTGTAAGTCAGAGTCAAGGTCTTAAAGGCGATCCGCTTACGGATTGGAAGCCAGTGCAAGGTCTGGAGCAGAGCCGTGGCACTGGCCCGTCTGTTCAATCCGTAGATAGCTCGCGCCGCAGCGTTCTGCACAACTTGCAGCCGCTGTAGCAGGTACTCTGGCAGGCCCAGGTATAGAACGTTAGAATAATCCAACCTGGAGCCTATCAGGGCCTGCACAGTCAACCTCCTGTGCTCCTCCGATAGTAGGGGAAGAAACCTCCGTAACATCCTCAGGAGGCCGAAACACATACCCGACACTCCGAGAATCTGGGCCTTCATTGTTAACCCCGTGTCCATCTTAACACCCAAGTTCTTAGCCAGTTGGGATGAACACAAAGGGGGGGACATATTAATGGGCCACCAGGCCTGCCTGAAAACGGACCATTTTTCACCTATCTGAAGCATGACGTAATGGGGGGGTGTTATCTCTTTTGTCAAAAATCACCTGTTTTTGCTTGAACATTAAATGCCTCCAAATGGTATTTAATTCACTTCCCGGGCCCCTGGAAGCATGAAAATCACTTTAAACATGCTAATTTTAGCTCTTAAACTGATGATCTACCTACAAATGTGAACTGACGTTTGAAAATAAAATATTTGAAAACTGACCATTTTCCACCTTTCTGAAGCATGACGTAATGGGGGGGGTTTATCTCTTTTGTCAAAAATCACCTGTTTTTGCTTGAACATTAAATGCCTCCAAATGGTATTTAATTCACTTTCCGGGCCCCTGGAAGCATGAAAATCACTTTAAACATGCTAATTTTAGCTCTAAAACTGGTGATCTACCTACAAATGTGAACTGACGTTCGAAAATAAAACATTTGAATCTGGACCATTTTTCACCTTTCTGAAGCATGACGTAATGGGGGGGTGTTATCTCTTTTGTCAAAAATCACCTGTTTTTGCTTGCACATTAAATGCCTCCAAATGGTATTTAATTCACTTCCCGGGCCCCTGGAAGCATGAAAATCACTTTAAACATGCTAATTTTAGCTCTAAAACTGATGATCTAGCTACAAATGTGAACTGACGTTCAAAAATAAAACATTTGAAAACGGACCATTTTTCACCTTTCTGAAGCATGACGTAATGGGGGGGTGTTATCTCTTTTGTCAAAAATCACCTGTTTGGCTTGAACATGAAATTCCTCCAAATGGTATTTAATTCACTTCCCGGGCCCCTGGAAGCATGAAAATCACTTTAAACATGCACATTTTAGCTCTTAAACTGATGATCTACCTACAAATGTGAACTGACGTTCGAAAATAAAACATTTGAAAACGGACCATTTTTCACCTATCTGAAGCATGACGTAATGGGGGGTGTTATCTCTTTTGTCAAAAATCACCTGTTTTTGCTTGAACATTAAATGCCTCCAAATGGTATTTAATTCACTTCCCGGGCCCCTGGAAGCATGAAAATCACTTTAAACATGGTAATTTTAGCTCTTAAACTGATGATCTACCTACAAATGTGAACTGACGTTCAAAAATAAAACATTTGAAAACGGACCATTTTTCACCTTTCTGAAGCATGACGTAATGGGGGGGTGTTATCTCTTTTGTCAAAAATCACCTGTTTTTGCTTGCACATTAAATGCCTCCAAATGGTATTTAATTCACTTCCCGGGCCCCTGGAAGCATGAAAATCACATTAAACATGCTAATTTTAGCTCTAAAACTGATGATCTACCTACAAATGTGAACTGACGTTCGAAAATAAAACATTTGAAAACGGACCATTTTTCACCTTTCTGAAGCATGACGTAATGGGGGGGTGTTATCTCTTTTGTCAAAAATCACCTGTTTTTGCTTGCACATTAAATGCCTCCAAATGGTATTTAATTCACTTCCCGGGCAACTGGAAGCATGAAAATCACTTTAAATATGCTAATTTTAGCTCTAAAACTGATGATCTACCTACAAATGTGAACTGACGTTCGAAAATAAAACATTTGAAAACGGACCATTTTTCACCTTTCTGAAGCATGACGTAATGGGGGGGTGTTATCTCTTTTGTCAAAAATCACCTGTTTTTGCTTGAACATGAAATGCCTCCAAATGGTATTTAATTCACTTCCCGGGCCCCTGGAAGCATGAAAATCACTTTAAATATGCTAATTTTAGCTCTAAAACTGATGATCTACCTACAAATGTGAACTGACGTTCGAAAATAAAACATTTGAAAACGGACCATTTTTCACCTTTCTGAAGCATGACGTAATGGGGGGGTGTTATCTCTTTTGTCAAAAATCACCTGTTTTTGCTTGAACATGAAATGCCTCCAAATGGTATTTAATTCACTTCCCGGGCCCCTGGAAGCATGAAAATCACTTTAAATATGCTAATTTTAGCTCTAAAACTGATGATCTACCTACAAATGTGAACTGACGTTCGAAAATAAAACATTTGAAAACGGACCATTTTTCACCTTTCTGAAGCATGACGTAATGGGGGGGTGTTATCTCTTTTGTCAAAAATCACCTGTTTTTGCTTGAACATGAAATGCCTCCAAATGGTATTTAATTCACTTCCCGGGCCCCTGGAAGCATGAAAATCACTTTAAATATGCTAATTTTAGCTCTAAAACTGATGATCTACCTACAAATGTGAACTGACGTTCGAAAATAAAACATTTGAAAACGGACCATTTTTCACCTATCTGAAGCATGACGTAATGGGGGGGTGTTATCTCTTTTGTCAAAAATCACCTGTTTTTGCTTGAACATTAAATGCCTCCAAATGGTATTTAATTCACTTCCCGGGCCCCTGGAAGCATGAAAATCACTTTAAACATGCTAATTTTAGCTCTTAAACTGATGATCTACCTACAAATGTGAACTGACGTTTGAAAATAAAATATTTGAAAACTGACCATTTTCCACCTTTCTGAAGCATGACGTAATGGGGGGGGTTTATCTCTTTTGTCAAAAATCACCTGTTTTTGCTTGAACATTAAATGCCTCCAAATGGTATTTAATTCACTTTCCGGGCCCCTGGAAGCATGAAAATCACTTTAAACATGCTAATTTTAGCTCTAAAACTGATGATCTACCTACAAATGTGAACTGACGTTCGAAAATAAAACATTTGAATCTGGACCATTTTTCACCTTTCTGAAGCATGACGTAATGGGGGGGTGTTATCTCTTTTGTCAAAAATCACCTGTTTTTGCTTGCACATTAAATGCCTCCAAATGGTATTTAATTCACTTCCCGGGCCCCTGGAAGCATGAAAATCACTTTAAATATGCTAATTTTAGCTCTAAAACTGACGATCTACCTACAAATGTGAACTGACGTTCGAAAATAAAACATTTGAAAACGGACCATTTTTCACCTTTCTGAAGCATGACGTAATGGGGGGGTGTTATCTCTTTTGTAAAAAATCACCTGTTTTTGCTTGAACATGAAATGCCTCCAAATGGTATTTAATTCACTTCCCGGGCCCCTGGAAGCATGAAAATCACTTTAAATATGCTAATTTTAGCTCTAAAACTGATGATCTACCTACAAATGTGAACTGACGTTCGAAAATAAAACATTTGAAAACGGACCATTTTTCACCTTTCTGAAGCATGACGTAATGGGGGGGTGTTATCTCTTTTGTCAAAAATCACCTGTTTTTGCTTGAACATGAAATGCCTCCAAATGGTATTTAATTCACTTCCCGGGCCCCTGGAAGCATGAAAATCACTTTAAATATGCTAATTTTAGCTCTAAAACTGATGATCTACCTACAAATGTGAACTGACGTTCGAAAATAAAACATTTGAAAACGGACCATTTTTCACCTATCTGAAGCATGACGTAATGGGGGGGTGTTATCTCTTTTGTCAAAAATCACCTGTTTTTGCTTGAACATTAAATGCCTCCAAATGGTATTTAATTCACTTCCCGGGCCCCTGGAAGCATGAAAATCACTTTAAACATGCTAATTTTAGCTCTTAAACTGATGATCTACCTACAAATGTGAACTGACGTTTGAAAATAAAATATTTGAAAACTGACCATTTTCCACCTTTCTGAAGCATGACGTAATGGGGGGGTTTTATCTCTTTTGTCAAAAATCACCTGTTTTTGCTTGAACATTAAATGCCTCCAAATTGTATTTAATTCACTTTCCGGGCCCCTGGAAGCATGAAAATCACTTTAAACATGCTAATTTTAGCTCTAAAACTGATGATCTACCTACAAATGTGAACTGACGTTCGAAAATAAAACATTTGAATCTGGACCATTTTTCACCTTTCTGAAGCATGACGTAATGGGGGGGTGTTATCTCTTTTGTCAAAAATCACCTGTTTTTGCTTGCACATTAAATGCCTCCAAATGGTATTTAATTCACTTCCCGGGCCCCTGGAAGCATGAAAATCACTTTAAACATGCTAATTTTAGCTTTAAAACTGATGATCTACCTACAAATGTGAACTGACGTTCAAAAATAAAACATTTGAAAACGGACCATTTTTCACTTTCTGAAGCATGACGTAATGGGGGGGGAGTTATCTCTTTTGTCAAAAATCACCTGTTTTTACTTCAACATTAAATTCCTCCAAATGGTATTTAATTCACTTCCCGGGCCCCTGGAAGCATGAAAATCACTTTAAACATGCTAATTTTAGCTCTTAAACTGAAGATCTACCTACAAATGTGAACTGACGTTCGAAAATAAAACATTTGAAAACTGACCATTTTTCACCTTTCTGAAGCATGACGTAATGGGGGGGTGTTATCTCTTTTGTCAAAAATCACCTGTTTTTGCTTGAACATTAAATGCCTCCAAATGGTATTTAATTCACTTCCCGGGCCCCTGGAAGCATGAAAACCACTTTAAACATGCTAATTTTAGCTCTTAAACTGATGATCTACCTACAAATGTGAACTGACGTTCGAAAATAAAACATTTGAAAACTGACCATTTTTCACCTTTCTGAAGCATGACATAATGGGGGGGGTGTTATCTCTTTTGTCAAAAATCACCTGTTTTTGCTTGAACATTAAATGGCTCCAAATGGTATTTAATTCAGTTCCCGGGCCCCTGGAAGCATGAAAATCACTTTAAACATGCTAATTTAAGCTCTAAAACTGATGATCTACCTACAAATGTGAACTGACGTTCAAAAATAAAACATTTGAAAACTGACCATTTTTCACCTTTCTGAAGCATGACGTAATGGGGGGGTGTTATCTCTTTTGTCAAAAATCACCGGTTTTTGCTTGAACATTAAATTCCTCCAAATGGTATTTAATTCACTTCCCGGGCCCCTGGAAGCATGAAAATCACTTTAAACATGCTAATTTTAGCTCTTAAACTGATGATCTACCTACAAATGTGAACTGACGTTCAAAAATAAAACATTTGAAAACTGACCATTTTTCACCTTTCTGAAGCATGACGTAATGGGGGGGTGTTATCTCTTTTGTCAAAAATCACCTGTTTTTGCTTGAACATTAAATGCCTCCAAATGGTATTTAATTCACTTCCCGGGCCCCTGGAAGCATGAAAATCACTTTAAATATGCTAATTTTAGCTCTAAAACTGACGATCTACCTACAAATGTGAACTGACGTTCGAAAATAAAACATTTGAAAACGGACCATTTTTCACCTTTCTGAAGCATGACGTAATGGGGGGGTGTTATCTCTTTTGTCAAAAATCACCTGTTTTTGCTTGAACATGAAATGCCTCCAAATGGTATTTAATTCACTTCCCGGGCCCCTGGAAGCATGAAAATCACTTTAAATATGCTAATTTTAGCTCTAAAACTGATGATCTACCTACAAATGTGAACTGACGTTCGAAAATAAAACATTTGAAAACGGACCATTTTTCACCTTTCTGAAGCATGACGTAATGGGGGGGTGTTATCTCTTTTGTCAAAAATCACCTGTTTTTGCTTGAACATGAAATGCCTCCAAATGGTATTTAATTCACTTCCCGGGCCCCTGGAAGCATGAAAATCACTTTAAATATGCTAATTTTAGCTCTAAAACTGATGATCTACCTACAAATGTGAACTGACGTTCGAAAATAAAACATTTGAAAACGGACCATTTTTCACCTATCTGAAGCATGACGTAATGGGGGGGTGTTATCTCTTTTGTCAAAAATCACCTGTTTTTGCTTGAACATTAAATGCCTCCAAATGGTATTTAATTCACTTCCCGGGCCCCTGGAAGCATGAAAATCACTTTAAACATGCTAATTTTAGCTCTTAAACTGATGATCTACCTACAAATGTGAACTGACGTTTGAAAATAAAATATTTGAAAACTGACCATTTTCCACCTTTCTGAAGCATGACGTAATGGGGGGGTTTTATCTCTTTTGTCAAAAATCACCTGTTTTTGCTTGAACATTAAATGCCTCCAAATTGTATTTAATTCACTTTCCGGGCCCCTGGAAGCATGAAAATCACTTTAAACATGCTAATTTTAGCTCTAAAACTGATGATCTACCTACAAATGTGAACTGACGTTCGAAAATAAAACATTTGAATCTGGACCATTTTTCACCTTTCTGAAGCATGACGTAATGGGGGGGTGTTATCTCTTTTGTCAAAAATCACCTGTTTTTGCTTGCACATTAAATGCCTCCAAATGGTATTTAATTCACTTCCCGGGCCCCTGGAAGCATGAAAATCACTTTAAACATGCTAATTTTAGCTTTAAAACTGATGATCTACCTACAAATGTGAACTGACGTTCAAAAATAAAACATTTGAAAACGGACCATTTTTCACTTTCTGAAGCATGACGTAATGGGGGGGGAGTTATCTCTTTTGTCAAAAATCACCTGTTTTTACTTCAACATTAAATTCCTCCAAATGGTATTTAATTCACTTCCCGGGCCCCTGGAAGCATGAAAATCACTTTAAACATGCTAATTTTAGCTCTTAAACTGAAGATCTACCTACAAATGTGAACTGACGTTCGAAAATAAAACATTTGAAAACTGACCATTTTTCACCTTTCTGAAGCATGACGTAATGGGGGGGTGTTATCTCTTTTGTCAAAAATCACCTGTTTTTGCTTGAACATTAAATGCCTCCAAATGGTATTTAATTCACTTCCCGGGCCCCTGGAAGCATGAAAACCACTTTAAACATGCTAATTTTAGCTCTTAAACTGATGATCTACCTACAAATGTGAACTGACGTTCGAAAATAAAACATTTGAAAACTGACCATTTTTCACCTTTCTGAAGCATGACATAATGGGGGGGGTGTTATCTCTTTTGTCAAAAATCACCTGTTTTTGCTTGAACATTAAATGGCTCCAAATGGTATTTAATTCAGTTCCCGGGCCCCTGGAAGCATGAAAATCACTTTAAACATGCTAATTTAAGCTCTAAAACTGATGATCTACCTACAAATGTGAACTGACGTTCAAAAATAAAACATTTGAAAACTGACCATTTTTCACCTTTCTGAAGCATGACGTAATGGGGGGGTGTTATCTCTTTTGTCAAAAATCACCGGTTTTTGCTTGAACATTAAATTCCTCCAAATGGTATTTAATTCACTTCCCGGGCCCCTGGAAGCATGAAAATCACTTTAAACATGCTAATTTTAGCTCTTAAACTGATGATCTACCTACAAATGTGAACTGACGTTCAAAAATAAAACATTTGAAAACTGACCATTTTTCACCTTTCTGAAGCATGACGTAATGGGGGGGTGTTATCTCTTTTGTCAAAAATCACCTGTTTTTGCTTGAACATTAAATGCCTCCAAATGGTATTTAATTCACTTCCCGGGCCCCTGGAAGCATGAAAATCACTTTAAACATGCTAATTTTAGCTCTTAAACTGATGATCTACCTACAAATGTGAACTGACGTTCGAAAATAAAACATTTGAAAACGGACAATTTTTCACCTTTCTGAAGCATGACGTAATGGGGGGGTGTTATCTCTTTTGTCAAAAATCACCTGTTTTTGCTTGAACATTAAAAGCCTCCAAATGGTATTTAATTCACTTCCCGGGCCCCTGGAAGCATGAAAATCACTTTAAACATGCTAATTTTAGCTCTTAAACTGATGATCTACCTACAAATGTGAACTGACGTTCGAAAATAAAACATTTGAAAACTGACCATTTTTCACCTTTCTGAAGCATGACGTAATGGGGGGGTGTTATCTCTTTTGTCAAAAATCACCGGTTTTTGCTTGAACATTAAATTCCTCAAAATGGTATTTAATTCACTTCCCGGGCCCCTGGAAGCATGAAAATCACTTTAAACATGCTAATTTTAGCTCTTAAACTGATGATCTACCTACAAATGTGAACTGACGTTCAAAAATAAAACATTTGAAAACTGACCATTTTTCACCTTTCTGAAGCATGACGTAATGGGGGGGTGTTATCTCTTTTGTCAAAAATCACCTGTTTTTTCTTGAACATTAAATGCCTCCAAATTATATTTAATTCACTTCCCGGGCCCCTGGAAGCATGAAAATCACTTTAAACATGCTAATTTTAGCTCTTAAACTGATGATCTACCTACAAATGTAAACTGACGTTCAAAAATAAAATATTTGAAAACGGACCATTTTTCACCTTTCTGAAGCATGACGTAATGGGGGGGGGTGTTATCTCTTTTGTCAAAAATCACCTGTTTTTTCTTGATCATTAAATGCCTCCAAATTATATTTAATTCACTTCCCGGGCCCCTGGAAGCATGAAAATCACTTTAAACATGGTAATTTTAGCTCTTAAACTGATGATCTACCTACAAATGTGAACTGACGTTCAAAAATAAAACATTTGAAAACGGACCATTTTTCACCTTTCTGAAGCATGACGTAATGGGGGGGTGTTATCTCTTTTGTCAAAAATCACCTGTTTTTGCTTGCACATTAAATGCCTCCAAATGGTATTTAATTCACTTCCCGGGCCCCTGGAAGCATGAAAATCACATTAAACATGCTAATTTTAGCTCTAAAACTGATGATCTACCTACAAATGTGAACTGACGTTCGAAAATAAAACATTTGAAAACGGACCATTTTTCACCTTTCTGAAGCATGACGTAATGGGGGGGTGTTATCTCTTTTGTCAAAAATCACCTGTTTTTGCTTGCACATTAAATGCCTCCAAATGGTATTTAATTCACTTCCCGGGCAACTGGAAGCATGAAAATCACTTTAAATATGCTAATTTTAGCTCTAAAACTGATGATCTACCTACAAATGTGAACTGACGTTCGAAAATAAAACATTTGAAAACGGACCATTTTTCACCTTTCTGAAGCATGACGTAATGGGGGGGTGTTATCTCTTTTGTCAAAAATCACCTGTTTTTGCTTGAACATGAAATGCCTCCAAATGGTATTTAATTCACTTCCCGGGCCCCTGGAAGCATGAAAATCACTTTAAATATGCTAATTTTAGCTCTAAAACTGATGATCTACCTACAAATGTGAACTGACGTTCGAAAATAAAACATTTGAAAACGGACCATTTTTCACCTTTCTGAAGCATGACGTAATGGGGGGGTGTTATCTCTTTTGTCAAAAATCACCTGTTTTTGCTTGAACATGAAATGCCTCCAAATGGTATTTAATTCACTTCCCGGGCCCCTGGAAGCATGAAAATCACTTTAAATATGCTAATTTTAGCTCTAAAACTGATGATCTACCTACAAATGTGAACTGACGTTCGAAAATAAAACATTTGAAAACGGACCATTTTTCACCTTTCTGAAGCATGACGTAATGGGGGGGGTGTTATCTCTTTTGTCAAAAATCACCTGTTTTTGCTTGAACATGAAATGCCTCCAAATGGTATTTAATTCACTTCCCGGGCCCCTGGAAGCATGAAAATCACTTTAAATATGCTAATTTTAGCTCTAAAACTGATGATCTACCTACAAATGTGAACTGACGTTCGAAAATAAAACATTTGAAAACGGACCATTTTTCACCTATCTGAAGCATGACGTAATGGGGGGGTGTTATCTCTTTTGTCAAAAATCACCTGTTTTTGCTTGAACATTAAATGCCTCCAAATGGTATTTAATTCACTTCCCGGGCCCCTGGAAGCATGAAAATCACTTTAAACATGCTAATTTTAGCTCTTAAACTGATGATCTACCTACAAATGTGAACTGACGTTTGAAAATAAAATATTTGAAAACTGACCATTTTCCACCTTTCTGAAGCATGACGTAATGGGGGGGTTTTATCTCTTTTGTCAAAAATCACCTGTTTTTGCTTGAACATTAAATGCCTCCAAATGGTATTTAATTCACTTTCCGGGCCCCTGGAAGCATGAAAATCACTTTAAACATGCTAATTTTAGCTCTAAAACTGATGATCTACCTACAAATGTGAACTGACGTTCGAAAATAAAACATTTGAATCTGGACCATTTTTCACCTTTCTGAAGCATGACGTAATGGGGGGGTGTTATCTCTTTTGTCAAAAATCACCTGTTTTTGCTTGCACATTAAATGCCTCCAAATGGTATTTAATTCACTTCCCGGGCCCCTGGAAGCATGAAAATCACTTTAAATATGCTAATTTTAGCTCTAAAACTGACGATCTACCTACAAATGTGAACTGACGTTCGAAAATAAAACATTTGAAAACGGACCATTTTTCACCTTTCTGAAGCATGACGTAATGGGGGGGTGTTATCTCTTTTGTCAAAAATCACCTGTTTTTGCTTGAACATTAAATGGCTCCAAATGGTATTTAATTCAGTTCCCGGGCCCCTGGAAGCATGAAAATCACTTTAAACATGCTAATTTTAGCTCTAAAACTGATGATCTACCTACAAATGTGAACTGACGTTCAAAAATAAAACATTTGAAAACGGACCATTTTTCACCTTTCTGAAGCATGACGTAATGTTATCTCTTTTGTCAAAAATCACCTGTTTTTGCTTGCACATTAAATGCCTCCAAATGGTATTTAATTCACTTCCCGGGCCCCTGGAAGCATGAAAATCACTTTAAACATGCTAATTTTAGCTCTAAAACTGATGATCTACCTACAAATGTGAACTGACGTTCAAAAATAAAACATTTGAAAACTGACCATTTTTCACCTTTCTGAAGCATGACGTATTGGGGGGGTGTTATCTCTTTTGTCAAAAATCACCTGTTTTTGCTTGCACATTAAATGCCTCCAAATGGTATTTAATTCACTTCCCGGGCCCCTGGAAGCATGAAAATCACTTTAAACATGTTAATTTTAGCTCTAAAACTGATGATCTACCTACAAATGTGAACTGACGTTCGAAAATAAAACATTTGAAAACGGACCATTTTTCACCTTTCTGAAGCATGACGTAATGGGGGGGTGTTATCTCTTTTGTCAAAAATCACCTGTTTTTGCTTGAACATTAAATGCCTCCAAATGGTATTTAATTCACTTCCCGGGCCCCTGGAAGCATGAAAATCACTTTAAACATGCTAATTTTAGCTCTTAAACTGATGATCTACCTACAAATGTGAACTGACGTTCGGAAATAAAACATTTGAAAACTGACAATTTTTCACCTTTCTGAAGCATGACGTAATGGGGGGGTGTTATCTCTTTTGTCAAAAATCACCTGTTTTTGCTTGAACATTAAATGCCTCCAAATGGTATTTAATTCACTTCCCGGGGTGAAGAAACACTTTTTGAGACCTCAGAGTGAATAAATTGGCCATTTTCATGCACTTTTAACCATTCCACAAATCTTGTGTTTAGGGCCCCTGGAAGCATGAAAATCACTTTAAACATGCTAATTTTAGCTCTAAAACTGATGATCTACCTACAAATGTGAACTGACGTTCAAAAATAAAACATTTGAAAACGGACCATTTTTCACCTTTCTGAAGCATGACGTAATGGGGGGGTGTTATCTCTTTTGTCAAAAATCACCTGTTTGGCTTGAACATGAAATTCCTCCAAATGGTATTTAATTCACTTCCCGGGCCCCTGGAAGCATGAAAATCACTTTAAACATGCAAATTTTAGCTCTTAAACTGATGATCTACCTACAAATGTGAACTGACGTTCGAAAATAAAACATTTGAAAATGTTATGTTATGTTATGTTAAAATGGCTTTTGTAGAGCGCACGGCTACTCAAAAAGAGTGTCCCGGTGCTTTTAATTAACGAAGGCTGCAGTAAAACTAACATAACACATTAAAAAAGAGAGAATTGCAGATACAGAGAAAAACAACACACATAGGGGGCCTACTGGGAGAATAACCACGTTTTAAGGTCCTTTCTGAAGGCTAATAAACTAGTGGCTCCCCGAAGTGACAGGGGCAGAGAGTTCCACAGTTGGGGCGCCAGCAATCCAAAGGAGCGACCTCCCAGGCGTGCTCGCTTCACTCGTGGAACGGTCGCCAGAAGTAAGGATTCTGACCTCAGAGAACGCGCCGGTTGGTAGAAGGCGAGTCTCCTCTGGAGATACTTAGCTCCCGTCGCATGAAGAGCTTTGTAAGTCAGAGTCAAGGTCTTAAAGGCGATCCGCTTACGGATTGGAAGCCAGTGCAAGGTCTGGAGCAGAGCCGTGGCACTGGCCCGTCTGTTCAATCCGTAGATAGCTCGCGCCGCAGCGTTCTGCACAACTTGCAGCCGCTGTAGCAGGTACTCTGGCAGGCCCAGGTATAGAACGTTAGAATAATCCAACCTGGAGCCTATCAGGGCCTGCACAGTCAACCTCCTGTGCTCCTCCGATAGTAGGGGAAGAAACCTCCGTAACATCCTCAGGAGGCCGAAACACATACCCGACACTCCGAGAATCTGGGCCTTCATTGTTAACCCCGTGTCCATCTTAACACCCAAGTTCTTAGCCAGTTGGGATGAACACAAAGGGGGGGACATATTAATGGGCCACCAGGCCTGCCTGAAAACGGACCATTTTTCACCTATCTGAAGCATGACGTAATGGGGGGGTGTTATCTCTTTTGTCAAAAATCACCTGTTTTTGCTTGAACATTAAATGCCTCCAAATGGTATTTAATTCACTTCCCGGGCCCCTGGAAGCATGAAAATCACTTTAAACATGCTAATTTTAGCTCTTAAACTGATGATCTACCTACAAATGTGAACTGACGTTTGAAAATAAAATATTTGAAAACTGACCATTTTCCACCTTTCTGAAGCATGACGTAATGGGGGGGGTTTATCTCTTTTGTCAAAAATCACCTGTTTTTGCTTGAACATTAAATGCCTCCAAATGGTATTTAATTCACTTTCCGGGCCCCTGGAAGCATGAAAATCACTTTAAACATGCTAATTTTAGCTCTAAAACTGGTGATCTACCTACAAATGTGAACTGACGTTCGAAAATAAAACATTTGAATCTGGACCATTTTTCACCTTTCTGAAGCATGACGTAATGGGGGGGTGTTATCTCTTTTGTCAAAAATCACCTGTTTTTGCTTGCACATTAAATGCCTCCAAATGGTATTTAATTCACTTCCCGGGCCCCTGGAAGCATGAAAATCACTTTAAACATGCTAATTTTAGCTCTAAAACTGATGATCTAGCTACAAATGTGAACTGACGTTCAAAAATAAAACATTTGAAAACGGACCATTTTTCACCTTTCTGAAGCATGACGTAATGGGGGGGTGTTATCTCTTTTGTCAAAAATCACCTGTTTGGCTTGAACATGAAATTCCTCCAAATGGTATTTAATTCACTTCCCGGGCCCCTGGAAGCATGAAAATCACTTTAAACATGCACATTTTAGCTCTTAAACTGATGATCTACCTACAAATGTGAACTGACGTTCGAAAATAAAACATTTGAAAACGGACCATTTTTCACCTATCTGAAGCATGACGTAATGGGGGGTGTTATCTCTTTTGTCAAAAATCACCTGTTTTTGCTTGAACATTAAATGCCTCCAAATGGTATTTAATTCACTTCCCGGGCCCCTGGAAGCATGAAAATCACTTTAAACATGGTAATTTTAGCTCTTAAACTGATGATCTACCTACAAATGTGAACTGACGTTCAAAAATAAAACATTTGAAAACGGACCATTTTTCACCTTTCTGAAGCATGACGTAATGGGGGGGTGTTATCTCTTTTGTCAAAAATCACCTGTTTTTGCTTGCACATTAAATGCCTCCAAATGGTATTTAATTCACTTCCCGGGCCCCTGGAAGCATGAAAATCACATTAAACATGCTAATTTTAGCTCTAAAACTGATGATCTACCTACAAATGTGAACTGACGTTCGAAAATAAAACATTTGAAAACGGACCATTTTTCACCTTTCTGAAGCATGACGTAATGGGGGGGTGTTATCTCTTTTGTCAAAAATCACCTGTTTTTGCTTGCACATTAAATGCCTCCAAATGGTATTTAATTCACTTCCCGGGCAACTGGAAGCATGAAAATCACTTTAAATATGCTAATTTTAGCTCTAAAACTGATGATCTACCTACAAATGTGAACTGACGTTCGAAAATAAAACATTTGAAAACGGACCATTTTTCACCTTTCTGAAGCATGACGTAATGGGGGGGTGTTATCTCTTTTGTCAAAAATCACCTGTTTTTGCTTGAACATGAAATGCCTCCAAATGGTATTTAATTCACTTCCCGGGCCCCTGGAAGCATGAAAATCACTTTAAATATGCTAATTTTAGCTCTAAAACTGATGATCTACCTACAAATGTGAACTGACGTTCGAAAATAAAACATTTGAAAACGGACCATTTTTCACCTTTCTGAAGCATGACGTAATGGGGGGGTGTTATCTCTTTTGTCAAAAATCACCTGTTTTTGCTTGAACATGAAATGCCTCCAAATGGTATTTAATTCACTTCCCGGGCCCCTGGAAGCATGAAAATCACTTTAAATATGCTAATTTTAGCTCTAAAACTGATGATCTACCTACAAATGTGAACTGACGTTCGAAAATAAAACATTTGAAAACGGACCATTTTTCACCTTTCTGAAGCATGACGTAATGGGGGGGTGTTATCTCTTTTGTCAAAAATCACCTGTTTTTGCTTGAACATGAAATGCCTCCAAATGGTATTTAATTCACTTCCCGGGCCCCTGGAAGCATGAAAATCACTTTAAATATGCTAATTTTAGCTCTAAAACTGATGATCTACCTACAAATGTGAACTGACGTTCGAAAATAAAACATTTGAAAACGGACCATTTTTCACCTATCTGAAGCATGACGTAATGGGGGGGTGTTATCTCTTTTGTCAAAAATCACCTGTTTTTGCTTGAACATTAAATGCCTCCAAATGGTATTTAATTCACTTCCCGGGCCCCTGGAAGCATGAAAATCACTTTAAACATGCTAATTTTAGCTCTTAAACTGATGATCTACCTACAAATGTGAACTGACGTTTGAAAATAAAATATTTGAAAACTGACCATTTTCCACCTTTCTGAAGCATGACGTAATGGGGGGGGTTTATCTCTTTTGTCAAAAATCACCTGTTTTTGCTTGAACATTAAATGCCTCCAAATGGTATTTAATTCACTTTCCGGGCCCCTGGAAGCATGAAAATCACTTTAAACATGCTAATTTTAGCTCTAAAACTGATGATCTACCTACAAATGTGAACTGACGTTCGAAAATAAAACATTTGAATCTGGACCATTTTTCACCTTTCTGAAGCATGACGTAATGGGGGGGTGTTATCTCTTTTGTCAAAAATCACCTGTTTTTGCTTGCACATTAAATGCCTCCAAATGGTATTTAATTCACTTCCCGGGCCCCTGGAAGCATGAAAATCACTTTAAATATGCTAATTTTAGCTCTAAAACTGACGATCTACCTACAAATGTGAACTGACGTTCGAAAATAAAACATTTGAAAACGGACCATTTTTCACCTTTCTGAAGCATGACGTAATGGGGGGGTGTTATCTCTTTTGTCAAAAATCACCTGTTTTTGCTTGAACATGAAATGCCTCCAAATGGTATTTAATTCACTTCCCGGGCCCCTGGAAGCATGAAAATCACTTTAAATATGCTAATTTTAGCTCTAAAACTGATGATCTACCTACAAATGTGAACTGACGTTCGAAAATAAAACATTTGAAAACGGACCATTTTTCACCTTTCTGAAGCATGACGTAATGGGGGGGTGTTATCTCTTTTGTCAAAAATCACCTGTTTTTGCTTGAACATGAAATGCCTCCAAATGGTATTTAATTCACTTCCCGGGCCCCTGGAAGCATGAAAATCACTTTAAATATGCTAATTTTAGCTCTAAAACTGATGATCTACCTACAAATGTGAACTGACGTTCGAAAATAAAACATTTGAAAACGGACCATTTTTCACCTATCTGAAGCATGACGTAATGGGGGGGTGTTATCTCTTTTGTCAAAAATCACCTGTTTTTGCTTGAACATTAAATGCCTCCAAATGGTATTTAATTCACTTCCCGGGCCCCTGGAAGCATGAAAATCACTTTAAACATGCTAATTTTAGCTCTTAAACTGATGATCTACCTACAAATGTGAACTGACGTTTGAAAATAAAATATTTGAAAACTGACCATTTTCCACCTTTCTGAAGCATGACGTAATGGGGGGGTTTTATCTCTTTTGTCAAAAATCACCTGTTTTTGCTTGAACATTAAATGCCTCCAAATTGTATTTAATTCACTTTCCGGGCCCCTGGAAGCATGAAAATCACTTTAAACATGCTAATTTTAGCTCTAAAACTGATGATCTACCTACAAATGTGAACTGACGTTCGAAAATAAAACATTTGAATCTGGACCATTTTTCACCTTTCTGAAGCATGACGTAATGGGGGGGTGTTATCTCTTTTGTCAAAAATCACCTGTTTTTGCTTGCACATTAAATGCCTCCAAATGGTATTTAATTCACTTCCCGGGCCCCTGGAAGCATGAAAATCACTTTAAACATGCTAATTTTAGCTTTAAAACTGATGATCTACCTACAAATGTGAACTGACGTTCAAAAATAAAACATTTGAAAACGGACCATTTTTCACTTTCTGAAGCATGACGTAATGGGGGGGGAGTTATCTCTTTTGTCAAAAATCACCTGTTTTTACTTCAACATTAAATTCCTCCAAATGGTATTTAATTCACTTCCCGGGCCCCTGGAAGCATGAAAATCACTTTAAACATGCTAATTTTAGCTCTTAAACTGAAGATCTACCTACAAATGTGAACTGACGTTCGAAAATAAAACATTTGAAAACTGACCATTTTTCACCTTTCTGAAGCATGACGTAATGGGGGGGTGTTATCTCTTTTGTCAAAAATCACCTGTTTTTGCTTGAACATTAAATGCCTCCAAATGGTATTTAATTCACTTCCCGGGCCCCTGGAAGCATGAAAACCACTTTAAACATGCTAATTTTAGCTCTTAAACTGATGATCTACCTACAAATGTGAACTGACGTTCGAAAATAAAACATTTGAAAACTGACCATTTTTCACCTTTCTGAAGCATGACATAATGGGGGGGGTGTTATCTCTTTTGTCAAAAATCACCTGTTTTTGCTTGAACATTAAATGGCTCCAAATGGTATTTAATTCAGTTCCCGGGCCCCTGGAAGCATGAAAATCACTTTAAACATGCTAATTTAAGCTCTAAAACTGATGATCTACCTACAAATGTGAACTGACGTTCAAAAATAAAACATTTGAAAACTGACCATTTTTCACCTTTCTGAAGCATGACGTAATGGGGGGGTGTTATCTCTTTTGTCAAAAATCACCGGTTTTTGCTTGAACATTAAATTCCTCCAAATGGTATTTAATTCACTTCCCGGGCCCCTGGAAGCATGAAAATCACTTTAAACATGCTAATTTTAGCTCTTAAACTGATGATCTACCTACAAATGTGAACTGACGTTCAAAAATAAAACATTTGAAAACTGACCATTTTTCACCTTTCTGAAGCATGACGTAATGGGGGGGTGTTATCTCTTTTGTCAAAAATCACCTGTTTTTGCTTGAACATTAAATGCCTCCAAATGGTATTTAATTCACTTCCCGGGCCCCTGGAAGCATGAAAATCACTTTAAATATGCTAATTTTAGCTCTAAAACTGACGATCTACCTACAAATGTGAACTGACGTTCGAAAATAAAACATTTGAAAACGGACCATTTTTCACCTTTCTGAAGCATGACGTAATGGGGGGGTGTTATCTCTTTTGTCAAAAATCACCTGTTTTTGCTTGAACATGAAATGCCTCCAAATGGTATTTAATTCACTTCCCGGGCCCCTGGAAGCATGAAAATCACTTTAAATATGCTAATTTTAGCTCTAAAACTGATGATCTACCTACAAATGTGAACTGACGTTCGAAAATAAAACATTTGAAAACGGACCATTTTTCACCTTTCTGAAGCATGACGTAATGGGGGGGTGTTATCTCTTTTGTCAAAAATCACCTGTTTTTGCTTGAACATGAAATGCCTCCAAATGGTATTTAATTCACTTCCCGGGCCCCTGGAAGCATGAAAATCACTTTAAATATGCTAATTTTAGCTCTAAAACTGATGATCTACCTACAAATGTGAACTGACGTTCGAAAATAAAACATTTGAAAACGGACCATTTTTCACCTATCTGAAGCATGACGTAATGGGGGGGTGTTATCTCTTTTGTCAAAAATCACCTGTTTTTGCTTGAACATTAAATGCCTCCAAATGGTATTTAATTCACTTCCCGGGCCCCTGGAAGCATGAAAATCACTTTAAACATGCTAATTTTAGCTCTTAAACTGATGATCTACCTACAAATGTGAACTGACGTTTGAAAATAAAATATTTGAAAACTGACCATTTTCCACCTTTCTGAAGCATGACGTAATGGGGGGGTTTTATCTCTTTTGTCAAAAATCACCTGTTTTTGCTTGAACATTAAATGCCTCCAAATTGTATTTAATTCACTTTCCGGGCCCCTGGAAGCATGAAAATCACTTTAAACATGCTAATTTTAGCTCTAAAACTGATGATCTACCTACAAATGTGAACTGACGTTCGAAAATAAAACATTTGAATCTGGACCATTTTTCACCTTTCTGAAGCATGACGTAATGGGGGGGTGTTATCTCTTTTGTCAAAAATCACCTGTTTTTGCTTGCACATTAAATGCCTCCAAATGGTATTTAATTCACTTCCCGGGCCCCTGGAAGCATGAAAATCACTTTAAACATGCTAATTTTAGCTTTAAAACTGATGATCTACCTACAAATGTGAACTGACGTTCAAAAATAAAACATTTGAAAACGGACCATTTTTCACTTTCTGAAGCATGACGTAATGGGGGGGGAGTTATCTCTTTTGTCAAAAATCACCTGTTTTTACTTCAACATTAAATTCCTCCAAATGGTATTTAATTCACTTCCCGGGCCCCTGGAAGCATGAAAATCACTTTAAACATGCTAATTTTAGCTCTTAAACTGAAGATCTACCTACAAATGTGAACTGACGTTCGAAAATAAAACATTTGAAAACTGACCATTTTTCACCTTTCTGAAGCATGACGTAATGGGGGGGTGTTATCTCTTTTGTCAAAAATCACCTGTTTTTGCTTGAACATTAAATGCCTCCAAATGGTATTTAATTCACTTCCCGGGCCCCTGGAAGCATGAAAACCACTTTAAACATGCTAATTTTAGCTCTTAAACTGATGATCTACCTACAAATGTGAACTGACGTTCGAAAATAAAACATTTGAAAACTGACCATTTTTCACCTTTCTGAAGCATGACATAATGGGGGGGGTGTTATCTCTTTTGTCAAAAATCACCTGTTTTTGCTTGAACATTAAATGGCTCCAAATGGTATTTAATTCAGTTCCCGGGCCCCTGGAAGCATGAAAATCACTTTAAACATGCTAATTTAAGCTCTAAAACTGATGATCTACCTACAAATGTGAACTGACGTTCAAAAATAAAACATTTGAAAACTGACCATTTTTCACCTTTCTGAAGCATGACGTAATGGGGGGGTGTTATCTCTTTTGTCAAAAATCACCGGTTTTTGCTTGAACATTAAATTCCTCCAAATGGTATTTAATTCACTTCCCGGGCCCCTGGAAGCATGAAAATCACTTTAAACATGCTAATTTTAGCTCTTAAACTGATGATCTACCTACAAATGTGAACTGACGTTCAAAAATAAAACATTTGAAAACTGACCATTTTTCACCTTTCTGAAGCATGACGTAATGGGGGGGTGTTATCTCTTTTGTCAAAAATCACCTGTTTTTGCTTGAACATTAAATGCCTCCAAATGGTATTTAATTCACTTCCCGGGCCCCTGGAAGCATGAAAATCACTTTAAACATGCTAATTTTAGCTCTTAAACTGATGATCTACCTACAAATGTGAACTGACGTTCGAAAATAAAACATTTGAAAACGGACAATTTTTCACCTTTCTGAAGCATGACGTAATGGGGGGGTGTTATCTCTTTTGTCAAAAATCACCTGTTTTTGCTTGAACATTAAAAGCCTCCAAATGGTATTTAATTCACTTCCCGGGCCCCTGGAAGCATGAAAATCACTTTAAACATGCTAATTTTAGCTCTTAAACTGATGATCTACCTACAAATGTGAACTGACGTTCGAAAATAAAACATTTGAAAACTGACCATTTTTCACCTTTCTGAAGCATGACGTAATGGGGGGGTGTTATCTCTTTTGTCAAAAATCACCGGTTTTTGCTTGAACATTAAATTCCTCAAAATGGTATTTAATTCACTTCCCGGGCCCCTGGAAGCATGAAAATCACTTTAAACATGCTAATTTTAGCTCTTAAACTGATGATCTACCTACAAATGTGAACTGACGTTCAAAAATAAAACATTTGAAAACTGACCATTTTTCACCTTTCTGAAGCATGACGTAATGGGGGGTGTTATCTCTTTTGTCAAAAATCACCTGTTTTTTCTTGAACATTAAATGCCTCCAAATTATATTTAATTCACTTCCCGGGCCCCTGGAAGCATGAAAATCACTTTAAACATGCTAATTTTAGCTCTTAAACTGATGATCTACCTACAAATGTAAACTGACGTTCAAAAATAAAATATTTGAAAACGGACCATTTTTCACCTTTCTGAAGCATGACGTAATGGGGGGGGGTGTTATCTCTTTTGTCAAAAATCACCTGTTTTTTCTTGATCATTAAATGCCTCCAAATTATATTTAATTCACTTCCCGGGCCCCTGGAAGCATGAAAATCACTTTAAACATGGTAATTTTAGCTCTTAAACTGATGATCTACCTACAAATGTGAACTGACGTTCAAAAATAAAACATTTGAAAACGGACCATTTTTCACCTTTCTGAAGCATGACGTAATGGGGGGGTGTTATCTCTTTTGTCAAAAATCACCTGTTTTTGCTTGCACATTAAATGCCTCCAAATGGTATTTAATTCACTTCCCGGGCCCCTGGAAGCATGAAAATCACATTAAACATGCTAATTTTAGCTCTAAAACTGATGATCTACCTACAAATGTGAACTGACGTTCGAAAATAAAACATTTGAAAACGGACCATTTTTCACCTTTCTGAAGCATGACGTAATGGGGGGGTGTTATCTCTTTTGTCAAAAATCACCTGTTTTTGCTTGCACATTAAATGCCTCCAAATGGTATTTAATTCACTTCCCGGGCAACTGGAAGCATGAAAATCACTTTAAATATGCTAATTTTAGCTCTAAAACTGATGATCTACCTACAAATGTGAACTGACGTTCGAAAATAAAACATTTGAAAACGGACCATTTTTCACCTTTCTGAAGCATGACGTAATGGGGGGGTGTTATCTCTTTTGTCAAAAATCACCTGTTTTTGCTTGAACATGAAATGCCTCCAAATGGTATTTAATTCACTTCCCGGGCCCCTGGAAGCATGAAAATCACTTTAAATATGCTAATTTTAGCTCTAAAACTGATGATCTACCTACAAATGTGAACTGACGTTCGAAAATAAAACATTTGAAAACGGACCATTTTTCACCTTTCTGAAGCATGACGTAATGGGGGGGTGTTATCTCTTTTGTCAAAAATCACCTGTTTTTGCTTGAACATGAAATGCCTCCAAATGGTATTTAATTCACTTCCCGGGCCCCTGGAAGCATGAAAATCACTTTAAATATGCTAATTTTAGCTCTAAAACTGATGATCTACCTACAAATGTGAACTGACGTTCGAAAATAAAACATTTGAAAACGGACCATTTTTCACCTTTCTGAAGCATGACGTAATGGGGGGGGTGTTATCTCTTTTGTCAAAAATCACCTGTTTTTGCTTGAACATGAAATGCCTCCAAATGGTATTTAATTCACTTCCCGGGCCCCTGGAAGCATGAAAATCACTTTAAATATGCTAATTTTAGCTCTAAAACTGATGATCTACCTACAAATGTGAACTGACGTTCGAAAATAAAACATTTGAAAACGGACCATTTTTCACCTATCTGAAGCATGACGTAATGGGGGGGTGTTATCTCTTTTGTCAAAAATCACCTGTTTTTGCTTGAACATTAAATGCCTCCAAATGGTATTTAATTCACTTCCCGGGCCCCTGGAAGCATGAAAATCACTTTAAACATGCTAATTTTAGCTCTTAAACTGATGATCTACCTACAAATGTGAACTGACGTTTGAAAATAAAATATTTGAAAACTGACCATTTTCCACCTTTCTGAAGCATGACGTAATGGGGGGGTTTTATCTCTTTTGTCAAAAATCACCTGTTTTTGCTTGAACATTAAATGCCTCCAAATGGTATTTAATTCACTTTCCGGGCCCCTGGAAGCATGAAAATCACTTTAAACATGCTAATTTTAGCTCTAAAACTGATGATCTACCTACAAATGTGAACTGACGTTCGAAAATAAAACATTTGAATCTGGACCATTTTTCACCTTTCTGAAGCATGACGTAATGGGGGGGTGTTATCTCTTTTGTCAAAAATCACCTGTTTTTGCTTGCACATTAAATGCCTCCAAATGGTATTTAATTCACTTCCCGGGCCCCTGGAAGCATGAAAATCACTTTAAATATGCTAATTTTAGCTCTAAAACTGACGATCTACCTACAAATGTGAACTGACGTTCGAAAATAAAACATTTGAAAACGGACCATTTTTCACCTTTCTGAAGCATGACGTAATGGGGGGGTGTTATCTCTTTTGTCAAAAATCACCTGTTTTTGCTTGAACATGAAATGCCTCCAAATGGTATTTAATTCACTTCCCGGGCCCCTGGAAGCATGAAAATCACTTTAAATATGCTAATTTTAGCTCTAAAACTGATGATCTACCTACAAATGTGAACTGACGTTCGAAAATAAAACATTTGAAAACGGACCATTTTTCACCTTTCTGAAGCATGACGTAATGGGGGGGTGTTATCTCTTTTGTCAAAAATCACCTGTTTTTGCTTGAACATGAAATGCCTCCAAATGGTATTTAATTCACTTCCCGGGCCCCTGGAAGCATGAAAATCACTTTAAATATGCTAATTTTAGCTCTAAAACTGATGATCTACCTACAAATGTGAACTGACGTTCGAAAATAAAACATTTGAAAACGGACCATTTTTCACCTATCTGAAGCATGACGTAATGGGGGGGTGTTATCTCTTTTGTCAAAAATCACCTGTTTTTGCTTGAACATTAAATGCCTCCAAATGGTATTTAATTCACTTCCCGGGCCCCTGGAAGCATGAAAATCACTTTAAACATGCTAATTTTAGCTCTTAAACTGATGATCTACCTACAAATGTGAACTGACGTTTGAAAATAAAATATTTGAAAACTGACCATTTTCCACCTTTCTGAAGCATGACGTAATGGGGGGGTTTTATCTCTTTTGTCAAAAATCACCTGTTTTTGCTTGAACATTAAATGCCTCCAAATTGTATTTAATTCACTTTCCGGGCCCCTGGAAGCATGAAAATCACTTTAAACATGCTAATTTTAGCTCTAAAACTGATGATCTACCTACAAATGTGAACTGACGTTCGAAAATAAAACATTTGAATCTGGACCATTTTTCACCTTTCTGAAGCATGACGTAATGGGGGGGTGTTATCTCTTTTGTCAAAAATCACCTGTTTTTGCTTGCACATTAAATGCCTCCAAATGGTATTTAATTCACTTCCCGGGCCCCTGGAAGCATGAAAATCACTTTAAACATGCTAATTTTAGCTTTAAAACTGATGATCTACCTACAAATGTGAACTGACGTTCAAAAATAAAACATTTGAAAACGGACCATTTTTCACTTTCTGAAGCATGACGTAATGGGGGGGGAGTTATCTCTTTTGTCAAAAATCACCTGTTTTTACTTCAACATTAAATTCCTCCAAATGGTATTTAATTCACTTCCCGGGCCCCTGGAAGCATGAAAATCACTTTAAACATGCTAATTTTAGCTCTTAAACTGAAGATCTACCTACAAATGTGAACTGACGTTCAAAAATAAAACATTTGAAAACTGACCATTTTTCACCTTTCTGAAGCATGACGTAATGGGGGGGTGTTATCTCTTTTGTCAAAAATCACCGGTTTTTGCTTGAACATTAAATTCCTCCAAATGGTATTTAATTCACTTCCCGGGCCCCTGGAAGCATGAAAATCACTTTAAACATGCTAATTTTAGCTCTTAAACTGATGATCTACCTACAAATGTGAACTGACGTTCAAAAATAAAACATTTGAAAACTGACCATTTTTCACCTTTCTGAAGCATGACGTAATGGGGGGGTGTTATCTCTTTTGTCAAAAATCACCTGTTTTTGCTTGAACATTAAATGCCTCCAAATGGTATTTAATTCACTTCCCGGGCCCCTGGAAGCATGAAAATCACTTTAAACATGCTAATTTTAGCTCTTAAACTGATGATCTACCTACAAATGTGAACTGACGTTTGAAAATAAAATATTTGAAAACTGACCATTTTCCACCTTTCTGAAGCATGACGTAATGGGGGGGTTTTATCTCTTTTGTCAAAAATCACCTGTTTTTGCTTGAACATTAAATGCCTCCAAATGGTATTTAATTCACTTTCCGGGCCCCTGGAAGCATGAAAATCACTTTAAACATGCTAATTTTAGCTCTAAAACTGATGATCTACCTACAAATGTGAACTGACGTTCGAAAATAAAACATTTGAATCTGGACCATTTTTCACCTTTCTGAAGCATGACGTAATGGGGGGGTGTTATCTCTTTTGTCAAAAATCACCTGTTTTTGCTTGCACATTAAATGCCTCCAAATGGTATTTAATTCACTTCCCGGGCCCCTGGAAGCATGAAAATCACTTTAAATATGCTAATTTTAGCTCTAAAACTGACGATCTACCTACAAATGTGAACTGACGTTCGAAAATAAAACATTTGAAAACGGACCATTTTTCACCTTTCTGAAGCATGACGTAATGGGGGGGTGTTATCTCTTTTGTCAAAAATCACCTGTTTTTGCTTGAACATGAAATGCCTCCAAATGGTATTTAATTCACTTCCCGGGCCCCTGGAAGCATGAAAATCACTTTAAATATGCTAATTTTAGCTCTAAAACTGATGATCTACCTACAAATGTGAACTGACGTTCGAAAATAAAACATTTGAAAACGGACCATTTTTCACCTTTCTGAAGCATGACGTAATGGGGGGGTGTTATCTCTTTTGTCAAAAATCACCTGTTTTTGCTTGAACATGAAATGCCTCCAAATGGTATTTAATTCACTTCCCGGGCCCCTGGAAGCATGAAAATCACTTTAAATATGCTAATTTTAGCTCTAAAACTGATGATCTACCTACAAATGTGAACTGACGTTCGAAAATAAAACATTTGAAAACGGACCATTTTTCACCTATCTGAAGCATGACGTAATGGGGGGGTGTTATCTCTTTTGTCAAAAATCACCTGTTTTTGCTTGAACATTAAATGCCTCCAAATGGTATTTAATTCACTTCCCGGGCCCCTGGAAGCATGAAAATCACTTTAAACATGCTAATTTTAGCTCTTAAACTGATGATCTACCTACAAATGTGAACTGACGTTTGAAAATAAAATATTTGAAAACTGACCATTTTCCACCTTTCTGAAGCATGACGTAATGGGGGGGTTTTATCTCTTTTGTCAAAAATCACCTGTTTTTGCTTGAACATTAAATGCCTCCAAATTGTATTTAATTCACTTTCCGGGCCCCTGGAAGCATGAAAATCACTTTAAACATGCTAATTTTAGCTCTAAAACTGATGATCTACCTACAAATGTGAACTGACGTTCGAAAATAAAACATTTGAATCTGGACCATTTTTCACCTTTCTGAAGCATGACGTAATGGGGGGGTGTTATCTCTTTTGTCAAAAATCACCTGTTTTTGCTTGCACATTAAATGCCTCCAAATGGTATTTAATTCACTTCCCGGGCCCCTGGAAGCATGAAAATCACTTTAAACATGCTAATTTTAGCTTTAAAACTGATGATCTACCTACAAATGTGAACTGACGTTCAAAAATAAAACATTTGAAAACGGACCATTTTTCACTTTCTGAAGCATGACGTAATGGGGGGGGAGTTATCTCTTTTGTCAAAAATCACCTGTTTTTACTTCAACATTAAATTCCTCCAAATGGTATTTAATTCACTTCCCGGGCCCCTGGAAGCATGAAAATCACTTTAAACATGCTAATTTTAGCTCTTAAACTGAAGATCTACCTACAAATGTGAACTGACGTTCAAAAATAAAACATTTGAAAACTGACCATTTTTCACCTTTCTGAAGCATGACGTAATGGGGGGGTGTTATCTCTTTTGTCAAAAATCACCGGTTTTTGCTTGAACATTAAATTCCTCCAAATGGTATTTAATTCACTTCCCGGGCCCCTGGAAGCATGAAAATCACTTTAAACATGCTAATTTTAGCTCTTAAACTGATGATCTACCTACAAATGTGAACTGACGTTCAAAAATAAAACATTTGAAAACTGACCATTTTTCACCTTTCTGAAGCATGACGTAATGGGGGGGTGTTATCTCTTTTGTCAAAAATCACCTGTTTTTGCTTGAACATTAAATGCCTCCAAATGGTATTTAATTCACTTCCCGGGCCCCTGGAAGCATGAAAATCACTTTAAACATGCTAATTTTAGCTCTTAAACTGATGATCTACCTACAAATGTGAACTGACGTTCGAAAATAAAACATTTGAAAACGGACAATTTTTCACCTTTCTGAAGCATGACGTAATGGGGGGGTGTTATCTCTTTTGTCAAAAATCACCTGTTTTTGCTTGAACATTAAAAGCCTCCAAATGGTATTTAATTCACTTCCCGGGCCCCTGGAAGCATGAAAATCACTTTAAACATGCTAATTTTAGCTCTTAAACTGATGATCTACCTACAAATGTGAACTGACGTTCGAAAATAAAACATTTGAAAACTGACCATTTTTCACCTTTCTGAAGCATGACGTAATGGGGGGGTGTTATCTCTTTTGTCAAAAATCACCGGTTTTTGCTTGAACATTAAATTCCTCAAAATGGTATTTAATTCACTTCCCGGGCCCCTGGAAGCATGAAAATCACTTTAAACATGCTAATTTTAGCTCTTAAACTGATGATCTACCTACAAATGTGAACTGACGTTCAAAAATAAAACATTTGAAAACTGACCATTTTTCACCTTTCTGAAGCATGACGTAATGGGGGGGTGTTATCTCTTTTGTCAAAAATCACCTGTTTTTTCTTGAACATTAAATGCCTCCAAATTATATTTAATTCACTTCCCGGGCCCCTGAAAGCATGAAAATCACTTTAAACATGCTAATTTTAGCTCTTAAACTGATGATCTACCTACAAATGTGAACTGACGTTCAAAAATAAAATATTTGAAAACGGACCATTTTTCACCTTTCTGAAGCATGACGTAATGGGGGGGGGTGTTATCTCTTTTGTCAAAAATCACCTGTTTTTTCTTGATCATTAAATGCCTCCAAATTATATTTAATTCACTTCCCGGGGTGAAGAAACACTTTTTGAGACCTCAGAGTGAGTAAATTGGCCATTTTCATGCACTTTTAACCATTCCACAAATCTTGTGTTTAGGGCCCCTGGAAGCATGAAAATCACTTTAAACATGCTAATTTAAGCTCTAAAACTGATGATCTACCTACAAATGTGAACTGACGTTCAAAAATGAAACATTTGAAAACGGACCATTTTCCACCTTTCTGAAGCATGACGTAATGGGGGGGTGTTATCTCTTTTGTCAAAAATCACCTGTTTTTGCTTGAACATTAAATGCCTCCAAATGGTATTTAATTCACTTTCCGGGCCCCTGGAAGCATGAAAATCACTTTAAACATGCTAATTTTAGCTCTAAAACTGATGATCTACCTACAAATGTGAACTGACGTTCGAAAATAAAACATTTGAAAACGGACCATTTTTCACCTTTCTGAAGCATGACGTAATGGGGGGGGGTTATCTCTTTTGTCAAAAATCACCTGTTTTTGCTTGAACATTAAATGCCTCCAAATGGTATTTAATTCACTTCCCGGGCCCCTGGAAGCATGAAAATCACTTTAAACATGCTAATTTTAGCTCTTAAACTGATGATCTACCTACAAATGTGAACTGACGTTCGGAAATAAAACATTTGAAAACGGACAATTTTTCACCTTTCTGAAGCATGACGTAATGGGGGGGTGTTATCTCTTTTGTCAAAAATCACCTGTTTTTGCTTGAACATTAAATGCCTCCAAATGGTATTTAATTCACTTCCCGGGGTGAAGAAACACTTTTTGAGACCTCAGAGTGAATAAATTGGCCATTTTCATGCACTTTTAACCATTCCACAAATCTTGTGTTTAGGGCCCCTGGAAGCATGAAAATCACTTTAAACATGCTAATTTTAGCTCTAAAACTGATGATCTACCTACAAATGTGAACTGACGTTCAAAAATAAAACATTTGAAAACGGACCATTTTTCACCTTTCTGAAGCATGACGTAATGGGGGGGTGTTATCTCTTTTGTCAAAAATCACCTGTTTGGCTTGAACATGAAATTCCTCCAAATGGTATTTAATTCACTTCCCGGGCCCCTGGAGGCATGAAAATCACTTTAAACATGCAAATTTTAGCTCTTAAACTGATGATCTACCTACAAATGTGAACTGACGTTCGAAAATAAAACATTTGAAAACAGACCATTTTTCACCTATCTGAAGCATGACGTAATTGGGGGGTGTTATCTCTTTTGTCAAAAATCACCTGTTTTTGCTTGAACATTAAATGCCTCCAAATGGTATTTAATTCACTTCCCGGGCCCCTGGAAGCATGAAAATCACTTTAAACATGCTAATTTTAGCTCTAAAACTGATGATCTACCTCCAAATGTGAACTGACGTTCAAAAATAAAACATTTGAAAACGGACCATTTTTCACCTTTCTGAAGCATGACGTAATGTTATCTCTTTTGTCAAAAATCACCTGTTTTTGCTTGCACATTAAATGCCTCCAAATGGTATTTAATTCACTTCCCGGGCCCCTGGAAGCATGAAAATCACTTTAAACATGCTAATTTTAGCTCTAAAACTGATGATCTACCTACAAATGTGAACTGACGTTCAAAAATAAAACATTTGAAAACGGACCATTTTTCACCTTTCTGAAGCATGACGTATTGGGGGGGTGTTATCTCTTTTGTCAAAAATCACCTGTTTTTGCTTGAACATTAAATGCCTCCAAATGGTATTTAATTCACTTCCCGGGCCCCTGGAAGCATGAAAATCACTTTAAACATGCTAATTTTAGCTCTTAAACTGATGATCTACCTACAAATGTGAACTGACGTTCAAAAATAAAACATTTGAAAACTGACCATTTTTCACCTTTCTGAAGCATGACGTAATGGGGGGGTGTTATCTCTTTTGTCAAAAATCACCTGTTTTTTCTTGAACATTAAATGCCTCCAAATGATATTTAATTCACTTCCCGGGCCCCTGGAAGCATGAAAATCACTTTAAACATGCTAATTTTAGCTCTTAAACTGATGATCTACCTACAAATGTGAACTGACGTTCAAAAATAAAATATTTGAAAACGGACCATTTTTCACCTTTCTGAAGCATGACGTAATGGGGGGGGGTGTTATCTCTTTTGTCAAAAATCACCTGTTTTTTCTTGATCATTAAATGCCTCCAAATTATATTTAATTCACTTCCCGGGGTGAAGAAACACTTTTTGAGACCTCAGAGTGAGTAAATTGGCCATTTTCATGCACTTTTAACCATTCCACAAATCTTGTGTTTAGGGCCCCTGGAAGCATGAAAATCACTTTAAACATGCTAATTTAAGCTCTAAAACTGATGATCTACCTACATATGTGAACTGACGTTCAAAAATGAAACATTTGAAAACGGACCATTTTCCACCTTTCTGAAGCATGACGTAATGGGGGGGTGTTATCTCTTTTGTCAAAAATCACCTGTTTTTGCTTGAACATTAAATGCCTCCAAATGGTATTTAATTCACTTTCCGGGCCCCTGGAAGCATGAAAATCACTTTAAACATGCTAATTTTAGCTCTAAAACTGATGATCTACCTACAAATGTGAACTGACGTTCGAAAATAAAACATTTGAAAACGGACCATTTTTCACCTTTCTGAAGCATGACGTAATGGGGGGGGGGGTTATCTCTTTTGTCAAAAATCACCTGTTTTTGCTTGAACATTAAATGCCTCCAAATGGTATTTAATTCACTTCCCGGGCCCCTGGAAGCATGAAAATCACTTTAAACATGCTAATTTTAGCTCTTAAACTGATGATCTACCTACAAATGTGAACTGACGTTCGAAAATAAAACATTTGAAAACTGACCATTTTTCACCTTTCTGAAGCATGACGTAATGGGGGGGTGTTATCTCTTTTGTCAAAAATCACCTGTTTTTGCTTGAACATTAAATGCCTCCAAATGGTATTTAATTCACTTCCCGGGCCCCTGGAAGCATGAAAACCACTTTAAACATGCTAATTTTAGCTCTTAAACTGATGATCTACCTACAAATGTGAACTGACGTTCGAAAATAAAACATTTGAAAACTGACCATTTTTCACCTTTCTGAAGCATGACATAATGGGGGGGGTGTTATCTCTTTTGTCAAAAATCACCTGTTTTTGCTTGAACATTAAATGGCTCCAAATGGTATTTAATTCAGTTCCCGGGCCCCTGGAAGCATGAAAATCACTTTAAACATGCTAATTTAAGCTCTAAAACTGATGATCTACCTACAAATGTGAACTGACGTTCAAAAATAAAACATTTGAAAACTGACCATTTTTCACCTTTCTGAAGCATGACGTAATGGGGGGGTGTTATCTCTTTTGTCAAAAATCACCGGTTTTTGCTTGAACATTAAATTCCTCCAAATGGTATTTAATTCACTTCCCGGGCCCCTGGAAGCATGAAAATCACTTTAAACATGCTAATTTTAGCTCTTAAACTGATGATCTACCTACAAATGTGAACTGACGTTCAAAAATAAAACATTTGAAAACTGACCATTTTTCACCTTTCTGAAGCATGACGTAATGGGGGGGTGTTATCTCTTTTGTCAAAAATCACCTGTTTTTGCTTGAACATTAAATGCCTCCAAATGGTATTTAATTCACTTCCCGGGCCCCTGGAAGCATGAAAATCACTTTAAATATGCTAATTTTAGCTCTAAAACTGACGATCTACCTACAAATGTGAACTGACGTTCGAAAATAAAACATTTGAAAACGGACCATTTTTCACCTTTCTGAAGCATGACGTAATGGGGGGGTGTTATCTCTTTTGTCAAAAATCACCTGTTTTTGCTTGAACATGAAATGCCTCCAAATGGTATTTAATTCACTTCCCGGGCCCCTGGAAGCATGAAAATCACTTTAAATATGCTAATTTTAGCTCTAAAACTGATGATCTACCTACAAATGTGAACTGACGTTCGAAAATAAAACATTTGAAAACGGACCATTTTTCACCTTTCTGAAGCATGACGTAATGGGGGGGTGTTATCTCTTTTGTCAAAAATCACCTGTTTTTGCTTGAACATGAAATGCCTCCAAATGGTATTTAATTCACTTCCCGGGCCCCTGGAAGCATGAAAATCACTTTAAATATGCTAATTTTAGCTCTAAAACTGATGATCTACCTACAAATGTGAACTGACGTTCGAAAATAAAACATTTGAAAACGGACCATTTTTCACCTATCTGAAGCATGACGTAATGGGGGGGTGTTATCTCTTTTGTCAAAAATCACCTGTTTTTGCTTGAACATTAAATGCCTCCAAATGGTATTTAATTCACTTCCCGGGCCCCTGGAAGCATGAAAATCACTTTAAACATGCTAATTTTAGCTCTTAAACTGATGATCTACCTACAAATGTGAACTGACGTTTGAAAATAAAATATTTGAAAACTGACCATTTTCCACCTTTCTGAAGCATGACGTAATGGGGGGGTTTTATCTCTTTTGTCAAAAATCACCTGTTTTTGCTTGAACATTAAATGCCTCCAAATTGTATTTAATTCACTTTCCGGGCCCCTGGAAGCATGAAAATCACTTTAAACATGCTAATTTTAGCTCTAAAACTGATGATCTACCTACAAATGTGAACTGACGTTCGAAAATAAAACATTTGAATCTGGACCATTTTTCACCTTTCTGAAGCATGACGTAATGGGGGGGTGTTATCTCTTTTGTCAAAAATCACCTGTTTTTGCTTGCACATTAAATGCCTCCAAATGGTATTTAATTCACTTCCCGGGCCCCTGGAAGCATGAAAATCACTTTAAACATGCTAATTTTAGCTTTAAAACTGATGATCTACCTACAAATGTGAACTGACGTTCAAAAATAAAACATTTGAAAACGGACCATTTTTCACTTTCTGAAGCATGACGTAATGGGGGGGGAGTTATCTCTTTTGTCAAAAATCACCTGTTTTTACTTCAACATTAAATTCCTCCAAATGGTATTTAATTCACTTCCCGGGCCCCTGGAAGCATGAAAATCACTTTAAACATGCTAATTTTAGCTCTTAAACTGAAGATCTACCTACAAATGTGAACTGACGTTCGAAAATAAAACATTTGAAAACTGACCATTTTTCACCTTTCTGAAGCATGACGTAATGGGGGGGTGTTATCTCTTTTGTCAAAAATCACCTGTTTTTGCTTGAACATTAAATGCCTCCAAATGGTATTTAATTCACTTCCCGGGCCCCTGGAAGCATGAAAACCACTTTAAACATGCTAATTTTAGCTCTTAAACTGATGATCTACCTACAAATGTGAACTGACGTTCGAAAATAAAACATTTGAAAACTGACCATTTTTCACCTTTCTGAAGCATGACATAATGGGGGGGGTGTTATCTCTTTTGTCAAAAATCACCTGTTTTTGCTTGAACATTAAATGGCTCCAAATGGTATTTAATTCAGTTCCCGGGCCCCTGGAAGCATGAAAATCACTTTAAACATGCTAATTTAAGCTCTAAAACTGATGATCTACCTACAAATGTGAACTGACGTTCAAAAATAAAACATTTGAAAACTGACCATTTTTCACCTTTCTGAAGCATGACGTAATGGGGGGGTGTTATCTCTTTTGTCAAAAATCACCGGTTTTTGCTTGAACATTAAATTCCTCCAAATGGTATTTAATTCACTTCCCGGGCCCCTGGAAGCATGAAAATCACTTTAAACATGCTAATTTTAGCTCTTAAACTGATGATCTACCTACAAATGTGAACTGACGTTCAAAAATAAAACATTTGAAAACTGACCATTTTTCACCTTTCTGAAGCATGACGTAATGGGGGGGTGTTATCTCTTTTGTCAAAAATCACCTGTTTTTGCTTGAACATTAAATGCCTCCAAATGGTATTTAATTCACTTCCCGGGCCCCTGGAAGCATGAAAATCACTTTAAACATGCTAATTTTAGCTCTTAAACTGATGATCTACCTACAAATGTGAACTGACGTTCGAAAATAAAACATTTGAAAACGGACAATTTTTCACCTTTCTGAAGCATGACGTAATGGGGGGGTGTTATCTCTTTTGTCAAAAATCACCTGTTTTTGCTTGAACATTAAAAGCCTCCAAATGGTATTTAATTCACTTCCCGGGCCCCTGGAAGCATGAAAATCACTTTAAACATGCTAATTTTAGCTCTTAAACTGATGATCTACCTACAAATGTGAACTGACGTTCGAAAATAAAACATTTGAAAACTGACCATTTTTCACCTTTCTGAAGCATGACGTAATGGGGGGGTGTTATCTCTTTTGTCAAAAATCACCGGTTTTTGCTTGAACATTAAATTCCTCAAAATGGTATTTAATTCACTTCCCGGGCCCCTGGAAGCATGAAAATCACTTTAAACATGCTAATTTTAGCTCTTAAACTGATGATCTACCTACAAATGTGAACTGACGTTCAAAAATAAAACATTTGAAAACTGACCATTTTTCACCTTTCTGAAGCATGACGTAATGGGGGGTGTTATCTCTTTTGTCAAAAATCACCTGTTTTTTCTTGAACATTAAATGCCTCCAAATTATATTTAATTCACTTCCCGGGCCCCTGGAAGCATGAAAATCACTTTAAACATGCTAATTTTAGCTCTTAAACTGATGATCTACCTACAAATGTAAACTGACGTTCAAAAATAAAATATTTGAAAACGGACCATTTTTCACCTTTCTGAAGCATGACGTAATGGGGGGGGGTGTTATCTCTTTTGTCAAAAATCACCTGTTTTTTCTTGATCATTAAATGCCTCCAAATTATATTTAATTCACTTCCCGGGCCCCTGGAAGCATGAAAATCACTTTAAACATGGTAATTTTAGCTCTTAAACTGATGATCTACCTACAAATGTGAACTGACGTTCAAAAATAAAACATTTGAAAACGGACCATTTTTCACCTTTCTGAAGCATGACGTAATGGGGGGGTGTTATCTCTTTTGTCAAAAATCACCTGTTTTTGCTTGCACATTAAATGCCTCCAAATGGTATTTAATTCACTTCCCGGGCCCCTGGAAGCATGAAAATCACATTAAACATGCTAATTTTAGCTCTAAAACTGATGATCTACCTACAAATGTGAACTGACGTTCGAAAATAAAACATTTGAAAACGGACCATTTTTCACCTTTCTGAAGCATGACGTAATGGGGGGGTGTTATCTCTTTTGTCAAAAATCACCTGTTTTTGCTTGCACATTAAATGCCTCCAAATGGTATTTAATTCACTTCCCGGGCAACTGGAAGCATGAAAATCACTTTAAATATGCTAATTTTAGCTCTAAAACTGATGATCTACCTACAAATGTGAACTGACGTTCGAAAATAAAACATTTGAAAACGGACCATTTTTCACCTTTCTGAAGCATGACGTAATGGGGGGGTGTTATCTCTTTTGTCAAAAATCACCTGTTTTTGCTTGAACATGAAATGCCTCCAAATGGTATTTAATTCACTTCCCGGGCCCCTGGAAGCATGAAAATCACTTTAAATATGCTAATTTTAGCTCTAAAACTGATGATCTACCTACAAATGTGAACTGACGTTCGAAAATAAAACATTTGAAAACGGACCATTTTTCACCTTTCTGAAGCATGACGTAATGGGGGGGTGTTATCTCTTTTGTCAAAAATCACCTGTTTTTGCTTGAACATGAAATGCCTCCAAATGGTATTTAATTCACTTCCCGGGCCCCTGGAAGCATGAAAATCACTTTAAATATGCTAATTTTAGCTCTAAAACTGATGATCTACCTACAAATGTGAACTGACGTTCGAAAATAAAACATTTGAAAACGGACCATTTTTCACCTTTCTGAAGCATGACGTAATGGGGGGGGTGTTATCTCTTTTGTCAAAAATCACCTGTTTTTGCTTGAACATGAAATGCCTCCAAATGGTATTTAATTCACTTCCCGGGCCCCTGGAAGCATGAAAATCACTTTAAATATGCTAATTTTAGCTCTAAAACTGATGATCTACCTACAAATGTGAACTGACGTTCGAAAATAAAACATTTGAAAACGGACCATTTTTCACCTATCTGAAGCATGACGTAATGGGGGGGTGTTATCTCTTTTGTCAAAAATCACCTGTTTTTGCTTGAACATTAAATGCCTCCAAATGGTATTTAATTCACTTCCCGGGCCCCTGGAAGCATGAAAATCACTTTAAACATGCTAATTTTAGCTCTTAAACTGATGATCTACCTACAAATGTGAACTGACGTTTGAAAATAAAATATTTGAAAACTGACCATTTTCCACCTTTCTGAAGCATGACGTAATGGGGGGGTTTTATCTCTTTTGTCAAAAATCACCTGTTTTTGCTTGAACATTAAATGCCTCCAAATGGTATTTAATTCACTTTCCGGGCCCCTGGAAGCATGAAAATCACTTTAAACATGCTAATTTTAGCTCTAAAACTGATGATCTACCTACAAATGTGAACTGACGTTCGAAAATAAAACATTTGAATCTGGACCATTTTTCACCTTTCTGAAGCATGACGTAATGGGGGGGTGTTATCTCTTTTGTCAAAAATCACCTGTTTTTGCTTGCACATTAAATGCCTCCAAATGGTATTTAATTCACTTCCCGGGCCCCTGGAAGCATGAAAATCACTTTAAATATGCTAATTTTAGCTCTAAAACTGACGATCTACCTACAAATGTGAACTGACGTTCGAAAATAAAACATTTGAAAACGGACCATTTTTCACCTTTCTGAAGCATGACGTAATGGGGGGGTGTTATCTCTTTTGTCAAAAATCACCTATTTTTGCTTGAACATGAAATGCCTCCAAATGGTATTTAATTCACTTCCCGGGCCCCTGGAAGCATGAAAATCACTTTAAATATGCTAATTTTAGCTCTAAAACTGATGATCTACCTACAAATGTGAACTGACGTTCGAAAATAAAACATTTGAAAACGGACCATTTTTCACCTTTCTGAAGCATGACGTAATGGGGGGGTGTTATCTCTTTTGTCAAAAATCACCTGTTTTTGCTTGAACATGAAATGCCTCCAAATGGTATTTAATTCACTTCCCGGGCCCCTGGAAGCATGAAAATCACTTTAAATATGCTAATTTTAGCTCTAAAACTGATGATCTACCTACAAATGTGAACTGACGTTCGAAAATAAAACATTTGAAAACGGACCATTTTTCACCTATCTGAAGCATGACGTAATGGGGGGGTGTTATCTCTTTTGTCAAAAATCACCTGTTTTTGCTTGAACATTAAATGCCTCCAAATGGTATTTAATTCACTTCCCGGGCCCCTGGAAGCATGAAAATCACTTTAAACATGCTAATTTTAGCTCTTAAACTGATGATCTACCTACAAATGTGAACTGACGTTTGAAAATAAAATATTTGAAAACTGACCATTTTCCACCTTTCTGAAGCATGACGTAATGGGGGGGTTTTATCTCTTTTGTCAAAAATCACCTGTTTTTGCTTGAACATTAAATGCCTCCAAATTGTATTTAATTCACTTTCCGGGCCCCTGGAAGCATGAAAATCACTTTAAACATGCTAATTTTAGCTCTAAAACTGATGATCTACCTACAAATGTGAACTGACGTTCGAAAATAAAACATTTGAATCTGGACCATTTTTCACCTTTCTGAAGCATGACGTAATGGGGGGGTGTTATCTCTTTTGTCAAAAATCACCTGTTTTTGCTTGCACATTAAATGCCTCCAAATGGTATTTAATTCACTTCCCGGGCCCCTGGAAGCATGAAAATCACTTTAAACATGCTAATTTTAGCTTTAAAACTGATGATCTACCTACAAATGTGAACTGACGTTCAAAAATAAAACATTTGAAAACGGACCATTTTTCACTTTCTGAAGCATGACGTAATGGGGGGGGAGTTATCTCTTTTGTCAAAAATCACCTGTTTTTACTTCAACATTAAATTCCTCCAAATGGTATTTAATTCACTTCCCGGGCCCCTGGAAGCATGAAAATCACTTTAAACATGCTAATTTTAGCTCTTAAACTGAAGATCTACCTACAAATGTGAACTGACGTTCAAAAATAAAACATTTGAAAACTGACCATTTTTCACCTTTCTGAAGCATGACGTAATGGGGGGGTGTTATCTCTTTTGTCAAAAATCACCGGTTTTTGCTTGAACATTAAATTCCTCCAAATGGTATTTAATTCACTTCCCGGGCCCCTGGAAGCATGAAAATCACTTTAAACATGCTAATTTTAGCTCTTAAACTGATGATCTACCTACAAATGTGAACTGACGTTCAAAAATAAAACATTTGAAAACTGACCATTTTTCACCTTTCTGAAGCATGACGTAATGGGGGGGTGTTATCTCTTTTGTCAAAAATCACCTGTTTTTGCTTGAACATTAAATGCCTCCAAATGGTATTTAATTCACTTCCCGGGCCCCTGGAAGCATGAAAATCACTTTAAACATGCTAATTTTAGCTCTTAAACTGATGATCTACCTACAAATGTGAACTGACGTTCGAAAATAAAACATTTGAAAACGGACAATTTTTCACCTTTCTGAAGCATGACGTAATGGGGGGGTGTTATCTCTTTTGTCAAAAATCACCTGTTTTTGCTTGAACATTAAAAGCCTCCAAATGGTATTTAATTCACTTCCCGGGCCCCTGGAAGCATGAAAATCACTTTAAACATGCTAATTTTAGCTCTTAAACTGATGATCTACCTACAAATGTGAACTGACGTTCGAAAATAAAACATTTGAAAACTGACCATTTTTCACCTTTCTGAAGCATGACGTAATGGGGGGGTGTTATCTCTTTTGTCAAAAATCACCGGTTTTTGCTTGAACATTAAATTCCTCAAAATGGTATTTAATTCACTTCCCGGGCCCCTGGAAGCATGAAAATCACTTTAAACATGCTAATTTTAGCTCTTAAACTGATGATCTACCTACAAATGTGAACTGACGTTCAAAAATAAAACATTTGAAAACTGACCATTTTTCACCTTTCTGAAGCATGACGTAATGGGGGGGTGTTATCTCTTTTGTCAAAAATCACCTGTTTTTTCTTGAACATTAAATGCCTCCAAATTATATTTAATTCACTTCCCGGGCCCCTGGAAGCATGAAAATCACTTTAAACATGCTAATTTTAGCTCTTAAACTGATGATCTACCTACAAATGTGAACTGACGTTCAAAAATAAAATATTTGAAAACGGACCATTTTTCACCTTTCTGAAGCATGACGTAATGGGGGGGGGTGTTATCTCTTTTGTCAAAAATCACCTGTTTTTTCTTGATCATTAAATGCCTCCAAATTATATTTAATTCACTTCCCGGGGTGAAGAAACACTTTTTGAGACCTCAGAGTGAGTAAATTGGCCATTTTCATGCACTTTTAACCATTCCACAAATCTTGTGTTTAGGGCCCCTGGAAGCATGAAAATCACTTTAAACATGCTAATTTAAGCTCTAAAACTGATGATCTACCTACAAATGTGAACTGACGTTCAAAAATGAAACATTTGAAAACGGACCATTTTCCACCTTTCTGAAGCATGACGTAATGGGGGGGTGTTATCTCTTTTGTCAAAAATCACCTGTTTTTGCTTGAACATTAAATGCCTCCAAATGGTATTTAATTCACTTTCCGGGCCCCTGGAAGCATGAAAATCACTTTAAACATGCTAATTTTAGCTCTAAAACTGATGATCTACCTACAAATGTGAACTGACGTTCGAAAATAAAACATTTGAAAACGGACCATTTTTCACCTTTCTGAAGCATGACGTAATGGGGGGGGGTTATCTCTTTTGTCAAAAATCACCTGTTTTTGCTTGAACATTAAATGCCTCCAAATGGTATTTAATTCACTTCCCGGGCCCCTGGAAGCATGAAAATCACTTTAAACATGCTAATTTTAGCTCTTAAACTGATGATCTACCTACAAATGTGAACTGACGTTCGGAAATAAAACATTTGAAAACGGACAATTTTTCACCTTTCTGAAGCATGACGTAATGGGGGGGTGTTATCTCTTTTGTCAAAAATCACCTGTTTTTGCTTGAACATTAAATGCCTCCAAATGGTATTTAATTCACTTCCCGGGGTGAAGAAACACTTTTTGAGACCTCAGAGTGAATAAATTGGCCATTTTCATGCACTTTTAACCATTCCACAAATCTTGTGTTTAGGGCCCCTGGAAGCATGAAAATCACTTTAAACATGCTAATTTTAGCTCTAAAACTGATGATCTACCTACAAATGTGAACTGACGTTCAAAAATAAAACATTTGAAAACGGACCATTTTTCACCTTTCTGAAGCATGACGTAATGGGGGGGTGTTATCTCTTTTGTCAAAAATCACCTGTTTGGCTTGAACATGAAATTCCTCCAAATGGTATTTAATTCACTTCCCGGGACCCTGGAGGCATGAAAATCACTTTAAACATGCAAATTTTAGCTCTTAAACTGATGATCTACCTACAAATGTGAACTGACGTTCGAAAATAAAACATTTGAAAACAGACCATTTTTCACCTATCTGAAGCATGACGTAATTGGGGGGTGTTATCTCTTTTGTCAAAAATCACCTGTTTTTGCTTGAACATTAAATGCCTCCAAATGGTATTTAATTCACTTCCCGGGCCCCTGGAAGCATGAAAATCACTTTAAACATGCTAATTTTAGCTCTAAAACTGATGATCTACCTCCAAATGTGAACTGACGTTCAAAAATAAAACATTTGAAAACGGACCATTTTTCACCTTTCTGAAGCATGACGTAATGTTATCTCTTTTGTCAAAAATCACCTGTTTTTGCTTGCACATTAAATGCCTCCAAATGGTATTTAATTCACTTCCCGGGCCCCTGGAAGCATGAAAATCACTTTAAACATGCTAATTTTAGCTCTAAAACTGATGATCTACCTACAAATGTGAACTGACGTTCAAAAATAAAACATTTGAAAACGGACCATTTTTCACCTTTCTGAAGCATGACGTATTGGGGGGGTGTTATCTCTTTTGTCAAAAATCACCTGTTTTTGCTTGAACATTAAATGCCTCCAAATGGTATTTAATTCACTTCCCGGGCCCCTGGAAGCATGAAAATCACTTTAAACATGCTAATTTTAGCTCTTAAACTGATGATCTACCTACAAATGTGAACTGACGTTCAAAAATAAAACATTTGAAAACTGACCATTTTTCACCTTTCTGAAGCATGACGTAATGGGGGGGTGTTATCTCTTTTGTCAAAAATCACCTGTTTTTTCTTGAACATTAAATGCCTCCAAATGATATTTAATTCACTTCCCGGGCCCCTGGAAGCATGAAAATCACTTTAAACATGCTAATTTTAGCTCTTAAACTGATGATCTACCTACAAATGTGAACTGACGTTCAAAAATAAAATATTTGAAAACGGACCATTTTTCACCTTTCTGAAGCATGACGTAATGGGGGGGGGTGTTATCTCTTTTGTCAAAAATCACCTGTTTTTTCTTGATCATTAAATGCCTCCAAATTATATTTAATTCACTTCCCGGGGTGAAGAAACACTTTTTGAGACCTCAGAGTGAGTAAATTGGCCATTTTCATGCACTTTTAACCATTCCACAAATCTTGTGTTTAGGGCCCCTGGAAGCATGAAAATCACTTTAAACATGCTAATTTAAGCTCTAAAACTGATGATCTACCTACATATGTGAACTGACGTTCAAAAATGAAACATTTGAAAACGGACCATTTTCCACCTTTCTGAAGCATGACGTAATGGGGGGGTGTTATCTCTTTTGTCAAAAATCACCTGTTTTTGCTTGAACATTAAATGCCTCCAAATGGTATTTAATTCACTTTCCGGGCCCCTGGAAGCATGAAAATCACTTTAAACATGCTAATTTTAGCTCTAAAACTGATGATCTACCTACAAATGTGAACTGACGTTCGAAAATAAAACATTTGAAAACGGACCATTTTTCACCTTTCTGAAGCATGACGTAATGGGGGGGGGTTATCTCTTTTGTCAAAAATCACCTGTTTTTGCTTGAACATTAAATGCCTCCAAATGGTATTTAATTCACTTCCCGGGCCCCTGGAAGCATGAAAATCACTTTAAACATGCTAATTTTAGCTCTTAAACTGATGATCTACCTACAAATGTGAACTGACGTTCAAAAATAAAACATTTGAAAACTGACCATTTTTCACCTTTCTGAAGCATGACGTAATGGGGGGGGGGGTGTTATCTCTTTTGTCAAAAATCACCTGTTTTTTCTTGATCATTAAATGCCTCCAAATTATATTTAATTCACTTCCCGGGGTGAAGAAACACTTTTTGAGACCTCAGAGTGAGTAAATTGGCCATTTTCATGCACTTTTAACCATTCCACAAATCTTGTGTTTAGGGCCCCTGGAAGCATGAAAATCACTTTAAACATGCTAATTTTAGCTCTAAAACTGATGATCTACCTACAAATGTGAACTGACGTTCAAAAATAAAACATTTGAAAACGGACCATTTTTCACCTTTCTGAAGCATGACGTATTGGGGGGGGTGTTATCTCTTTTGTCAAAAATCACCTGTTTTTGCTTGAACATTAAATGCCTCCAAATGGTATTTAATTCACTTCCCGGGCCCCTGGAAGCATGAAAATCACTTTAAACATGCTAATTTTAGCTCTTAAACTGATGATCTACCTACAAATGTGAACTGACGTTTGAAAATAAAATATTTGAAAACTGACCATTTTCCACCTTTCTGAAGCATGACGTAATGGGGGGGTTTTATCTCTTTTGTCAAAAATCACCTGTTTTTGCTTGAACATTAAATGCCTCCAAATGGTATTTAATTCACTTTCCGGGCCCCTGGAAGCATGAAAATCACTTTAAACATGCTAATTTTAGCTCTAAAACTGATGATCTACCTACAAATGTGAACTGACGTTCGAAAATAAAACATTTGAATCTGGACCATTTTTCACCTTTCTGAAGCATGACGTAATGGGGGGTGTTATCTCTTTTGTCAAAAATCACCTGTTTTTGCTTGCACATTAAATGCCTCCAAATGGTATTTAATTCACTTCCCGGGCCCCTGGAAGCATGAAAATCACTTTAAACATGCTAATTTTAGCTCTAAAACTGATGATCTAGCTACAAATGTGAACTGACGTTCAAAAATAAAACATTTGAAAACGGACCATTTTTCACCTTTCTGAAGCATGACGTAAAGGGGGGGTGTTATCTCTTTTGTCAAAAATCACCTGTTTGGCTTGAACATGAAATTCCTCCAAATGGTATTTAATTCACTTCCCGGGCCCCTGGAAGCATGAAAATCACTTTAAACATGCACATTTTAGCTCTTAAACTGATGATCTACCTACAAATGTGAACTGACGTTCGAAAATAAAACATTTGAAAACGGACCATTTTTCACCTATCTGAAGCATGACGTAATGGGGGGTGTTATCTCTTTTGTCAAAAATCACCTGTTTTTGCTTGAACATTAAATGCCTCCAAATGGTATTTAATTCACTTCCCGGGCCCCTGGAAGCATGAAAATCACTTTAAACATGGTAATTTTAGCTCTTAAACTGATGATCTACCTACAAATGTGAACTGACGTTCAAAAATAAAACATTTGAAAACGGACCATTTTTCACCTTTCTGAAGCATGACGTAATGGGGGGGTGTTATCTCTTTTGTCAAAAATCACCTGTTTTTGCTTGCACATTAAATGCCTCCAAATGGTATTTAATTCACTTCCCGGGCCCCTGGAAGCATGAAAATCACTTTAAACATGCTAATTTTAGCTCTAAAACTGATGATCTACCTACAAATGTGAACTGACGTTCGAAAATAAAACATTTGAAAACGGACCATTTTTCACCTTTCTGAAGCATGACGTAATGGGGGGGTGTTATCTCTTTTGTCAAAAATCACCTGTTTTTGCTTGCACATTAAATGCCTCCAAATGGTATTTAATTCACTTCCCGGGCAACTGGAAGCATGAAAATCACTTTAAATATGCTAATTTTAGCTCTAAAACTGATGATCTACCTACAAATGTGAACTGACGTTCGAAAATAAAACATTTGAAAACGGACCATTTTTCACCTTTCTGAAGCATGACGTAATGGGGGGGTGTTATCTCTTTTGTCAAAAATCACCTGTTTTTGCTTGAACATGAAATGCCTCCAAATGGTATTTAATTCACTTCCCGGGCCCCTGGAAGCATGAAAATCACTTTAAATATGCTAATTTTAGCTCTAAAACTGATGATCTACCTACAAATGTGAACTGACGTTCGAAAATAAAACATTTGAAAACGGACCATTTTTCACCTATCTGAAGCATGACGTAATGGGGGGGTGTTATCTCTTTTGTCAAAAATCACCTGTTTTTGCTTGAACATTAAATGCCTCCAAATGGTATTTAATTCACTTCCCGGCCCCTGGAAGCATGAAAATCACTTTAAACATGCTAATTTTAGCTCTAAAACTGATGATCTACCTACAAATGTGAACTGACGTTCAAAAATAAAACATTTGAAAACGGACCATTTTTCACCTTTCTGAAGCATGACGTAATGTTATCTCTTCTGTCAAAAATCACCTGTTTTTGCTTGCACATTAAATGCCTCCAAATGGTATTTAATTCACTTCCCGGGCCCCTGGAAGCATGAAAATCACTTTAAACATGCTAATTTTAGCTCTAAAACTGATGATCTACCTACAAATGTGAACTGACGTTCTCACAATAAAACATTTGAAAACTGACCATTTTTCACCTTTCTGAAGCATGACGTATTGGGGGGGTGTTATCTCTTTTGTCAAAAATCACCTGTTTTTGCTTGCACATTAAATGCCTCCAAATGGTATTTAATTCACTTCCCGGGCCCCTGGAAGCATGAAAATCACTTTAAACATGCTAATTTTAGCTCTAAAACTGATGATCTACCTACAAATGTGAACTGACGTTCGAAAATAAAACATTTGAAAACGGACCATTTTTCACCTTTCTGAAGCATGACGTAATGGGGGGGTGTTATCTCTTTTGTCAAAAATCACCTGTTTTTGCTTGAACATTAAATGCCTCCAAATGGTATTTAATTCACTTCCCGGGCCCCTGGAAGCATGAAAATCACTTTAAACATGCTAATTTTAGCTCTTAAACTGATGATCTACCTACAAATGTGAATTGACGTTCGGAAATAAAACATTTGAAAACGGACAATTTTTCACCTTTCTGAAGCATGACGTAATGGGGGGGTGTTATCTCTTTTGTCAAAAATCACCTGTTTTTGCTTGAACATTAAATGCCTCCAAATGGTATTTAATTCACTTCCCGGGGTGAAGAAACACTTTTTGAGACCTCAGAGTGAATAAATTGGCCATTTTCATGCACTTTTAACCATTCCACAAATCTTGTGTTTAGGGCCCCTGGAAGCATGAAAATCACTTTAAACATGCTAATTTTAGCTCTAAAACTGATGATCTACCTACAAATGTGAACTGACGTTCAAAAATAAAACATTTGAAAACGGACCATTTTTCACCTTTCTGAAGCATGACGTAATGGGGGGGTGTTATCTCTTTTGTCAAAAATCACCTGTTTGGCTTGAACATGAAATTCCTCCAAATGGTATTTAATTCACTTCCCGGGCCCCTGGAAGCATGAAAATCACTTTAAACATGCAAATTTTAGCTCTTAAACTGATGATCTACCTACAAATGTGAACTGACGTTCGAAAATAAAACATTTGAAAACGGACCATTTTTCACCTATCTGAAGCATGACGTAATGGGGGGGTGTTATCTCTTTTGTCAAAAATCACCTGTTTTTGCTTGAACATTAAATGCCTCCAAATGGTATTTAATTCACTTCCCGGGCCCCTGGAAGCATGAAAATCACTTTAAACATGCTAATTTTAGCTCTTAAACTGATGATCTACCTACAAATGTGAACTGACGTTTGAAAATAAAATATTTGAAAACTGACCATTTTCCACCTTTCTGAAGCATGACGTAATGGGGGGGTTTTATCTCTTTTGTCAAAAATCACCTGTTTTTGCTTGAACATTAAATGCCTCCAAATGGTATTTAATTCACTTTCCGGGCCCCTGGAAGCATGAAAATCACTTTAAACATGCTAATTTTAGCTCTAAAACTGGTGATCTACCTACAAATGTGAACTGACGTTCGAAAATAAAACATTTGAATCTGGACCGTTTTTCACCTTTCTGAAGCATGACGTAATGGGGGGGTGTTATCTCTTTTGTCAAAAATCACCTGTTTTTGCTTGCACATTAAATGCCTCCAAATGGTATTTAATTCACTTCCCGGGCCCCTGGAAGCATGAAAATCACTTTAAACATGCTAATTTTAGCTCTAAAACTGATGATCTAGCTACAAATGTGAACTGACGTTCAAAAATAAAACATTTGAAAACGGACCATTTTTCACCTTTCTGAAGCATGACGTAATGGGGGGGTGTTATCTCTTTTGTCAAAAATCACCTGTTTGGCTTGAACATGAAATTCCTCCAAATGGTATTTAATTCACTTCCCGGGCCCCTGGAAGCATGAAAATCACTTTAAACATGCACATTTTAGCTCTTAAACTGATGATCTACCTACAAATGTGAACTGACGTTCGAAAATAAAACATTTGAAAAAGGACCATTTTTCACCTATCTGAAGCATGACGTAATGGGGGGTGTTATCTCTTTTGTCAAAAATCACCTGTTTTTGCTTGAACATTAAATGCCTCCAAATGGTATTTAATTCACTTCCCGGGCCCCTGGAAGCATGAAAATCACTTTAAACATGCACATTTTAGCTCTTAAACTGATGATCTACCTACAAATGTGAACTGACGTTCGAAAATAAAACATTTGAAAAAGGACCATTTTTCACCTATCTGAAGCATGACGTAATGGGGGGTGTTATCTCTTTTGTCAAAAATCACCTGTTTTTGCTTGAACATTAAATGCCTCCAAATGGTATTTAATTCACTTCCCGGGCCCCTGGAAGCATGAAAATCACTTTAAACATGGTAATTTTAGCTCTTAAACTGATGATCTACCTACAAATGTGAACTGACGTTCAAAAATAAAACATTTGAAAACGGACCATTTTTCACCTTTCTGAAGCATGACGTAATGGGGGGGTGTTATCTCTTTTGTCAAAAATCACCTGTTTTTGCTTGCACATTAAATGCCTCCAAATGGTATTTAATTCACTTCCCGGGCCCCTGGAAGCATGAAAATCACATTAAACATGCTAATTTTAGCTCTAAAACTGATGATCTACCTACAAATGTGAACTGACGTTCGAAAATAAAACATTTGAAAACGGACCATTTTTCACCTTTCTGAAGCATGACGTAATGGGGGGGTGTTATCTCTTTTGTCAAAAATCACCTGTTTTTGCTTGCACATTAAATGCCTCCAAATGGTATTTAATTCACTTCCCGGGCAACTGGAAGCATGAAAATCACTTTAAATATGCTAATTTTAGCTCTAAAACTGATGATCTACCTACAAATGTGAACTGACGTTCGAAAATAAAACATTTGAAAACGGACCATTTTTCACCTTTCTGAAGCATGACGTAATGGGGGGGTGTTATCTCTTTTGTCAAAAATCACCTGTTTTTGCTTGAACATGAAATGCCTCCAAATGGTATTTAATTCACTTCCCGGGCCCCTGGAAGCATGAAAATCACTTTAAATATGCTAATTTTAGCTCTAAAACTGATGATCTACCTACAAATGTGAACTGACGTTCGAAAATAAAACATTTGAAAACGGACCATTTTTCACCTTTCTGAAGCATGACGTAATGGGGGGGTGTTATCTCTTTTGTCAAAAATCACCTGTTTTTGCTTGAACATGAAATGCCTCCAAATGGTATTTAATTCACTTCCCGGGCCCCTGGAAGCATGAAAATCACTTTAAATATGCTAATTTTAGCTCTAAAACTGATGATCTACCTACAAATGTGAACTGACGTTCGAAAATAAAACATTTGAAAACGGACCATTTTTCACCTTTCTGAAGCATGACGTAATGGGGGGGTGTTATCTCTTTTGTCAAAAATCACCTGTTTTTGCTTGAACATGAAATGCCTCCAAATGGTATTTAATTCACTTCCCGGGCCCCTGGAAGCATGAAAATCACTTTAAATATGCTAATTTTAGCTCTAAAACTGATGATCTACCTACAAATGTGAACTGACGTTCGAAAATAAAACATTTGAAAACGGACCATTTTTCACCTATCTGAAGCATGACGTAATGGGGGGGTGTTATCTCTTTTGTCAAAAATCACCTGTTTTTGCTTGAACATTAAATGCCTCCAAATGGTATTTAATTCACTTTCCGGGCCCCTGGAAGCATGAAAATCACTTTAAACATGCTAATTTTAGCTCTAAAACTGATGATCTACCTACAAATGTGAACTGACGTTCGAAAATAAAACATTTGAATCTGGACCATTTTTCACCTTTCTGAAGCATGACGTAATGGGGGGGTGTTATCTCTTTTGTCAAAAATCACCTGTTTTTGCTTGCACATTAAATGCCTCCAAATGGTATTTAATTCACTTCCCGGGCCCCTGGAAGCATGAAAATCACTTTAAACATGCTAATTTTAGCTCTTAAACTGATGATCTACCTACAAATGTGAACTGACGTTTGAAAATAAAATATTTGAAAACTGACCATTTTCCACCTTTCTGAAGCATGACGTAATGGGGGGGTTTTATCTCTTTTGTCAAAAATCACCTGTTTTTGCTTGAACATTAAATGCCTCCAAATTGTATTTAATTCACTTTCCGGGCCCCTGGAAGCATGAAAATCACTTTAAACATGCTAATTTTAGCTCTAAAACTGATGATCTACCTACAAATGTGAACTGACGTTCGAAAATAAAACATTTGAATCTGGACCATTTTTCACCTTTCTGAAGCATGACGTAATGGGGGGGTGTTATCTCTTTTGTCAAAAATCACCTGTTTTTGCTTGCACATTAAATGCCTCCAAATGGTATTTAATTCACTTCCCGGGCCACTGGAAGCATGAAAATCACTTTAAACATGCTAATTTTAGCTCTAAAACTGATGATCTACCTACAAATGTGAACTGACGTTCGAAAATAAAACATTTGAAAACGGACCATTTTTCACCTTTCTGAAGCATGACGTAATGGGGGGGGGTTATCTCTTTTGTCAAAAATCACCTGTTTTTGCTTGAACATTAAATGCCTCCAAATGGTATTTAATTCACTTCCCGGGCCCCTGGAAGCATGAAAATCACTTTAAACATGCTAATTTTAGCTCTTAAACTGATGATCTACCTACAAATGTGAACTGACGTTCGGAAATAAAACATTTGAAAACGGACAATTTTTCACCTTTCTGAAGCATGACGTAATGGGGGGGGTGTTATCTCTTTTGTCAAAAATCACCTGTTTTTGCTTGAACATTAAATGCCTCCAAATGGTATTTAATTCACTTCCCGGGGTGAAGAAACACTTTTTGAGACCTCAGAGTGAATAAATTGGCCATTTTCATGCACTTTTAACCATTCCACAAATCTTGTGTTTAGGGCCCCTGGAAGCATGAAAATCACTTTAAACATGCTAATTTTAGCTCTAAAACTGATGATCTACCTACAAATGTGAACTGACGTTCAAAAATAAAACATTTGAAAACGGACCATTTTTCACCTTTCTGAAGCATGACGTAATGGGGGGGTGTTATCTCTTTTGTCAAAAATCACCTGTTTGGCTTGAACATGAAATTCCTCCAAATGGTATTTAATTCACTTCCCGGGCCCCTGGAAGCATGAAAATCACTTTAAACATGCAAATTTTAGCTCTTAAACTGATGATCTACCTACAAATGTGAACTGACGTTCAAAAATAAAACATTTGAAAACTGACCATTTTTCACCTTTCTGAAGCATGACGTATTGGGGGGGTGTTATCTCTTTTGTCAAAAATCACCTGTTTTTGCTTGCACATTAAATGCCTCCAAATGGTATTTAATTCACTTCCCGGGCCCCTGGAAGCATGAAAATCACTTTAAACATGCTAATTTTAGCTCTAAAACTGATGATCTACCTACAAATGTGAACTGACGTTCGAAAATAAAACATTTGAAAACGGACCATTTTTCACCTTTCTGAAGCATGACGTAATGGGGGGGTGTTATCTCTTTTGTCAAAAATCACCTGTTTTTCTTGAACATTAAATGCCTCCAAATGGTATTTAATTCACTTCCCGGGCCCCTGGAAGCATGAAAATCACTTTAAACATGCTAATTTTAGCTCTTAAACTGATGATCCACCTACAAATGTGAACTGACGTTCGGAAATAAAACATTTGAAAACGGACAATTTTTCACCTTTCTGAAGCATGACGTAATGGGGGGGGGTGTTATCTCTTTTGTCAAAAATCACCTGTTTTTGCTTGAACATTAAATGCCTCCAAATGGTATTTAATTCACTTCCCGGGGTGAAGAAACACTTTTTGAGACCTCAGAGTGAATAAATTGGCCATTTTCATGCACTTTTAACCATTCCACAAATCTTGTGTTTAGGGCCCCTGGAAGCATGAAAATCACTTTAAACATGCTAATTTTAGCTCTAAAACTGATGATCTACCTACAAATGTGAACTGACGTTCAAAAATAAAACATTTGAAAACGGACCATTTTTCACCTTTCTGAAGCATGACGTAATGGGGGGTGTTATCTCTTTTGTCAAAAATCACCTGTTTGGCTTGAACATGAAATTCCTCAAAATTGTATTTAATTCACTTCCTGGGCCCCTGGAAGCATGAAAATCACTTTAAACATGCAAATTTTAGCTCTTAAACTGATGATCTACCTACAAATGTGAACTGACGTTCGAAAATAAAACATTTGAAAACGGACCATTTTTCACCTATCTGAAGCATGACGTAATGGGGGGGTGTTATCTCTTTTGTCAAAAATCACCTGTTTTTGCTTGAACATTAAATGCCTCCAAATGGTATTTAATTCACTTCCCGGGCCCCTGGAAGCATGAAAATCACTTTAAACATGCTAATTTTAGCTCTTAAACTGATGATCTACCTACAAATGTGAACTGACGTTCGAAAATAAAACATTTGAAAACGGACCATTTTTCACCTATCTGAAGCATGACGTAATGGGGGGGTGTTATCTCTTTTGTCAAAAATCACCTGTTTTTGCTTGAACATTAAATGCCTCCAAATGGTATTTAATTCACTTCCCGGGCCCCTGGAAGCATGAAAATCACTTTAAACATGCTAATTTTAGCTCTTAAACTGATGATCTACCTACAAATGTGAACTGACGTTTGAAAATAAAATATTTGAAAACTGACCATTTTCCACCTTTCTGAAGCATGACGTAATGGGGGGGTTTTATCTCTTTTGTCAAAAATCACCTGTTTTTGCTTGAACATTAAATGCCTCCAAATGGTATTTAATTCACTTTCCGGGCCCCTGGAAGCATGAAAATCACTTTAAACATGCTAATTTTAGCTCTAAAACTGATGATCTACCTACAAATGTGAACTGACGTTCGAAAATAAAACATTTGAATCTGGACCATTTTTCACCTTTCTGAAGCATGACGTAATGGGGGGGTGTTATCTCTTTTGTCAAAAATCACCTGTTTTTGCTGGCACATTAAATGCCTCCAAATGGTATTTAATTGACTTCCCGGGCCCCTGGAAGCATGAAAATCACTTTAAACATGCTAATTTTAGCTCTAACACTGATGATCTAGCTACAAATGTGAACTGACGTTCAAAAATAAAACATTTGAAAACGGACCATTTTTCACCTTTCTGAAGCATGACGTAATGGGGGGGTGTTATCTCTTTTGTCAAAAATCACCTGTTTGGCTTGAACATGAAATTCCTCCAAATGGTATTTAATTCACTTCCCGGGCCCCTGGAAGCATGAAAATCACTTTAAACATGCACATTTTAGCTCTTAAACTGATGATCTACCTACAAATGTGAACTGACGTTCGAAAATAAAACATTTGAAAACGGACCATTTTTCACCTATCTGAAGCATGACGTAATGGGGGGTGTTATCTCTTTTGTCAAAAATCACCTGTTTTTGCTTGAACATTAAATGCCTCCAAATGGTATTTAATTCACTTCCCGGGCCCCTGGAAGCATGAAAATCACTTTAAACATGGTAATTTTAGCTCTTAAACTGATGATCTACCTACAAATGTGAACTGACGTTCAAAAATAAAACATTTGAAAACGGACCATTTTTCACCTTTCTGAAGCATGACGTAATGGGGGGTGTTATCTCTTTTGTCAAAAATCACCTGTTTTTGCTTGCACATTAAATGCCTCCAAATGGTATTTAATTCACTTCCCGGGCCCCTGGAAGCATGAAAATCACTTTAAACATGCTAATTTTAGCTCTAAAACTGATGATCTACCTACAAATGTGAACTGACGTTCGAAAATAAAACATTTGAAAACGGACCATTTTTCACCTTTCTGAAGCATGACGTAATGGGGGGGTGTTATCTCTTTTGTCAAAAATCACATGTTTTTGCTTGCACATTAAATGCCTCCAAATGGTATTTAATTCACTTCCCGGGCCCCTGGAAGCATGAAAATCACTTTAAATATGCTAATTTTAGCTCTAAAACTGATGATCTACCTACAAATGTGAACTAACGTTCGAAAATAAAACATTTGAAAACGGACCATTTTTCACCTTTCTGAAGCATGACGTAATGGGGGGGTGTTATCTCTTTTGTCAAAAATCACCTGTTTTTGCTTGCACATTAAATGCCTCCAAATGGTATTTAATTCACTTCCCGGGCCCCTGGAAGCATGAAAATCACTTTAAATATGCTAATTTTAGCTCTAAAACTGATGATCTACCTACAAATGTGAACTGACGTTCGAAAATAAAACATTTGAAAACGGACCATTTTTCACCTATCTGAAGCATGACGTAATGGGGGGGGTGTTATCTCTTTTGTCAAAAATCACCTGTTTTTGCTTGAACATTAAATGCCTCCAAATGGTATTTAATTCACTTCCCGGGCCCCTGGAAGCATGAAAATCACTTTAAACATGCTAATTTTAGCTCTTAAACTGATGATCTACCTACAAATGTGAACTGACGTTTGAAAATAAAATATTTGAAAACTGACCATTTTCCACCTTTCTGAAGCATGACGTAATGGGGGGGTTTTATCTCTTTTGTCAAAAATCACCTGTTTTTGCTTGAACATTAAATGCCTCCAAATGGTATTTAATTCACTTTCCGGGCCCCTGGAAGCATGAAAATCACTTTAAACATGCTAATTTTAGCTCTAAAACTGATGATCTACCTACAAATGTGAACTGACGTTCGAAAATAAAACATTTGAATCTGGACCATTTTTCACCTTTCTGAAGCATGACGTAATGGGGGGGTGTTATCTCTTTTGTCAAAAATCACCTGTTTTTGCTTGCACATTAAATGCCTCCAAATGGTATTTAATTCACTTCCCGGGCCCCTGGAAGCATGAAAATCACTTTAAACATGCTAATTTTAGCTCTAAAACTGATGATCTAGCTACAAATGTGAACTGACGTTCAAAAATAAAACATTTGAAAACGGACCATTTTTCACCTTTCTGAAGCATGACGTAATGGGGGGGTGTTATCTCTTTTGTCAAAAATCACCTGTTTGGCTTGAACATGAAATTCCTCCAAATGGTATTTAATTCACTTCCCGGGCCCCTGGAAGCATGAAAATCACTTTAAACATGCACATTTTAGCTCTTAAACTGATGATCTACCTACAAATGTGAACTGACGTTCGAAAATAAAACATTTGAAAACGGACCATTTTTCACCTATCTGAAGCATGACGTAATGGGGGGTGTTATCTCTTTTGTCAAAAATCACCTGTTTTTGCTTGAATATTAAATGCCTCCAAATGGTATTTAATTCACTTCCCGGGCCCCTGGAAGCATGAAAATCACTTTAAACATGGTAATTTTAGCTCTTAAACTGATGATCTACCTACAAATGTGAACTGACGTTCAAAAATAAAACATTTGAAAACGGACCATTTTTCACCTTTCTGAAGCATGACGTAATGGGGGGTGTTATCTCTTTTGTCAAAAATCACCTGTTTTTGCTTGCACATTAAATGCCTCCAAATGGTATTTAATTCACTTCCCGGGCCCCTGGAAGCATGAAAATCACTTTAAACATGCTAATTTTAGCTCTAAAACTGATGATCTACCTACAAATGTGAACTGACGTTCGAAAATAAAACATTTGAAAACGGACCATTTTTCACCTTTCTGAAGCATGACGTAATGGGGGGGTGTTATCTCTTTTGTCAAAAATCACCTGTTTTTGCTTGCACATTAAATGCCTCCAAATGATATTTAATTCACTTCCCGGGCCCCTGGAAGCATGAAAATCACTTTAAACATGCTAATTTTAGCTCTAAAACTGATGATCTAGCTACAAATGTGAACTGACGTTCAAAAATAAAACATTTGAAAACGGACCATTTTTCACCTTTCTGAAGCATGACGTAATGGGGGGGTGTTATCTCTTTTGTCAAAAATCACCTGTTTGGCTTGAACATGAAATTCCTCCAAATGGTATTTAATTCACTTCCCGGGCCCCTGGAAGCATGAAAATCACTTTAAACATGCACATTTTAGCTCTTAAACTGATGATCTACCTACAAATGTGAACTGACGTTCGAAAATAAAACATTTGAAAAAGGACCATTTTTCACCTATCTGAAGCATGACGTAATGGGGGGTGTTATCTCTTTTGTCAAAAATCACCTGTTTTTGCTTGAACATTAAATGCCTCCAAATGGTATTTAATTCACTTCCCGGGCCCCTGGAAGCATGAAAATCACTTTAAACATGGTAATTTTAGCTCTTAAACTGATGATCTACCTACAAATGTGAACTGACGTTCAAAAATAAAACATTTGAAAACGGACCATTTTTCACCTTTCTGAAGCATGACGTAATGGGGGGGTGTTATCTCTTTTGTCAAAAATCACCTGTTTTTGCTTGCACATTAAATGCCTCCAAATGGTATTTAATTCACTTCCCGGGCCCCTGGAAGCATGAAAATCACATTAAACATGCTAATTTTAGCTCTAAAACTGATGATCTACCTACAAATGTGAACTGACGTTCGAAAATAAAACATTTGAAAACGGACCATTTTTCACCTTTCTGAAGCATGACGTAATGGGGGGGTGTTATCTCTTTTGTCAAAAATCACCTGTTTTTGCTTGCACATTAAATGCCTCCAAATGGTATTTAATTCACTTCCCGGGCAACTGGAAGCATGAAAATCACTTTAAATATGCTAATTTTAGCTCTAAAACTGATGATCTACCTACAAATGTGAACTGACGTTCGAAAATAAAACATTTGAAAACGGACCATTTTTCACCTTTCTGAAGCATGACGTAATGGGGGGGTGTTATCTCTTTTGTCAAAAATCACCTGTTTTTGCTTGAACATGAAATGCCTCCAAATGGTATTTAATTCACTTCCCGGGCCCCTGGAAGCATGAAAATCACTTTAAATATGCTAATTTTAGCTCTAAAACTGATGATCTACCTACAAATGTGAACTGACGTTCGAAAATAAAACATTTGAAAACGGACCATTTTTCACCTTTCTGAAGCATGACGTAATGGGGGGGTGTTATCTCTTTTGTCAAAAATCACCTGTTTTTGCTTGAACATGAAATGCCTCCAAATGGTATTTAATTCACTTCCCGGGCCCCTGGAAGCATGAAAATCACTTTAAATATGCTAATTTTAGCTCTAAAACTGATGATCTACCTACAAATGTGAACTGACGTTCGAAAATAAAACATTTGAAAACGGACCATTTTTCACCTTTCTGAAGCATGACGTAATGGGGGGGTGTTATCTCTTTTGTCAAAAATCACCTGTTTTTGCTTGAACATGAAATGCCTCCAAATGGTATTTAATTCACTTCCCGGGCCCCTGGAAGCATGAAAATCACTTTAAATATGCTAATTTTAGCTCTAAAACTGATGATCTACCTACAAATGTGAACTGACGTTCGAAAATAAAACATTTGAAAACGGACCATTTTTCACCTATCTGAAGCATGACGTAATGGGGGGGTGTTATCTCTTTTGTCAAAAATCACCTGTTTCTGCTTGAACATTAAGTGCCTCCAAATGGTATTTAATTCACTTCCCGGGCCCCTGGAAGCATGAAAATCACTTTAAACATGCTAATTTTAGCTCTTAAACTGATGATCTACCTACAAATGTGAACTGACGTTTGAAAATAAAATATTTGAAAACTGACCATTTTCCACCTTTCTGAAGCATGACGTAATGGGGGGGTTTTATCTCTTTTGTCAAAAATCACCTGTTTTTGCTTGAACATTAAATGCCTCCAAATGGTATTTAATTCACTTTCCGGGCCCCTGGAAGCATGAAAATCACTTTAAACATGCTAATTTTAGCTCTAAAACTGATGATCTACCTACAAATGTGAACTGACGTTCGAAAATAAAACATTTGAATCTGGACCATTTTTCACCTTTCTGAAGCATGACGTAATGGGGGGGTGTTATCTCTTTTGTCAAAAATCACCTGTTTTTGCTTGCACATTAAATGCCTCCAAATGGTATTTAATTCACTTCCCGGGCCCCTGGAAGCATGAAAATCACTTTAAATATGCTAATTTTAGCTCTAAAACTGACGATCTACCTACAAATGTGAACTGACGTTCGAAAATAAAACATTTGAAAACTGACCATTTTTCACCTTTCTGAAGCATGACGTAATGGGGGGGTGTTATCTCTTTTGTCAAAAATCACCTGTTTTTGCTTGAACATGAAATGCCTCCAAATGGTATTTAATTCACTTCCCGGGCCCCTGGAAGCATGAAAATCACTTTAAATATGCTAATTTTAGCTCTAAAACTGATGATCTACCTACAAATGTGAACTGACATTCGAAAATAAAACATTTGAAAACGGACCATTTTTCACCTTTCTGAAGCATGACGTAATGGGGGGGTGTTATCTCTTTTGTCGAAAATCACCTGTTTTTGCTTGAACATGAAATGCCTCCAAATGGTATTTAATTCACTTCCCGGGCCCCTGGAAGCATGAAAATCACTTTAAATATGCTAATTTTAGCTATAAAACTGATGATCTACCTACAAATGTGAACTGACGTTCGAAAATAAAACATTTGAAAACGGACCATTTTTCACCTATCTGAAGCATGACGTAATGGGGGGGGTGTTATCTCTTTTGTCAAAAATCACCTGTTTTTGCTTGAACATTAAATGCCTCCAAATGGTATTTAATTCACTTCCCGGGCCCCTGGAAGCATGAAAATCACTTTAAACATGCTAATTTTAGCTCTTAAACTGATGATCTACCTACAAATGTGAACTGACGTTTGAAAATAAAATATTTGAAAACTGACCATTTTCCACCTTTCTGAAGCATGACGTAATGGGGGGGTTTTATCTCTTTTGTCAAAAATCACCTGTTTTTGCTTGAACATTAAATGCCTCCAAATTGTATTTATTTCACTTTCCGGGCCCCTGGAAGCATGAAAATCACTTTAAACATGCTAATTTTAGCTCTAAAACTGATGATCTACCTACAAATGTGAACTGACGTTCGAAAATAAAACATTTGAATCTGGACCATTTTTCACCTTTCTGAAGCATGACGTAATGGGGGGGTGTTATCTCTTTTGTCAAAAATCACCTGTTTTTGCTTGCACATTAAATGCCTCCAAATGGTATTTAATTCACTTCCCGGGCCACTGGAAGCATGAAAATCACTTTAAACATGCTAATTTTAGCTCTAAAACTGATGATCTACCTACAAATGTGAACTGAGGTTCGAAAATAAAACATTTGAAAACGGACCATTTTTCACCTTTCTGAAGCATGACGTAATGGGGGGGGGGTTATCTCTTTTGTCAAAAATCACCTGTTTTTGCTTGAACATTAAATGCCTCCAAATGGTATTTAATTCACTTCCCGGGCCCCTGGAAGCATGAAAATCACTTTAAACATGCTAATTTTAGCTCTTAAACTGATGATCTACCTACAAATGTGAACTGACGTTCGGAAATAAAACATTTGAAAACGGACAATTTTTCACCTTTCTGAAGCATGACGTAATGGGGGGGGTGTTATCTCTTTTGTCAAAAATCACCTGTTTTTGCTTGAACATTAAATGCCTCCAAATGGTATTTAATTCACTTCCCGGGGTGAAGAAACACTTTTTGAGACCTCAGAGTGAATAAATTGGCCATTTTCATGCACTTTTAACCATTCCACAAATCTTGTGTTTAGGGCCCCTGGAAGCATGAAAATCACTTTAAACATGCTAATTTTAGCTCTAAAACTGATGATCTACCTACAAATGTGAACTGACGTTCAAAAATAAAACATTTGAAAACGGACCATTTTTCACCTTTCTGAAGCATGACGTAATGGGGGGGTGTTATCTCTTTTGTCAAAAATCACCTGTTTGGCTTGAACATGAAATTCCTCCAAATGGTATTTAATTCACTTCCCGGGCCCCTGGAAGCATGAAAATCACTTTAAACATGCAAATTTTATCTCTTAAACTGATGATCTACCTACAAATGTGAACTGACGTTCGAAAATAAAACATTTGAAAACGGACCATTTTTCACCTATCTGAAGCATGACGTAATGGGGGGGTGTTATCTCTTTTGTCAAAAATCACCTGTTTTTGCTTGCACATTAAATGCCTCCAAATGGTATTTAATTCACTTCCCGGGCCCCTGGAAGCATGAAAATCACTTTAAACATGCTAATTTTAGCTCTAAAACTGATGATCTACCTACAAATGTGAACTGACGTTCAAAAATAAAACATTTGAAAACTGACCATTTTTCACCTTTCTGAAGCATGACGTATTGGGGGGGTGTTATCTCTTTTGTCAAAAATCACCTGTTTTTGCTTGCACATTAAATGCCTCCAAATGGTATTTAATTCACTTCCCGGGCCCCTGGAAGCATGAAAATCACTTTAAACATGCTAATTTTAGCTCTAAAACTGATGATCTACCTACAAATGTGAACTGACGTTCGAAAATAAAACATTTGAAAACGGACCATTTTTCACCTTTCTGAAGCATGACGTAATGGGGGGGTGTTATCTCTTTTGTCAAAAATCACCTGTTTTTGCTTGAACATTAAATGCCTCCAAATGGTATTTAATTCACTTCCCGGGCCCCTGGAAGCATGAAAATCACTTTAAACATGCTAATTTTAGCTCTTAAACTGATGATCTACCTACAAATGTGAACTGACGTTCGGAAATAAAACATTTGAAAACGGACAATTTTTCACCTTTCTGAAGCATGACGTAATGGGGGGGGTGTTATCTCTTTTGTCAAAAATCACCTGTTTTTGCTTGAACATTAAATGCCTCCAAATGGTATTTAATTCACTTCCCGGGGTGAAGAAACACTTTTTGAGACCTCAGAGTGAATAAATTGGCCATTTTCATGCACTTTTAACCATTCCACAAATCTTGTGTTTAGGGCCCCTGGAAGCATGAAAATCACTTTAAACATGCTAATTTTAGCTCTAAAACTGATGATCTACCTACAAATGTGAACTGACGTTCAAAAATAAAACATTTGAAAACGGACCATTTTTCACCTTTCTGAAGCATGACGTAATGGGGGGGTGTTATCTCTTTTGTCAAAAATCACCTGTTTGGCTTGAACATGAAATTCCTCCAAATGGTATTTAATTCACTTCCCGGGCCCCTGGAAGCATGAAAATCACTTTAAACATGCAAATTTTAGCTCTTAAACTGATGATCTACCTACAAATGTGAACTGACGTTCGAAAATAAAACATTTGAAAACGGACCATTTTTCACCTATCTGAAGCATGACGTAATGGGGGGGTGTTATCTCTTTTGTCAAAAATCACCTGTTTTTGCTTGAACATTAAATGCCTCCAAATGGTATTTAATTCACTTCCCGGGCCCCTGGAAGCATGAAAATCACTTTAAACATGCTAATTTTAGCTCTTAAACTGATGATCTACCTACAAATGTGAACTGACGTTCGAAAATAAAACATTTGAAAACGGACCATTTTTCACCTATCTGAAGCATGACGTAATGGGGGGGTGTTATCTCTTTTGTCAAAAATCACCTGTTTTTGCTTGAACATTAAATGCCTCCAAATGGTATTTAATTCACTTCCCGGGCCCCTGGAAGCATGAAAATCACTTTAAACATGCTAATTTTAGCTCTTAAACTGATGATCTACCTACAAATGTGAACTGACGTTTGAAAATAAAATATTTGAAAACTGACCATTTTCCACCTTTCTGAAGCATGACGTAATGGGGGGGTTTATCTCTTTTGTCAAAAATCACCTGTTTTTGCTTGAACATTAAATGCCTCCAAATGGTATTTAATTCACTTTCCGGGCCCCTGGAAGCATGAAAATCACTTTAAACATGCTAATTTTAGCTCTAAAACTGATGATCTACCTACAAATGTGAACTGACGTTCGAAAATAAAACATTTGAATCTGGACCATTTTTCACCTTTCTGAAGCATGACGTAATGGGGGGGTGTTATCTCTTTTGTCAAAAATCACCTGTTTTTGCTGGCACATTAAATGCCTCCAAATGGTATTTAATTCACTTCCCGGGCCCCTGGAAGCATGAAAATCACTTTAAACATGCTAATTTTAGCTCTAACACTGATGATCTAGCTACAAATGTGAACTGACGTTCAAAAATAAAACATTTGAAAACGGACCATTTTTCACCTTTCTGAAGCATGACGTAATGGGGGGGTGTTATCTCTTTTGTCAAAAATCACCTGTTTGGCTTGAACATGAAATTCCTCCAAATGGTATTTAATTCACTTCCCGGGCCCCTGGAAGCATGAAAATCACTTTAAACATGCACATTTTAGCTCTTAAACTGATGATCTACCTACAAATGTGAACTGACGTTCAAAAATAAAACATTTGAAAACGGACCATTTTTCACCTTTCTGAAGCATGACGTAATGGGGGGGTGTTATCTCTTTTGTCAAAAATCACCTGTTTTTGCTTGCACATTAAATGCCTCCAAATGGTATTTAATTCACTTCCCGGGCCCCTGGAAGCATGAAAATCACTTTAAACATGCTAATTTTAGCTCTAAAACTGATGATCTACCTACAAATGTGAACTGACGTTCGAAAATAAAACATTTGAAAACGGACCATTTTTCACCTTTCTGAAGCATGACGTAATGGGGGGGTGTTATCTCTTTTGTCAAAAATCACCTGTTTTTGCTTGCACATTAAATGCCTCCAAATGGTATTTAATTCACTTCCCGGGCCCCTGGAAGCATGAAAATCACTTTAAATATGCTAATTTTAGCTCTAAAACTGATGATCTACCTACAAATGTGAACTGACGTTCGAAAATAAAACATTTGAAAACGGACCATTTTTCACCTTTCTGAAGCATGACGTAATGGGGGGTGTTATCTCTTTTGTCAAAAATCACCTGTTTTTGCTTGAACATGAAATGCCTCCAAATGGTATTTAATTCACTTCCCGGGCCCCTGGAAGCATGAAAATCACTTTAAATATGCTAATTTTAGCTCTAAAACTGATGATCTACCTACAAATGTGAACTGACGTTCGAAAATAAAACATTTGAAAACGGACCATTTTTCACCTATCTGAAGCATGACGTAATGGGGGGGTGTTATCTCTTTTGTCAAAAATCACCTGTTTTTGCTTGAACATTAAATGCCTCCAAATGGTATTTAATTCACTTCCCGGGCCCCTGGAAGCATGAAAATCACTTTAAACATGCTAATTTTAGCTCTTAAACTGATGATCTACCTACAAATGTGAACTGACGTTTGAAAATAAAATATTTGAAAACTGACCATTTTCCACCTTTCTGAAGCATGACGTAATGGGGGGGTTTTATCTCTTTTGTCAAAAATCACCTGTTTTTGCTTGAACATTAAATGCCTCCAAATGGTATTTAATTCACTTTCCGGGCCCCTGGAAGCATGAAAATCACTTTAAACATGCTAATTTTAGCTCTAAAACTGATGATCTACCTACAAATGTGAACTGACGTTCGAAAATAAAACATTTGAATCTGGACCATTTTTCACCTTTCTGAAGCATGACGTAATGGGGGGGTGTTATCTCTTTTGTCAAAAATCACCTGTTTTTGCTTGCACATTAAATGCCTCCAAATGGTATTTAATTCACTTCCCGGGCCCCTGGAAGCATGAAAATCACTTTAAACATGCTAATTTTAGCTCTAAAACTGATGATCTAGCTACAAATGTGAACTGACGTTCAAAAATAAAACATTTGAAAACGGACCATTTTTCACCTTTCTGAAGCATGACGTAATGGGGGGGTGTTATCTCTTTTGTCAAAAATCACCTGTTTGGCTTGAACATGAAATTCCTCCAAATGGTATTTAATTCACTTCCCGGGCCCCTGGAAGCATGAAAATCACTTTAAACATGCACATTTTAGCTCTTAAACTGATGATCTACCTACAAATGTGAACTGACGTTCGAAAATAAAACATTTGAAAACGGACCATTTTTCACCTATCTGAAGCATGACGTAATGGGGGGTGTTATCTCTTTTGTCAAAAATCACCTGTTTTTGCTTGAACATTAAATGCCTCCAAATGGTATTTAATTCACTTCCCGGGCCCCTGGAAGCATGAAAATCACTTTAAACATGGTAATTTTAGCTCTTAAACTGATGATCTACCTACAAATGTGAACTGACGTTCAAAAATAAAACATTTGAAAACGGACCATTTTTCACCTTTCTGAAGCATGACGTAATGGGGGGTGTTATCTCTTTTGTCAAAAATCACCTGTTTTTGCTTGCACATTAAATGCCTCCAAATGGTATTTAATTCACTTCCCGGGCCCCTGGAAGCATGAAAATCACTTTAAACATGCTAATTTTAGCTCTAAAACTGATGATCTACCTACAAATGTGAACTGACGTTCGAAAATAAAACATTTGAAAACGGACCATTTTTCACCTTTCTGAAGCATGACGTAATGGGGGGGTGTTATCTCTTTTGTCAAAAATCACCTGTTTTTGCTTGCACATTAAATGCCTCCAAATGGTATTTAATTCACTTCCCGGGCAACTGGAAGCATGAAAATCACTTTAAACATGCTAATTTTAGCTCTAAAACTGATGATCTACCTACAAATGTGAACTGACGTTCGAAAATAAAACATTTGAAAACGGACCATTTTTCACCTTTCTGAAGCATGACGTAATGGGGGGGTGTTATCTCTTTTGTCAAAAATCACCTGTTTTTGCTTGAACATTAAATGCCTCCAAATGGTATTTAATTCACTTCCCGGGCCCCTGGAAGCATGAAAATCACTTTAAACATGCTAATTTTAGCTCTTAAACTGATGATCTACCTAAAAATGTGAACTGACGTTCGGAAATAAAACATTTGAAAACGGACAATTTTTCACCTTTCTGAAGCATGACGTAATGGGGGGGGTGTTATCTCTTTTGTCAAAAATCACCTGTTTTTGCTTGAACATTAAATGCCTCCAAATGGTATTTAATTCACTTCCCGGGGTGAAGAAACACTTTTTGAGACCTCAGAGTGAATAAATTGGCCATTTTCATGCACTTTTAACCATTCCACAAATCTTGTGATTAGGGCCCCTGGAAGCATGAAAATCACTTAAAACATGCTAATTTTAGCTCTAAAACTGATGATCTACCTACAAATGTGAACTGACGTTCAAAAATAAAACATTTGAAAACGGACCATTTTTCACCTTTCTGAAGCATGACGTAATGGGGGGGGTGTTATCTCTTTTGTCAAAAATCATCTGTTTGGCTTGAACATGAAATTCCTCCAAATGGTATTTAATTCACTTCCCGGGCCCCTGGCAGCATGAACATCACTTTAAACATGCAAATTTTAGCTCTTAAACTGATGATCTACCTACAAATGTAAACTGACGTTCGAAAATAAAACATTTGAAAACGGACCATTTTTCACCTATCTGAAGCATGACGTAATGGGGGGGGTGTTATCTCTTTTGTCAAAAATCACCTGTTTTTGCTTGAACATTAAATGCCTCCAAATGGTATTTAATTCACTTCCCGGGCCCCTGGAAGCATGAAAATCACTTTAAACATGCTAATTTTAGCTCTTAAACTGATGATCTACCTACAAATGTGAACTGACGTTCAAAAATAAAACTTTTGAAAACTGACCATTTTTCACCTTTCTGAAGCATGACGTAATGGGGGGGGGGGTGTTATCTCTTTTGTCAAAAATCACCGGTTTTTGCTTGAACATTAAATGCCTCCAAATGGTATTTAATTCACTTCCCGGGCCCCTGGAAACATGAAAATCACTTTAAACATGCTAATTTTATCTCTTAAACGGATGATCTACCTACAAATGTGAACTGACGTTCAAAAATAAAACATTTGAAAACTGACCATTTTTCACCTTTCTGAAGCATGACGTAATGGGGGGGTGTTATCTCTTGTGTCAAAAATCACCGTTTTTTGCTTGAACATTAAATTCCTCCAAATGGTATTTAATTCACTTCCCGGGCCCCTGGAAGCATGAATATCACTTTAAACATGCTAATTTTAGCTCTTAAACTGATGATCTACTTATAAATGTGAACAGACGTTCAAAAATAAAACATTTGAAAACGGACCATTTTTCACCTTTCTGAAGCATGACGTAATGGGGGGGTGTTATCTCTTTTGTCAAAAATCATCTGTTTTTTCTTGAACATTAAATGCCTCCAAATGATATTTAATTCAGTTCCCGGGCCCCTGGAAGCATGAAAATCACTTTAAACATGCTAATTTTAGCTCTAAAACTGATGATCTACCTACAAATGTGAACTGACGTTCAAAAATAAAACATTTGAAAATGGAGCATTTTTCACCTTTCTGAAGCATGACGTAATGGGGGGGTGTTATCTCTTTTTTCAAAAATCACCTGTTTTTGCTTGAACATTAAATGCCTCCAAATGGTATTTAATTCACTTCCCGGGGTGAAGAAACACTTTTTGAGACCTCAGAGTGAGTAAATTGGCCATTTTCATGCACTTTTAACCATTCCACAAATCTTGTGTTTAGGGCCCCTGGAAGCATGAAAATCACTTTAAACATGCTAATGTTAGCTCTAAAACTGATGATCTACCTACAAATGTGAACTGACGTTCAAAAATAAAACATTTGAAAACGGACCATTTTCCACCTTTCTGAAGCATGACGTAATGGTGGGGTGTTATCTCTTTTGTCAAAAATCACCTGTTTTTGCTTGAACATTAAATGCCTCCAAATGGTATTTAATTCACTTCCCGGGCCCCTGGAAGCATGAAAATCACTTTAAACATGCTAATTTTAGCTCTTAAACTGATGATCTACCTACAAATGTGAACTGACGTTCGGAAATAAAACATTTGAAAACTGACAATTTTTCACCTTTCTGAAGCATGACGTAATGGGGGGGTGTTATCTCTTTTGTCAAAAATCACCTGTTTTTGCTTGAACATTAAATGCCTCCAAATGGTATTTAATTCACTTCCCGGGTTGAAGAAACACTTTTTGAGACCTCAGAGTGAATAAATTGGCCATTTTCATGCACTTTTAACCATTCCACAAATCTTGTGTTTAGGGCCCCTGGAAGCATGAAAATCACTTTCAACATGCTAATTTTAGCTCTAAAACTGATGATCTACCTACAAATGTGAACTGACGTTCAAAAATAAAACATTTGAAAACGGACCATTTTTCACCTTTCTGAAGCATGACGTAATGGGGGGGTGTTATCTCTTTTGTCAAAAATCACCTGTTTGGCTTGAACATGAAATTCCTCCAAATGGTATTTAATTCACTTCCCGGGCCCCTGGAAGCATGAAAATCACTTTAAACATGCAAATTTTAGCTCTTAAACTGATGATCTACCTACAAATGTGAACTGACGTTCGAAAATAAAACATTTGAAAACGGACCATTTTTCACCTATCTGAAGCATGACATAATGGGGGGTGTTATCTCTTTTGTCAAAAATCACCTGTTTTTGCTTGAACATTAAATGCCTCCAAATGGTATTTAATTCACTTCCCGGGCCCCTGGAAGCATGAAAATCACTTTAAACATGCTAATTTTAGCTCTTAAACTGATGTTCTACCTACAAATGTGAACTGACGTTCAAAAATAAAACATTTGAAAACTGACAATTTTTCACCTTTCTGAAGCATGACGTATTGGGGGGGTGTTATCTCTTTTGTCAAAAATCACCTGTTTTTGCTTGCACATTAAATGCCTCCAAATGGTATTTAATTCACTTCCCGGGCCCCTGGAAGCATGAAAATCACTTTAAGCATGCTAATTTTAGCTCTAAAACTGATGATCTACCTACAAATGTGAACTGACGTTCGAAAATAAAACATTTGAAAACGGACCATTTTTCACCTTTCTGAAGCATGACGTAATGGGGGGGTGTTATCTCTTTTGTCAAAAATCACCTGTTTTTGCTTGAACATTAAATGCCTCCAAATGGTATTTAATTCACTTCCCAGGCCCCTGGAAGCATGAAAATCACTTTAAACATGCTAATTTTAGCTCTTAAACTGATGATCTACCTACAAATGTGAACTGACGTTCGGAAATAAAACATTTGAAAACGGACAATTTTTCACCTTTCTGAAGCATGACGTAATGGGGAGGGTGTTATCTCTTTTGTCAAAAATCACCTGTTTTTGCTTGAACATTAAATGCCTCCAAATGGTATTTAATTCACTTCCCGGGGTGAAGAAACACTTTTTGAGACCTCAGAGTGAATAAATTGGCCATTTTCATGCACTTTTAACCATTCCACAAATCTTGTGTTTAGGGCCCCTGGAAGCATGAAAATCACTTTAAACATGCTAATTTTAGCTCTAAAACTGATGATCTACCTACAAATGTGAACTGACGTTCAAAAATAAAACATTTGAAAAGGACCATTTTTCACCTTTCTGAAGCATGACGTAATGGGGGGGTGTTATCTCTTTTGTCAAAAATCACCTGTTTGGCTTGAACATGAAATTCCTCCAAATGGTATTTAATTCACTTCCCGGGCCCCTGGAAGCATGAAAATCACTTTAAACATGCAAATTTTAGCTCTTAAACTGATGATCTACCTACAAATGTGAACTGACGTTCGAAAATAAAACATTTGAAAACGGACCATTTTTCACCTATCTGAAGCATGACGTAATGGGGGGGTGTTATCTCTTTTGTCAAAAATCACCTGTTTTTGCTTGAACATTAAATGCCTCCAAATGGTATTTAATTCACTTCCCGGGCCCCTGGAAGCATGAAAATCACTTTAAACATGCTAATTTTAGCTCCTAAACTGATGATCTACCTACAAATGTGAACTGACGTTTGAAAATAAAATATTTGAAAACTGACCATTTTCCACCTTTCTGAAGCATGACGTAATGGGGGGGTGTTATCTCTTTTGTCAAAAATGACCTGTTTTTGCTTAAACATTAAATGCCTCCAAATGGTATTTAATTCACTTTCCGGGCCCCTGTAAGCATGAAAATCACTTTAAACATGCTAATTTTAGCTCTAAAACTGATGATCTACCTACAAATGTGAACTGACGTTCAAAAATAAAACATTTGAAAACGGACCATTTTTCACCTTTCTGAAGCATGACGTAATGGGGGGGTGTTATCTCTTTTGTCGAAAATCACCTGTTTTTGCTTGCACATTAAATGCCTCCAAATGGTATTTAATTCACTTCCCGGGCCCCTGGAAGCATGAAAATCACTTTAAACATGCTAATTTTAGCTCTAAAACGGATGATCTAGCTACAAATGTGAACTGACGTTCAAAAATAAAACGTTTGAAAACGGACCATTTTTCACCTTTCTGAAGCATGACGTAATGGGGGGGTGTTATCTCTTTTGTCAAAAATCACCTGTTTGGCTTGAACATGAAATTCCTCCAAATGGTATTTAATTCACTTCCCGGGCCCCTGGAAGCATGAAAATCACTTTAAACATGCATATTTTAGCTCTTAAACTGATGATCTACCTACAAATGTGAACTGACGTTCGAAAATAAAACATTTGAAAACGGACCATTTTTCACCTTTCTGAAGCATGACGTAATGGGGGTGTTATCTCTTTTGTCAAAAATCACCTGTTTTTGCTTGAACATTAAATGCCTCCAAATGGTATTTAATTCACTTCCCGGGCCCCTGGAAGCATGAAAATCACTTTAAACTTGCTAATTTTAGCTCTTAAACTGATGATCTACCTACAAATGTGAACTGACGTTTGAAAATAAAATATTTGAAAACTGACCATTTTTCACCTTTCTGAAGCATGACGTAATGGGGGGGGTGTTATCTCTTTTGTCAAAAATCACCGGTTTTTGCTTGAACATTAAATGCCTCCAAATGGTATTTAATTCACTTCCCGGGCCCCTGGAAGCATGAAAATCACTTTAAACATGCTAATTTTAGCTCTTAAACTGATGATCTACCTACAAATGTGAACTGACGTTCAAAAATAAAACATTTGAAAACGGACCATTTTTCACCTTTCTGAAGCATGACGTAATGGGGGGGGTGTTATCTCTTTTGTCAAAAATCACCTGTTTTTTCTTGAACATTAAATGCCTCCAAATAATATTTAATTCACTTCCCGGGCCCCTGGAAGTATGAAAATCACTTTAAACATGCTAATTTTATCTCTAAAACTGATGATCTACCTACAAATGTGAACTGACGTTCAAAAATAAAACATTTGAAAACGGACCATTTTTCACCTTTCTGAAGCATGACGTAATGGGGGGGTGTTATCTCTTTTGTCAAAAATCACCTGTTTTTGCTTGAACATTAAATGCCTCCAAATGGTATTTAATTCACTTCCCGGGCCCCTGGAAGCATGAAAACCACTTTAAACATGCTAATTTTAGCTCTTAAACTGATGATCTACCTACAAATGTGAACTGACGTTCGAAAATAAAACATTTGAAAACTGACCATTTTTCACCTTTCTGAAGCATGACATAATGGGGGGCGTGTTATCTCTTTTGTCAAAAATCACCTGTTTTTGCTTGAACATTAAATGGCTCCAAATGGTATTTAATTCAGTTCCCGGGCCCCTGGAAGCATGAAAATCACTTTAAACATGCTAATTTAAGCTCTAAAACTGATGATCTACCTACAAATGTGAACTGACGTTCAAAAATAAAACATTTGAAAACTGACCATTTTTCACCTTTCTGAAGCATGACGTAATGGGGGGGTGTTATCTCTTTTGTCAAAAATCACCGGTTTTTGCTTGAACATTAAATTCCTCCAAATGGTATTTAATTCACTTCCCGGGCCCCTGGAAGCATGAAAATCACTTTAAACATGCTAATTTTAGCTCTTAAACTGATGATCTACCTACAAATGTGAACTGACGTTCAAAAATAAAACATTTGAAAACTGACCATTTTTCACCTTTCTGAAGCATGACGTAATGGGGGGGTGTTATCTCTTTTGTCAAAAATCACCTGTTTTTTCTTGAACATTAAATGCCTCCAAATGATATTTAATTCACTTCCCGGGCCCCTGGAAGCATGAAAATCACTTTAAACATGCTAATTTTAGCTCTTAAACTGATGATCTACCTACAAATGTGAACTGACGTTCGAAAATAAAACTTTTGAAAACGGACCATTTTTAACCTTTCTGAAGCATGACGTAATGGGGGGGTGTTATCTCTTTTGTCAAAAATCACCTGTTTTTGCTTGAACATTAAATGCCTCCAAATGGTATTTAATTCACTTCCCGGGCCCCTGGAAGCATGAAAATCACTTTAAACATGCTAATTTTAGCTCTTAAACTGATGATCTACCTACAAATGTGAACTGACGTTCGAAAATAAAACATTTGAAAACGGACAATTTTTCACCTTTCTGAAGCATGACGTAATGGGGGGGTGTTATCTCTTTTGTAAAAAATCACCTGTTTTTGCTTGAACATTAAAAGCCTCCAAATGGTATTTAATTCACTTCCCGGGCCCCTGGAAGCATGAAAATCACTTTAAACATGCTAATTTTAGCTCTTAAACTGATGATCTACCTACAAATGTGAACTGACGTTCGAAAATAAAACATTTGAAAACTGACCATTTTTCACCTTTCTGAAGCATGACGTAATGGGGGGGTGTTATCTCTTTTGTCAAAAATCACCGGTTTTTGCTTGAACATTAAATTCCTCCAAATGGTATTTAATTCACTTCCCGGGCCCCTGGAAGCATGAAAATCACTTTAAACATGCTAATTTTAGCTCTTAAACTGATGATCTACCTACAAATGTGAACTGACGTTCAAAAATAAAACATTTGAAAACTGACCATTTTTCACCTTTCTGAAGCATGACGTAATGGGGGGGTGTTATCTCTTTTGTCAAAAATCACCTGTTTTTTCTTGAACATTAAATGCCTCCAAATGATATTTAATTCACTTACCGGGCCCCTGGAAGCATGAAAATCACTTTAAACATGCTAATTTTAGCTCTTAAACTGATGATCTACCTACAAATGTGAACTGACGTTCAAAAATAAAATATTTGAAAACGGACCATTTTTCACCTTTCTGAAGCATGACGTAATGGGGGGGAGGTGTTATCTCTTTTGTCAAAAATCACCTGTTTTTTCTTGATCATTAAATGCCTCCAAAGTATATTTAATTCACTTCCCGGGGTGAAGAAACACTTTTTGAGACCTCAGAGTGAGTAAATTGGCCATTTTCATGCACTTTTAACCATTCCACAAATCTTGTGTTTAGGGCCCCTGGAAGCATGAAAATCACTTTAAACATGCTAATTTAAGCTCTAAAACTGATGATCTACCTACAAATGTGAACTGACGTTCAAAAATAAAACATTTGAAAACGGACCATTTTCCACCTTTCTGAAGCATGACGTAATGGGGGGGTGTTATCTCTTTTGTCAAAAATCACCTGTTTTTGCTTGAACATTAAATGCCTCCAAATGGTATTTAATTCACTTTTCGGGCCCCTGGAAGCATGGAAATCACTTTAAACATGCTAATTTTAGCTCTAAAACTGATGATCTACCTACAAATGTGAACTGACGTTCGAAAATAAAACATTTGAAAACGGACCATTTTTCACCTTTCTGAAGCATGACGTAATGGGGGGGGTTATCTCTTTTGTCAAAAATCACCTGTTTTTGCTTGAACATTAAATGCCTCCAAATGGTATTTAATTCACTTCCCGGGCCCCTGGAAGCATGAAAATCACTTTAAACATGCTAATTTTAGCTCTTAAACTGATGATCTACCTACAAATGTGAACTGACGTTCGGAAATAAAACATTTGAAAACGGACAATTTTTCACCTTTCTGAAGCATGACATAATGGGGGGGGTGTTATCTCTTTTGTCAAAAATCACCTGTTTTTGCTTGAACATTAAATGCCTCCAAATGGTATTTAATTCACTTCCCGGGGTGAAGAAACACTTTTTGAGACCTCAGAGTGAATAAATTGGCCATTTTCATGCACTTTTAACCATTCCACAAATCTTGTGTTTAGGGCCCCTGGAAGCATGAAAATCACTTTAAACATGCTAATTTTAGCTCTAAAACTGATGATCTACCTACAAATGTGAACTGACGTTCAAAAATAAAACATTTGAAAAGGACCATTTTTCACCTTTCTGAAGCATGACGTAATGGGGGGGTGTTATCTCTTTTGTCAAAAATCACCTGTTTGGCTTGAACATGAAATTCCTCCAAATGGTATTTAATTCACTTCCCGGGCCCCTGGAAGCATGAAAATCACTTTAAACATGCAAATTTTAGCTCTTAAACTGATGATCTACCTACAAATGTGAACTGACGTTCGAAAATAAAACATTTGAAAACGGACCATTTTTCACCTATCTGAAGCATGACGTAATGGGGGGGTGTTATCTCTTTTGTCAAAAATCACCTGTTTTTGCTTGAACATTAAATGCCTCCAAATGGTATTTAATTCACTTCCCGGGCCCCTGGAAGCATGAAAATCACTTTAAACATGCTAATTTTAGCTCCTAAACTGATGATCTACCTACAAATGTGAACTGACGTTTGAAAATAAAATATTTGAAAACTGACCATTTTCCACCTTTCTGAAGCATGACGTAATGGGGGGGTGTTATCTCTTTTGTCAAAAATCACCTGTTTTTGCTTGAACATTAAATGCCTCCAAATGGTATTTAATTCACTTTCCGGGCCCCTGTAAGCATGAAAATCACTTTAAACATGCTAATTTTAGCTCTAAAACTGATGATCTACCTACAAATGTGAACTGACGTTCAAAAATAAAACATTTGAAAACGGACCATTTTTCACCTTTCTGAAGCATGACGTAATGGGGGGGTGTTATCTCTTTTGTCGAAAATCACCTGTTTTTGCTTGCACATTAAATGCCTCCAAATGGTATTTAATTCACTTCCCGGGCCCCTGGAAGCATGAAAATCACTTTAAACATGCTAATTTTAGCTCTAAAACGGATGATCTAGCTACAAATGTGAACTGACGTTCAAAAATAAAACGTTTGAAAACGGACCATTTTTCACCTTTCTGAAGCATGACGTAATGGGGGGGTGTTATCTCTTTTGTCAAAAATCACCTGTTTGGCTTGAACATGAAATTCCTCCAAATGGTATTTAATTCACTTCCCGGGCCCCTGGAAGCATGAAAATCACTTTAAACATGCATATTTTAGCTCTTAAACGGATGATCTACCTACAAATGTGAACTGACGTTCGAAAATAAAACATTTGAAAACGGACCATTTTTCACCTTTCTGAAGCATGACGTAATGGGGGTGTTATCTCTTTTGTCAAAAATCACCTGTTTTTGCTTGAACATTAAATGCCTCCAAATGGTATTTAATTCACTTCCCGGGCCCCTGGAAGCATGAAAATCACTTTAAACATGCTAATTTTAGCTCTTAAACTGATGATCTACCTACAAATGTGAACTGACGTTTGAAAATAAAATATTTGAAAACTGACCATTTTTCACCTTTCTGAAGCATGACGTAATGGGGGGGTGTTATCTCTTTTGTCAAAAATCACCGGTTTTTGCTTGAACATTAAATTCCTCCAAATGGTATTTAATTCACTTCCCGGGCCCCTGGAAGCATGAAAATCACTTTAAACATGCTAATTTTAGCTCTTAAACTGATGATCTACCTACAAATGTGAACTGACGTTCAAAAATAAAACATTTGAAAACGGACCATTTTTCACCTTTCTGAAGCATGACGTAATGGGGGGGTGTTATCTCTTTTGTCAAAAATCACCTGTTTTTTCTTGAACATTAAATGCCTCCAAATGATATTTAATTCACTTACCGGGCCCGTGGAAGCATGAAAATCACTTTAAACATGCTAATTTTAGCTCTTAAACTGATGATCTACCTACAAATGTGAACTGACGTTCAAAAATAAAATATTTGAAAACGGACCATTTTTCACCTTTCTGAAGCATGACGTAATGGGAGGGGGTGTTATCTCTTTTGTCAAAAATCACCTGTTTTTTCTTGATCATTAAATGCCTCCAAAGTATATTTAATTCACTTCCCGGGGTGAAGAAACACTTTTTGAGACCTCAGAGTGAGTAAATTGGCCATTTTCATGCACTTTTAACCATTCCACAAATCTTGTGTTTAGGGCCCCTGGAAGCATGAAAATCACTTTAAACATGCTAATTTAAGCTCTAAAACTGATGATCTACCTACAAATGTGAACTGACGTTCAAAAATAAAACATTTGAAAACGGACCATTTTCCACCTTTCTGAAGCATGACGTAATGGGGGGGTGTTATCTCTTTTGTCAAAAATCACCTGTTTTTTCTTGAACATTAAATGCCTCCAAATGATATTTAATTCACTTACCGGGCCCGTGGAAGCATGAAAATCACTTTAAACATGCTAATTTTAGCTCTTAAACTGATGATCTACCTACAAATGTGAACTGACGTTCAAAAATAAAATATTTGAAAACGGACCATTTTTCACCTTTCTGAAGCATGACGTAATGGGAGGGGGTGTTATCTCTTTTGTCAAAAATCACCTGTTTTTGCTTGAACATTAAATGCCTCCAAATGGTATTTAATTCACTTCCCGGGCCCCTGGAAGCATGAAAATCACTTTAAACATGCTAATTTTAGCTCTTAAACTGATGATCTACCTACAAATGTGAACTGACGTTCAAAAATAAAACTTTTGAAAACTGACCATTTTTCACCTTTCTGAAGCATGACGTAATGGGGGGGGGGTGTTATCTCTTTTGTCAAAAATCACCGGTTTTTGCTTGAACATTAAATGCCTCCAAATGGTATTTAATTCACTTCCCGGGCCCCTGGAAACATGAAAATCACTTTAAACATGCTAATTTTATCTCTTAAACGGATGATCTACCTACAAATGTGAACTGACGTTCAAAAATAAAACATTTGAAAACTGACCATTTTTCACCTTTCTGAAGCATGACGTAATGGGGGGGTGTTATCTCTTGTGTCAAAAATCACCGTTTTTTGCTTGAACATTAAATTCCTCCAAATGGTATTTAATTCACTTCCCGGGCCCCTGGAAGCATGAATATCACTTTAAACATGCTAATTTTAGCTCTTAAACTGATGATCTACTTATAAATGTGAACAGACGTTCAAAAATAAAACATTTGAAAACGGACCATTTTTCACCTTTCTGAAGCATGACGTAATGGGGGGGTGTTATCTCTTTTGTCAAAAATCATCTGTTTTTTCTTGAACATTAAATGCCTCCAAATGATATTTAATTCAGTTCCCGGGCCCCTGGAAGCATGAAAATCACTTTAAACATGCTAATTTTAGCTCTAAAACTGATGATCTACCTACAAATGTGAACTGACGTTCAAAAATAAAACATTTGAAAATGGAGCATTTTTCACCTTTCTGAAGCATGACGTAATGGGGGGGTGTTATCTCTTTTTTCAAAAATCACCTGTTTTTGCTTGAACATTAAATGCCTCCAAATGGTATTTAATTCACTTCCCGGGGTGAAGAAACACTTTTTGAGACCTCAGAGTGAGTAAATTGGCCATTTTCATGCACTTTTAACCATTCCACAAATCTTGTGTTTAGGGCCCCTGGAAGCATGAAAATCACTTTAAACATGCTAATGTTAGCTCTAAAACTGATGATCTACCTACAAATGTGAACTGACGTTCAAAAATAAAACATTTGAAAACGGACCATTTTCCACCTTTCTGAAGCATGACGTAATGGTGGGGTGTTATCTCTTTTGTCAAAAATCACCTGTTTTTGCTTGAACATTAAATGCCTCCAAATGGTATTTAATTCACTTCCCGGGCCCCTGGAAGCATGAAAATCACTTTAAACATGCTAATTTTAGCTCTTAAACTGATGATCTACCTACAAATGTGAACTGACGTTCGGAAATAAAACATTTGAAAACTGACAATTTTTCACCTTTCTGAAGCATGACGTAATGGGGGGGTGTTATCTCTTTTGTCAAAAATCACCTGTTTTTGCTTGAACATTAAATGCCTCCAAATGGTATTTAATTCACTTCCCGGGTTGAAGAAACACTTTTTGAGACCTCAGAGTGAATAAATTGGCCATTTTCATGCACTTTTAACCATTCCACAAATCTTGTGTTTAGGGCCCCTGGAAGCATGAAAATCACTTTCAACATGCTAATTTTAGCTCTAAAACTGATGATCTACCTACAAATGTGAACTGACGTTCAAAAATAAAACATTTGAAAACGGACCATTTTTCACCTTTCTGAAGCATGACGTAATGGGGGGGTGTTATCTCTTTTGTCAAAAATCACCTGTTTGGCTTGAACATGAAATTCCTCCAAATGGTATTTAATTCACTTCCCGGGCCCCTGGAAGCATGAAAATCACTTTAAACATGCAAATTTTAGCTCTTAAACTGATGATCTACCTACAAATGTGAACTGACGTTCGAAAATAAAACATTTGAAAACGGACCATTTTTCACCTATCTGAAGCATGACATAATGGGGGGTGTTATCTCTTTTGTCAAAAATCACCTGTTTTTGCTTGAACATTAAATGCCTCCAAATGGTATTTAATTCACTTCCCGGGCCCCTGGAAGCATGAAAATCACTTTAAACATGCTAATTTTAGCTCTTAAACTGATGTTCTACCTACAAATGTGAACTGACGTTCAAAAATAAAACATTTGAAAACTGACAATTTTTCACCTTTCTGAAGCATGACGTATTGGGGGGGTGTTATCTCTTTTGTCAAAAATCACCTGTTTTTGCTTGCACATTAAATGCCTCCAAATGGTATTTAATTCACTTCCCGGGCCCCTGGAAGCATGAAAATCACTTTAAGCATGCTAATTTTAGCTCTAAAACTGATGATCTACCTACAAATGTGAACTGACGTTCGAAAATAAAACATTTGAAAACGGACCATTTTTCACCTTTCTGAAGCATGACGTAATGGGGGGGTGTTATCTCTTTTGTCAAAAATCACCTGTTTTTGCTTGAACATTAAATGCCTCCAAATGGTATTTAATTCACTTCCCAGGCCCCTGGAAGCATGAAAATCACTTTAAACATGCTAATTTTAGCTCTTAAACTGATGATCTACCTACAAATGTGAACTGACGTTCGGAAATAAAACATTTGAAAACGGACAATTTTTCACCTTTCTGAAGCATGACGTAATGGGGAGGGTGTTATCTCTTTTGTCAAAAATCACCTGTTTTTGCTTGAACATTAAATGCCTCCAAATGGTATTTAATTCACTTCCCGGGGTGAAGAAACACTTTTTGAGACCTCAGAGTGAATAAATTGGCCATTTTCATGCACTTTTAACCATTCCACAAATCTTGTGTTTAGGGCCCCTGGAAGCATGAAAATCACTTTAAACATGCTAATTTTAGCTCTAAAACTGATGATCTACCTACAAATGTGAACTGACGTTCAAAAATAAAACATTTGAAAAGGACCATTTTTCACCTTTCTGAAGCATGACGTAATGGGGGGGTGTTATCTCTTTTGTCAAAAATCACCTGTTTGGCTTGAACATGAAATTCCTCCAAATGGTATTTAATTCACTTCCCGGGCCCCTGGAAGCATGAAAATCACTTTAAACATGCAAATTTTAGCTCTTAAACTGATGATCTACCTGCAAATGTGAACTGACGTTCGAAAATAAAACATTTGAAAACGGACCATTTTTCACCTATCTGAAGCATGACGTAATGGGGGGGTGTTATCTCTTTTGTCAAAAATCACCTGTTTTTGCTTGAACATTAAATGCCTCCAAATGGTATTTAATTCACTTCCCGGGCCCCTGGAAGCATGAAAATCACTTTAAACATGCTAATTTTAGCTCCTAAACTGATGATCTACCTACAAATGTGAACTGACGTTTGAAAATAAAATATTTGAAAACTGACCATTTTCCACCTTTCTGAAGCATGACGTAATGGGGGGGTGTTATCTCTTTTGTCAAAAATGACCTGTTTTTGCTTGAACATTAAATGCCTCCAAATGGTATTTAATTCACTTTCCGGGCCCCTGTAAGCATGAAAATCACTTTAAACATGCTAATTTTAGCTCTAAAACTGATGATCTACCTACAAATGTGAACTGACGTTCAAAAATAAAACATTTGAAAACGGACCATTTTTCACCTTTCTGAAGCATGACGTAATGGGGGGGTGTTATCTCTTTTGTCGAAAATCACCTGTTTTTGCTTGCACATTAAATGCCTCCAAATGGTATTTAATTCACTTCCCGGGCCCCTGGAAGCATGAAAATCACTTTAAACATGCTAATTTTAGCTCTAAAACGGATGATCTAGCTACAAATGTGAACTGACGTTCAAAAATAAAACGTTTGAAAACGGACCATTTTTCACCTTTCTGAAGCATGACGTAATGGGGGGGTGTTATCTCTTTTGTCAAAAATCACCTGTTTGGCTTGAACATGAAATTCCTCCAAATGGTATTTAATTCACTTCCCGGGCCCCTGGAAGCATGAAAATCACTTTAAACATGCATATTTTAGCTCTTAAACTGATGATCTACCTACAAATGTGAACTGACGTTCGAAAATAAAACATTTGAAAACGGACCATTTTTCACCTTTCTGAAGCATGACGTAATGGGGGTGTTATCTCTTTTGTCAAAAATCACCTGTTTTTGCTTGAACATTAAATGCCTCCAAATGGTATTTAATTCACTTCCCGGGCCCCTGGAAGCATGAAAATCACTTTAAACTTGCTAATTTTAGCTCTTAAACTGATGATCTACCTACAAATGTGAACTGACGTTTGAAAATAAAATATTTGAAAACTGACCATTTTTCACCTTTCTGAAGCATGACGTAATGGGGGGGGTGTTATCTCTTTTGTCAAAAATCACCGGTTTTTGCTTGAACATTAAATGCCTCCAAATGGTATTTAATTCACTTCCCGGGCCCCTGGAAGCATGAAAATCACTTTAAACATGCTAATTTTAGCTCTTAAACTGATGATCTACCTACAAATGTGAACTGACGTTCAAAAATAAAACATTTGAAAACGGACCATTTTTCACCTTTCTGAAGCATGACGTAATGGGGGGGGTGTTATCTCTTTTGTCAAAAATCACCTGTTTTTTCTTGAACATTAAATGCCTCCAAATAATATTTAATTCACTTCCCGGGCCCCTGGAAGTATGAAAATCACTTTAAACATGCTAATTTTATCTCTAAAACTGATGATCTACCTACAAATGTGAACTGACGTTCAAAAATAAAACATTTGAAAACGGACCATTTTTCACCTTTCTGAAGCATGACGTAATGGGGGGGTGTTATCTCTTTTGTCAAAAATCACCTGTTTTTGCTTGAACATTAAATGCCTCCAAATGGTATTTAATTCACTTCCCGGGCCCCTGGAAGCATGAAAACCACTTTAAACATGCTAATTTTAGCTCTTAAACTGATGATCTACCTACAAATGTGAACTGACGTTCGAAAATAAAACATTTGAAAACTGACCATTTTTCACCTTTCTGAAGCATGACATAATGGGGGGCGTGTTATCTCTTTTGTCAAAAATCACCTGTTTTTGCTTGAACATTAAATGGCTCCAAATGGTATTTAATTCAGTTCCCGGGCCCCTGGAAGCATGAAAATCACTTTAAACATGCTAATTTAAGCTCTAAAACTGATGATCTACCTACAAATGTGAACTGACGTTCAAAAATAAAACATTTGAAAACTGACCATTTTTCACCTTTCTGAAGCATGACGTAATGGGGGGGTGTTATCTCTTTTGTCAAAAATCACCGGTTTTTGCTTGAACATTAAATTCCTCCAAATGGTATTTAATTCACTTCCCGGGCCCCTGGAAGCATGAAAATCACTTTAAACATGCTAATTTTAGCTCTTAAACTGATGATCTACCTACAAATGTGAACTGACGTTCAAAAATAAAACATTTGAAAACTGACCATTTTTCACCTTTCTGAAGCATGACGTAATGGGGGGGGTGTTATCTCTTTTGTCAAAAATCACCTGTTTTTTCTTGAACATTAAATGCCTCCAAATGATATTTAATTCACTTCCCGGGCCCCTGGAAGCATGAAAATCACTTTAAACATGCTAATTTTAGCTCTTAAACTGATGATCTACCTACAAATGTGAACTGACGTTCGAAAATAAAACTTTTGAAAACGGACCATTTTTAACCTTTCTGAAGCATGACGTAATGGGGGGGTGTTATCTCTTTTGTCAAAAATCACCTGTTTTTGCTTGAACATTAAATGCCTCCAAATGGTATTTAATTCACTTCCCGGGCCCCTGGAAGCATGAAAATCACTTTAAACATGCTAATTTTAGCTCTTAAACTGATGATCTACCTACAAATGTGAACTGACGTTCGAAAATAAAACATTTGAAAACGGACAATTTTTCACCTTTCTGAAGCATGACGTAATGGGGGGGTGTTATCTCTTTTGTAAAAAATCACCTGTTTTTGCTTGAACATTAAAAGCCTCCAAATGGTATTTAATTCACTTCCCGGGCCCCTGGAAGCATGAAAATCACTTTAAACATGCTAATTTTAGCTCTTAAACTGATGATCTACCTACAAATGTGAACTGACGTTCGAAAATAAAACATTTGAAAACTGACCATTTTTCACCTTTCTGAAGCATGACGTAATGGGGGGGTGTTATCTCTTTTGTCAAAAATCACCGGTTTTTGCTTGAACATTAAATTCCTCCAAATGGTATTTAATTCACTTCCCGGGCCCCTGGAAGCATGAAAATCACTTTAAACATGCTAATTTTAGCTCTTAAACTGATGATCTACCTACAAATGTGAACTGACGTTCAAAAATAAAACATTTGAAAACTGACCATTTTTCACCTTTCTGAAGCATGACGTAATGGGGGGGTGTTATCTCTTTTGTCAAAAATCACCTGTTTTTTCTTGAACATTAAATGCCTCCAAATGATATTTAATTCACTTACCGGGCCCCTGGAAGCATGAAAATCACTTTAAACATGCTAATTTTAGCTCTTAAACTGATGATCTACCTACAAATGTGAACTGACGTTCAAAAATAAAATATTTGAAAACGGACCATTTTTCACCTTTCTGAAGCATGACGTAATGGGGGGGAGGTGTTATCTCTTTTGTCAAAAATCACCTGTTTTTTCTTGATCATTAAATGCCTCCAAAGTATATTTAATTCACTTCCCGGGGTGAAGAAACACTTTTTGAGACCTCAGAGTGAGTAAATTGGCCATTTTCATGCACTTTTAACCATTCCACAAATCTTGTGTTTAGGGCCCCTGGAAGCATGAAAATCACTTTAAACATGCTAATTTTAGCTCTTAAACTGATGATCTACCTACAAATGTGAACTGACGTTCAAAAATAAAACATTTGAAAACGGACCATTTTTCACCTTTCTGAAGCATGACGTAATGGGGGGGGTGTTATCTCTTTTGTCAAAAATCACCTGTTTTTTCTTGAACATTAAATGCCTCCAAATAATATTTAATTCACTTCCCGGGCCCCTGGAAGTATGAAAATCACTTTAAACATGCTAATTTTATCTCTAAAACTGATGATCTACCTACAAATGTGAACTGACGTTCAAAAATAAAACATTTGAAAACGGACCATTTTTCACCTTTCTGAAGCATGACGTAATGGGGGGGTGTTATCTCTTTTGTCAAAAATCACCTGTTTTTGCTTGAACATTAAATGCCTCCAAATGGTATTTAATTCACTTCCCGGGCCCCTGGAAGCATGAAAACCACTTTAAACATGCTAATTTTAGCTCTTAAACTGATGATCTACCTACAAATGTGAACTGACGTTCGAAAATAAAACATTTGAAAACTGACCATTTTTCACCTTTCTGAAGCATGACATAATGGGGGGCGTGTTATCTCTTTTGTCAAAAATCACCTGTTTTTGCTTGAACATTAAATGGCTCCAAATGGTATTTAATTCAGTTCCCGGGCCCCTGGAAGCATGAAAATCACTTTAAACATGCTAATTTAAGCTCTAAAACTGATGATCTACCTACAAATGTGAACTGACGTTCAAAAATAAAACATTTGAAAACTGACCATTTTTCACCTTTCTGAAGCATGACGTAATGGGGGGGTGTTATCTCTTTTGTCAAAAATCACCGGTTTTTGCTTGAACATTAAATTCCTCCAAATGGTATTTAATTCACTTCCCGGGCCCCTGGAAGCATGAAAATCACTTTAAACATGCTAATTTTAGCTCTTAAACTGATGATCTACCTACAAATGTGAACTGACGTTCAAAAATAAAACATTTGAAAACTGACCATTTTTCACCTTTCTGAAGCATGACGTAATGGGGGGGGTGTTATCTCTTTTGTCAAAAATCACCTGTTTTTTCTTGAACATTAAATGCCTCCAAATGATATTTAATTCACTTCCCGGGCCCCTGGAAGCATGAAAATCACTTTAAACATGCTAATTTTAGCTCTTAAACTGATGATCTACCTACAAATGTGAACTGACGTTCGAAAATAAAACTTTTGAAAACGGACCATTTTTAACCTTTCTGAAGCATGACGTAATGGGGGGGTGTTATCTCTTTTGTCAAAAATCACCTGTTTTTGCTTGAACATTAAATGCCTCCAAATGGTATTTAATTCACTTCCCGGGCCCCTGGAAGCATGAAAATCACTTTAAACATGCTAATTTTAGCTCTTAAACTGATGATCTACCTACAAATGTGAACTGACGTTCGAAAATAAAACATTTGAAAACGGACAATTTTTCACCTTTCTGAAGCATGACGTAATGGGGGGGTGTTATCTCTTTTGTAAAAAATCACCTGTTTTTGCTTGAACATTAAAAGCCTCCAAATGGTATTTAATTCACTTCCCGGGCCCCTGGAAGCATGAAAATCACTTTAAACATGCTAATTTTAGCTCTTAAACTGATGATCTACCTACAAATGTGAACTGACGTTCGAAAATAAAACATTTGAAAACTGACCATTTTTCACCTTTCTGAAGCATGACGTAATGGGGGGGTGTTATCTCTTTTGTCAAAAATCACCGGTTTTTGCTTGAACATTAAATTCCTCCAAATGGTATTTAATTCACTTCCCGGGCCCCTGGAAGCATGAAAATCACTTTAAACATGCTAATTTTAGCTCTTAAACTGATGATCTACCTACAAATGTGAACTGACGTTCAAAAATAAAACATTTGAAAACTGACCATTTTTCACCTTTCTGAAGCATGACGTAATGGGGGGGTGTTATCTCTTTTGTCAAAAATCACCTGTTTTTTCTTGAACATTAAATGCCTCCAAATGATATTTAATTCACTTACCGGGCCCCTGGAAGCATGAAAATCACTTTAAACATGCTAATTTTAGCTCTTAAACTGATGATCTACCTACAAATGTGAACTGACGTTCAAAAATAAAATATTTGAAAACGGACCATTTTTCACCTTTCTGAAGCATGACGTAATGGGGGGGAGGTGTTATCTCTTTTGTCAAAAATCACCTGTTTTTTCTTGATCATTAAATGCCTCCAAAGTATATTTAATTCACTTCCCGGGGTGAAGAAACACTTTTTGAGACCTCAGAGTGAGTAAATTGGCCATTTTCATGCACTTTTAACCATTCCACAAATCTTGTGTTTAGGGCCCCTGGAAGCATGAAAATCACTTTAAACATGCTAATTTAAGCTCTAAAACTGATGATCTACCTACAAATGTGAACTGACGTTCAAAAATAAAACATTTGAAAACGGACCATTTTCCACCTTTCTGAAGCATGACGTAATGGGGGGGTGTTATCTCTTTTGTCAAAAATCACCTGTTTTTGCTTGAACATTAAATGCCTCCAAATGGTATTTAATTCACTTTTCGGGCCCCTGGAAGCATGGAAATCACTTTAAACATGCTAATTTTAGCTCTAAAACTGATGATCTACCTACAAATGTGAACTGACGTTCGAAAATAAAACATTTGAAAACGGACCATTTTTCACCTTTCTGAAGCATGACGTAATGGGGGGGGTTATCTCTTTTGTCAAAAATCACCTGTTTTTGCTTGAACATTAAATGCCTCCAAATGGTATTTAATTCACTTCCCGGGCCCCTGGAAGCATGAAAATCACTTTAAACATGCAAATTTTAGCTCTTAAACTGATGATCTACCTACAAATGTGAACTGACGTTCGGAAATAAAACATTTGAAAACGGACAATTTTTCACCTTTCTGAAGCATGACATAATGGGGGGGGTGTTATCTCTTTTGTCAAAAATCACCTGTTTTTGCTTGAACATTAAATGCCTCCAAATGGTATTTAATTCACTTCCCGGGGTGAAGAAACACTTTTTGAGACCTCAGAGTGAATAAATTGGCCATTTTCATGCACTTTTAACCATTCCACAAATCTTGTGTTTAGGGCCCCTGGAAGCATGAAAATCACTTTAAACATGCTAATTTTAGCTCTAAAACTGATGATCTACCTACAAATGTGAACTGACGTTCAAAAATAAAACATTTGAAAAGGACCATTTTTCACCTTTCTGAAGCATGACGTAATGGGGGGGTGTTATCTCTTTTGTCAAAAATCACCTGTTTGGCTTGAACATGAAATTCCTCCAAATGGTATTTAATTCACTTCCCGGGCCCCTGGAAGCATGAAAATCACTTTAAACATGCAAATTTTAGCTCTTAAACTGATGATCTACCTACAAATGTGAACTGACGTTCGAAAATAAAACATTTGAAAACGGACCATTTTTCACCTATCTGAAGCATGACGTAATGGGGGGGTGTTATCTCTTTTGTCAAAAATCACCTGTTTTTGCTTGAACATTAAATGCCTCCAAATGGTATTTAATTCACTTCCCGGGCCCCTGGAAGCATGAAAATCACTTTAAACATGCTAATTTTAGCTCCTAAACTGATGATCTACCTACAAATGTGAACTGACGTTTGAAAATAAAATATTTGAAAACTGACCATTTTCCACCTTTCTGAAGCATGACGTAATGGGGGGGTGTTATCTCTTTTGTCAAAAATCACCTGTTTTTGCTTGAACATTAAATGCCTCCAAATGGTATTTAATTCACTTTCCGGGCCCCTGTAAGCATGAAAATCACTTTAAACATGCTAATTTTAGCTCTAAAACTGATGATCTACCTACAAATGTGAACTGACGTTCAAAAATAAAACATTTGAAAACGGACCATTTTTCACCTTTCTGAAGCATGACGTAATGGGGGGGTGTTATCTCTTTTGTCGAAAATCACCTGTTTTTGCTTGCACATTAAATGCCTCCAAATGGTATTTAATTCACTTCCCGGGCCCCTGGAAGCATGAAAATCACTTTAAACATGCTAATTTTAGCTCTAAAACGGATGATCTAGCTACAAATGTGAACTGACGTTCAAAAATAAAACGTTTGAAAACGGACCATTTTTCACCTTTCTGAAGCATGACGTAATGGGGGGGTGTTATCTCTTTTGTCAAAAATCACCTGTTTGGCTTGAACATGAAATTCCTCCAAATGGTATTTAATTCACTTCCCGGGCCCCTGGAAGCATGAAAATCACTTTAAACATGCTAATTTTAGCTCCTAAACTGATGATCTACCTACAAATGTGAACTGACGTTTGAAAATAAAATATTTGAAAACTGACCATTTTCCACCTTTCTGAAGCATGACGTAATGGGGGGGTGTTATCTCTTTTGTCAAAAATCACCTGTTTTTGCTTGAACATTAAATGCCTCCAAATGGTATTTAATTCACTTTCCGGGCCCCTGTAAGCATGAAAATCACTTTAAACATGCTAATTTTAGCTCTAAAACTGATGATCTACCTACAAATGTGAACTGACGTTCGAAAATAAAACATTTGAAAACGGACCATTTTTCACCTTTCTGAAGCATGACGTAATGGGGGGGGTTATCTCTTTTGTCAAAAATCACCTGTTTTTGCTTGAACATTAAATGCCTCCAAATGGTATTTAATTCACTTCCCGGGCCCCTGGAAGCATGAAAATCACTTTAAACATGCTAATTTTAGCTCTTAAACTGATGATCTACCTACAAATGTGAACTGACGTTCGGAAATAAAACATTTGAAAACGGACAATTTTTCACCTTTCTGAAGCATGACGTAATGGGGGGGGTGTTATCTCTTTTGTCAAAAATCACCTGTTTTTGCTTGAACATTAAATGCCTCCAAATGGTATTTAATTCACTTCCCGGGGTGAAGAAACACTTTTTGAGACCTCAGAGTGAATAAATTGGCCATTTTCATGCACTTTTAACCATTCCACAAATCTTGTGTTTAGGGCCCCTGGAAGCATGAAAATCACTTTAAACATGCTAATTTTAGCTCTAAAACTGATGATCTACCTACAAATGTGAACTGACGTTCAAAAATAAAACATTTGAAAAGGACCATTTTTCACCTTTCTGAAGCATGACGTAATGGGGGGGTGTTATCTCTTTTGTCAAAAATCACCTGTTTGGCTTGAACATGAAATTCCTCCAAATGGTATTTAATTCACTTCCCGGGCCCCTGGAAGCATGAAAATCACTTTAAACATGCAAATTTTAGCTCTTAAACTGATGATCTACCTACAAATGTGAACTGACGTTCGAAAATAAAACATTTGAAAACGGACCATTTTTCACCTATCTGAAGCATGACGTAATGGGGGGGTGTTATCTCTTTTGTCAAAAATCACCTGTTTTTGCTTGAACATTAAATGCCTCCAAATGGTATTTAATTCACTTCCCGGGCCCCTGGAAGCATGAAAATCACTTTAAACATGCTAATTTTAGCTCCTAAACTGATGATCTACCTACAAATGTGAACTGACGTTTGAAAATAAAATATTTGAAAACTGACCATTTTCCACCTTTCTGAAGCATGACGTAATGGGGGGGTGTTATCTCTTTTGTCAAAAATCACCTGTTTTTGCTTGAACATTAAATGCCTCCAAATGGTATTTAATTCACTTTCCGGGCCCCTGTAAGCATGAAAATCACTTTAAACATGCTAATTTTAGCTCTAAAACTGATGATCTACCTACAAATGTGAACTGACGTTCAAAAATAAAACATTTGAAAACGGACCATTTTTCACCTTTCTGAAGCATGACGTAATGGGGGGGTGTTATCTCTTTTGTCGAAAATCACCTGTTTTTGCTTGCACATTAAATGCCTCCAAATGGTATTTAATTCACTTCCCGGGCCCCTGGAAGCATGAAAATCACTTTAAACATGCTAATTTTAGCTCTAAAACGGATGATCTAGCTACAAATGTGAACTGACGTTCAAAAATAAAACGTTTGAAAACGGACCATTTTTCACCTTTCTGAAGCATGACGTAATGGGGGGGTGTTATCTCTTTTGTCAAAAATCACCTGTTTGGCTTGAACATGAAATTCCTCCAAATGGTATTTAATTCACTTCCCGGGCCCCTGGAAGCATGAAAATCACTTTAAACATGCATATTTTAGCTCTTAAACTGATGATCTACCTACAAATGTGAACTGACGTTCGAAAATAAAACATTTGAAAACGGACCATTTTTCACCTTTCTGAAGCATGACGTAATGGGGGTGTTATCTCTTTTGTCAAAAATCACCTGTTTTTGCTTGAACATTAAATGCCTCCAAATGGTATTTAATTCACTTCCCGGGCCCCTGGAAGCATGAAAATCACTTTAAACATGCTAATTTTAGCTCTTAAACTGATGATCTACCTACAAATGTGAACTGACGTTTGAAAATAAAATATTTGAAAACTGACCATTTTTCACCTTTCTGAAGCATGACGTAATGGGGGGGGTGTTATCTCTTTTGTCAAAAATCACCGGTTTTTGCTTGAACATTAAATTCCTCCAAATGGTATTTAATTCACTTCCCGGGCCCCTGGAAGCATGAAAATCACTTTAAACATGCTAATTTTAGCTCTTAAACTGATGATCTACCTACAAATGTGAACTGACGTTCAAAAATAAAACATTTGAAAACGGACCATTTTTCACCTTTCTGAAGCATGACGTAATGGGGGGGGTGTTATCTCTTTTGTCAAAAATCACCTGTTTTTTCTTGAACATTAAATGCCTCCAAATAATATTTAATTCACTTCCCGGGCCCCTGGAAGTATGAAAATCACTTTAAACATGCTAATTTTATCTCTAAAACTGATGATCTACCTACAAATGTGAACTGACGTTCAAAAATAAAACATTTGAAAACGGACCATTTTTCACCTTTCTGAAGCATGACGTAATGGGGGGGTGTTATCTCTTTTGTCAAAAATCACCGGTTTTTGCTTGAACATTAAATTCCTCCAAATGGTATTTAATTCACTTCCCGGGCCCCTGGAAGCATGAAAATCACTTTAAACATGCTAATTTTAGCTCTTAAACTGATGATCTACCTACAAATGTGAACTGACGTTCAAAAATAAAACATTTGAAAACGGACAATTTTTCACCTTTCTGAAGCATGACGTAATGGGGGGGTGTTATCTCTTTTGTCAAAAATCACCTGTTTTTGCTTGAACATTAAAAGCCTCCAAATGGTATTTAATTCACTTCCCGGGCCCCTGGAAGCATGAAAATCACTTTAAACATGCTAATTTTAGCTCTTAAACTGATGATCTACCTACAAATGTGAACTGACGTTCGAAAATAAAACATTTGAAAACTGACCATTTTTCACCTTTCTGAAGCATGACGTAATGGGGGGGTGTTATCTCTTTTGTCAAAAATCACCGGTTTTTGCTTGAACATTAAATTCCTCCAAATGGTATTTAATTCACTTCCCGGGCCCCTGGAAGCATGAAAATCACTTTAAACATGCTAATTTTAGCTCTTAAACTGATGATCTACCTACAAATGTGAACTGACGTTCAAAAATAAAACATTTGAAAACTGACCATTTTTCACCTTTCTGAAGCATGACGTAATGGGGGGGTGTTATCTCTTTTGTCAAAAATCACCTGTTTTTTCTTGAACATTAAATGCCTCCAAATGATATTTAATTCACTTACCGGGCCCCTGGAAGCATGAAAATCACTTTAAACATGCTAATTTTAGCTCTTAAACTGATGATCTACCTACAAATGTGAACTGACGTTCAAAAATAAAATATTTGAAAACGGACCATTTTTCACCTTTCTGAAGCATGACGTAATGGGGGGGGGGTGTTATCTCTTTTGTCAAAAATCACCTGTTTTTTCTTGATCATTAAATGCCTCCAAAGTATATTTAATTCACTTCCCGGGGTGAAGAAACACTTTTTGAGACCTCAGAGTGAGTAAATTGGCCATTTTCATGCACTTTTAACCATTCCACAAATCTTGTGTTTAGGGCCCCTGGAAGCATGAAAATCACTTTAAACATGCTAATTTAAGCTCTAAAACTGATGATCTACCTACAAATGTGAACTGACGTTCAAAAATAAAACATTTGAAAACGGACCATTTTCCACCTTTCTGAAGCATGACGTAATGGGGGGGTGTTATCTCTTTTGTCAAAAATCACCTGTTTTTGCTTGAACATTAAATGCCTCCAAATGGTATTTAATTCACTTTTCGGGCCCCTGGAAGCATGAAAATCACTTTAAACATGCTAATTTTAGCTCTAAAACTGATGATCTACCTACAAATGTGAACTGACGTTCGAAAATAAAACATTTGAAAACGGACCATTTTTCACCTTTCTGAAGCATGACGTAATGGGGGGGGTTATCTCTTTTGTCAAAAATCACCTGTTTTTGCTTGAACATTAAATGCCTCCAAATGGTATTTAATTCACTTCCCGGGCCCCTGGAAGCATGAAAATCACTTTAAACATGCTAATTTTAGCTCTTAAACTGATGATCTACCTACAAATGTGAACTGACGTTCGGAAATAAAACATTTGAAAACGGACAATTTTTCACCTTTCTGAAGCATGACGTAATGGGGGGGTGTTATCTCTTTTGTCAAAAATCACCTGTTTTTGCTTGAACATTAAATGCCTCCAAATGGTATTTAATTCACTTCCCGGGGTGAAGAAACACTTTTTGAGACCTCAGAGTGAATAAATTGGCCATTTTCATGCACTTTTAACCATTCCACAAATCTTGTGTTTAGGGCCCCTGGAAGCATGAAAATCACTTTAAACATGCTAATTTTAGCTCTAAAACTGATGATCTAACTATAAATGTGAACTGACGTTCAAAAATAAAACATTTGAAAACGGACCATTTTTCACGTTTCTGAAGCATGACGTAATGGGGGGGTGTTATCTCTTTTGTCAAAAGTCACCTGTTTGGCTTGAACATGAAATTCCTCCAAATGGTATTTAATTCACTTCCCGGGCCCCTGGAAGCATGAAAATCACTTTAAACATGCAAATTTTAGCTCTTAAACTGATGATCTACCTACAAATGTGAACTGACGTTCGAAAATAAAACATTTGAAAACGGACCATTTTTCACCTATCTGAAGCATGACGTAATGGGGGGTGTTATCTCTTTTGTCAAAAATCACCTGTTTTTGCTTGAACATTAAATGCCTCCAAATGGTATTTAATTCACTTCCCGGGCCCCTGGAAGCATGAAAATCACTTTAAACATGCTAATTTTAGCTCTTAAACTGATGATCTACCTACAAATGTGAACTGACGTTTGAAAATAAAATATTTGAAAACTGACCATTTTTCACCTTTCTGAAGCATGACGTAATGGGGGGGGGGTGTTATCTCTTTTGTCAAAAATCACCGGTTTTTGCTTGAACATTAAATTCCTCCAAATGGTATTTAATTCACTTCCCGGGCCCCTGGAAGCATGAAAATCACTTTAAACATGCTAATTTTAGCTCTTAAACTGATGCTCTACCTACAAATGTGAACTGACGTTCAAAAATAAAACATTTGAAAACGGACCATTTTTCACCTTTCTGAAGCATGACGTAATGGGGGGGTGTTATCTCTTTTGTCAAAAATCACCTGTTTTTTCTTGAACATTAAATGCCTCCAAATAATATTTAATTCACTTCCCGGGCCCCTGGAAGTATGAAAATCACTTTAAACATGCTAATTTTAGCTCTAAAACTGATGATCTACCTACAAATGTGAACTGACGTTCAAAAATAAAACATTTGAAAACGGACCATTTTTCACCTTTCTGAAGCATGACGTAATGGGGGGTGTTATCTCTTTTGTCAAAAATCACCTGTTTTTGCTTGCACATTAAATGCCTCCAAATGGTATTTAATTCACTTCCCGGGCCCCTGGAAGCATGAAAATCACTTTAAACATGCTAATTTTAGCTCTAAAACTGATGATCTACCTACAAATGTGAACTGACGTTCAAAAATAAAACATTTGAAAACTGACCATTTTTCACCTTTCTGAAGCATGACGTATTGGGGGGGTGTTATCTCTTTTGTCAAAAATCACCTGTTTTTGCTTGCACATTAAATGCCTCCAAATGGTATTTAATTCACTTCCTGGGCCCCTGGAAGCATGAAAATCACTTTAAACATGCTAATTTTAGCTCTAAAACTGATGATCTACCTACAAATGTGAACTGACTTTCGAAAATAAAACATTTGAAAACGGACCATTTTTCACCTTTCTGAAGCATGACGTAATGGGGGGGTGTTATCTCTTTTGTCAAAAATCACCTGTTTTTGCTTGAACATTAAATGCCTCCAAATGGTATTTAATTCACTTCCCGGAGTGAAGAAACACTTTTTGAGACCTCAGAGTGAGTAAATTGGCCATTTTCATGCACTTTTAACCATTCCACAAATCTTGTGTTTAGGGCCCCTGGAAGCATGAAAATCACTTTAAACATGCTAATTTTAGCTCTAAAACTGATGATCTACCTACAAATGTGAACTGACGTTCAAAAATAAAACATTTGAAAACGGACCATTTTTCACCTTTCTGAAGCATGACGTAATGGGGGGGTGTTATCTCTTTTGTCAAAAATCACCTGTTTTTGCTTGAACATTAAATGCCTCCAAATGGTATTTAATTCACTTTCCGGGCCCCTGGAAGCAAAATCACTTTAAACATGCTAATTTTAGCTCTTAAACTGATGATCTACCTACAAATGTGAACTGACGTTCAAAAATAAAACATTTGAAAACGGACCATTTTTCACCTTTCTGAAGCATGACGTAATGTGGGGGTGTTATCTCTCTTGTCAAAAATCACCTGTTTTTGCTTGAACATTAAATGCCTCCAAATGGTAATAAATTCACTTCCCGGGGTGAAGAAACACTTTTTGAGACCTCAGAGTGAGTAAATTGGCCATTTTCATGCACTTTTAACCATTCCATAAATCTTGTGTTTAGAGCCCCTGGAAGCATGAAAATCACTTTAAACATGCTAATTTTAGCTCTTAAACTGATGATCTACCTACAAATGTGAACTGACGTTCAAAAATAAAACATTTGAAAACGGACCATTTTTCACCTTTCTGAAGCATGACGTAATGGGGGGGTGTTATCTCTTTTGTCAAAAATCATCTGTTTTTTCTTGAACATTAAATGCCTCCAAATGATATTTAATTCAGTTCCCGGGCCCCTGGAAGCATGAAAATCACTTTAAACATGCTAATTTTAGCTCTAAAACTGATGATCTACCTACAAATGTGAACTGACGTTCGGAAATAAAACATTTGAAAACGGACAATTTTTCACCTTTCTGAAGCATGACGTAATGGGGGGGGTTATCTCTTTTGTCAAAAATCACCTGTTTTTGCTTGAACATTAAATGCCTCCAAATGGTATTTAATTCACTTCCCGGGCCCCTGGAAGCATGAAAATCACTTTAAACATGCTAATTTTAGCTCTTAAACTGATGATCTACCTACAAATGTGAACTGACGTTCGGAAATAAAACATTTGAAAACGGACAATTTTTCACCTTTCTGAAGCATGACGTAATGGGGGGGGGGTGTTATCTCTTTTGTCAAAAATCACCTGTTTTTGCTTGAACATTAAATGCCTCCAAATGGTATTTAATTCACTTCCCGGGGTGAAGAAACACTTTTTGAGACCTCAGAGTGAGTAAATTGGCCATTTTCATGCACTTTTAACCATTCCACAAATCTTGTGTTTAGGGCCCCTGGAAGCATGAAAATCACTTTAAACATGCTAATTTTAGCTCTAAAACTGATGATCTACCTACAAATGTGAACTGACGTTCAAAAATAAAACATTTGAAAACGGACCATTTTTCACCTTTCTGAAGCATGACGTAATGGGGGGGTGTTATCTCTTTTGTCAAAAATCACCTGTTTTTGCTTGAACATTAAATGCCTCCAAATGGTGTTTAATTCACTTTCCGGGCCCCTGGAAGCAAAATCACTTTAAACATGCTAATTTTAGCTCTTAAACTGATGATCTACCTACAAATGTGAACTGACGTTCAAAAATAAAACATTTGAAAACGGACCATTTTTCACCTTTCTGAAGCATGACGTAATGGGGGGTGTTATCTCTCTTGTCAAAAATCACCTGTTTTTGCTTGAACATTAAATGCCTCCAAATGGTAATAAATTCACTTCCCGGGGTGAAGAAACACTTTTTGAGACCTCAGAGTGAGTAAATTGGCCATTTTCATGCACTTTTAACCATTCCATAAATCTTGTGTTTAGAGCCCCTGGAAGCATGAAAATCACTTTAAACATGCTAATTTTAGCTCTTAAACTGATGATCTACCTACAAATGTGAACTGACGTTCAAAAATAAAACATTTGAAAACGGACCATTTTTCACCTTTCTGAAGCATGACGTAATGGGGGGGTGTTATCTCTTTTGTCAAAAATCATCTGTTTTTTCTTGAACATTAAATGCCTCCAAATGATATTTAATTCAGTTCCCGGGCCCCTGGAAGCATGAAAATCACTTTAAACATGCTAATTTTAGCTCTAAAACTGATGATCTACCTACAAATGTGAACTGACGTTCAAAAATAAAACATTTGAAAACGGACCATTTTTCACCTTTCTGAAGCATGACGTAATGGGGGGGTGTTATCTCTTTTGTCAAAAATCACCTGTTTTTGCTTGAACATTAAATGCCTCCAAATGGTATTTAATTCACTTCCCGGGGTGAAGAAACACTTTTTGAGACCTCAGAGTGAGTAAATTGGCCATTTTCATGCACTTTTAACCATTCCACAAATCTTGTGTTTAGGGCCCCTGGAAGCATGAAAATCACTTTAAACATGCTAATTTTAGCTCTAAAACTGATGATCTACCTACAAATGTGAACTGACATTCAAAAATAAAACAATTGAAAATGGACCATTTTTCACCTTTCTGAAGCATGACGTAATGGGGGGTGTTATCTCTTTTGTCAAAAATCACCTGTTTTTGCTTGAACATTAAATGCCTCCAAATGGTATTTAATTCACTTTCCGGGCCCCTGGAAGCAAAATCACTTTAAACATGCTAATTTTAGCTCTTAAACTGATGATCTACCTACAAATGTGAACTGACGTTCAAAAATAAAACATTTGAAAACGGACCATTTTTCAACTTTCTGAAGCATGACGTAATGGGGGGGTGTTATCTCTCTTGTCAAAAATCACCTGTTTTTGCTTGAACATTAAATGCCTCCAAATGGTAATAAATTCACTTCCCGGGGTGAAGAAACACTTTTTGAGACCTCAGAGTGAGTAAATTGGCCATTTTCATGCACTTTTAACCATTCCACAAATCTTGTGTTTAGAGCCCCTGGAAGCATGAATATCACTTTAAACATGCTAATTTTAGCTCTTAAACTGATGATCTACCTACAAATGTGAACTGACGTTCAAAAATAAAACATTTGAAAACGGACCATTTTTCACTTTCTGAAGCATGACGTAATGGGGGGGGAGTTATCTCTTTTGTCAAAAATCACCTGTTTTTGCTTGAACATTAAATGGCTCCAAATAGTATTTAATTCAGTTCCCGGGCCCCTGGAAGCATGAATATCACTTTAAACATGCTAATTTAAGCTCTAAAACTGATGATCTACCTACAAATGTGAACTGACGTTCAAAAATAAAACATTTGAAAACTGACCATTTTTCACCTTTCTGAAGCATGACGTAATGGGGGGGTGTTATCTCTTTTGTCAAAAATCACCGGTTTTTGCTTGAACATTAAATTCCTCCAAATGGTATTTAATTCACTTCCCGGGCCCCTGGAAGCATGAAAATCACTTTAAACATGCTAATTTTAGCTCTTAAACTGATGATCTACCTACAAATGTGAACTGACGTTCAAAAATAAAACATTTGAAAACTGACCATTTTTCACCTTTCTGAAGCATGACGTAATGGGGGGGTGTTATCTCTTTTGTCAAAAATCACCTGTTTTTGCTTGAACATTAAATGCCTCCAAATGGTATTTAATTCACTTCCCGGGCCCCTGGAAGCATGAAAATCACTTTAAACATGCTAATTTTAGCTCTTAAACTGATGATCTACCTACAAATGTGAACTGACGTTCGAAAATAAAACATTTGAAAACGGACAATTTTTCACCTTTCTGAAGCATGACGTAATGGGGGGGTGTTATCTCTTTTGTCAAAAATCACCTGTTTTTGCTTGAACATTAAAAGCCTCCAAATGGTATTTAATTCACTTCCCGGGCCCCTGGAAGCATGAAAATCACTTTAAACATGCTAATTTTAGCTCTTAAACTGATGATCTACCTACAAATGTGAACTGACGTTCGAAAATAAAACATTTGAAAACTGACCATTTTTCACCTTTCTGAAGCATGACGTAATGGGGGGGTGTTATCTCTTTTGTCAAAAATCACCGGTTTTTGCTTGAACATTAAATTCCTCCAAATGGTATTTAATTCACTTCCCGGGCCCCTGGAAGCATGAAAATCACTTTAAACATGCTAATTTTAGCTCTTAAACTGATGATCTACCTACAAATGTGAACTGACGTTCAAAAATAAAATATTTGAAAACGGACCATTTTTCACCTTTCTGAAGCATGACGTAATGGGGGGGGGGTGTTATCTCTTTTGTCAAAAATCACCTGTTTTTTCTTGATCATTAAATGCCTCCAAATTATATTTAATTCACTTCCCGGGGTGAAGAAACACTTTTTGAGACCTCAGAGTGAGTAAATTGGCCATTTTCATGCACTTTTAACCATTCCACAAATCTTGTGTTTAGGGCCCCTGGAAGCATGAAAATCACTTTAAACATGCTAATTTAAGCTCGAAAACTGATGATCTACCTACAAATGTGAACTGACGTTCAAAAATGAAACATTTGAAAACGGACCATTTTCCACCTTTCTGAAGCATGACGTAATGGGGGGGTGTTATCTCTTTTGTCAAAAATCACCTGTTTTTGCTTGAACATTAAATGCCTCCAAATGGTATTTAATTCACTTTCCGGGCCCCTGGAAGCATGAAAATCACTTTAAACATGCTAATTTTAGCTCTAAAACTGATGATCTACCTACAAATGTGAACTGACGTTCGAAAATAAAACATTTGAAAACGAACCATTTTTCACCTTTCTGAAGCATGACGTAATGGGGGGGGGTTATCTCTTTTGTCAAAAATCACCTGTTTTTGCTTGAACATTAAATGCCTCCAAATGGTATTTAATTCACTTCCCGGGCCCCTGGAAGCATGAAAATCACTTTAAACATGCTAATTTTAGCTCTGAAACTGATGATCTACCTACAAATGTGAACTGACGTTCGGAAATAAAACATTTGAAAACGGACAATTTTTCACCTTTCTGAAGCATGACGTAATGGGGGGGTGTTATCTCTTTTGTCAAAAATCACCTGTTTTTGCTTGAACATTAAATGCCTCCAAATGGTATTTAATTCACTTCCCGGGGTGAAGAAACACTTTTTGAGACCTCAGAGTGAATAAATTGGCCATTTTCATGCACTTTTAACCATTCCACAAATCTTGTGTTTAGGGCCCCTGGAAGCATGAAAATCACTTTAAACATGCTAATTTTAGCTCTAAAACTGATGATCTAGCTACAAATGTGAACTGACGTTCAAAAATAAAACATTTGAAAACGGACCATTTTTCACCTTTCTGAAGCATGACGTAATGGGGGGGTGTTATCTCTTTTGTCAAAAATCACCTGTTTGGCTTGAACATGAAATTCCTCCAAATGGTATTTAATTCACTTCCCGGGCCCCTGGAAGCATGAAAATCACTTTAAACATGCACATTTTAGCTCTTAAACTGATGATCTACCTACAAATGTGAACTGACGTTCGAAAATAAAACATTTGAAAACGGACCATTTTTCACCTATCTGAAGCATGACGTAATGGGGGGTGTTATCTCTTTTGTCAAAAATCACCTGTTTTTGCTTGAACATTAAATGCCTCCAAATGGTATTTAATTCACTTCCCGGGCCCCTGGAAGCATGAAAATCACTTTAAACATGGTAATTTTAGCTCTTAAACTGATGATCTACCTACAAATGTGAACTGACGTTCAAAAATAAAACATTTGAAAACGGACCATTTTTCACCTTTCTGAAGCATGACGTAATGGGGGGGTGTTATCTCTTTTGTCAAAAATCACCTGTTTTTGCTTGCACATTAAATGCCTCCAAATGGTATTTAATTCACTTCCCGGGCCCCTGGAAGCATGAAAATCACTTTAAACATGCTAATTTTAGCTCTAAAACTGATGATCTACCTACAAATGTGAACTGACGTTCGAAAATAAAACATTTGAAAACGGACCATTTTTCACCTTTCTGAAGCATGACGTAATGGGGGGGTGTTATCTCTTTTGTCAAAAATCACCTGTTTTTGCTTGCACATTAAATGCCTCCAAATGGTATTTAATTCACTTCCCGGGCAACTGGAAGCATGAAAATCACTTTAAATATGCTAATTTTAGCTCTAAAACTGATGATCTACCTACAAATGTGAACTGACGTTCGAAAATAAAACATTTGAAAACGGACCATTTTTCACCTTTCTGAAGCATGACGTAATGGGGGGGTGTTATCTCTTTTGTCAAAAATCACCTGTTTTTGCTTGAACATGAAATGCCTCCAAATGGTATTTAATTCACTTCCCGGGCCCCTGGAAGCATGAAAATCACTTTAAATATGCTAATTTTAGCTCTAAAACTGATGATCTACCTACAAATGTGAACTGACGTTCGAAAATAAAACATTTGAAAACGGACCATTTTTCACCTTTCTGAAGCATGACGTAATGGGGGGGTGTTATCTCTTTTGTCAAAAATCACCTGTTTTTGCTTGAACATGAAATGCCTCCAAATGGTATTTAATTCACTTCCCGGGCCCCTGGAAGCATGAAAATCACTTTAAATATGCTAATTTTAGCTCTAAAACTGATGATCTACCTACAAATGTGAACTGACGTTCGAAAATAAAACATTTGAAAACGGACCATTTTTCACCTATCTGAAGCATGACGTAATGGGGGGGTGTTATCTCTTTTGTCAAAAATCACCTGTTTTTGCTTGAACATTAAATGCCTCCAAATGGTATTTAATTCACTTCCCGGGCCCCTGGAAGCATGAAAATCACTTTAAACATGCTAATTTTAGCTCTAAAACTGATGATCTACCTACAAATGTGAACTGACGTTCAAAAATAAAACATTTGAAAACGGACCATTTTTCACCTTTCTGAAGCATGACGTAATGTTATCTCTTTTGTCAAAAATCACCTGTTTTTGCTTGCACATTAAATGCCTCCAAATGGTATTTAAGTCACTTCCCGGGCCCCTGGAAGCATGAAAATCACTTTAAACATGCTAATTTTAGCTCTAAAACTGATGATCTACCTACAAATGTGAACTGACGTTCAAAAATAAAACATTTGAAAACTGACCATTTTTCACCTTTCTGAAGCATGACGTATTGGGGGGGTGTTATCTCTTTTGTCAAAAATCACCTGTTTTTGCTTGCACATTAAATGCCTCCAAATGGTATTTAATTCACTTCCCGGGCCCCTGGAAGCATGAAAATCACTTTAAACATGCTAATTTTAGCTCTAAAACTGATGATCTACCTACAAATGTGAACTGACGTTCGAAAATAAAACATTTGAAAACGGACCATTTTTCACCTTTCTGAAGCATGACGTAATGGGAGGGTGTTATCTCTTTTGTCAAAAATCACCTGTTTTTGCTTGAACATTAAATGCCTCCAAATGGTATTTAATTCACTTCCCGGGCCCCTGGAAGCATGAAAATCACTTTAAACATGCTAATTTTAGCTCTTAAACTGATGATCTACCTACAAATGTGAACTGACGTTCGGAAATAAAACATTTGAAAACGGACAATTTTTCACCTTTCTGAAGCATGACGTAATGGGGGGGTGTTATCTCTTTTGTCAAAAATCACCTGTTTTTGCTTGAACATTAAATGCCTCCAAATGGTATTTAATTCACTTCCCGGGGTGAAGAAACACTTTTTGAGACCTCAGAGTGAATAAATTGGCCATTTTCATGCACTTTTAACCATTCCACAAATCTTGTGTTTAGGGCCCCTGGAAGCATGAAAATCACTTTAAACATGCTAATTTTAGCTCTAAAACTGATGATCTACCTACAAATGTGAACTGACGTTCAAAAATAAAACATTTGAAAACGGACCATTTTTCACCTTTCTGAAGCATGACGTAATGGGGGGGGGTGTTATCTCTTTTGTCAAAAATCACCTGTTTGGCTTGAACATGAAATTCCTCCAAATGGTATTTAATTCACTTCCCGGGCCCCTGGAAGCATGAAAATCACTTTAAACATGCAAATTTTAGCTCTTAAACTGATGATCTACCTACAAATGTGAACTGACGTTCGAAAATAAAACATTTGAAAACGGACCATTTTTCACCTATCTGAAGCATGACGTAATGGGGGGGTGTTATCTCTTTTGTCAAAAATCACCTGTTTTTGCTTGAACATTAAATGCCTCCAAATGGTATTTAATTCACTTCCCGGGCCCCTGGAAGCATGAAAATCACTTTAAACATGCTAATTTTAGCTCTTAAACTGATGATCTACCTACAAATGTGAACTGACGTTTGAAAATAAAATATTTGAAAACTGACCATTTTCCACCTTTCTGAAGCATGACGTAATGGGGGGGTTTTATCTCTTTTGTCAAAAATCACCTGTTTTTGCTTGAACATTAAATGCCTCCAAATGGTATTTAATTCACTTTCCGGGCCCCTGGAAGCATGAAAATCACTTTAAACATGCTAATTTTAGCTCTAAAACTGATGATCTACCTACAAATGTGAACTGACGTTCGAAAATAAAACATTTGAATCTGGACCATTTTTCACCTTTCTGAAGCATGACGTAATGGGGGGGTGTTATCTCTTTTGTCAAAAATCACCTGTTTTTGCTTGCACATTAAATGCCTCCAAATGGTATTTAATTCACTTCCCGGGCCCCTGGAAGCATGAAAATCACTTTAAACATGCTAATTTTAGCTCTAAAACTGATGATCTAGCTACAAATGTGAACTGACGTTCAAAAATAAAACATTTGAAAACGGACCATTTTTCACCTTTCTGAAGCATGACGTAATGGGGGGGTGTTATCTCTTTTGTCAAAAATCACCTGTTTGGCTTGAACATGAAATTCCTCCAAATGGTATTTAATTCACTTCCCGGGCCCCTGGAAGCATGAAAATCACTTTAAACATGCACATTTTAGCTCTTAAACTGATGATCTACCTACAAATGTGAACTGACGTTCGAAAATAAAACATTTGAAAACGGACCATTTTTCACCTATCTGAAGCATGACGTAATGGGGGGTGTTATCTCTTTTGTCAAAAATCACCTGTTTTTGCTTGAACATTAAATGCCTCCAAATGGTATTTAATTCACTTCCCGGGCCCCTGGAAGCATGAAAATCACTTTAAACATGGTAATTTTAGCTCTTAAACTGATGATCTACCTACAAATGTGAACTGACGTTCAAAAATAAAACATTTGAAAACGGACCATTTTTCACCTTTCTGAAGCATGACGTAATGGGGGGGTGTTATCTCTTTTGTCAAAAATCACCTGTTTTTGCTTGCACATTAAATGCCTCCAAATGGTATTTAATTCACTTCCCGGGCCCCTGGAAGCATGAAAATCACTTTAAACATGCTAATTTTAGCTCTAAAACTGATGATCTACCTACAAATGTGAACTGACGTTCGAAAATAAAACATTTGAAAACGGACCATTTTTCACCTTTCTGAAGCATGACGTAATGGGGGGGTGTTATCTCTTTTGTCAAAAATCACCTGTTTTTGCTTGCACATTAAATGCCTCCAAATGGTATTTAATTCACTTCCCGGGCAACTGGAAGCATGAAAATCACTTTAAATATGCTAATTTTAGCTCTAAAACTGATGATCTACCTACAAATGTGAACTGACGTTCGAAAATAAAACATTTGAAAACGGACCATTTTTCACCTTTCTGAAGCATGACGTAATGGGGGGGTGTTATCTCTTTTGTCAAAAATCACCTGTTTTTGCTTGAACATGAAATGCCTCCAAATGGTATTTAATTCACTTCCCGGGCCCCTGGAAGCATGAAAATCACTTTAAATATGCTAATTTTAGCTCTAAAACTGATGATCTACCTACAAATGTGAACTGACGTTCGAAAATAAAACATTTGAAAACGGACCATTTTTCACCTTTCTGAAGCATGACGTAATGGGGGGGTGTTATCTCTTTTGTCAAAAATCACCTGTTTTTGCTTGCACATTAAATGCCTCCAAATGGTATTTAATTCACTTCCCGGGCCCCTGGAAGCATGAAAATCACTTTAAACATGCTAATTTTAGCTCTAAAACTGATGATCTACCTACAAATGTGAACTGACGTTCGAAAATAAAACATTTGAAAACGGACCATTTTTCACCTTTCTGAAGCATGACGTAATGGGAGGGTGTTATCTCTTTTGTCAAAAATCACCTGTTTTTGCTTGAACATTAAATGCCTCCAAATGGTATTTAATTCACTTCCCGGGCCCCTGGAAGCATGAACATCACTTTAAACATGCTAATTTTAGCTCTTAAACTGATGATCTACCTACAAATGTGAACTGACGTTCGGAAATAAAACATTTGAAAACGGACAATTTTTCACCTTTCTGAAGCATGACGTAATGGGGGGGTGTTATCTCTTTTGTCAAAAATCACCTGTTTTTGCTTGAACATTAAATGCCTCCAAATGGTATTTAATTCACTTCCCGGGGTGAAGAAACACTTTTTGAGACCTCAGAGTGAATAAATTGGCCATTTTCATGCACTTTTAACCATTCCACAAATCTTGTGTTTAGGGCCCCTGGAAGCATGAAAATCACTTTAAACATGCTAATTTTAGCTCTAAAACTGATGATCTACCTACAAATGTGAACTGACGTTCAAAAATAAAACATTTGAAAACGGACCATTTTTCACCTTTCTGAAGCATGACGTAATGGGGGGGGGTGTTATCTCTTTTGTCAAAAATCACCTGTTTGGCTTGAACATGAAATTCCTCCAAATGGTATTTAATTCACTTCCCGGGCCCCTGGAAGCATGAAAATCACTTTAAACATGCAAATTTTAGCTCTTAAACTGATGATCTACCTACAAATGTGAACTGACGTTCGAAAATAAAACATTTGTAAACGGACCATTTTTCACCTATCTGAAGCATGACGTAATGGGGGGGTGTTATCTCTTTTGTCAAAAATCACCTGTTTTTGCTTGAACATTAAATGCCTCCAAATGGTATTTAATTCACTTCCCGGGCCCCTGGAAGCATGAAAATCACTTTAAACATGCTAATTTTAGCTCTTAAACTGATGATCTACCTACAAATGTGAACTGACGTTTGAAAATAAAATATTTGAAAACTGACCATTTTCCACCTTTCTGAAGCATGACGTAATGGGGGGGGTTTTATCTCTTTTGTCAAAAATCACCTGTTTTTGCTTGAACATTAAATGCCTCCAAATGGTATTTAATTCACTTTCCGGGCCCCTGGAAGCATGAAAATCACTTCAAACATGCTAATTTTAGCTCTAAAACTGATGATCTACCTACAAATGTGAACTGACGTTCGAAAATAAAACATTTGAATCTGGACCATTTTTCACCTTTCTGAAGCATGACGTAATGGGGGGGTGTTATCTCTTTTGTCAAAAATCACCTGTTTTTGCTTGCACATTAAATGCCTCCAAATGGTATTTAATTCACTTCCCGGGCCCCTGGAAGCATGAAAATCACTTTAAACATGCTAATTTTAGCTCTAAAACTGATGATCTAGCTACAAATGTGAACTGACGTTCAAAAATAAAACATTTGAAAACGGACCATTTTTCACCTTTCTGAAGCATGACGTAATGGGGGGGTGTTATCTCTTTTGTCAAAAATCACCTGTTTGGCTTGAACATGAAATTCCTCCACATGGTATTTAATTCACTTCCCGGGCCCCTGGAAGCATGAAAATCACTTTAAACATGCACATTTTAGCTCTTAAACTGATGATCTACCTACAAATGTGAACTGACGTTCGAAAATAAAACATTTGAAAACGGACCATTTTTCACCTATCTGAAGCATGACGTAATGGGGGGTGTTATCTCTTTTGTCAAAAATCACCTGTTTTTGCTTGAACATTAAATGCCTCCAAATGGTATTTAATTCACTTCCCGGGCCCCTGGAAGCATGAAAATCACTTTAAACATGGTAATTTTAGCTCTTAAACTGATGATCTACCTACAAATGTGAACTGACGTTCAAAAATAAAACATTTGAAAACGGACCATTTTTCACCTTTCTGAAGCATGACGTAATGGGGGGGTGTTATCTCTTTTGTCAAAAATCACCTGTTTTTGCTTGCACATTAAATGCCTCCAAATGGTATTTAATTCACTTCCCGGGCCCCTGGAAGCATGAAAATCACATTAAACATGCTAATTTTAGCTCTAAAACTGATGATCTACCTACAAATGTGAACTGACGTTCGAAAATAAAACATTTGAAAACGGACCATTTTTCACCTTTCTGAAGCATGACGTAATGGGGGGGTGTTATCTCTTTTGTCAAAAATCACCTGTTTTTGCTTGCACATTAAATGCCTCCAAATGGTATTTAATTCACTTCCCGGGCAACTGGAAGCATGAAAATCACTTTAAATATGCTAATTTTAGCTCTAAAACTGATGATCTACCTACAAATGTGAACTGACGTTCGAAAATAAAACATTTGAAAACGGACCATTTTTCACCTTTCTGAAGCATGACGTAATGGGGGGGTGTTATCTCTTTTGTCAAAAATCACCTGTTTGGCTTGAACATGAAATTCCTCCAAATGGTATTTAATTCACTTCCCGGGCCCCTGGAAGCATGAAAATCACTTTAAACATGCACATTTTAGCTCTTAAACTGATGATCTACCTACAAATGTGAACTGACGTTCGAAAATAAAACATTTGAAAACGGACCATTTTTCACCTATCTGAAGCATGACGTAATGGGGGGTGTTATCTCTTTTGTCAAAAATCACCTGTTTTTGCTTGAACATTAAATGCCTCCAAATGGTATTTAATTCACTTCCCGGGCCCCTGGAAGCATGAAAATCACTTTAAACATGGTAATTTTAGCTCTTAAACTGATGATCTACCTACAAATGTGAACTGACGTTCAAAAATAAAACATTTGAAAACGGACCATTTTTCACCTTTCTGAAGCATGACGTAATGGGGGGGTGTTATCTCTTTTGTCAAAAATCACCTGTTTTTGCTTGCACATTAAATGCCTCCAAATGGTATTTAATTCACTTCCCGGGCCCCTGGAAGCATGAAAATCACTTTAAACATGCTAATTTTAGCTCTAAAACTGATGATCTACCTACAAATGTGAACTGACGTTCGAAAATAAAACATTTGAAAACGGACCATTTTTCACCTTTCTGAAGCATGACGTAATGGGGGGGTGTTATCTCTTTTGTCAAAAATCACCTGTTTTTGCTTGCACATTAAATGCCTCCAAATGGTATTTAATTCACTTCCCGGGCAACTGGAAGCATGAAAATCACTTTAAATATGCTAATTTTAGCTCTAAAACTGATGATCTACCTACAAATGTGAACTGACGTTCGAAAATAAAACATTTGAAAACGGACCATTTTTCACCTTTCTGAAGCATGACGTAATGGGGGGTGTTATCTCTTTTGTCAAAAATCACCTGTTTTTGCTTGAACATGAAATGCCTCCAAATGGTATTTAATTCACTTCCCGGGCCCCTGGAAGCATGAAAATCACTTTAAATATGCTAATTTTAGCTCTAAAACTGATGATCTACCTACAAATGTGAACTGACGTTCGAAAATAAAACATTTGAAAACGGACCATTTTTCACCTTTCTGAAGCATGACGTAATGGGGGGGTGTTATCTCTTTTGTCAAAAATCACCTGTTTTTGCTTGCACATTAAATGCCTCCAAATGGTATTTAATTCACTTCCCGGGCCCCTGGAAGCATGAAAATCACTTTAAACATGCTAATTTTAGCTCTAAAACTGATGATCTACCTACAAATGTGAACTGACGTTCGAAAATAAAACATTTGAAAACGGACCATTTTTCACCTTTCTGAAGCATGACGTAATGGGAGGGTGTTATCTCTTTTGTCAAAAATCACCTGTTTTTGCTTGAACATTAAATGCCTCCAAATGGTATTTAATTCACTTCCCGGGCCCCTGGAAGCATGAAAATCACTTTAAACATGCTAATTTTAGCTCTTAAACTGATGATCTACCTACAAATGTGAACTGACGTTCGGAAATAAAACATTTGAAAACGGACAATTTTTCACCTTTCTGAAGCATGACGTAATGGGGGGGTGTTATCTCTTTTGTCAAAAATCACCTGTTTTTGCTTGAACATTAAATGCCTCCAAATGGTATTTAATTCACTTCCCGGGGTGAAGAAACACTTTTTGAGACCTCAGAGTGAATAAATTGGCCATTTTCATGCACTTTTAACCATTCCACAAATCTTGTGTTTAGGGCCCCTGGAAGCATGAAAATCACTTTAAACATGCTAATTTTAGCTCTAAAACTGATGATCTACCTACAAATGTGAACTGACGTTCAAAAATAAAACATTTGAAAACGGACCATTTTTCACCTTTCTGAAGCATGACGTAATGGGGGGGGGTGTTATCTCTTTTGTCAAAAATCACCTGTTTGGCTTGAACATGAAATTCCTCCAAATGGTATTTAATTCACTTCCCGGGCCCCTGGAAGCATGAAAATCACTTTAAACATGCAAATTTTAGCTCTTAAACTGATGATCTACCTACAAATGTGAACTGACGTTCGAAAATAAAACATTTGAAAACGGACCATTTTTCACCTATCTGAAGCATGACGTAATGGGGGATTGTTATCTCTTTTGTCAAAAATCACCTGTTTTTGCTTGAACATTAAATGCCTCCAAATGGTATTTAATTCACTTCCCGGGCCCCTGGAAGCATGAAAATCACTTTAAACATGCTAATTTTAGCTCTTAAACTGATGATCTACCTACAAATGTGAACTGACGTTTGAAAATAAAATATTTGAAAACTGACCATTTTCCACCTTTCTGAAGCATGACGTAATGGGGGGGTTTTATCTCTTTTGTCAAAAATCACCTGTTTTTGCTTGAACATTAAATGCCTCCAAATGGTATTTAATTCACTTTCCGGGCCCCTGGAAGCATGAAAATCACTTTAAACATGCTAATTTTAGCTCTAAAACTGATGATCTACCTACAAATGTGAACTGACGTTCGAAAATAAAACATTTGAATCTGGACCATTTTTCACCTTTCTGAAGCATGACGTAATGGGGGGGTGTTATCTCTTTTGTCAAAAATCACCTGTTTTTGCTTGCACATTAAATGCCTCCAAATGGTATTTAATTCACTTCCCGGGCCCCTGGAAGCATGAAAATCACTTTAAACATGCTAATTTTAGCTCTAAAACTGATGATCTAGCTACAAATGTGAACTGACGTTCAAAAATAAAACATTTGAAAACGGACCATTTTTCACCTTTCTGAAGCATGACGTAATGGGGGGGTGTTATCTCTTTTGTCAAAAATCACCTGTTTGGCTTGAACATGAAATTCCTCCACATGGTATTTAATTCACTTCCCGGGCCCCTGGAAGCATGAAAATCACTTTAAACATGCACATTTTAGCTCTTAAACTGATGATCTACCTACAAATGTGAACTGACGTTCGAAAATAAAACATTTGAAAACGGACCATTTTTCACCTATCTGAAGCATGACGTAATGGGGGGTGTTATCTCTTTTGTCAAAAATCACCTGTTTTTGCTTGAACATTAAATGCCTCCAAATGGTATTTAATTCACTTCCCGGGCCCCTGGAAGCATGAAAATCACTTTAAACATGGTAATTTTAGCTCTTAAACTGATGATCTACCTACAAATGTGAACTGACGTTCAAAAATAAAACATTTGAAAACGGACCATTTTTCACCTTTCTGAAGCATGACGTAATGGGGGGGTGTTATCTCTTTTGTCAAAAATCACCTGTTTTTGCTTGCACATTAAATGCCTCCAAATGGTATTTAATTCACTTCCCGGGCCCCTGGAAGCATGAAAATCACATTAAACATGCTAATTTTAGCTCTAAAACTGATGATCTACCTACAAATGTGAACTGACGTTCGAAAATAAAACATTTGAAAACGGACCATTTTTCACCTTTCTGAAGCATGACGTAATGGGGGGGTGTTATCTCTTTTGTCAAAAATCACCTGTTTTTGCTTGCACATTAAATGCCTCCAAATGGTATTTAATTCACTTCCCGGGCAACTGGAAGCATGAAAATCACTTTAAATATGCTAATTTTAGCTCTAAAACTGATGATCTACCTACAAATGTGAACTGACGTTCGAAAATAAAACATTTGAAAACGGACCATTTTTCACCTTTCTGAAGCATGACGTAATGGGGGGGTGTTATCTCTTTTGTCAAAAATCACCTGTTTTTGCTTGAACATGAAATGCCTCCAAATGGTATTTAATTCACTTCCCGGGCCCCTGGAAGCATGAAAATTACTTTAAATATGCTAATTTTAGCTCTAAAACTGATGATCTACCTACAAATGTGAACTGACGTTCGAAAATAAAACATTTGAAAACGGACCATTTTTCACCTTTCTGAAGCATGACGTAATGGGGGGGTGTTATCTCTTTTGTCAAAAATCACCTGTTTTTGCTTGAACATGAAATGCCTCCAAATGGTATTTAATTCACTTCCCGGGCCCCTGGAAGCATGAAAATCACTTTAAATATGCTAATTTTAGCTCTAAAACTGATGATCTACCTACAAATGTGAACTGACGTTCGAAAATAAAACATTTGAAAACGGACCATTTTTCACCTTTCTGAAGCATGACGTAATGGGGGGGTGTTATCTCTTTTGTCAAAAATCACCTGTTTTTGCTTGAACATGAAATGCCTCCAAATGGTATTTAATTCACTTCCCGGGCCCCTGGAAGCATGAAAATCACTTTAAATATGCTAATTTTAGCTCTAAAACTGATGATCTACCTACAAATGTGAACTGACGTTCGAAAATAAAACATTTGAAAACGGACCATTTTTCACCTATCTGAAGCATGACGTAATGGGGGGGTGTTATCTCTTTTGTCAAAAATCACCTGTTTTTGCTTGAACATTAAATGCCTCCAAATGGTATTTAATTCACTTCCCGGGCCCCTGGAAGCATGAAAATCACTTTAAACATGCTAATTTTAGCTCTTAAACTGATGATCTACCTACAAATGTGAACTGACGTTTGAAAATAAAATATTTGAAAACTGACCATTTTCCACCTTTCTGAAGCATGACGTAATGGGGGGGTTTTATCTCTTTTGTCAAAAATCACCTGTTTTTGCTTGAACATTAAATGCCTCCAAATGGTATTTAATTCACTTTCCGGGCCCCTGGAAGCATGAAAATAACTTTAAACATGCTAATTTTAGCTCTAAAACTGATGATCTACCTACAAATGTGAACTGACGTTCGAAAATAAAACATTTGAATCTGGACCATTTTTCACCTTTCTGAAGCATGACGTAATGGGGGGGTGTTATCTCTTTTGTCAAAAATCACCTGTTTTTGCTTGCACATTAAATGCCTCCAAATGGTATTTAATTCACTTCCCGGGCCCCTGGAAGCATGAAAATCACTTTAAATATGCTAATTTTAGCTCTAAAACTGATGATCTACCTACAAATGTGAACTGACGTTCGAAAATAAAACATTTGAAAACGGACCATTTTTCACCTTTCTGAAGCATGACTTAGTGGGGGGGTGTTATCTCTTTTGTCAAAAATCACCTGTTTTTGCTTGAACATGAAATGCCTCCAAATGGTATTTAATTCACTTCCCGGGCCCCTGGAAGCATGAAAATCACTTTAAATATGCTAATTTTAGCTCTAAAACTGATGATCTACCTACAAATGTGAACTGACGTTCGAAAATAAAACATTTGAAAACGGACCATTTTTCACCTTTCTGAAGCATGACGTAATGGGGGGGTGTTATCTCTTTTGTCAAAAATCACCTGTTTTTGCTTGAACATGAAATGCCTCCAAATGGTATTTAATTCACTTCCCGGGCCCCTGGAAGCATGAAAATCACTTTAAATATGCTAATTTTAGCTCTAAAACTGATGATCTACCTACAAATGTGAACTGACGTTCGAAAATAAAACATTTGAAAACGGACCATTTTTCACCTATCTGAAGCATGACGTAATGGGGGGGTGTTATCTCTTTTGTCAAAAATCACCTGTTTTTGCTTGAACATTAAATGCCTCCAAATGGTATTTAATTCACTTCCCGGGCCCCTGGAAGCATGAAAATCACTTTAAACATGCTAATTTTAGCTCTTAAACTGATGATCTACCTACAAATGTGAACTGACGTTTGAAAATAAAATATTTGAAAACTGACCATTTTCCACCTTTCTGAAGCATGACGTAATGGGGGGGTTTTATCTCTTTTGTCAAAAATCACCTGTTTTTGCTTGAACATTAAATGCCTCCAAATTGTATTTAATTCACTTTCCGGGCCCCTGGAAGCATGAAAATCACTTTAAACATGCTAATTTTAGCTCTAAAACTGATGATCTACCTACAAATGTGAACTGACGTTCGAAAATAAAACATTTGAATCTGGACCATTTTTCACCTTTCTGAAGCATGACGTAATGGGGGGGTGTTATCTCTTTTGTCAAAAATCACCTGTTTTTGCTTGCACATTAAATGCCTCCAAATGGTATTTAATTCACTTCCCGGGCCCCTGGAAGCATGAAAATCACTTTAAACATGCACATTTTAGCTCTTAAACTGATGATCTACCTACAAATGTGAACTGACGTTCGAAAATAAAACATTTGAAAACTGACCATTTTTCACCTATCTGAAGCATGACGTAATGGGGGGTGTTATCTCTTTTGTCAAAAATCACCTGTTTTTGCTTGAACATTAAATGCCTCCAAATGGTATTTAATTCACTTCCCGGGCCCCTGGAAGCATGAAAATCACTTTAAACATGGTAATGTTAGCTCTTAAACTGATGATCTACCTACAAATGTGAACTGACGTTCAAAAATAAAACATTTGAAAACGGACCATTTTTCACCTTTCTGAAGCATGACGTAATGGGGGGTGTTATCTCTTTTGTCAAAAATCACCTGTTTTTGCTTGCACATTAAATGCCTCCAAATGGTATTTAATTCACTTCCCGGGCCCCTGGAAGCATGAAGATCACTTTAAACATGCTAATTTTAGCTCTAAAACTGATGATCTACCTACAAATGTGAACTGACGTTCGAAAATAAAACATTTGAAAACGGACCATTTTTCACCTTTCTGAAGCATGACGTAATGGGGGGGTGTTATCTCTTTTGTCAAAAATCACCTGTTTTTGCTTGCACATTAAATGCCTCCAAATGGTATTTAATTCACTTCCCGGGCAACTGGAAGCATGAAAATCACTTTAAACATGCTAATTTTAGCTCTAAAACTGATGATCTACCTACAAATGTGAACTGACGTTCGAAAATAAAACATTTGAAAACGGACCATTTTTCACCTTTCTGAAGCATGACGTAATGGGGGGGTGTTATCTCTTTTGTCAAAAATCACCTGTTTTTGCTTGAACATTAAATGCCTCCAAATGGTATTTAATTCACTTCCCGGGCCCCTGGAAGCATGAAAATCACTTTAAACATGCTAATTTTAGCTCTTAAACTGATGATCTACCTAAAAATGTGAACTGACGTTCGGAAATAAAACATTTGAAAACGGACAATTTTTCACCTTTCTGAAGCATGACGTAATGGGGGGGTGTTATCTCTTTTGTCAAAAATCACCTGTTTTTGCTTGAACATTAAATGCCTCCAAATGGTATTTAATTCACTTCCCGGGGTGAAGAAACACTTTTTGAGACCTCAGAGTGAATAAATTGGCCATTTTCATGCACTTTTAACCATTCCACAAATCTTGTGTTTAGGGCCCCTGGAAGCATGAAAATCACTTTAAACATGCTAATTTTAGCTCTAAAACTGATGATCTACCTACAAATGTGAACTGACGTTCAAAAATAAAACATTTGAAAACGGACCATTTTTCACCTTTCTGAAGCATGACGTAATGGGGGGGTGTTATCTCTTTTGTCAAAAATCACCTGTTTTTGCTTGCACATTAAATGCCTCCAAATGGTATTTAATTCACTTCCCGGGCCCCTGGAAGCATGAAAATCACTTTAAACATGCACATTTTAGCTCTTAAACTGATGATCTACCTACAAATGTGAACTGACGTTCGAAAATAAAACATTTGAAAACTGACCATTTTTCACCTATCTGAAGCATGACGTAATGGGGGGTGTTATCTCTTTTGTCAAAAATCACCTGTTTTTGCTTGAACATTAAATGCCTCCAAATGGTATTTAATTCACTTCCCGGGCCCCTGGAAGCATGAAAATCACTTTAAACATGGTAATGTTAGCTCTTAAACTGATGATCTACCTACAAATGTGAACTGACGTTCAAAAATAAAACATTTGAAAACGGACCATTTTTCACCTTTCTGAAGCATGACGTAATGGGGGGTGTTATCTCTTTTGTCAAAAATCACCTGTTTTTGCTTGCACATTAAATGCCTCCAAATGGTATTTAATTCACTTCCCGGGCCCCTGGAAGCATGAAGATCACTTTAAACATGCTAATTTTAGCTCTAAAACTGATGATCTACCTACAAATGTGAACTGACGTTCGAAAATAAAACATTTGAAAACGGACCATTTTTCACCTTTCTGAAGCATGACGTAATGGGGGGGTGTTATCTCTTTTGTCAAAAATCACCTGTTTTTGCTTGCACATTAAATGCCTCCAAATGGTATTTAATTCACTTCCCGGGCAACTGGAAGCATGAAAATCACTTTAAACATGCTAATTTTAGCTCTAAAACTGATGATCTACCTACAAATGTGAACTGACGTTCGAAAATAAAACATTTGAAAACGGACCATTTTTCACCTTTCTGAAGCATGACGTAATGGGGGGGTGTTATCTCTTTTGTCAAAAATCACCTGTTTTTGCTTGAACATTAAATGCCTCCAAATGGTATTTAATTCACTTCCCGGGCCCCTGGAAGCATGAAAATCACTTTAAACATGCTAATTTTAGCTCTTAAACTGATGATCTACCTAAAAATGTGAACTGACGTTCGGAAATAAAACATTTGAAAACGGACAATTTTTCACCTTTCTGAAGCATGACGTAATGGGGGGGTGTTATCTCTTTTGTCAAAAATCACCTGTTTTTGCTTGAACATTAAATGCCTCCAAATGGTATTTAATTCACTTCCCGGGGTGAAGAAACACTTTTTGAGACCTCAGAGTGAATAAATTGGCCATTTTCATGCACTTTTAACCATTCCACAAATCTTGTGTTTAGGGCCCCTGGAAGCATGAAAATCACTTTAAACATGCTAATTTTAGCTCTAAAACTGATGATCTACCTACAAATGTGAACTGACGTTCAAAAATAAAACATTTGAAAACGGACCATTTTTCACCTTTCTGAAGCATGACGTAATGGGGGGTGTTATCTCTTTTGTCAAAAATCACCTGTTTGGCTTGAACATGAAATTCCTCCAAATGGTATTTAATTCACTTCCCGGGCCCCTGGAAGCATGAACATCACTTTAAACATGCAAATTTTAGCTCTTAAACTGATGATCTACCTACAAATGTAAACTGACGTTCGAAAATAAAACATTTGAAAACGGACAATTTTTCACCTATCTGAAGCATGACGTAATGGGGGGGTGTTATCTCTTTTGTCAAAAATCACCTGTTTTTGCTTGAACATTAAATGCCTCCAAATGGTATTTAATTCACTTCCCGGGCCCCTGGAAGCATGAAAATCACTTTAAACATGCTAATTTTAGCTCTTAAACTGATGATCTACCTACAAATGTGAACTGACGTTCAAAAATAAAACTTTTTATAACTGACCATTTTTCACCTTTCTGAAGCATGACTTAATGGGGGGGGGTGTTATCTCTTTTGTCAAAAATCACCGGTTTTTGCTTGAACATTAAATTCCTCCAAATGGTATTTAATTCACTTCCTGGGCCCCTGGAAACATGAAAATCACTTTAAACATGCTAATTTTATCTCTTAAACGGATGATCTACCTACAAATGTGAACTGACGTTCAAAAATAAAACATTTGAAAACTGACCATTTTTCACCTTTCTGAAGCATGACGTAATGGGGGGGTGTTATCTCTTTTGTCAAAAATCACCTGTTTTTGCTTGCACATTAAATGCCTCCAAATGGTATTTAATTCACTTCCCGGGCCCCTGGAAGCATGAAAATCACATTAAACATGCTAATTTTAGCTCTAAAACTGATGATCTACCTACAAATGTGAACTGACGTTCGAAAATAAAACATTTGAAAACTGACCATTTTTCACCTTTCTGAAGCATGACGTAATGGGGGGGTGTTATCTCTTTTGTCAAAAATCACCTGTTTTTGCTTGCACATTAAATGCCTCCAAATGGTATTTAATTCACTTCCCGGGCAACTGGAAGCATGAAAATCACTTTAAATATGCTAATTTTAGCTCTAAAACTGATGATCTACCTACAAATGTGAACTGACGTTCGAAAATTAAACATTTGAAAATGGACCATTTTTCACCTTTCTGAAGCATGACGTAATGGGATGGTGTTATCTCTTTTGTCAAAAATCACCTGTTTTTGCTTGAACATGAAATGCCTCCAAATGGTATTTAATTCACTTCCCGGGCCCCTGGAAGCATGAAAATCACTTTAAATATGCTAATTTTAGCTCTAAAACTGATGATCTACCTACAAATGTGAACTGACGTTCGAAAATAAAACATTTGAAAACGGACCATTTTTCACCTTTCTGAAGCATGACGTAATGGGGGGGTGTTATCTCTTTTGTCAAAAATCACCTGTTTTTGCTTGAACATGAAATGCCTCCAAATGGTATTTAATTCACTTCCCGGGCCCCTGGAAGCATGAAAATCACTTTAAATATGCTAATTTTAGCTCTAAAACTGATGATCTACCTACAAATGTGAACTGACGTTCGAAAATAAAACATTTGAAAACGGACCATTTTTCACCTTTCTGAAGCATGACGTAATGGGGGGGTGTTATCTCTTTTGTCAAAAATCACCTGTTTTTGCTTGAACATGAAATGCCTCCAAATGGTATTTAATTCACTTCCCGGGCCCCTGGAAGCATGAAAATCACTTTAAATATGCTAATTTTAGCTCTAAAACTGATGATCTACCTACAAATGTGAACTGACGTTCGAAAATAAAACATTTGAAAACGGACCATTTTTCACCTATCTGAAGCATGACGTAATGGGGGGGTGTTATCTCTTTTGTCAAAAATCACCTGTTTTTGCTTGAACATTAAATGCCTCCAAATGGTATTTAATTCACTTCCCGGGCCCCTGGAAGCATGAAAATCACTTTAAACATGCTAATTTTAGCTCTTAAACTGATGATCTACCTACAAATGTGAACTGACGTTTGAAAATAAAATATTTGAAAACTGACCATTTTCCACCTTTCTGAAGCATGACGTAATGGGGGGGTTTTATCTCTTTTGTCAAAAATCACCTGTTTTTGCTTGAACATTAAATGCCTCCAAATGGTATTTAATTCACTTTTCGGGCCCCTGGAAGCATGAAAATCACTTTAAACATGCTAATTTTAGCTCTAAAACTGATGATCTACCTACAAATGTGAACTGACGTTCGAAAATAAAACATTTGAATCTGGACCATTTTTCACCTTTCTGAAGCATGACGTAATGGGGGGGTGTTATCTCTTTTGTCAAAAATCACCTGTTTTTGCTTGCACATTAAATGCCTCCAAATGGTATTTAATTCACTTCCCGGGCCCCTGGAAGCATGAAAATCACTTTAAATATGCTAATTTTAGCTCTAAAACTGATGATCTACCTACAAATGTGAACTGACGTTCGAAAATAAAACATTTGAAAACGGACCATTTTTCACCTTTCTGAAGCATGACGTAATGGGGGGGTGTTATCTCTTTTGTCAAAAATCACCTGTTTTTGCTTGAACATGAAATGCCTCCAAATGGTATTTAATTCACTTCCCGGGCCCCTGGAAGCATGAAAATCACTTTAAATATGCTAATTTTAGCTCTAAAACTGATGATCTACCTACAAATGTGAACTGACGTTCGAAAATAAAACATTTGAAAACGGACCATTTTTCACCTTTCTGAAGCATGACGTAATGGGGGGGTGTTATCTCTTTTGTCAAAAATCACCTGTTTTTGCTTGAACATGAAATGCCTCCAAATGGTATTTAATTCACTTCCCGGGCCCCTGGAAGCATGAAAATCACTTTAAATATGCTAATTTTAGCTCTAAAACTGATGATCTACCTACAAATGTGAACTGACGTTCGAAAATAAAACATTTGAAAACGGACCATTTTTCACCTATCTGAAGCATGACGTAATGGGGGGGTGTTATCTCTTTTGTCAAAAATCACCTGTTTTTGCTTGAACATTAAATGCCTCCAAATGGTATTTAATTCACTTCCCGGGCCCCTGGAAGCATGAAAATCACTTTAAACATGCTAATTTTAGCTCTTAAACTGATGATCTACCTACAAATGTGAACTGACGTTTGAAAATAAAATATTTGAAAACTGACCATTTTCCACCTTTCTGAAGCATGACGTAATGGGGGGGTTTTATCTCTTTTGTCAAAAATCACCTGTTTTTGCTTGAACATTAAATGCCTCCAAATTGTATTTAATTCACTTTCCGGGCCCCTGGAAGCATGAAAATCACTTTAAACATGCTAATTTTAGCTCTAAAACTGATGATCTACCTACAAATGTGAACTGACGTTCGAAAATAAAACATTTGAATCTGGACCATTTTTCACCTTTCTGAAGCATGACGTAATGGGGGGGTGTTATCTCTTTTGTCAAAAATCACCTGTTTTTGCTTGCACATTAAATGCCTCCAAATGGTATTTAATTCACTTCCCGGGCCCCTGGAAGCATGAAAATCACTTTAAATATGCTAATTTTAGCTCTAAAACTGATGATCTACCTACAAATGTGAACTGACGTTCGAAAATAAAACATTTGAAAACAGACCATTTTTCACCTATCTGAAGCATGACGTAATGGGGGGGTGTTATCTCTTTTGTCAAAAATCACCTGTTTTTGCTTGAACATTAAATGCCTCCAAATGGTATTTAATTCACTTCCCGGGCCCCTGGAAGCATGAAAATCACTTTAAACATGCTAATTTTAGCTCTAAAACTGATGATCTAGCTACAAATGTGAACTGACGTTTAAAAATAAAACATTTGAAAACGGACCATTTTTCACCTTTCTGAAGCATGACGTAATGGGGGGGTGTTATCTCTTTTGTCAAAAATCACCTGTTTGGCTTGAACATGAAATTCCTCCAAATGGTATTTAATTCACTTCCCGGGCCCCTGGAAGCATGAAAATCACTTTAAACATGCACATTTTAGCTCTTAAACTGATGATCTACCTACAAATGTGAACTGACGTTCGAAAATAAAACATTTGAAAACGGACCATTTTTCACCTATCTGAAGCATGACGTAATGGGGGGTGTTATCTCTTTTGTCAAAAATCACCTGTTTTTGCTTGAACATTAAATGCCTCCAAATGGTATTTAATTCACTTCCCGGGCCCCTGGAAGCATGAAAATCACTTTAAACATGGTAATTTTAGCTCTTAAACTGATGATCTACCTACAAATGTGAACTGACGTTCAAAAATAAAACATTTGAAAACGGACCATTTTTCACCTTTCTGAAGCATGACGTAATGGGGGGTGTTATCTCTTTTGTCAAAAATCACCTGTTTTTGCTTGCACATTAAATGCCTCCAAATGGTATTTAATTCACTTCCCGGGCCCCTGGAAGCATGAAAATCACTTTAAACATGCTAATTTTAGCTCTAAAACTGATGATCTACCTACAAATGTGAACTGACGTTCGAAAATAAAACATTTGAAAACGGACCATTTTTCACCTTTCTGAAGCATGACGTAATGGGGGGGTGTTATCTCTTTTGTCAAAAATCACCTGTTTTTGCTTGCACATTAAATGCCTCCAAATGGTATTTAATTCACTTCCCGGGCAACTGGAAGCATGAAAATCACTTTAAACATGCTAATTTTAGCTCTAAAACTGATGATCTACCTACAAATGTGAACTGACGTTCGAAAATAAAACATTTGAAAACGGACCATTTTTCACCTTTCTGAAGCATGACGTAATGGGGGGGTGTTATCTCTTTTGTCAAAAATCACCTGTTTTTGCTTGAACATTAAATGCCTCCAAATGGTATTTAATTCACTTCCCGGGCCCCTGGAAGCATGAAAATCACTTTAAACATGCTAATTTTAGCTCTTAAACTGATGATCTACCTAAAAATGTGAACTGACGTTCGGAAATAAAACATTTGAAAACGGACAATTTTTCACCTTTCTGAAGCATGACGTAATGGGGGGGGGGTGTTATCTCTTTTGTCAAAAATCACCTGTTTTTGCTTGAACATTAAATGCCTCCAAATGGTATTTAATTCACTTCCCGGGGTGAAGAAACACATTTTGAGACCTCAGAGTGAATAAATTGGCCATTTTCATGCACTTTTAACCATCCCACAAATCTTGTGTTTAGGGCCCCTGGAAGCATGAAAATCCCTTTAAACATGCTAATTTTAGCTCTAAAACTGATGATCTACCTACAAATGTGAACTGACGTTCAAAAATAAAACATTTGAAAACGGACCATTTTTCACCTTTCTGAAGCATGATGTAATGGGGGGGTGTTATCTCTTTTGTCAAAAATCACCTGTTTGGCTTGAACATGAAATTCCTCCAAATGGTATTTAATTCACTTCCCGGGCCCCTGGAAGCATGAACATCACTTTAAACATGCAAATTTTAGCTCTTAAACTGATGATCTACCTACAAATGTAAACTGACGTTCGAAAATAAAACATTTGAAAACGGACCATTTTTCACCTATCTGAAGCATGACGTAATGGGGGGGTGTTATCTCTTTTGTCAAAAATCACCTGTTTTTGCTTGAACATTAAATGCCTCCAAATGGTATTTAATTCACTTCCCGGGCCCCTGGAAGCATGAAAATCACTTTAAACATGCTAATTTTAGCTCTTAAACTGATGATCTACCTACAAATGTGAACTGACGTTCAAAAATAAAACTTTTGAAAACTGACCATTTTTCACCTTTCTGAAGCATGACGTAATGGGGGGGGGGGGTTATCTCTTTTGTCAAAAATCACCGGTTTTTGCTTGAACATTAAATTCCTCCAAATGGTATTTAATTCACTTCCCGGGCCCCTGGAAACATGAAAATCACTTTAAACATGCTAATTTTATCTCTTAAACGGATGATCTACCTACAAATGTGAACTGACGTTCAAAAATAAAACATTTGAAAACTGACCATTTTTCACCTTTCTGAAGCATGACGTAATGGGGGGTGTTATCTCTTGTGTCAAAAATCACCGTTTTTTGCTTGAACATTAAATTCCTCCAAATGGTATTTAATTCACTTCCCGGGCCCCTGGAAGCATGAATATCACTTTAAACATGCTAATTTTAGCTCTTAAACTGATGATCTACTTATAAATGTGAACAGACGTTCAAAAATAAAACATTTGAAAACGGACCATTTTTCACCTTTCTGAAGCATGACGTAATGGGGGGGTGTTATCTCTTTTGTCAAAAATCATCTGTTTTTTCTTGAACATTAAATGCCTCCAAATGATATTTAATTCAGTTCCCGGGCCCCTGGAAGCATGAAAATCACTTTAAACATGCTAATTTTAGCTCTAAAACTGATGATCTACCTACAAATGTGAACTGACGTTCAAAAATAAAACATTTGAAAATGGACCATTTTTCACCTTTCTGAAGCATGACGTAATGGGGGGGTGTTATCTCTTTTTTCAAAAATCACCTGTTTTTGCTTGAACATTAAATGCCTCCAAATGGTATTTAATTCACTTCCCGGGGTGAAGAAACACTTTTTGAGACCTCAGAGTGAGTAAATTGGCCATTTTCATGCACTTTTAACCATTCCACAAATCTTGTGTTTAGGGCCCCTGGAAGCATGAAAATCACTTTAAACATGCTAATGTTAGCTCTAAAACTGATGATCTACCTACAAATGTGAACTGACGTTCAAAAATAAAACATTTGAAAACGGACCATTTTCCACCTTTCTGAAGCATGACGTAATGGTGGGGTGTTATCTCTTTTGTCAAAAATCACCTGTTTTTGCTTGAACATTAAATGCCTCCAAATGGTATTTAATTCACTTCCCGGGCCCCTGGAAGCATGAAAATCACTTTAAACATGCTAATTTTAGCTCTTAAACTGATGATCTACCTACAAATGTGAACTGACGTTCGGAAATAAAACATTTGAAAACTGACAATTTTTCACCTTTCTGAAGCATGACGTAATGGGGGGGTGTTATCTCTTTTGTCAAAAATCACCTGTTTTTGCTTGAACATTAAATGCCTCCAAATGGTATTTAATTCACTTCCCGGGGTGAAGAAACACTTTTTGAGACCTCAGAGTGAATAAATTGGCCATTTTCATGCACTTTTAACCATTCCACAAATCTTGTGTTTAGGGCCCCTGGAAGCATGAAAATCACTTTCAACATGCTAATTTTAGCTCTAAAACTGATGATCTACCTACAAATGTGAACTGACGTTCAAAAATAAAACATTTGAAAACGGACCATTTTTCACCTTTCTGAAGCATGACGTAATGGGGGGGTGTTATCTCTTTTGTCAAAAATCACCTGTTTGGCTTGAACATGAAATTCCTCCAAATGGTATTTAATTCACTTCCCGGGCCCCTGGAAGCATGAAAATCACTTTAAACATGCAAATTTTAGCTCTTAAACTGATGATCTACCTACAAATGTGAACTGACGTTCGAAAATAAAACATTTGAAAACGGACCATTTTTCACCTATCTGAAGCATGACGTAATGGGGGGTGTTATCTCTTTTGTCAAAAATCACCTGTTTTTGCTTGAACATTAAATGCCTCCAAATGGTATTTAATTCACTTCCCGGGCCCCTGGAAGCATGAAAATCACTTTAAACATGCTAATTTTAGCTCTTAAACTGATGTTCTACCTACAAATGTGAACTGACGTTCAAAAATAAAACATTTGAAAACTGACCATTTTTCACCTTTCTGAAGCATGACGTATTGGGGGGGTGTTATCTCTTTTGTCAAAAATCACCTGTTTTTGCTTGCACATTAAATGCCTCCAAATGGTATTTAATTCACTTCCCGGGCCCCTGGAAGCATGAAAATCACTTTAAACATGCTAATTTTAGCTCTAAAACTGATGATCTACCTACAAATGTGAACTGACGTTCGAAAATAAAACATTTGAAAACGGACCATTTTTCACCTTTCTGAAGCATGACGTAATGGGGAGGTGTTATCTCTTTTGTCAAAAATCACCTGTTTTTGCTTGAACATTAAATGCCTCCAAATGGTATTTAATTCACTTCCCGGGCCCCTGGAAGCATGAAAATCACTTTAAACATGCTAATTTTAGCTCTTAAACTGATGATCTACCTACAAATGTGAACTGACGTTCGGAAATAAAACATTTGAAAACGGACAATTTTTCACCTTTCTGAAGCATGACCAAATGGGGAGGGTGTTATCTCTTTTGTCAAAAATCACCTGTTTTTGCTTGAACATTAAATGCCTCCAAATGGTATTTAATTCACTTCCCGGGGTGAAGAAACACTTTTTGAGACCTCAGAGTGAATAAATTGGCCATTTTCATGCACTTTTAACCATTCCACAAATCTTGTGTTTAGGGCCCCTGGAAGCATGAAAATCACTTTAAACATGCTAATTTTAGCTCTAAAACTGATGATCTACCTACAAATGTGAACTGACGTTCAAAAATAAAACATTTGAAAAGGACCATTTTTCACCTTTCTGAAGCATGACGTAATGGGGGGGTGTTATCTCTTTTGTCAAAAATCACCTGTTTGGCTTGAACATGAAATTCCTCCAAATGGTATTTAATTCACTTCCCGGGCCCCTGGAAGCATGAAAATCACTTTAAACATGCACATTTTAGCTCTTAAACTGATGATCTACCTACAAATGTGAACTGACGTTCGAAAATAAAACATTTGAAAACGGACCATTTTTCACCTATCTGAAGCATGACGTAATGGGGGGGTGTTATCTCTTTTGTCAAAAATCACCTGTTTTTGCTTGAACATTAAATGCCTCCAAATGGTATTTAATTCACTTCCCGGGCCCCTGGAAGCATGAAAATCACTTTAAACATGCTAATTTTAGCTCTTAAACTGATGATCTACCTACAAATGTGAACTGATGTTTGAAAATAAAATATTTGAAAACTGACCATTTTCCACCTTTCTGAAGCATGACGTAATGGGCGGGTGTTATCTCTTTTGTCAAAAATCACCTGTTTTTGCTTGAACATTAAATGCCTCCAAATGGTATTTAATTCACTTTCCGGGCCCCTGTAAGCATGAAAATCACTTTAAACATGCTAATTTTAGCTCTAAAACTGATGATCTACCTACAAATGTGAACTGACGTTCAAAAATAAAACATTTGAAAACGGACCATTTTTCACCTTTCTGAAGCATGACGTAATGGGGGGGTGTTATCTCTTTTGTCGAAAATCACCTGTTTTTGCTTGCACATTAAATGCCTCCAAATGGTATTTAATTCACTTCCCGGGCCCCTGGAAGCATGAAAATCACTTTAAACATGCTAATTTTAGCTCTAAAACGGATGATCTAGCTACAAATGTGAACTGACGTTCAAAAATAAAACGTTTGAAAACGGACCATTTTTCACCTTTCTGAAGCATGACGTAATGGGGGGGGTGTTATCTCTTTTGTCAAAAATCACCTGTTTGGTTTGAACATGAAATTCCTCCAAATGGTATTTAATTCACTTCCCGGGCCCCTGGAAGCATGAAAATCACTTTAAACATGCATATTTTAGCTCTTAAACTGATGATCTACCTACAAATGTGAACTGACGTTCGAAAATAAAACATTTGAAAACGGACCATTTTTCACCTTTCTGAAGCATGACGTAATGGGGGTGTTATCTCTTTTGTCAAAAATCACCTGTTTTTGCTTGAACATTAAATGCCTCCAAATGGTATTTAATTCACTTCCCGGGCCCCTGGAAGCATGAAAATCACTTTAAACATGCTAATTTTAGCTCTTAAACTGATGATCTACCTACAAATGTGAACTGACGTTTGAAAATAAAATATTTGAAAACTGACCATTTTTCACCTTTCTGAAGCATGACGTAATGGGGGGGGGTGTTATCTCTTTTGTCAAAAATCACCGGTTTTTGCTTGAACATTAAATTCCTCCAAATGGTATTTAATTCACTTCCCGGGCCCCTGGAAGCATGAAAATCACTTTAAACATGCTAATTTTAGCTCTTAAACTGATGATCTACCTACAAATGTGAACTGACGTTCAAAAATAAAACATTTGAAAACGGACCATTTTTCACCTTTCTGAAGCATGACGTAATGGGGGGGGTGTTATCTCTTTTGTCAAAAATCACCTGTTTTTTCTTGAACATTAAATGCCTCCAAATAATATTTAATTCACTTCCCGGGCCCCTGGAAGTATGAAAATCACTTTAAACATGCTAATTTTATCTCTAAAACTGATGATCTACCTACAAATGTGAACTGACGTTCAAAAATAAAACATTTGAAAACGGACCATTTTTCACCTTTCTGAAGCATGACGTAATGGGGGGGTGTTATCTCTTTTGTCAAAAATCACCTGTTTTTGCTTGCACATTAAATGCCTCCAAATGGTATTTAATTCACTTCCCGGGCCCCTGGAAGCATGAAAATCACTTTAAACATGCTAATTTTAGCTCTAAAACTGATGATCTACCTACAAATGTGAACTGACGTTCGAAAATAAAACATTTGAAAACGGACCATTTTTCACCTTTCTGAAGCATGACGTAATGGGGGGGTGTTATCTCTTTTGTCAAAAATCACCTGTTTTTGCTTGCACATTAAATGCCTCCAAATGGTATTTAATTCACTTCCCGGGCAACTGGAAGCATGAAAATCACTTTAAACATGCTAATTTTAGCTCTAAAACTGATGATCTACCTACAAATGTGAACTGACGTTCGAAAATAAAACATTTGAAAACGGACCATTTTTCACCTTTCTGAAGCATGACGTAATGGGGGGGTGTTATCTCTTTTGTCAAAAATCACCTGTTTTTGCTTGAACATTAAATGCCTCCAAATGGTATTTAATTATCTTCCCGGGCCCCTGGAAGCATGAAAATCACTTTAAACATGCAAATTTTAGCTCTTAAACTGATGATCTACCTAAAAATGTGAACTGACGTTCGGAAATAAAACATTTGAAAACGGACAATTTTTCACCTTTCTGAAGCATGACGTAATGGGGGGGGTGTTATCTCTTTTGTCAAAAATCACCTGTTTTTGCTTGAACATTAAATGCCTCCAAATGGTATTTAATTCACTTCCCGGGGTGAAGAAACACTTTTTGAGACCTCAGAGTGAATAAATTGGCCATTTTCATGCACTTTTAACCATTCCACAAATCTTGTGTTTAGGGCCCCTGGAAGCATGAAAATCACTTTAAACATGCTAATTTTAGCTCTAAAACTGATGATCTACCTACAAATGTGAACTGACGTTCAAAAATAAAACATTTGAAAACTGACCATTTTTCACCTTTCTGAAGCATGACGTAATGGGGGGGTGTTATCTCTTTTGTCAAAAATCACCTGTTTGGCTTGAACATGAAATTCCTCCAAATGGTATTTAATTCACTTCCCGGGCCCCTGGAAGCATGAAAATCACTTTAAACATGCACATTTTAGCTCTTAAACTGATGATCTACCTACATATGTGAACTGACGTTCGAAAATAAAACATTTGAAAACGGACCATTTTTCACCTATCTGAAGCATGACGTAATGGGGGGTGTTATCTCTTTTGTCAAAAATCACCTGTTTTTGCTTGAACATTAAATGCCTCCAAATGGTATTTAATTCACTTCCCGGGCCCCTGGAAGCATGAAAATCACTTTAAACATGCTAATTTTAGCTCTTAAACTGATGATCTACCTACAAATGTGAACTGACGTTCAAAAATAAAACATTTGAAAACGGACCATTTTTCACCTTTCTGAAGCATGACGTAATGGGGGGGGTGTTATCTCTTTTGTCAAAAATCACCTGTTTTTTCTTGAACATTAAATGCCTCCAAATAATATTTAATTCACTTCCCGGGCCCCTGGAAGTATGAAAATCACTTTAAACATGCTAATTTTAGCTCTAAAACTGATGATCTACCTACAAATATGAACTGACGTTCAAAAATAAAACATTTGAAAACGGACCATTTTTCACCTTTCTGAAGCATGACGTAATGGGGGGGTGTTATCTCTTTTGTCAAAAATCACCTGTTTTTGCTTGCACATTAAATGCCTCCAAATGGTATTTAATTCACTTCCCGGGCCCCTGGAACATGAAAATCACTTTAAACATGCTAATTTTAGCTCTAAAACTGATGATCTACCTACAAATGTGAACTGACGTTCAAAAATAAAACATTTGAAAACTGACCATTTTTCACCTTTCTGAAGCATGACGTAATGGGGGGGTGTTATCTCTTTTGTCAAAAATCACCTGTTTTTGCTTGCACATTAAATGCCTCCAAATGGTATTTAATTCACTTCCCGGGCCCCTGGAAGCATGAAAATCACTTTAAACATGCTAATTTTAGCTCTAAAACTGATGATCTACCTACAAATGTGAACTGACGTTCGAAAATAAAACATTTGAAAACGGACCATTTTTCACCTTTCTGAAGCATGACGTAATGGGGGGGTGTTATCTCTTTTGTCAAAAATCACCTGTTTTTGCTTGCACATTAAATGCCTCCAAATGGTATTTAATTCACTTCCCGGGCAACTGGAAGCATGAAAATCACTTTAAACATGCTAATTTTAGCTCTAAAACTGATGATCTACCTACAAATGTGAACTGACGTTCGAAAATAAAACATTTGAAAATGGACCATTTTTCACCTTTCTGAAGCATGACGTAATGGGGGGGTGTTATCTCTTTTGTCAAAAATCACCTGTTTTTGCTTGAACATTAAATGCCTCCAAATGGTATTTAATTCACTTCCCGGGGTGAAGAAACACTTTTTGAGACCTCAGAGTGAATAAATTGGCCATTTTCATGCACTTTTAACCATTCCACAAATATTGTGTTTAGGGCCCCTGGAAGCATGAAAATCACTTTAAACATGCTAATTTTAGCTCTAAAACTGATGATCTACCTACAAATGTGAACTGACGTTCAAAAATAAAACATTTGAAAACGGACCATTTTTCACCTTTCTGAAGCATGACGTAATGGGGGGGTGTTATCTCTTTTGTCAAAAATCACCTGTTTGGCTTGAACATGAAATTCCTCCAAATGGTATTTAATTCACTTCCCGGGCCCCTGGAAGCATGAACATCACTTTAAACATGCAAATTTTAGCTCTTAAACTGATGATCTACCTACAAATGTGAACTGACGTTCGAAAATAAAACATTTGAAAACGGACCATTTTTCACCTATCTGAAGCATGACGTAATGGGGGGGTGTTATCTCTTTTGTCAAAAATCACCTGTTTTTGCTTGGACATTAAATGCCTCCAAATGGTATTTAATTCACTTCCCGGGCCCCTGGAAGCATGAAAATCACTTTAAACATGCTAATTTTAGCTCTTAAACTGATGATCTACCTACAAATGTGAACTGACGTTCAAAAATAAAACATTTGAAAACTGACCATTTTTCACCTTTCTGAAGCATGACGTAATGGGGGGGGGGGGTGTTATCTCTTTTGTCAAAAATCACCGGTTTTTGCTTGAACATTAAATTCCTCCAAATGGTATTTAATTCACTTCCCGGGCCCCTGGAAGCATGAAAATCAATTTAAACATGCTAATTTTATCTCTTAAACGGATGATCTACCTACAAATGTGAACTGACGTTCAAAAATAAAACATTTGAAAACTGACCATTTTTCACCTTTCTGAAGCATGACGTAATGGGGGGGTGTTATCTCTTGTGTCAAAAATCACCGTTTTTTGCTTGAACATTAAATTCCTCCAAATGGTATTTAATTCACTTCCCGGGCCCCTGGAAGCATGAATATCACTTTAAACATGCTAATTTTAGCTCTTAAACTGATGATCTACCTATAAATGTGAACAGACATTCAAAAATAAAACATTTGAAAACGGACCATTTTTCACCTTTCTGAAGCATGACGTAATGGGGGGGTGTTATCTCTTTTGTCAAAAATCATCTGTTTTTTCTTGAACATTAAATGCCTCCAAATGATATTTAATTCAGTTCCCGGGCCCCTGGAAGCATGAAAATCACTTTAAACATGCTAATTTTAGCTCTAAAACTGATGATCTACCTACAAATGTGAACTGACGTTAAAAAAAAAAACATTTTAAAATGGACCATTTTTCACCTTTCTGAAGCATGACGTAATGGGGGGGTGTTATCTCTTTTTTCAAAAATCACCTGTTTTTGCTTGAACATTAAATGCCTCCAAATGGTATTTAATTCACTTCCCGGGGTGAAGAAACACTTTTTGAGACCTCAGAGTGAGTAAATTGGCCATTTTCATGCACTTTTAACCATTCCACAAATCTTGTGTTTAGGGCACCTGGAAGCATGAAAATCACTTTAAACATGCTAATGTTAGCTCTAAAACTGATGATCTACCTACAAATGTGAACTGACGTTCAAAAATAAAACATTTGAAAACGGACCATTTTCCACCTTTCTGAAGCATGACGTAATGGGGGGGTGTTTTCTCTTTTGTCAAAAATCACCTGTTTTTGCTTGAACATTAAATGCCTCCAAATGGTATTTAATTCACTTTCCGGGCCCCTGGAAGCATGAAAATCACTTTAAACATGCTAATTTTAGCTCTAAAACTGATGATCTACCTACAAATGTGAACTGACGTTCGAAAATAAAACATTTGAAAACGGACCATTTTTCACCTTTCTGAAGCATGACGTAATGGTGGGGTGTTATCTCTTTTGTCAAAAATCACCTGTTTTTGCTTGAACATTAAATGCCTCCAAATGGTATTTAATTCACTTCCCGGGGTGAAGAAACACTTTTTGAGACCTCAGAGTGAATAAATTGGCCATTTTCATGCACTTTTAACCATTCCACAAATCTTGTGTTTAGGGCCCCTGGAAGCATGAAAATCACTTTCAACATGCTAATTTTAGCTCTAAAACTGATGATCTACCTACAAATGTGAACTGACGTTCAAAAATAAAACATTTGAAAACGGACCATTTTTCACCTTCTGAAGCATGACGTAATGGGGGGGTGTTATCTCTTTTGTCAAAAATCACCTGTTTGGCTTGAACATGAAATTCCTCCAAATGGTATTTAATTCACTTCCCGGGCCCCTGGAAGCATGAAAATCACTTTAAACATGCAAATTTTAGCTCTTAAACTGATGATCTACATACAAATGTGAACTGACGTTCGAAAATAAAACATTTGAAAACGGACCATTTTTCACCTATCTGAAGCATGACGTAATGGGTGGGTGTGATCTCTTTTGTCAAAAATCACCTGTTTTTGCTTGAACATTAAATGCCTCCAAATGGTATTTAATTCACTTCCCGGGCCCCTGGAAGTATGAAAATCACTTTAAACATGCTAATTTTAGCTCTTAAACTGATGATCTACCTACAAAAGTGAACTGACGTTTGAAAATAAAATATTTGAAAACTGACCATTTTTCACCTTTCTGAAGCATGACGTAATGGGGGGGGGGTGTTATCTCTTTTGTCAAAAATCACCGTTTTTTGCTTGAACATTAAATTCCTCCAAATGGTATTTAATTCACTTCCCGGGCCCCTGGAAGCATGAAAATCACTTTAAACATGCTAATTTTAGCTCTTAAACTGATGATCTACCTACAAATGTGAACTGACGTTCAAAAATAAAACATTTGAAAACTGACCATTTTTCACCTTTCTGAAGCATGACGTAATGGGGGGGGTGTTATCTCTTTTGTCAAAAATCACCGGTTTTTGCATGAACATTAAATTCCTCCAAATGGTATTTAATTCACTTCCCGGGCCCCTGGAAGCATGAAAATCACTTTAAACATGCTAATTTTAGCTCTTAAACTGATGATCTACCTACAAATGTGAACTGACGTTCAAAAATAAAACATTTGAAAACTGACCATTTTTCACCTTTCTGAAGCATGACGTAATGGGGGGGGTGTTATCTCTTGTGTCAAAAATCACCGGTTTTTGCTTGAACATTAAATGCCTCCAAATGATATTTAATTCACTTCCCGGGCCCCTGGAAGCATGAAAATCACTTTAAACATGCTAATTTTAGCTCTTAAACAGATGATCTACCTATAAATGTGAACTGACGTTCAAAAATAAAACATTTGAAAACGGACCATTTTTCACCTTTCTGAAGCATGACGTAATGGGGGGGGTGTTATCTCTTTTGTCAAAAATCATCTGTTTTTTCTTGAACATTAAATGCCTCCTAATGGTATTTAATTCACTTCCCGGGGTGAAAAACACTTTTTGAGACCTCAGAGTGAATAAATTGGCCATTTTCATGCACTTTTAACCATTCCACAAATCTTGTGTTTAGGGCCCCTGGAAGCATGAAAATCACTTTAAACATGCTAATTTTAGCTCTAAAACTGATGATCTACCTATAAATGTGAACTGACGTTCAAAAATAAAACATTTGAAACCGGACCATTTTTCACCTTTCTGAAGCATGACGTAATGGGGGGGTGTTATCTCTTTTGTCAAAAATCACCTGTTTTTGCTTGAACATTAAATTCCTCCAAATGGTATTTAATTCACTTCCCGGGCCCCTGGAAGCATGAAAATCACTTTAAACATGCTAATTTTAGCTCTTAAACTGATGATCTACCTACAAATGTGAACTGACGTTCGAAAATAAAACATTTAAAAACGGACCATTTTTCACCTTTCTGAAGCATGACGTAATGGGGGGGGTGTTATCTCTTTTGTCAAAAATCACCTGTTTTTTCTTGAACATTAAATGCCTCCAAATGATATTTAATTCACTTCCCGGGCCCCTGGAAGTATGAAAATCACTTTAAACATGCTAATTTTAGCTCCAAAACTGATGATCTACCTACAAATGTGAACTGACGTTCAAAAATAAAACATTTGAAAACGGACCATTTTTCACCTTTCTGAAGCATGACGTAATGGGGGGGTGTTATCTCTTTTGTCAAAAATCACCTGTTTTTGCTTGCACATTAAATGCCTCCAAATGGTATTTAATTCACTTCCCGGGACCCTGGAAGCATGAAAATCACTTTAAACGTGCTAATTTTAGCTCTAAAACTGATGATCTACCTACAAATGTGAACTGACGTTCAAAAATAAAACATTTGAAAACTGACCATTTTTCACCTTTCTGAAGCATGACGTAATGGGGGGGTGTTATCTCTTTTGTGAAAAATCACCTGTTTTTGCTTGCACATTAAATGCCTCCAAATGGTATTTAATTCACTTCCCGGGACCCTGGAAGCATGAAAATCACTTTACACATGCTAATTTTAGCTCTAAAACTGATGATCTACCTACAAATGTGAACTGACGTTCGAAAATAAAACATTTGAAGATGGACCATTTTTCACCTTTCTGAAGCATGACGTAATGGGGGGGGTGTTATCTCTTTTGTCAAAAATCATCTGTTTTTTCTTGAACATTAAATGCCTCCAAATGATATTTAATTCAGTTCCCGGGCCCCTGGAAGCATGAAAATCACTTTAAACATGCTAATTTTAGCTCTAAAACTGATGATCTACCTACAAATGTGAACTGACGTTCAAAAATAAAACATTTGAAAATGGACCATTTTTCACCTTTCTGAAGCATGACGTAATGGGGGGGTGTTATCTCTTTTGTCAAAAATCACCTGTTTTTGCTTGAACATTAAATGCCTCCAAATGGTATTTAATTCACTTCCCGGGGTGAAGAAACACTTTTTGAGACCTCAGAGTGAATAAATTGGCCATTTTCATGCACTTTTAACCATTCCACAAATCTTGTGTTTAGGGCCCCTGGAAGCATGAAAATCACTTTAAACATGCTAATTTTAGCTCTAAAACTGATGATCTACCTATAAATGTGAACTGACGTTCAAAAATAAAACATTTGAAACCGGACCATTTTTCACCTTTCTGAAGCATGACGTAATGGGGGGGTGTTATCTCTTTTGTCAAAAATCACCTGTTTTTGCTTGAACATTAAATTCCTCCAAATGGTATTTAATTCACTTCCCGGGCCCCTGGAAGCATGAAAATCACTTTAAACATGCTAATTTTAGCTCTTAAACTGATGATCTACCTACAAATGTGAACTGACGTTCGAAAATAAAACATTTAAAAACGGACCATTTTTCACCTTTCTGAAGCATGACGTAATGGGGGGGTGTTATCTCTTTTGTCAAAAATCACCTGTTTTTGCTTGAACATTAAATGCCTCCAAATGGTATTTAATTCACTTCCCGGGCCCCTGGAAGCATGAAAATCACTTTAAACATGCTAATTTTAGCTCTAAAACTGATGATCTACCTACAAATGTGAACTGACGTTGAAGAATAAAACATTTGAAAACGGACCATTTTTCACCTTTCTGAAGCATGACGTAATGGGGGGGTGTTATCTCTTTTTTCAAAAATCACCTGTTTTTGCTTGAACATTAAATGCCTCCAAATGGTATTTAATTCACTTCCCGGGGTGAAGAAACACTTTTTGAGACCTCAGAGTGAGTAAATTGCCCATTTTCATACACTTTTAACCATTCCACAAATCTTGTGTTTAGGGCCCCTGGAAGCATGAAAATCACTTTAAACATGCTAATGTTAGCCCTAAAACTGATGATCTACCTACAAATGTGAACTGACGTTCAAAAATAAAACATTTGAAAACGGACCATTTTCCACCTTTCTGAAGCATGACGTAATGGGGGGGTGTTATCTCTTTTGTCAAAAATCACCTGTTTTTGCTTGAACATTAAATGCCTCCAAATGGTATTTAATTCACTTCCCGGGCCCCTGGAAGCATGAAAATCACTTTAAACATGCTAATTTTAGCTCTTAAACTGATGATCTACCTACAAATGTGAACTGACGTTCGGAAATAAAACATTTGAAAACGGACAATTTTTCACCTTTCTGAAGCATGACGTAATGGGGGGGTGTTATCTCTTTTGTCAAAAATCACCTGTTTTTGCTTGAACATTAAATGCCTCCAAATGGTATTTAATTCACTTCCCGGGGTGAAGAAACACTTTTTGAGACCTCAGAGTGAATAAATTGGCCATTTTCATGCACTTTTAACCATTCCACAAATCTTGTGTTTAGGGCCCCTGGAAGCATGAAAATCACTTTAAACATGCTAATGTTAGCTCTTAAACTGATGATCTACCTACAAATGTAAACTGACGTTCAAAAATAAAACATTTGAAAACGGACCATTTTTCACCTTTCTGAAGCATGACGTAATGGGGGGGTGTTATCTCTTTTGTCAAAAATCACCTGTTTGGCTTGAACATGAAATTCCTCCAAATGATATTTAATTCACTTCCCGGGCCCCTGGAAGCATGAAAATCACTTTAAACATGCAAATTTTAGCTCTTAAACTGATGATCTACCTACAAATGTGAACTGACGTTCGAAAATAAAACATTTGAAAACGGACCATTTTTCACCTATCTGAAGCATGACGTAATGGGGGGTGTTATCTCTTTTGTCAAAAATCACCTGTTTTTGCTTGAACATTAAATGCCTCCAAATGGTATTTAATTCACTTCCCGGGCCCCTGGAAGCATGAAAATCACTTTAAACATGCTAATTTTAGCTCTTAAACTGATGATCTACCTACAAATGTGAACTGACGTTTGAAAATAAAATATTTGAAAACTGACCATTTTTCACCTTTCTGAAGCATGACATAATGGGGGGGGTGTTATCTCTTTTGTCAAAAATCACCGGTTTTTGCTTGAACATTAAATTCCTCCAAATGGTATTTAATTCACTTCCCGGGCCCCTGGAAGCATGAAAATCACTTTAAACATGCTAATTTTAGCTCTTAAACTGATGATCTACCTACAAATGTGAACTGACGTTAAAAAAAAAAACATTTGAAAACTGACCATTTTTCACCTTTCTGAAGCATGACGTAATGGGGGGGTGCTATCTCTTGTGTCAAAAATCACCGTTTTTTGCTTGAACATTAAATTCCTCCAAATGATATTTAATTCAGTTCCCGGGCCCCTGGAAGCATGACAATCACTTTAAACATGCTAATTTTAGCTCTAAAACTGATGATCTACCTACAAATGTGAACTGACGTTCAAAAATAAAACATTTGAAAATGGACCATTTTTCACCTTTCTGAAGCATGACGTAATGGGGGGGTGTTATCTCTTTTTTCAAAAATCACCTGTTTTTGCTTGAACATTAAATGCCTCCAAATGGTATTTAATTCACTTCCCGGGGTGAAGAAACACTTTTTGAGACCTCAGAGTGAGTAAATTGGCCATTTTCATGCACTTTTAACCATTCCACAAATCTTGTGTTTAGGGCCCCTGGAAGCATGAAAATCACTTTAAACATGCTAATGTTAGCTCTAAAACTGATGATCTACCTACAAATGTGAACTGACGTTCAAAAATAAAACATTTGAAAACGGACCATTTTCCACCTTTCTGAAGCATGACGTAATGGGGGGGTGTTATCTCTTTTGTCAAAAATCACCTGTTTTTGCTTGAACATTAAATGCCTCCAAATGGTATTTAATTCACTTTCCGGGCCCCTGGAAGCATGAAAATCACTTTAAACATGCTAATTTTAGCTCTAAAACTGATAATCTACCTACAAATGTGAACTGACGTTCGAAAATAAAACATTTAAAAACGGACCCTTTTTCACCTTTCTGAAGCATGACGTAATGGGGGGGTGTTATCTCTTTTGTCAAAAATCACCTGTTTTTGCTTGAACATTAAATGCCTCCAAACGGTATTTAATTCACTTCCCGGGCCCCTGGAAGCATGAAAATCACTTTAAACATGCTAATTTTAGCTCTTAAACTGATGATCTACCTACAAATGTGAACTGACGTTCAAAAATAAAACATTTGAAAACTGACCATTTTTCACCTTTCTGAAGCATGACGTAATGGGGGGGTGTTATCTCTTGTGTCAAAAATCACCGGTTTTTGCTTGAACATTAAATTCCTCCAAATGGTATTTAATTCACTTCCCGGGCCCCTGGAAGCATGAAAATCACTTTAAACATGCTAATTTTAGCTCTTAAACTGATGATCTACCTACAAATGTGAACTGACGTTCAAAAATAAAACATTTGAAAACGGACCATTTTTCACCTTTCTGAAGCATGACGTAATGGGGGGGGTGTTATCTCTTTTGTCAAAAATCACCTGTTTGGTTTGAACATGAAATTCCTCCAAATGGTATTTAATTCACTTCCCGGGCCCCTGGAAGCATGAAAATCACTTTAAACATGCATATTTTAGCTCTTAAACTGATGATCTACCTACAAATGTGAACTGACGTTCGAAAATAAAACATTTGAAAACGGACCAGTTTTTCACCTTTCTGAAGCATGACGTAATGGGGGTGTTATCTCTTTTGTCAAAAATCACCTGTTTTTGCTTGAACATTAAATGCCTCCAAATGGTATTTAATTCACTTCCCGGGCCCCTGGAAGCATGAAAATCACTTTAAACATGCTAATTTTAGCTCTTAAACTGATGATCTACCTACAAATGTGAACTGACGTTTGAAAATAAAATATTTGAAAACTGACCATTTTTCACCTTTCTGAAGCATGACGTAATGGGGGGGGGGTTATCTCTTTTGTCAAAAATCACCGGTTTTTGCTTGAACATTAAATTCCTCCAAATGGTATTTAATTCACTTCCCGGGCCCCTGGAAGCATGAAAATCACTTTAAACATGCTAATTTTAGCTCTTAAACTGATGATCTACCTACAAATGTGAACTGACGTTCAAAAATAAAACATTTGAAAACGGACCATTTTTCACCTTTCTGAAGCATGACGTAATGGGGGGGGTGTTATCTCTTTTGTCAAAAATCACCTGTTTTTTCTTGAACATTAAATGCCTCCAAATAATATTTAATTCACTTCCCGGGCCCCTGGAAGTATGAAAATCACTTTAAACATGCTAATTTTATCTCTAAAACTGATGATCTACCTACAAATGTGAACTGACGTTCAAAAATAAAACATTTGAAAACGGACCATTTTTCACCTTTCTGAAGCATGACGTAATGGGGGGGTGTTATCTCTTTTGTCAAAAATCACCTGTTTTTGCTTGCACATTAAATGCCTCCAAATGGTATTTAATTCACTTCCCGGGCCCCTGGAAGCATGAAAATCACTTTAAACATGCTAATTTTAGCTCTAAAACTGATGATCTACCTACAAATGTGAACTGACGTTCGAAAATAAAACATTTGAAAACGGACCATTTTTCACCTTTCTGAAGCATGACGTAATGGGGGGGTGTTATCTCTTTTGTCAAAAATCACCTGTTTTTGCTTGCACATTAAATGCCTCCAAATGGTATTTAATTCACTTCCCGGGCAACTGGAAGCATGAAAATCACTTTAAACATGCTAATTTTAGCTCTAAAACTGATGATCTACCTACAAATGTGAACTGACGTTCGAAAATAAAACATTTGAAAACGGACCATTTTTCACCTTTCTGAAGCATGACGTAATGGGGGGGTGTTATCTCTTTTGTCAAAAATCACCTGTTTTTGCTTGAACATTAAATGCCTCCAAATGGTATTTAATTATCTTCCCGGGCCCCTGGAAGCATGAAAATCACTTTAAACATGCAAATTTTAGCTCTTAAACTGATGATCTACCTAAAAATGTGAACTGACGTTCGGAAATAAAACATTTGAAAACGGACAATTTTTCACCTTTCTGAAGCATGACGTAATGGGGGGGGTGTTATCTCTTTTGTCAAAAATCACCTGTTTTTGCTTGAACATTAAATGCCTCCAAATGGTATTTAATTCACTTCCCGGGGTGAAGAAACACTTTTTGAGACCTCAGAGTGAATAAATTGGCCATTTTCATGCACTTTTAACCATTCCACAAATCTTGTGTTTAGGGCCCCTGGAAGCATGAAAATCACTTTAAACATGCTAATTTTAGCTCTAAAACTGATGATCTACCTACAAATGTGAACTGACGTTCAAAAATAAAACATTTGAAAACTGACCATTTTTCACCTTTCTGAAGCATGACGTAATGGGGGGGTGTTATCTCTTTTGTCAAAAATCACCTGTTTTTGCTTGAACATTAAATGCCTCCAAATGGTATTTAATTCACTTCCCGGGGTGAAGAAACACTTTTTGAGACCTCAGAGTGAATAAATTGGCCATTTTCATGCACTTTTAACCATTCCACAAATCTTGTGTTTAGGGCCCCTGGAAGCATGAAAATCACTTTAAACATGCTAATTTAAGCTCTAAAACTGATGATCTACCTACAAATGTGAACTGACGTTCGAAAATAAAACATTTGAAAATGGACCATTTTTCACCTTTCTGAAGCATGACGTAATGGGGGGGTGTTATCTCTTTTGTCAAAAATCACCTGTTTTTGCTTGCACATTAAATGCCTCCAAATGGTATTTAATTCACTTCCCGGGCAACTGGAAGCATGAAAATCACTTTAAACATGCTAATTTTAGCTCTAAAACTGATGATCTACCTACAAATGTGAACTGACGTTCGAAAATAAAACATTTGAAAATGGACCATTTTTCACCTTTCTGAAGCATGACGTAATGGGGGGGTGTTATCTCTTTTGTCAAAAATCACCTGTTTTTGCTTGAACATTAAATGCCTCCAAATGGTATTTAATTCACTTCCCGGGGTGAAGAAACACTTTTTGAGACCTCAGAGTGAATAAATTGGCCATTTTCATGCACTTTTAACCATTCCACAAATCTTGTGTTTAGGGCCCCTGGAAGCATGAAAATCACTTTCAACATGCTAATTTTAGCTCTAAAACTGATGATCTACCTACAAATGTGAACTGACGTTCAAAAATAAAACATTTGAAAACGGACCATTTTTCACCTTCTGAAGCATGACGTAATGGGGGGGTGTTATCTCTTTTGTCAAAAATCACCTGTTTGGCTTGAACATGAAATTCCTCCAAATGGTATTTAATTCACTTCCCGGGCCCCTGGAAGCATGAAAATCAATTTAAACATGCTAATTTTATCTCTTAAACGGATGATCTACCTACAAATGTGAACTGACGTTCAAAAATAAAACATTTGAAAACTGACCATTTTTCACCTTTCTGAAGCATGACGTAATGGGGGGGTGTTATCTCTTGTGTCAAAAATCACCGGTTTTTGCTTGAACATTAAATTCCTCCAAATGGTATTTAATTCACTTCCCGGGCCCCTGGAAGCATGAATATCACTTTAAACATGCTAATTTTAGCTCTTAAACTGATGATCTACCTATAAATGTGAACAGACATTCAAAAATAAAACATTTGAAAACGGACCATTTTTCACCTTTCTGAAGCATGACGTAATGGGGGGGTGTTATCTCTTTTGTCAAAAATCATCTGTTTTTTCTTGAACATTAAATGCCTCCAAATGATATTTAATTCAGTTCCCGGGCCCCTGGAAGCATGAAAATCACTTTAAACATGCTAATTTTAGCTCTAAAACTGATGATCTACCTACAAATGTGAACTGACGTTAAAAAAAAAAACATTTTAAAATGGACCATTTTTCACCTTTCTGAAGCATGACGTAATGGGGGGGTGTTATCTCTTTTTTCAAAAATCACCTGTTTTTGCTTGAACATTAAATGCCTCCAAATGGTATTTAATTCACTTCCCGGGGTGAAGAAACACTTTTTGAGACCTCAGAGTGAGTAAATTGGCCATTTTCATGCACTTTTAACCATTCCACAAATCTTGTGTTTAGGGCACCTGGAAGCATGAAAATCACTTTAAACATGCTAATGTTAGCTCTAAAACTGATGATCTACCTACAAATGTGAACTGACGTTCAAAAATAAAACATTTGAAAACGGACCATTTTCCACCTTTCTGAAGCATGACGTAATGGGGGGGTGTTTTCTCTTTTGTCAAAAATCACCTGTTTTTGCTTGAACATTAAATGCCTCCAAATGGTATTTAATTCACTTTCCGGGCCCCTGGAAGCATGAAAATCACTTTAAACATGCTAATTTTAGCTCTAAAACTGATGATCTACCTACAAATGTGAACTGACGTTCGAAAATAAAACATTTGAAAACGGACCATTTTTCACCTTTCTGAAGCATGACGTAATGGTGGAGTGTTATCTCTTTTGTCAAAAATCACCTGTTTTTGCTTGAACATTAAATGCCTCCAAATGGTATTTAATTCACTTCCCGGGGTGAAGAAACACTTTTTGAGACCTCAGAGTGAATAAATTGGCCATTTTCATGCACTTTTAACCATTCCACAAATCTTGTGTTTAGGGCCCCTGGAAGCATGAAAATCACTTTCAACATGCTAATTTTAGCTCTAAAACTGATGATCTACCTACAAATGTGAACTGACGTTCAAAAATAAAACATTTGAAAACGGACCATTTTTCACCTTCTGAAGCATGACGTAATGGGGGGGTGTTATCTCTTTTGTCAAAAATCACCTGTTTGGCTTGAACATGAAATTCCTCCAAATGGTATTTAATTCACTTCCCGGGCCCCTGGAAGCATGAAAATCACTTTAAACATGCAAATTTTAGCTCTTAAACTGATGATCTACATACAAATGTGAACTGACGTTCGAAAATAAAACATTTGAAAACGGACCATTTTTCACCTATCTGAAGCATGACGTAATGGGTGGGTGTGATCTCTTTTGTCAAAAATCACCTGTTTTTGCTTGAACATTAAATTCCTCCAAATGGTATTTAATTCACTTCCCGGGCCCCTGGAAGCATGAAAATCACTTTAAACATGCTAATTTTAGCTCTTAAACTGATGATCTACCTACAAATGTGAACTGACGTTCACAAATAAAACATTTGAAAACTGACCATTTTTCACCTTTCTGAAGCATGACGTAATGGGGGGGTGTTATCTCTTTTGTCAAAAATCATCTGTTTTTTCTTGAACATTAAATGCCTCCAAATTATATTTAATTCAGTTCCCGGGCCCCTGGAAGCATGAAAATCACTTTAAACATGCTAATTTTAGCTCTAAAACTGATGATATACCTACAAATGTGAACTGACGTTCAAGAATAAAACATTTGAAAACGGACCATTTTTCACCTTTCTGAAGCATGACGTAATGGGGGGGTGTTATCTCTTTTTTCAAAAATCACCTGTTTTTGCTTGAACATTAAATGCCTCCAAATGGTATTTAATTCACTTCCCGGGGTGAAGAAACACTTTTTGAGACCTCAGAGTGATTAAATTGGCCATTTTCATGCACTTTTAACCATTCCACAAATCTTGTGTTTAGGGCCCCTGGAAGCATGAAAATCACTTTAAACATGCTAATGTTAGCTCTAAAACTGATGATCTACCTACAAATGTGAACTGACGTTCAAAAATAAAACATTTGAAAACGGACCATTTTCCACCTTTCTGAAGCATGACGTAATGGGGGGGTGTTATCTCTTTTGTCAAAAATCACCTGTTTTTGTTTGAACATTAAATGCCTCCAAATGGTATTTAATTCACTTCCCGGGCCCCTGGAAGCATGAAAATCACTTTAAACATGCTAATTTTAGCTCTTAAACTGATGATCTACCTACAAATGTGAACTGACGTTCGGAAATAAAACATTTGAAAACGGACAATTTTTCACCTTTCTGAAGCATGACGTAATGGGGGGGTGTTATCTCTTTTGTCAAAAATCACCTGTTTTTGCTTGAACATTAAATGCCTCCAAATGGTATTTAATTCACTTCCCGGGGTGAAGAAACACTTTTGAGACCTCAGAGTGAATAAATTGGCCATTTTCATGCACTTTTAAACATTCCACAAATCTTGTGTTTAGGGCCCCTGGAAGCATGAAAATCACTTTAAACATGCTAATTTTAGCTCTAAAACTGATGATCTACCTACAAATGTGAACTGACGTTCAAAAATAAAACATTTGAAAACGGACCATTTTTCACCTTTCTGAAGCATGACGTAATGGGGGGGTGTTATCTCTTTTGTCAAAAATCACCTGTTTGGCTTGAACATGAAATTCCTCCAAATGGTATTTAATTCACTTCCCGGGCCCCTGGAAGCATGAAAATCACTTTAAACATGCAAATTTTAGCTCTTAAGCTGATGATCTACCTACAAATGTGAACTGACGTTCGAAAATAAAACATTTGAAAACGGACCATTTTTCACCTATCTGAAGCATGACGTAATGGGGGGTGTTATCTCTTTTGTCAAAAATCACCTGTTTTTGCTTGAACATTAAATGCCTCCAAATGGTATTTAATTCACTTCCCGGGCCCCTGGAAGCATGAAAATCACTTTAAACATGCTAATTTTAGCTCTTAAACTGATGATCTACCTACAAATGTGAACTGACGTTTGAAAATAAAATATTTGAAAACTGACCATTTTTCACCTTTCTGAAGCATGACGTAATGGGGGGGTGTTATCTCTTTTGTCAAAAATCACCGGTTTTTGCTTGAACATTAAATTCCTCGAAATGGTATTTAATTCACTTCCCGGGCCCCTGGAAGCATGAAAATCACTTTAAACATGCTAATTTTAGCTCTTAAACTGATGATCTACCTACAAATGTGAACTGACGTTCAAAAATAAAACATTTGAAAACTGACCATTTTTCACCTTTCTGAAGCATGACGTAATGGGGGGGTGTTATCTCTTTTGTCAAAAATCACCTGTTTGGCTTGAACATGAAATTCCTCCAAATGATATTTAATTCACTTCCCGGGCCCCTGGAAGCATGAAAATCACTTTAAACATGCAAATTTTAGCTCTTAAACTGATGATCTACCTACAAATGTGAACTGACGTTCGAAAATAAAACATTTGAAAACGGACCATTTTTCACCTATCTGAAGCATGACGTAATGGGGGGTGTTATCTCTTTTGTCAAAAATCACCTGTTTTTGCTTGAACATTAAATGCCTCCAAATGGTATTTAATTCACTTCCCGGGCCCCTGGAAGCATGAAAATCACTTTAAACATGCTAATTTTAGCTCTTAAACTGATGATCTACCTACAAATGTGAACTGACGTTTGAAAATAAAATATTTGAAAACTGACCATTTTTCACCTTTCTGAAGCATGACGTAATGGGGGGGGGTGTTATCTCTTTTGTCAAAAATCACCGGTTTTTGCTTGAACATTAAATTCCTCCAAATGGTATTTAATTCACTTCCCGGGCCCCTGGAAGCATGAAAATCACTTTAAACATGCTAATTTTAGCTCTTAAACTGATGATCTACCTACAAATGTGAACTGACGTTCAAAAATAAAACATTTGAAAACTGACCATTTTTTACCTTTCTGAAGCATGACGTAATGGGGGGGTGTTATCTCTTGTGTCAAAAATCACCGTTTTTTGCTTGAACATTAAATTCCTCCAAATGGTATTTAATTCACTTCCCGGGCCCCTGGAAGCATGAAAATCACTTTAAACATGCTAATTTTAGCTCTTAAACTGATGATCTACCTATAAATGTGAACAGACGTTCAAAAATAAAACATTTGAAAACGGACCATTTTTCACCTTTCTGAAGCATGACGTAATGGGGGGGTGTTATCTCTTTTGTCAAAAATCATCTGTTTTTTCTTGAACATTAAATGCCTCCAAATGATATTTAATTCAGTTCCCGGGCCCCTGGAAGCATGACAATCATTTTAAACATGGTAATTTTAGCTCTAAAACTGATGATCTACCTACAAATGTGAACTGACGTTCAAAAATAAAACATTTGAAAATGGACCATTTTTCACCTTTCTGAAGCATGACGTAATGGGGGGGTGTTATCTCTTTTTTCAAAAATCACCTGTTTTTGCTTGAACATTAAATGCCTCCAAATGGTATTTAATTCACTTCCCGGGGTGAAGAAACACTTTTTGAGACCTCAGAGTGAATAAATTGGCCATTTTCATGCACTTTTAACCATTCCACAAATCTTGTGTTTAGGGCCCCTGGAAGCATGAAAATCACTTTAAACATGCAAATTTTAGCTCTTAAACTGATGATCTACCTACAAATGTGAACTGACGTTGAAAATAAAACATTTGAAAACGGACCATTTTTCACCTATCTGAAGCATGACGTAATGGGGGGTGTTATCTCTTTTGTCAAAAATCACCTGTTTTTGCTTGAACATTAAATGCCTCCAAATGGTATTTAATTCACTTCCCGGGCCCCTGGAAGCATGAAAATCACTTTAAACATGCTAATTTTAGCTCTTAAACTGATGATCTACCTACAAATGTGAACTGACGTTTGAAAATAAAATATTTGAAAACTGACCATTTTTCACCTTTCTGAAGCATGACGTAATGGGGGGGGGGTGTTATCTCTTTTGTCAAAAATCACCGGTTTTTGCTTGAACATTAAATTCCTCCAAATGGTATTTAATTCACTTCCCGGGCCCCTGGAAGCATGAAAATCACTTTAAACATGCTAATTTTAGCTCTTAAACTGATGATCTACCTACAAATGTGAACTGACGTTCGGAAATAAAACATTTGAAAACGGACAATTTTTCACCTTTCTGAAGCATGACGTAATGGGGGGGGTGTTATCTCTTTTGTCAAAAATCACCTGTTTTTGCTTGAACATTAAATGCCTCCAAATGGTATTTAATTCACTTCCCGGGGTGAAGAAACACTTTTTGAGACCTCAGAGTGAATAAATTGGCCATTTTCATGCACTTTTAACCATTCCACAAATCTTGTGTTTAGGGCCCCTGGAAGCATGAAAATCACTTTAAACATGCTAATTTTAGCTCTAAAACTGATGATCTACCTACAAATGTGAACTGACGTTCAAAAATAAAACATTTGAAAACTGACCATTTTTCACCTTTCTGAAGCATGACGTAATGGGGGGGTGTTATCTCTTTTGTCAAAAATCACCTGTTTTTGCTTGAACATTAAATGCCTCCAAATGGTATTTAATTCACTTCCCGGGGTGAAGAAACACTTTTTGAGACCTCAGAGTGAATAAATTGGCCATTTTCATGCACTTTTAACCATTCCACAAATCTTGTGTTTAGGGCCCCTGGAAGCATGAAAATCACTTTAAACATGCTAATTTAAGCTCTAAAACTGATGATCTACCTACAAATGTGAACTGACGTTCGAAAATAAAACATTTGAAAATGGACCATTTTTCACCTTTCTGAAGCATGACGTAATGGGGGGGTGTTATCTCTTTTGTCAAAAATCACCTGTTTTTGCTTGCACATTAAATGCCTCCAAATGGTATTTAATTCACTTCCCGGGCAACTGGAAGCATGAAAATCACTTTAAACATGCTAATTTTAGCTCTAAAACTGATGATCTACCTACAAATGTGAACTGACGTTCGAAAATAAAACATTTGAAAATGGACCATTTTTCACCTTTCTGAAGCATGACGTAATGGGGGGGTGTTATCTCTTTTGTCAAAAATCACCTGTTTTTGCTTGAACATTAAATGCCTCCAAATGGTATTTAATTCACTTCCCGGGGTGAAGAAACACTTTTTGAGACCTCAGAGTGAATAAATTGGCCATTTTCATGCACTTTTAACCATTCCACAAATCTTGTGTTTAGGGCCCCTGGAAGCATGAAAATCACTTTCAACATGCTAATTTTAGCTCTAAAACTGATGATCTACCTACAAATGTGAACTGACGTTCAAAAATAAAACATTTGAAAACGGACCATTTTTCACCTTCTGAAGCATGACGTAATGGGGGGGTGTTATCTCTTTTGTCAAAAATCACCTGTTTGGCTTGAACATGAAATTCCTCCAAATGGTATTTAATTCACTTCCCGGGCCCCTGGAAGCATGAAAATCAATTTAAACATGCTAATTTTATCTCTTAAACGGATGATCTACCTACAAATGTGAACTGACGTTCAAAAATAAAACATTTGAAAACTGACCATTTTTCACCTTTCTGAAGCATGACGTAATGGGGGGGTGTTATCTCTTGTGTCAAAAATCACCGGTTTTTGCTTGAACATTAAATTCCTCCAAATGGTATTTAATTCACTTCCCGGGCCCCTGGAAGCATGAATATCACTTTAAACATGCTAATTTTAGCTCTTAAACTGATGATCTACCTATAAATGTGAACAGACATTCAAAAATAAAACATTTGAAAACGGACCATTTTTCACCTTTCTGAAGCATGACGTAATGGGGGGGTGTTATCTCTTTTGTCAAAAATCATCTGTTTTTTCTTGAACATTAAATGCCTCCAAATGATATTTAATTCAGTTCCCGGGCCCCTGGAAGCATGAAAATCACTTTAAACATGCTAATTTTAGCTCTAAAACTGATGATCTACCTACAAATGTGAACTGACGTTAAAAAAAAAAACATTTTAAAATGGACCATTTTTCACCTTTCTGAAGCATGACGTAATGGGGGGGTGTTATCTCTTTTTTCAAAAATCACCTGTTTTTGCTTGAACATTAAATGCCTCCAAATGGTATTTAATTCACTTCCCGGGGTGAAGAAACACTTTTTGAGACCTCAGAGTGAGTAAATTGGCCATTTTCATGCCCTTTTAACCATTCCACAAATCTTGTGTTTAGGGCACCTGGAAGCATGAAAATCACTTTAAACATGCTAATGTTAGCTCTAAAACTGATGATCTACCTACAAATGTGAACTGACGTTCAAAAATAAAACATTTGAAAACGGACCATTTTCCACCTTTCTGAAGCATGACATAATGGGGGGGTGTTTTCTCTTTTGTCAAAAATCACCTGTTTTTGCTTGAACATTAAATGCCTCCAAATGGTATTTAATTCACTTTCCGGGCCCCTGGAAGCATGAAAATCACTTTAAACATGCTAATTTTAGCTCTAAAACTGATGATCTACCTACAAATGTGAACTGACGTTCGAAAATAAAACATTTGAAAACGGACCATTTTTCACCTTTCTGAAGCATGACGTAATGGTGGGGTGTTATCTCTTTTGTCAAAAATCACCTGTTTTTGCTTGAACATTAAATGCCTCCAAATGGTATTTAATTCACTTCCCGGGGTGAAGAAACACTTTTTGAGACCTCAGAGTGAATAAATTGGCCATTTTCATGCACTTTTAACCATTCCACAAATCTTGTGTTTAGGGCCCCTGGAAGCATGAAAATCACTTTCAACATGCTAATTTTAGCTCTAAAACTGATGATCTACCTACAAATGTGAACTGACGTTCAAAAATAAAACATTTGAAAACGGACCATTTTTCACCTTCTAAAGCATGACGTAATGGGGGGGTGTTATCTCTTTTGTCAAAAATCACCTGTTTGGCTTGAACATGAAATTCCTCCAAATGGTATTTAATTCACTTCCCGGGCCCCTGGAAGCATGAAAATCACTTTAAACATGCAAATTTTAGCTCTTAAACTGATGATCTACATACAAATGTGAATTGACGTTCGAAAATAAAACATTTGAAAACGGACCATTTTTCACCTATCTGAAGCATGACGTAATGGGTGGGTGTGATCTCTTTTGTCAAAAATCACCTGTTTTTGCTTGAACATTAAATTCCTCCAAATGGTATTTAATTCACTTCCCGGGCCCCTGGAAGCATGAAAATCACTTTAAACATGCTAATTTTAGCTCTTAAACTGATGATCTACCTACAAATGTGAACTGACGTTCACAAATAAAACATTTGAAAACTGACCATTTTTCACCTTTCTGAAGCATGACGTAATGGGGGGGTGTTATCTCTTTTGTCAAAAATCATCTGTTTTTTCTTGAACATTAAATGCCTCCAAATTATATTTAATTCAGTTCCCGGGCCCCTGGAAGCATGAAAATCACTTTAAAGATGCTAATTTTAGCTCTAAAACTGATGATATACCTACAAATGTGAACTGACGTTCAAGAATAAAACATTTGAAAACGGACCATTTTTCACCTTTCTGAAGCATGACGTAATGGGGGGGTGTTATCTCTTTTTTCAAAAATCACCTGTTTTTGCTTGAACATTAAATGCCTCCAAATGGTATTTAATTCACTTCCCGGGGTGAAGAAACACTTTTTGAGACCTCAGAGTGATTAAATTGGCCATTTTCATGCACTTTTAACCATTCCACAAATCTTGTGTTTAGGGCCCCTGGAAGCATGAAAATCACTTTAAACATGCTAATGTTAGCTCTAAAACTGATGATCTACCTACAAATGTGAACTGACGTTCAAAAATAAAACATTTGAAAACGGACCATTTTCCACCTTTCTGAAGCATGACGTAATGGGGGGGTGTTATCTCTTTTGTCAAAAATCACCTGTTTTTGTTTGAACATTAAATGCCTCCAAATGGTATTTAATTCACTTCCCGGGCCCCTGGAAGCATGAAAATCACTTTAAACATGCTAATTTTAGCTCTTAAACTGATGATCTACCTACAAATGTGAACTGACGTTCGGAAATAAAACATTTGAAAACGGACAATTTTTCACCTTTCTGAAGCATGACGTAATGGGGGGGTGTTATCTCTTTTGTCAAAAATCACCTGTTTTTGCTTGAACATTAAATGCCTCCAAATGGTATTTAATTCACTTCCCGGGGTGAAGAAACACTTTTTGAGACCTCAGAGTGAATAAATTGGCCATTTTCATGCACTTTTAAACATTCCACAAATCTTGTGTTTAGGGCCCCTGGAAGCATGAAAATCACTTTAAACATGCTAATTTTAGCTCTAAAACTGATGATCTACCTACAAATGTGAATTGACGTTCAAAAATAAAACATTTGAAAACGGACCATTTTTCACCTATCTGAAGCATGACGTAATGGGTGGGTGTGATCTCTTTTGTCAAAAATCACCTGTTTTTGCTTGAACATTAAATTCCTCCAAATGGTATTTAATTCACTTCCCGGGCCCCTGGAAGCATGAAAATCACTTTAAACATGCAAATTTTAGCTCTTAAGCTGATGATCTACCTACAAATGTGAACTGACGTTCGAAAATAAAACATTTGAAAACGGACCATTTTTCACCTATCTGAAGCATGACGTAATGGGGGGTGTTATCTCTTTTGTCAAAAATCACCTGTTTTTGCTTGAACATTAAATGCCTCCAAATGGTATTTAATTCACTTCCCGGGCCCCTGGAAGCATGAAAATCACTTTAAACATGCTAATTTTAGCTCTTAAACTGATGATCTACCTACAAATGTGAACTGACGTTTGAAAATAAAATATTTGAAAACTGACCATTTTTCACCTTTCTGAAGCATGACGTAATGGGGGGGGGTGTTATCTCTTTTGTCAAAAATCACCGGTTTTTGCTTGAACATTAAATTCCTCGAAATGGTATTTAATTCACTTCCCGGGCCCCTGGAAGCATGAAAATCACTTTAAACATGCTAATTTTAGCTCTTAAACTGATGATCTACCTACAAATGTGAACTGACGTTCAAAAATAAAACATTTGAAAACTGACCATTTTTCACCTTTCTGAAGCATGACGTAATGGGGGGGTGTTATCTCTTTTGTCAAAAATCACCTGTTTGGCTTGAACATGAAATTCCTCCAAATGATATTTAATTCACTTCCCGGGCCCCTGGAAGCATGAAAATCACTTTAAACATGCAAATTTTAGCTCTTAAACTGATGATCTACCTACAAATGTGAACTGACGTTCGAAAATAAAACATTTGAAAACGGACCATTTTTCACCTATCTGAAGCATGACGTAATGGGGGGTGTTATCTCTTTTGTCAAAAATCACCTGTTTTTGCTTGAACATTAAATGCCTCCAAATGGTATTTAATTCACTTCCCGGGCCCCTGGAAGCATGAAAATCACTTTAAACATGCTAATTTTAGCTCTTAAACTGATGATCTACCTACAAATGTGAACTGACGTTTGAAAATAAAATATTTGAAAACTGACCATTTTTCACCTTTCTGAAGCATGACGTAATGGGGGGGGGTGTTATCTCTTTTGTCAAAAATCACCGGTTTTTGCTTGAACATTAAATTCCTCCAAATGGTATTTAATTCACTTCCCGGGCCCCTGGAAGCATGAAAATCACTTTAAACATGCTAATTTTAGCTCTTAAACTGATGATCTACCTACAAATGTGAACTGACGTTCAAAAATAAAACATTTGAAAACTGACCATTTTTTACCTTTCTGAAGCATGACGTAATGGGGGGGTGTTATCTCTTGTGTCAAAAATCACTGTTTTTTGCTTGAACATTAAATTCCTCCAAATGGTATTTAATTCACTTCCCGGGCCCCTGGAAGCATGAAAATCACTTTAAACATGCTAATTTTAGCTCTTAAACTGATGATCTACCTATAAATGTGAACAGACGTTCAAAAATAAAACATTTGAAAACGGACCATTTTTCACCTTTCTGAAGCATGACGTAATGGGGGGGTGTTATCTCTTTTGTCAAAAATCATCTGTTTTTTCTTGAACATTAAATGCCTCCAAATGATATTTAATTCAGTTCCCGGGCCCCTGGAAGCATGACAATCATTTTAAACATGGTAATTTTAGCTCTAAAACTGATGATCTACCTACAAATGTGAACTGACGTTCAAAAATAAAACATTTGAAAACGGACCATTTTTCACCTTTCTGAAGCATGACGTAATGGGGGGGTGTTATCTCTTTTTTCAAAAATCACCTGTTTTTGCTTGAACATTAAATGCCTCCAAATGGTATTTAATTCACTTCCCGGGGTGAAGAAACACTTTTTGAGACCTCAGAGTGATTAAATTGGCCATTTTCATGCACTTTTAACCATTCCACAAATCTTGTGTTTAGGGCCCCTGGAAGCATGAAAATCACTTTAAACATGCTAATGTTAGCTCTAAAACTGATGATCTACCTACAAATGTGAACTGACGTTCAAAAATAAAACATTTGAAAACGGACCATTTTCCACCTTTCTGAAGCATGACGTAATGGGGGGGTGTTATCTCTTTTGTCAAAAATCACCTGTTTTTGTTTGAACATTAAATGCCTCCAAATGGTATTTAATTCACTTCCCGGGCCCCTGGAAGCATGAAAATCACTTTAAACATGCTAATTTTAGCTCTTAAACTGATGATCTACCTACAAATGTGAACTGACGTTCGGAAATAAAACATTTGAAAACGGACAATTTTTCACCTTTCTGAAGCATGACGTAATGGGGGGGTGTTATCTCTTTTGTCAAAAATCACCTGTTTTTGCTTGAACATTAAATGCCTCCAAATGGTATTTAATTCACTTCCCGGGGTGAAGAAACACTTTTTGAGACCTCAGAGTGAATAAATTGGCCATTTTCATGCACTTTTAAACATTCCACAAATCTTGTGTTTAGGGCCCCTGGAAGCATGAAAATCACTTTAAACATGCTAATTTTAGCTCTAAAACTGATGATCTACCTACAAATGTGAATTGACGTTCAAAAATAAAACATTTGAAAACGGACCATTTTTCACCTATCTGAAGCATGACGTAATGGGTGGGTGTGATCTCTTTTGTCAAAAATCACCTGTTTTTGCTTGAACATTAAATTCCTCCAAATGGTATTTAATTCACTTCCCGGGCCCCTGGAAGCATGAAAATCACTTTAAACATGCAAATTTTAGCTCTTAAGCTGATGATCTACCTACAAATGTGAACTGACGTTCGAAAATAAAACATTTGAAAACGGACCATTTTTCACCTATCTGAAGCATGACGTAATGGGGGGTGTTATCTCTTTTGTCAAAAATCACCTGTTTTTGCTTGAACATTAAATGCCTCCAAATGGTATTTAATTCACTTCCCGGGCCCCTGGAAGCATGAAAATCACTTTAAACATGCTAATTTTAGCTCTTAAACTGATGATCTACCTACAAATGTGAACTGACGTTTGAAAATAAAATATTTGAAAACTGACCATTTTTCACCTTTCTGAAGCATGACGTAATGGGGGGGGGTGTTATCTCTTTTGTCAAAAATCACCGGTTTTTGCTTGAACATTAAATTCCTCGAAATGGTATTTAATTCACTTCCCGGGCCCCTGGAAGCATGAAAATCACTTTAAACATGCTAATTTTAGCTCTTAAACTGATGATCTACCTACAAATGTGAACTGACGTTCAAAAATAAAACATTTGAAAACTGACCATTTTTCACCTTTCTGAAGCATGACGTAATGGGGGGGTGTTATCTCTTTTGTCAAAAATCACCTGTTTGGCTTGAACATGAAATTCCTCCAAATGATATTTAATTCACTTCCCGGGCCCCTGGAAGCATGAAAATCACTTTAAACATGCAAATTTTAGCTCTTAAACTGATGATCTACCTACAAATGTGAACTGACGTTCGAAAATAAAACATTTGAAAACGGACCATTTTTCACCTATCTGAAGCATGACGTAATGGGGGGTGTTATCTCTTTTGTCAAAAATCACCTGTTTTTGCTTGAACATTAAATGCCTCCAAATGGTATTTAATTCACTTCCCGGGCCCCTGGAAGCATGAAAATCACTTTAAACATGCTAATTTTAGCTCTTAAACTGATGATCTACCTACAAATGTGAACTGACGTTTGAAAATAAAATATTTGAAAACTGACCATTTTTCACCTTTCTGAAGCATGACGTAATGGGGGGGGGTGTTATCTCTTTTGTCAAAAATCACCGGTTTTTGCTTGAACATTAAATTCCTCCAAATGGTATTTAATTCACTTCCCGGGCCCCTGGAAGCATGAAAATCACTTTAAACATGCTAATTTTAGCTCTTAAACTGATGATCTACCTACAAATGTGAACTGACGTTCAAAATAAAACATTTGAAAACTGACCATTTTTTACCTTTCTGAAGCATGACGTAATGGGGGGGTGTTATCTCTTGTGTCAAAAATCACCGTTTTTTGCTTGAACATTAAATTCCTCCAAATGGTATTTAATTCACTTCCCGGGCCCCTGGAAGCATGAAAATCACTTTAAACATGCTAATTTTAGCTCTTAAACTGATGATCTACCTATAAATGTGAACAGACGTTCAAAAATAAAACATTTGAAAACGGACCATTTTTCACCTTTCTGAAGCATGACGTAATGGGGGGGTGTTATCTCTTTTGTCAAAAATCATCTGTTTTTTCTTGAACATTAAATGCCTCCAAATGATATTTAATTCAGTTCCCGGGCCCCTGGAAGCATGACAATCATTTTAAACATGGTAATTTTAGCTCTAAAACTGATGATCTACCTACAAATGTGAACTGACGTTCAAAAATAAAACATTTGAAAATGGACCATTTTTCACCTTTCTGAAGCATGACGTAATGGGGGGGTGTTATCTCTTTTTTCAAAAATCACCTGTTTTTGCTTGAACATTAAATGCCTCCAAATGGTATTTAATTCACTTCCCGGGGTGAAGAAACACTTTTTGAGACCTCAGAGTGAATAAATTGGCCATTTTCATGCACTTTTAACCATTCCACAAATCTTGTGTTTAGGGCCCCTGGAAGCATGAAAATCACTTTAAACATGCAAATTTTAGCTCTTAAACTGATGATCTACCTACAAATGTGAACTGACGTTGAAAATAAAACATTTGAAAACGGACCATTTTTCACCTATCTGAAGCATGACGTAATGGGGGGTGTTATCTCTTTTGTCAAAAATCACCTGTTTTTGCTTGAACATTAAATGCCTCCAAATGGTATTTAATTCACTTCCCGGGCCCCTGGAAGCATGAAAATCACTTTAAACATGCTAATTTTAGCTCTTAAACTGATGATCTACCTACAAATGTGAACTGACGTTTGAAAATAAAATATTTGAAAACTGACCATTTTTCACCTTTCTGAAGCATGACGTAATGGGGGGGGGGTGTTATCTCTTTTGTCAAAAATCACCGGTTTTTGCTTGAACATTAAATTCCTCCAAATGGTATTTAATTCACTTCCCGGGCCCCTGGAAGCATGAAAATCACTTTAAACATGCTAATTTTAGCTCTTAAACTGATGATCTACCTACAAATGTGAACTGACGTTCGGAAATAAAACATTTGAAAATGGACAATTTTTCACCTTTCTGAAGCATGACGTAATGGGGGGGGTGTTATCTCTTTTGTCAAAAATCACCTGTTTTTGCTTGAACATTAAATGCCTCCAAATGGTATTTAATTCACTTCCCGGGGTGAAGAAACACTTTTTGAGACCTCAGAGTGAATAAATTGGCCATTTTCATGCACTTTTAACCATTCCACAAATCTTGTGTTTAGGGCCCCTGGAAGCATGAAAATCACTTTAAACATGCTAATTTTAGCTCTAAAACTGATGATCTACCTACAAATGTGAACTGACGTTCAAAAATAAAACATTTGAAAACGGACCATTTTTCACCTTTCTGAAGCATGACGTAATGGGGGGGGTGTTATCTCTTTTGTCAAAAATCACCTGTTTGGCTTGAACATGAAATTCCTCCAAATGGTATTTAATTCACTTCCCGGGCCCCTGGAAGCATGAAAATCACTTTAAACATGCAAATTTTAGCTCTTAAACTGATGATCTACCTACAAATGTGAACTGACGTTCGAAAATAAAACATTTGAAAACGGACCATTTTTCACCTATCTGAAGCATGACGTAATGGCGGGGTGTTATCTCTATTGTCAAAAATCACCTGTTTTTGCTTGAACATTAAATGCCTCCAAATGGTATTTAATTCACTTCCCGGGCCCCTGGAAACATGAAAATCACTTTAAACATGCTAATTTTAGCTCTTAAACTGATGATCTACCTACAAATGTGAACTGACGTTTGAAAATAAAATATTTGAAAACTGACCATTTTTCACCTTTCTGAAGCATGACGTAATGGGGGGGGTGTTATCTCTTTTGTCAAAAATCACCGGTTTTTGCTTGAACATTAAATTCCTCCAAATGGTATTTAATTCACTTCCCGGGCCCCTGGAAGCATGAAAATCACTTTAAACATGCTAATTTTAGCTCTTAAACTGATGATCTACCTACAAATGTGAACTGACGTTCAAAAATAAAACATTTGAAAACTGACCATTTTTCACCTTTCTGAAGCATGACGTAATGGGGGGGGGGTGTTATCTCTTTTGTCAAAAATCACCGGTTTTTGCTTGAACATTAAATTCCTCCAAATGGTATTTAATTCACTTCCCGGGCCCCTGGAAGCATGAAAATCACTTTAAACATGCTAATTTTAGCTCTTAAACTGATGATCTACCTACAAATGTGAACTGACGTTCAAAAATAAAACATTTGAAAACTGACCATTTTTCACCTTTCTGAAGCATGACGTAATGGGGGGGGGGTGTTATCTCTTGTGTCAAAAATCACCGGTTTTTGCTTGAACATTAAATTCCTCCAAATGGTATTTAATTCACTTCCCGGGCCCCTGGAAGCATGAAAATCACTTTAAACATGCTAATTTTAGCTCTTAAACTGATGATCTACCTACAAATGTGAACTGACGTTCAAAAATAAAACATTTGAAAACGGACCATTTTTCACCTTTCTGAAGCATGACGTAATGGGGGGGTGTTATCTCTTTTGTCAAAAATCACCTGTTTTTGCTTGAACATTAAATGCCTCCAAATGGTATTTAATTCACTTCCCGGGGTGAAGAAACACTTTTTGAGACCTCAGAGTGAATAAATTGGCCATTTTCATGCACTTTTAACCATTCCACAAATCTTGTGTTTAGGGCCCCTGGAAGCATGAAAATCACTTTAAACATGCTAATGTTAGCTCTTAAACTGATGATCTACCTACAAATGTAAACTGACGTTCAAAAATAAAACATTTGAAAACGGACCATTTTTCACCTTTCTGAAGCATGACGTAATGGGGGGGTGTTATCTCTTTTGTCAAAAATCACCTGTTTGGCTTGAACATGAAATTCCTCCAAATGATATTTAATTCACTTCCCGGGCCCCTGGAAGCATGAATAATCACTTTAAACATGCAAATTTTAGCTCTTAAACTGATGATCTACCTACAAATGTGAACTGACGTTCGAAAATAAAACATTTGAAAACGGACCATTTTTCACCTATCTGAAGCATGACGTAATGGGGGGTGTTATCTCTTTTGTCAAAAATCACCTGTTTTTGCTTGAACATTAAATGCCTCCAAATGGTATTTAATTCACTTCCCGGGCCCCTGGAAGCATGAAAATCACTTTAAACATGCTAATTTTAGCTCTTAAACTGATGATCTACCTACAAATGTGAACTGACGTTTGAAAATAAAATATTTGAAAACTGACCATTTTTCACCTTTCTGAAGCATGACATAATGGGGGGGGGTTATCTCTTTTGTCAAAAATCACCGGTTTTTGCTTGAACATTAAATTCCTCCAAATGGTATTTAATTCACTTCCCGGGCCCCTGGAAGCATGAAAATCACTTTAAACATGCAAATTTTAGCTCTTAAACTGATGATCTACCTACAAATGTGAACTGACGTTAAAAAAAAAAACATTTGAAAACTGACCATTTTTCACCTTTCTGAAGCATGACGTAATGGGGGGGTGTTATCTCTTGTGTCAAAAATCACCGTTTTTTGCTTGAACATTAAATTCCTCCAAATGATATTTAATTCAGTTCCCGGGCCCCTGGAAGCATGACAATCACTTTAAACATGCTAATTTTAGCTCTAAAACTGATGATCTACCTACAAATGTGAACTGACGTTCAAAAATAAAACATTTGAAAATGGACCATTTTTCACCTTTCTGAAGCATGACGTAATGGGGGGGTGTTATCTCTTTTTTCAAAAATCACCTGTTTTTGCTTGAACATTAAATGCCTCCAAATGGTATTTAATTCACTTCCCGGGGTGAAGAAACACTTTTTGAGACCTCAGAGTGAGTAAATTGGCCATTTTCATGCACTTTTAACCATTCCACAAATCTTGTGTTTAGGGCCCCTGGAAGCATGAAAATCACTTTAAACATGCTAATGTTAGCTCTAAAACTGATGATCTACCTACAAATGTGAACTGACGTTCAAAAATAAAACATTTGAAAACGGACCATTTTCCACCTTTCTGAAGCATGACGTAATGGGGGGGTGTTATCTCTTTTGTCAAAAATCACCTGTTTTTGCTTGAACATTAAATGCCTCCAAATGGTATTTAATTCACTTTCCGGGCCCCTGGAAGCATGAAAATCACTTTAAACATGCTAATTTTAGCTCTAAAACTGATAATCTACCTACAAATGTGAACTGACGTTCGAAAATAAAACATTTAAAAACGGACCCTTTTTCACCTTTCTGAAGCATGACGTAATGGGGGGGTGTTATCTCTTTTGTCAAAAATCACCTGTTTTTGCTTGAACATTAAATGCCTCCAAACGGTATTTAATTCACTTCCCGGGCCCCTGGAAGCATGAAAATCACTTTAAACATGCTAATTTTAGCTCTTAAACTGATGATCTACCTACAAATGTGAACTGACGTTCAAAAATAAAACATTTGAAAACTGACCATTTTTCACCTTTCTGAAGCATGACGTAATGGGGGGGTGTTATCTCTTGTGTCAAAAATCACCGGTTTTTGCTTGAACATTAAATTCCTCCAAATGGTATTTAATTCACTTCCCGGGCCCCTGGAAGCATGAAAATCACTTTAAACATGCTAATTTTAGCTCTTAAACTGATGATCTACCTACAAATGTGAACTGACGTTCAAAAATAAAACATTTGAAAACTGACCATTTTTCACCTTTCTGAAGCATGACGTAATGGGGGGGTGTTATCTCTTTTGTCAAAAATCACCTGTTTTTGCTTGAAAATTAAATGCCTCCAAATGGTATTTAATTCACTTCCCGGGGTGAAGAAACACTTTTTGAGACCTCAGAGTGAATAAATTGCCATTTTCATGCACTTTTAACCATTCCACAAATCTTGTGTTTAGGGCCCCTGGAAGCATGAAAATCACTTTAAACATGCTAATTTTAGCTCTAAAACTGATGATCTACCTACAAATGTGAACTGACGTTCAAAAATAAAACATTTGAAAACGGACCATTTTTCACCTTTCTGAAGCATGACGTAATGGGGGGGTGTTATCTCTTTTGTCAAAAATCACCTGTTTTTGCTTGAACATTAAATTCCTCCAAATGGTATTTAATTCACTTCCCGGGCCCCTGGAAGCATGAAAATCACTTTAAACATGCTAATTTTAGCTCTTAAACTGATGATCTACCTACAAATGTGAACTGACGTTCGAAAATAAAACATTTAAAAACGGACCATTTTTCACCTTTCTGAAGCATGACGTAATGGGGGGGTGTTATCTCTTTTGTCAAAAATCACCTGTTTTTGCTTGAACATTAAATGCCTCCAAATGGTATTTAATTCACTTCCCGGGCCCCTGGAAGCATGAAAATCACTTTAAACATGCTAATTTTAGCTCTTAAACTGATGATCTACCTACAAATGTGAACTGACGTTCAAAAATAAAACATTTGAAAACTGACCATTTTTCACCTTTCTGAAGCATGACGTAATGGGGGGGGGGTGTTATCTCTTTTGTCAAAAATCACCGGTTTTTGCTTGAACATTAAATTCCTCCAAATGGTATTTAATTCACTTCCCGGGCCCCTGGAAGCATGAAAATCACTTTAAACATGCTAATTTTAGCTCTTAAACTGATGATCTACCTACAAATGTGAACTGACGTTCAAAAATAAAACATTTGAAAACTGACCATTTTTCACCTTTCTGAAGCATGACGTAATGGGGGGGGTGTTATCTCTTGTGTCAAAAATCACCGGTTTTTGCTTGAACATTAAATTCCTCCAAATGGTATTTAATTCACTTCCCGGGCCCCTGGAAGCATGAAAATCACTTTAAACATGCTAATTTTAGCTCTTAAACTGATGATCTACCTACAAATGTGAACTGACGTTCAAAAATAAAACATTTGAAAACGGACCATTTTTCACCTTTCTGAAGCATGACGTAATGGGGGGGTGTTATCTCTTTTGTCAAAAATCACCTGTTTTTGCTTGAACATTAAATGCCTCCAAATGGTATTTAATTCACTTCCCGGGGTGAAGAAACACTTTTTGAGACCTCAGAGTGAATAAATTGGCCATTTTCATGCACTTTTAACCATTCCACAAATCTTGTGTTTAGGGCCCCTGGAAGCATGAAAATCACTTTAAACATGCTAATGTTAGCTCTTAAACTGATGATCTACCTACAAATGTAAACTGACGTTCAAAAATAAAACATTTGAAAACGGACCATTTTTCACCTTTCTGAAGCATGACGTAATGGGGGGGTGTTATCTCTTTTGTCAAAAATCACCTGTTTGGCTTGAACATGAAATTCCTCCAAATGATATTTAATTCACTTCCCGGGCCCCTGGAAGCATGAATAATCACTTTAAACATGCAAATTTTAGCTCTTAAACTGATGATCTACCTACAAATGTGAACTGACGTTCGAAAATAAAACATTTGAAAACGGACCATTTTTCACCTATCTGAAGCATGACGTAATGGGGGGTGTTATCTCTTTTGTCAAAAATCACCTGTTTTTGCTTGAACATTAAATGCCTCCAAATGGTATTTAATTCACTTCCCGGGCCCCTGGAAGCATGAAAATCACTTTAAACATGCTAATTTTAGCTCTTAAACTGATGATCTACCTACAAATGTGAACTGACGTTTGAAAATAAAATATTTGAAAACTGACCATTTTTCACCTTTCTGAAGCATGACATAATGGGGGGGGTGTTATCTCTTTTGTCAAAAATCACCGGTTTTTGCTTGAACATTAAATTCCTCCAAATGGTATTTAATTCACTTCCCGGGCCCCTGGAAGCATGAAAATCACTTTAAACATGCTAATTTTAGCTCTTAAACTGATGATCTACCTACAAATGTGAACTGACGTTAAAAAAAAAAACATTTGAAAACTGACCATTTTTCACCTTTCTGAAGCATGACGTAATGGGGGGGTGTTATCTCTTGTGTCAAAAATCACCGTTTTTTGCTTGAACATTAAATTCCTCCAAATGATATTTAATTCAGTTCCCGGGCCCCTGGAAGCATGACAATCACTTTAAACATGCTAATTTTAGCTCTAAAACTGATGATCTACCTACAAATGTGAACTGACGTTCAAAAATAAAACATTTGAAAATGGACCATTTTTCACCTTTCTGAAGCATGACGTAATGGGGGGGTGTTATCTCTTTTTTCAAAAATCACCTGTTTTTGCTTGAACATTAAATGCCTCCAAATGGTATTTAATTCACTTCCCGGGGTGAAGAAACACTTTTTGAGACCTCAGAGTGAGTAAATTGGCCATTTTCATGCACTTTTAACCATTCCACAAATCTTGTGTTTAGGGCCCCTGGAAGCATGAAAATCACTTTAAACATGCTAATGTTAGCTCTAAAACTGATGATCTACCTACAAATGTGAACTGACGTTCAAAAATAAAACATTTGAAAACGGACCATTTTCCACCTTTCTGAAGCATGACGTAATGGGGGGGTGTTATCTCTTTTGTCAAAAATCACCTGTTTTTGCTTGAACATTAAATGCCTCCAAATGGTATTTAATTCACTTTCCGGGCCCCTGGAAGCATGAAAATCACTTTAAACATGCTAATTTTAGCTCTAAAACTGATAATCTACCTACAAATGTGAACTGACGTTCGAAAATAAAACATTTAAAAACGGACCCTTTTTCACCTTTCTGAAGCATGACGTAATGGGGGGGTGTTATCTCTTTTGTCAAAAATCACCTGTTTTTGCTTGAACATTAAATGCCTCCAAACGGTATTTAATTCACTTCCCGGGCCCCTGGAAGCATGAAAATCACTTTAAACATGCTAATTTTAGCTCTTAAACTGATGATCTACCTACAAATGTGAACTGACGTTCAAAAATAAAACATTTGAAAACTGACCATTTTTCACCTTTCTGAAGCATGACGTAATGGGGGGGTGTTATCTCTTGTGTCAAAAATCACCGGTTTTTGCTTGAACATTAAATTCCTCCAAATGGTATTTAATTCACTTCCCGGGCCCCTGGAAGCATGAAAATCACTTTAAACATGCTAATTTTAGCTCTTAAACTGATGATCTACCTACAAATGTGAACTGACGTTCAAAAATAAAACATTTGAAAACTGACCATTTTTCACCTTTCTGAAGCATGACGTAATGGGGGGGTGTTATCTCTTTTGTCAAAAATCACCTGTTTTTGCTTGAAAATTAAATGCCTCCAAATGGTATTTAATTCACTTCCCGGGGTGAAGAAACACTTTTTGAGACCTCAGAGTGAATAAATTGCCATTTTCATGCACTTTTAACCATTCCACAAATCTTGTGTTTAGGGCCCCTGGAAGCATGAAAATCACTTTAAACATGCTAATTTTAGCTCTAAAACTGATGATCTACCTACAAATGTGAACTGACGTTCAAAAATAAAACATTTGAAAACGGACCATTTTTCACCTTTCTGAAGCATGACGTAATGGGGGGGTGTTATCTCTTTTGTCAAAAATCACCTGTTTTTGCTTGAACATTAAATTCCTCCAAATGGTATTTAATTCACTTCCCGGGCCCCTGGAAGCATGAAAATCACTTTAAACATGCTAATTTTAGCTCTTAAACTGATGATCTACCTACAAATGTGAACTGACGTTCGAAAATAAAACATTTAAAAACGGACCATTTTTCACCTTTCTGAAGCATGACGTAATGGGGGGGTGTTATCTCTTTTGTCAAAAATCACCTGTTTTTGCTTGAACATTAAATGCCTCCAAATGGTATTTAATTCACTTCCCGGGCCCCTGGAAGCATGAAAATCACTTTAAACATGCTAATTTTAGCTCTTAAACTGATGATCTACCTACAAATGTGAACTGACGTTTGAAAATAAAATATTTGAAAACTGACCATTTTTCACCTTTCTGAAGCATGACGTAATGGGGGGGGTGTTATCTCTTTTGTCAAAAATCACCGGTTTTTGCTTGAACATTAAATTCCTCCAAATGGTATTTAATTCACTTCCCGGGCCCCTGGAAGCATGAAAATCACTTTAAACATGCTAATTTTAGCTCTTAAACTGATGATCTACCTACAAATGTGAACTGACGTTCACAAATAAAACATTTGAAAACTGACCATTTTTCACCTTTCTGAAGCATGACGTAATGGGGGGGTGTTATCTCTTTTGTCAAAAATCATCTGTTTTTTCTTGAACATTAAATGCCTCCAAATTATATTTAATTCAGTTCCCGGGCCCCTGGAAGCATGAAAATCACTTTAAACATGCTAATTTTAGCTCTAAAACTGATGATATACCTACAAATGTGAACTGACGTTCAAGAATAAAACATTTGAAAACGGACCATTTTTCACCTTTCTGAAGCATGACGTAATGGGGGGGTGTTATCTCTTTTTTCAAAAATCACCTGTTTTTGCTTGAACATTAAATGCCTCCAAATGGTATTTAATTCACTTCCCGGGGTGAAGAAACACTTTTTGAGACCTCAGAGTGATTAAATTGGCCATTTTCATGCACTTTTAACCATTCCACAAATCTTGTGTTTAGGGCCCCTGGAAGCATGAAAATCACTTTAAACATGCTAATGTTAGCTCTAAAACTGATGATCTACCTACAAATGTGAACTGACGTTCAAAAATAAAACATTTGAAAACGGACCATTTTCCACCTTTCTGAAGCATGACGTAATGGGGGGGTGTTATCTCTTTTGTCAAAAATCACCTGTTTTTGTTTGAACATTAAATGCTAATGGTATTTAATTCACTTCCCGGGCCCCTGGAAGCATGAAAATCACTTTAAACATGCTAATTTTAGCTCTTAAACTGATGATCTACCTACAAATGTGAACTGACGTTCGGAAATAAAACATTTGAAAACGGACAATTTTTCACCTTTCTGAAGCATGACGTAATGGGGGGGTGTTATCTCTTTTGTCAAAAATCACCTGTTTTTGCTTGAACATTAAATGCCTCCAAATGGTATTTAATTCACTTCCCGGGCCCCTGGAAGCATGAAAATCACTTTAAACATGCTAATTTTAGCTCTTAAACTGATGATCTACCTACAAATGTGAACTGACGTTTGAAAATAAAATATTTGAAAACTGACCATTTTTCACCTTTCTGAAGCATGACGTAATGGGGGGGGTGTTATCTCTTTTGTCAAAAATCACCGGTTTTTGCTTGAACATTAAATTCCTCGAAATGGTATTTAATTCACTTCCCGGGCCCCTGGAAGCATGAAAATCACTTTAAACATGCTAATTTTAGCTCTTAAACTGATGATCTACCTACAAATGTGAACTGACGTTCAAAAATAAAACATTTGAAAACTGACCATTTTTCACCTTTCTGAAGCATGACGTAATGGGGGGGGTGTTATCTCTTTTGTCAAAAATCACCTGTTTGGCTTGAACATGAAATTCCTCCAAATGATATTTAATTCACTTCCCGGGCCCCTGGAAGCATGAAAATCACTTTAAACATGCAAATTTTAGCTCTTAAACTGATGATCTACCTACAAATGTGAACTGACGTTCGAAAATAAAACATTTGAAAACGGACCATTTTTCACCTTTCTGAAGCATGACGTAATGGGGGGGGTGTTATCTCTTTTGTCAAAAATCACCGGTTTTTGCTTGAACATTAAATTCCTCCAAATGGTATTTAATTCACTTCCCGGGCCCCTGGAAGCATGAAAATCACTTTAAACATGCTAATTTTAGCTCTTAAACTGATGATCTACCTACAAATGTGAACTGACGTTCAAAAATAAAACATTTGAAAACTGACCATTTTTTACCTTTCTGAAGCATGACGTAATGGGGGGGTGTTATCTCTTGTGTCAAAAATCACCGTTTTTTGCTTGAACATTAAATTCCTCCAAATGGTATTTAATTCACTTCCCGGGCCCCTGGAAGCATGAAAATCACTTTAAACATGCTAATTTTAGCTCTTAAACTGATGATCTACCTATAAATGTGAACAGACGTTCAAAAATAAAACATTTGAAAACGGACCATTTTTCACCTTTCTGAAGCATGACGTAATGGGGGGGTGTTATCTCTTTTGTCAAAAATCATCTGTTTTTTCTTGAACATTAAATGCCTCCAAATGATATTTAATTCAGTTCCCGGGCCCCTGGAAGCATGACAATCATTTTAAACATGGTAATTTTAGCTCTAAAACTGATGATCTACCTACAAATGTGAACTGACGTTCAAAAATAAAACATTTGAAAATGGACCATTTTTCACCTTTCTGAAGCATGACGTAATGGGGGGGTGTTATCTCTTTTTTCAAAAATCACCTGTTTTTGCTTGAACATTAAATGCCTCCAAATGGTATTTAATTCACTTCCCGGGGTGAAGAAACACTTTTTGAGACCTCAGAGTGAATAAATTGGCCATTTTCATGCACTTTTAACCATTCCACAAATCTTGTGTTTAGGGCCCCTGGAAGCATGAAAATCACTTTAAACATGCTAATTTTAGCTCTAAAACTGATGATCTACCTACAAATGTGAACTGACGTTCAAAAATAAAACATTTGAAAACTGACCATTTTTCACCTTTCTGAAGCATGACGTAATGGGGGGGTGTTATCTCTTTTGTCAAAAATCACCTGTTTGGCTTGAACATGAAATTCCTCCAAATGATATTTAATTCACTTCCCGGGCCCCTGGAAGCATGAAAATCACTTTAAACATGCACATTTTAGCTCTTAAACTGATGATCTACCTACAAATGTGAACTGACGTTCAAAAATAAAACATTTGAAAACTGACCATTTTTCACCTTTCTGAAGCATGACGTAATGGGGGGGGTGTTATCTCTTGTGTCAAAAATCACCGGTTTTTGCTTGAACATTAAATTCCTCCAAATGGTATTTAATTCACTTCCCGGGCCCCTGGAAGCATGAAAATCACTTTAAACATGCTAATTTTAGCTCTTAAACTGATGATCTACCTACAAATGTGAACTGACGTTCAAAAATAAAACATTTGAAAACGGACCATTTTTCACCTTTCTGAAGCATGACGTAATGGGGGGGTGTTATCTCTTTTGTCAAAAATCACCTGTTTTTGCTTGAACATTAAATGCCTCCAAATGGTATTTAATTCACTTCCCGGGGTGAAGAAACACTTTTTGAGACCTCAGAGTGAATAAATTGGCCATTTTCATGCACTTTTAACCATTCCACAAATCTTGTGTTTAGGGCCCCTGGAAGCATGAAAATCACTTTAAACATGCTAATGTTAGCTCTTAAACTGATGATCTACCTACAAATGTAAACTGACGTTCAAAAATAAAACATTTGAAAACGGACCATTTTTCACCTTTCTGAAGCATGACGTAATGGGGGGGTGTTATCTCTTTTGTCAAAAATCACCTGTTTGGCTTGAACATGAAATTCCTCCAAATGATATTTAATTCACTTCCCGGGCCCCTGGAAGCATGAATAATCACTTTAAACATGCAAATTTTAGCTCTTAAACTGATGATCTACCTACAAATGTGAACTGACGTTCGAAAATAAAACATTTGAAAACGGACCATTTTTCACCTATCTGAAGCATGACGTAATGGGGGGTGTTATCTCTTTTGTCAAAAATCACCTGTTTTTGCTTGAACATTAAATGCCTCCAAATGGTATTTAATTCACTTCCCGGGCCCCTGGAAGCATGAAAATCACTTTAAACATGCTAATTTTAGCTCTTAAACTGATGATCTACCTACAAATGTGAACTGACGTTTGAAAATAAAATATTTGAAAACTGACCATTTTTCACCTTTCTGAAGCATGACATAATGGGGGGGGTGTTATCTCTTTTGTCAAAAATCACCGGTTTTTGCTTGAACATTAAATTCCTCCAAATGGTATTTAATTCACTTCCCGGGCCCCTGGAAGCATGAAAATCACTTTAAACATGCTAATTTTAGCTCTTAAACTGATGATCTACCTACAAATGTGAACTGACGTTAAAAAAAAAAACATTTGAAAACTGACCATTTTTCACCTTTCTGAAGCATGACGTAATGGGGGGGTGTTATCTCTTGTGTCAAAAATCACCGTTTTTTGCTTGAACATTAAATTCCTCCAAATGATATTTAATTCAGTTCCCGGGCCCCTGGAAGCATGACAATCACTTTAAACATGCTAATTTTAGCTCTAAAACTGATGATCTACCTACAAATGTGAACTGACGTTCAAAAATAAAACATTTGAAAATGGACCATTTTTCACCTTTCTGAAGCATGACGTAATGGGGGGGTGTTATCTCTTTTTTCAAAAATCACCTGTTTTTGCTTGAACATTAAATGCCTCCAAATGGTATTTAATTCACTTCCCGGGGTGAAGAAACACTTTTTGAGACCTCAGAGTGAGTAAATTGGCCATTTTCATGCACTTTTAACCATTCCACAAATCTTGTGTTTAGGGCCCCTGGAAGCATGAAAATCACTTTAAACATGCTAATGTTAGCTCTAAAACTGATGATCTACCTACAAATGTGAACTGACGTTCAAAAATAAAACATTTGAAAACGGACCATTTTCCACCTTTCTGAAGCATGACGTAATGGGGGGGTGTTATCTCTTTTGTCAAAAATCACCTGTTTTTGCTTGAACATTAAATGCCTCCAAATGGTATTTAATTCACTTTCCGGGCCCCTGGAAGCATGAAAATCACTTTAAACATGCTAATTTTAGCTCTAAAACTGATAATCTACCTACAAATGTGAACTGACGTTCGAAAATAAAACATTTAAAAACGGACCCTTTTTCACCTTTCTGAAGCATGACGTAATGGGGGGGTGTTATCTCTTTTGTCAAAAATCACCTGTTTTTGCTTGAACATTAAATGCCTCCAAACGGTATTTAATTCACTTCCCGGGCCCCTGGAAGCATGAAAATCACTTTAAACATGCTAATTTTAGCTCTTAAACTGATGATCTACCTACAAATGTGAACTGACGTTCAAAAATAAAACATTTGAAAACTGACCATTTTTCACCTTTCTGAAGCATGACGTAATGGGGGGGTGTTATCTCTTGTGTCAAAAATCACCGGTTTTTGCTTGAACATTAAATTCCTCCAAATGGTATTTAATTCACTTCCCGGGCCCCTGGAAGCATGAAAATCACTTTAAACATGCTAATTTTAGCTCTTAAACTGATGATCTACCTACAAATGTGAACTGACGTTCAAAAATAAAACATTTGAAAACTGACCATTTTTCACCTTTCTGAAGCATGACGTAATGGGGGGGTGTTATCTCTTTTGTCAAAAATCACCTGTTTTTGCTTGAAAATTAAATGCCTCCAAATGGTATTTAATTCACTTCCCGGGGTGAAGAAACACTTTTTGAGACCTCAGAGTGAATAAATTGCCATTTTCATGCACTTTTAACCATTCCACAAATCTTGTGTTTAGGGCCCCTGGAAGCATGAAAATCACTTTAAACATGCTAATTTTAGCTCTAAAACTGATGATCTACCTACAAATGTGAACTGACGTTCAAAAATAAAACATTTGAAAACGGACCATTTTTCACCTTTCTGAAGCATGACGTAATGGGGGGGTGTTATCTCTTTTGTCAAAAATCACCTGTTTTTGCTTGAACATTAAATTCCTCCAAATGGTATTTAATTCACTTCCCGGGCCCCTGGAAGCATGAAAATCACTTTAAACATGCTAATTTTAGCTCTTAAACTGATGATCTACCTACAAATGTGAACTGACGTTCGAAAATAAAACATTTAAAAACGGACCATTTTTCACCTTTCTGAAGCATGACGTAATGGGGGGGTGTTATCTCTTTTGTCAAAAATCACCTGTTTTTGCTTGAACATTAAATGCCTCCAAATGGTATTTAATTCACTTCCCGGGCCCCTGGAAGCATGAAAATCACTTTAAACATGCTAATTTTAGCTCTTAAACTGATGATCTACCTACAAATGTGAACTGACGTTTGAAAATAAAATATTTGAAAACTGACCATTTTTCACCTTTCTGAAGCATGACGTAATGGGGGGGGTGTTATCTCTTTTGTCAAAAATCACCGGTTTTTGCTTGAACATTAAATTCCTCCAAATGGTATTTAATTCACTTCCCGGGCCCCTGGAAGCATGAAAATCACTTTAAACATGCTAATTTTAGCTCTTAAACTGATGATCTACCTACAAATGTGAACTGACGTTCACAAATAAAACATTTGAAAACTGACCATTTTTCACCTTTCTGAAGCATGACGTAATGGGGGGGTGTTATCTCTTTTGTCAAAAATCATCTGTTTTTTCTTGAACATTAAATGCCTCCAAATTATATTTAATTCAGTTCCCGGGCCCCTGGAAGCATGAAAATCACTTTAAACATGCTAATTTTAGCTCTAAAACTGATGATATACCTACAAATGTGAACTGACGTTCAAGAATAAAACATTTGAAAACGGACCATTTTTCACCTTTCTGAAGCATGACGTAATGGGGGGGTGTTATCTCTTTTTTCAAAAATCACCTGTTTTTGCTTGAACATTAAATGCCTCCAAATGGTATTTAATTCACTTCCCGGGGTGAAGAAACACTTTTTGAGACCTCAGAGTGATTAAATTGGCCATTTTCATGCACTTTTAACCATTCCACAAATCTTGTGTTTAGGGCCCCTGGAAGCATGAAAATCACTTTAAACATGCTAATGTTAGCTCTAAAACTGATGATCTACCTACAAATGTGAACTGACGTTCAAAAATAAAACATTTGAAAACGGACCATTTTCCACCTTTCTGAAGCATGACGTAATGGGGGGGTGTTATCTCTTTTGTCAAAAATCACCTGTTTTTGTTTGAACATTAAATGCTAATGGTATTTAATTCACTTCCCGGGCCCCTGGAAGCATGAAAATCACTTTAAACATGCTAATTTTAGCTCTTAAACTGATGATCTACCTACAAATGTGAACTGACGTTCGGAAATAAAACATTTGAAAACGGACAATTTTTCACCTTTCTGAAGCATGACGTAATGGGGGGGTGTTATCTCTTTTGTCAAAAATCACCTGTTTTTGCTTGAACATTAAATGCCTCCAAATGGTATTTAATTCACTTCCCGGGCCCCTGGAAGCATGAAAATCACTTTAAACATGCTAATTTTAGCTCTTAAACTGATGATCTACCTACAAATGTGAACTGACGTTTGAAAATAAAATATTTGAAAACTGACCATTTTTCACCTTTCTGAAGCATGACGTAATGGGGGGGGTGTTATCTCTTTTGTCAAAAATCACCGGTTTTTGCTTGAACATTAAATTCCTCGAAATGGTATTTAATTCACTTCCCGGGCCCCTGGAAGCATGAAAATCACTTTAAACATGCTAATTTTAGCTCTTAAACTGATGATCTACCTACAAATGTGAACTGACGTTCAAAAATAAAACATTTGAAAACTGACCATTTTTCACCTTTCTGAAGCATGACGTAATGGGGGGGGTGTTATCTCTTTTGTCAAAAATCACCTGTTTGGCTTGAACATGAAATTCCTCCAAATGATATTTAATTCACTTCCCGGGCCCCTGGAAGCATGAAAATCACTTTAAACATGCAAATTTTAGCTCTTAAACTGATGATCTACCTACAAATGTGAACTGACGTTCGAAAATAAAACATTTGAAAACGGACCATTTTTCACCTTTCTGAAGCATGACGTAATGGGGGGGGTGTTATCTCTTTTGTCAAAAATCACCGGTTTTTGCTTGAACATTAAATTCCTCCAAATGGTATTTAATTCACTTCCCGGGCCCCTGGAAGCATGAAAATCACTTTAAACATGCTAATTTTAGCTCTTAAACTGATGATCTACCTACAAATGTGAACTGACGTTCAAAAATAAAACATTTGAAAACTGACCATTTTTTACCTTTCTGAAGCATGACGTAATGGGGGGGTGTTATCTCTTGTGTCAAAAATCACCGTTTTTTGCTTGAACATTAAATTCCTCCAAATGGTATTTAATTCACTTCCCGGGCCCCTGGAAGCATGAAAATCACTTTAAACATGCTAATTTTAGCTCTTAAACTGATGATCTACCTATAAATGTGAACAGACGTTCAAAAATAAAACATTTGAAAACGGACCATTTTTCACCTTTCTGAAGCATGACGTAATGGGGGGGTGTTATCTCTTTTGTCAAAAATCATCTGTTTTTTCTTGAACATTAAATGCCTCCAAATGATATTTAATTCAGTTCCCGGGCCCCTGGAAGCATGACAATCATTTTAAACATGGTAATTTTAGCTCTAAAACTGATGATCTACCTACAAATGTGAACTGACGTTCAAAAATAAAACATTTGAAAATGGACCATTTTTCACCTTTCTGAAGCATGACGTAATGGGGGGGTGTTATCTCTTTTTTCAAAAATCACCTGTTTTTGCTTGAACATTAAATGCCTCCAAATGGTATTTAATTCACTTCCCGGGGTGAAGAAACACTTTTTGAGACCTCAGAGTGAATAAATTGGCCATTTTCATGCACTTTTAACCATTCCACAAATCTTGTGTTTAGGGCCCCTGGAAGCATGAAAATCACTTTAAACATGCTAATTTTAGCTCTAAAACTGATGATCTACCTACAAATGTGAACTGACGTTCAAAAATAAAACATTTGAAAACTGACCATTTTTCACCTTTCTGAAGCATGACGTAATGGGGGGGTGTTATCTCTTTTGTCAAAAATCACCTGTTTGGCTTGAACATGAAATTCCTCCAAATGATATTTAATTCACTTCCCGGGCCCCTGGAAGCATGAAAATCACTTTAAACATGCACATTTTAGCTCTTAAACTGATGATCTACCTACAAATGTGAACTGACGTTCGAAAATAAAACATTTGAAAACGGACCATTTTTCACCTATCTGAAGCATGACGTAATGGGGGGTGTTATCTCTTTTGTCAAAAATCACCTGTTTTTGCTTGAACATTAAATGCCTCCAAATGGTATTTAATTCACTTCCCGGGCCCCTGGAAGCATGAAAATCACTTTAAACATGCTAATTTTAGCTCTTAAACTGATGATCTACCTACAAATGTGAACTGACGTTTGAAAATAAAATATTTGAAAACTGACCATTTTTCACCTTTCTGAAGCATGACGTAATGGGGGGGGGGTGTTATCTCTTTTGTCAAAAATCACCGGTTTTTGCTTGAACATTAAATTCCTCCAAATGGTATTTAATTCACTTCCCGGGCCCCTGGAAGCATGAAAATCACTTTAAACATGCTAATTTTAGCTCTTAAACTGATGATCTACCTACAAATGTGAACTGACGTTCGGAAATAAAACATTTGAAAACGGACAATTTTTCACCTTTCTGAAGCATGACGTAATGGGGGGGGTGTTATCTCTTTTGTCAAAAATCACCTGTTTTTGCTTGAACATTAAATTCCTCCAAATGGTATTTAATTCACTTCCCGGGCCCCTGGAAGCATGAAAATCACTTTAAACATGCTAATTTTAGCTCTTACACTGATGATCTACCTATAAATGTGAACAGACGTTCAAAAATAAAACATTTGAAAACTGACCATTTTTCACCTTTCTGAAGCATGACGTAATGGGGGGGGGTGTTATCTCTTTTGTCAAAAATCACCGGTTTTTGCTTGAACATTAAATTCCTCCAAATGGTATTTAATTCACTTCCCGGGCCCCTGGAAGCATGAAAATCACTTTAAACATGCTAATTTTAGCTCTTAAACTGATGATCTACCTACAAATGTGAACTGACGTTCAAAAATAAAACATTTGAAAACTGACCATTTTTCACCTTTCTGAAGCATGACGTAATGGGGGGGGGGTGTTATCTCTTTTGTCAAAAATCACCGGTTTTTGCTTGAACATTAAATTCCTCCAAATGGTATTTAATTCACTTCCCGGGCCCCTGGAAGCATGAAAATCACTTTAAACATGCTAATTTTAGCTCTTAAACTGATGATCTACCTACAAATGTGAACTGACGTTCAAAAATAAAACATTTGAAAACTGACCATTTTTCACCTTTCTGAAGCATGACGTAATGGGGGGGGTGTTATCTCTTGTGTCAAAAATCACCGGTTTTTGCTTGAACATTAAATTCCTCCAAATGGTATTTAATTCACTTCCCGGGCCCCTGGAAGCATGAAAATCACTTTAAACATGCTAATTTTAGCTCTTAAACTGATGATCTACCTACAAATGTGAACTGACGTTCAAAAATAAAACATTTGAAAACGGACCATTTTTCACCTTTCTGAAGCATGACGTAATGGGGGGGTGTTATCTCTTTTGTCAAAAATCACCTGTTTTTGCTTGAACATTAAATGCCTCCAAATGGTATTTAATTCACTTCCCGGGGTGAAGAAACACTTTTTGAGACCTCAGAGTGAATAAATTGGCCATTTTCATGCACTTTTAAACATTCCACAAATCTTATGTTTAGGGCCCCTGGAAGCATGAAAATCACTTTAAACATGCTAATTTTAGCTCTAAAACGGATGATCTACCTACAAATGTGAACTGACGTTTGAAAATAAAACATTTGAAAACTGACCATTTTTCACCTTTCTGAAGCATGACGTAATGGGGGGGGGTGTTATCTCTTTTGTCAAAAATCACCGGTTTTTGCTTGAACATTAAATTCCTCCAAATGGTATTTAATTCACTTCCCGGGCCCCTGGAAGCATGAAAATCACTTTAAACATGCTAATTTTAGCTCTTAAACTGATGATCTACCTACAAATGTGAACTGACGTTCAAAAATAAAACATTTGAAAACTGACCATTTTTCACCTTTCTGAAGCATGACGTAATGGGGGGGTGTTATCTCTTGTGTCAAAAATCACCGGTTTTTGCTTGAACATTAAATTCCTCCAAATGGTATTTATTTCACTTCCCGGGCCCCTGGAAGCATGAAAATCACTTTAAACATGCTAATTTTAGCTCTTAAACTGATGATCTACCTATAAATGTGAACAGACGTTCAAAAATAAAACATTTGAAAACTGACCATTTTTCACCTTTCTGAAGCATGACGTAATGGGGGGGGTGTTATCTCTTTTGTCAAAAATCATCTGTTTTTTCTTGAACATTAAATGCCTCCAAATGATATTTAATTCAGTTCCCGGGCCCCTGGAAGCATGACAATCACTTTAAACATGCTAATTTTAGCTCTAAAACTGATGATCTACCTACAAATGTGAACTGACGTTCAAAAATAAAACATTTGAAAATGGACCATTTTTCACCTTTCTGAAGCATGACGTAATGGGGGGGTGTTATCTCTTTTTTCAAAAATCACCTGTTTTTGCTTGAATATTAAATGCCTCCAAATGGTATTTAATTCACTTCCCGGGGTGAAGAAACACTTTTTGAGACCTCAGAGTGAGTAAATTGGCCATTTTCATGCACTTTTAACCATTCCACAAATCTTGTGTTTAGGGCCCCTGGAAGCATGAAAATCACTTTAAACATGCTAATGTTAGCTCTAAAACTGATGATCTACCTACAAATGTGAACTGACGTTCAAAAATAAAACATTTGAAAACGGACCATTTTCCACCTTTCTGAAGCATGACGTAATGGGGGGGTGTTATCTCTTTTGTCAAAAATCACCTGTTTTTGCTTGAACATTAAATGCCTCCAAATGGTATTTAATTCACTTCCCGGGCCCCTGGAAGCATGAAAATCACTTTAAACATGCTAAATTTTAGCTCTTAAACTGATGATCTACCTACAAATGTGAACTGACGTTCGGAAATAAAACATTTGAAAACGGACAATTTTTCACCTTTCTGAAGCATGACGTAATGGGGGGGTGTTATCTCTTTTGTCAAAAATCACCTGTTTTTGCTTGAACATTAAATGCCTCCAAATGGTATTTAATTCACTTCCCGAGGTGAAGAAACACTTTTTGAGACCTCAGAGTGAATAAATTGGCCATTTTCATGCACTTTTAACCATTCCACAAATCTTGTGTTTAGGGCCCCTGGAAGCATGAAAATCACTTTAAACATGCTAATTTTAGCTCTAAAACTGATGATCTACCTACAAATGTGAACTGACGTTCAAAAATAAAACATTTGAAAACGGACCATTTTTCACCTTTCTGAAGCATGACGTAATGGGGGGGTGTTATCTCTTTTGTCAAAAATCACCTGTTTGGCTTGAACATGAAATTCCTCCAAATGGTATTTAATTCACTTCCCGGGCCCCTGGAAGCATGAAAATCACTTTAAACATGCAAATTTTAGCTCTTAAACTGATGATCTACCTACAAATGTGAACTGACGTTCGAAAATAAAACATTTGAAAACGGACCATTTTTCACCTATCTGAAGCATGACGTAATGGGGGGGTGTTATCTCTTTTGTCAAAAATCACCTGTTTTTGCTTGAACATTAAATGCCTCCAAATGGTATTTAATTCACTTCCCGGGCCCCTGGAAGCATGAAAATCACTTTAAACATGCTAATTTTAGCTCTTAAACTGATGATCTACCTACAAATGTGAACTGACGTTTGAAAATAAAATATTTGAAAACTGACCATTTTTCACCTTTCTGAAGCATGACGTAATGGGGGGGGGTGTTATCTCTTTTGTCAAAAATCACCGGTTTTTGCTTGAACATTAAATTCCTCCAAATGGTATTTAATTCACTTCCCGGGCCCCTGGAAGCATGAAAATCACTTTAAACATGCAAATTTTAGCTCTTAAACTGATGATCTACCTACAAATGTGAACTGACGTTCAAAAATAAAACATTTGAAAACTGACAATTTTTCACCTTTCTGAAGCATGACGTAATGGGGGGGTGTTATCTCTTGTGTCAAAAATCACCGGTTTTTGCTTGAACATTAAATTCCTCCAAATGGTATTTAATTCACTTCCCGGGCCCCTGGAAGCATGAAAATCACTTTAAACATGCTAATTTTAGCTCTTAAACTGATGATCTACCTATAAATGTGAACTGACGTTCAAAAATAAAACATTTGAAAATGGACCATTTTTCACCTTTCTGAAGCATGACGTAATGGGGGGGTGTTATCTCTTTTTTCAAAAATCACCTGTTTTTGCTTGAACATTAAATGCCTCCAAATGGTATTTAATTCACTTCCCGGGGTGAAGAAACACTTTTTGAGACCTCAGAGTGAGTAAATTGGCCATTTTCATGCACTTTTAACCATTCCACAAATCTTGTGTTTAGGGCCCCTGGAAGCATGAAAATCACTTTAAACATGCTAATGTTAGCTCTAAAACTGATGATCTACCTACAAATGTGAACTGACGTTCAAAAATAAAACATTTGAAAACGGACCATTTTCCACCTTTCTGAAGCATGACGTAATGGGGGGGTGTTATCTCTTTTGTCAAAAATCACCTGTTTTTGCTTGAACATTAAATGCCTCCAAATGGTATTTAATTCACTTCCCGGGCCCCTGGAAGCATGAAAATCACTTTAAACATGCTAATTTTAGCTCTTAAACTGATGATCTACCTACAAATGTGAACTGACGTTCGGAAATAAAACATTTGAAAACGGACAATTTTTCACCTTTCTGAAGCATGACGTAATGGGGGGGGTGTTATCTCTTTTGTCAAAAATCACCTGTTTTTGCTTGAACATTAAATGCCTCCAAATGGTATTTAATTCACTTCCCGAGGTGAAGAAACACTTTTTGAGACCTCAGAGTGAATAAATTGGCCATTTTCATGCACTTTTAACCATTCCACAAATCTTGTGTTTAGGGCCCCTGGAAGCATGAAAATCACTTTAAACATGCTAATTTTAGCTCTAAAACTGATGATCTACCTACAAATGTGAACTGACGTTCAAAAAAAAAACATTTGAAAACGGACCATTTTTCACCTTTCTGAAGCATGACGTAATGGGGGGGTGTTATCTCTTTTGTCAAAAATCACCTGTTTGGCTTGAACATGAAATTCCTCCAAATGGTATTTAATTCACTTCCCGGGCCCCTGGAAGCATGAAAATCACTTTAAACATGCAAATTTTAGCTCTTAAACTGATGATCTACCTACAAATGTGAACTGACGTTCGAAAATAAAACATTTGAAAACGGACCATTTTTCACCTATCTGAAGCATGACGTAATGGGGGGGTGTTATCTCTTTTGTCAAAAATCACCTGTTTTTGCTTGAACATTCACCTGTTTGGCTTGAACATGAAATTCCTCCAAATGGTATTTAATTCACTTCCCGGGCCCCTGGAAGCATGAAAATCACTTTAAACATGCTAATTTTAGCTCTTAAACTGATGATCTACCTACAAATGTGAACTGACGTTTGAAAATAATATTTGAAAACTGACCTTTTTTCACCTTTCTGAAGCATGACGTAATGGGGGGGGTGTTATCTCTTTTGTCAAAAATCACCGTTTTTTGCTTGAACATTAAATTCCTCCAAATGGTATTTAATTCACTTCCCGGGCCCCTGGAAGCATGAAAATCACTTTAAACGTGCTAATTTTAGCTCTTAAACTGATGATCTACCTACAAATGTGAACTGACGTTCAAAAATAAAACATTTGAAAACTGACCATTTTTCACCTTTCTGAAGCATGACGTAATGGGGGGGGGTGTTATCTCTTTTGTCAAAAATCACCGGTTTTTGCTTGAACATTAAATTCCTCCAAATGGTATTTAATTCACTTCCCGGGCCCCTGGAAGCATGAAAATCACTTTAAACATGCTAATTTTAGCTCTTAAACTGATAATCTACCTCCAAATGTGAACTGACGTTCAAAAATAAAACATTTGAAAACTGACCATTTTTCACCTTTCTGAAGCATGACGTAATGGGGGGGGTGTTATCTCTTGTGTCAAAAATCACCGGTTTTTGATTGAACATTAAATTCCTCCAAATGGTATTTAATTCACTTCCCGGGCCCCTGGAAGCATGAAAATCACTTTAAACATGCTAATTTTAGCTCTTAAACTGATGATCTACCTATAAATGTGAACAGACGTTCAAAAATAAAACATTTGAAAACGGACCATTTTTCACCTTTCTGAAGCATGACGTAATGGGGGGGGTGTTATCTCTTTTGTCAAAAATCACCTGTTTTTGCTTGAACATTAAATGCCTCCAAATGGTATTTAATTCACTTCCCGGGGTGAAGAAACACTTTTTGAGACCTCAGAGTGAGTAAATTGGCCATTTTCATGCACTTTTAACCATTCCACAAATCTTGTGTTTAGGGCCCCTGGAAGCATGAAAATCACTTTAAACATGCTAATGTTAGCTCTAAAACTGATGATCTACCTACAAATGTGAACTGACGTTCAAAAATAAAACATTTGAAAACGGACCATTTTCCACCTTTCTGAAGCATGACGTAATGGGGGGGTGTTATCTCTTTTGTCAAAAATCACCTGTTTTTGCTTGAACATTAAATGCCTCCAAATGGTATTTAATTCACTTTCCGGGCCCCTGGAAGCATGAAAATCACTTTAAACATGCTAATTTTAGCTCTAAAACTGATGATCTACCTACAAATGTGAACTGACGTTCGAAAATAAAACATTTGAAAACGGACCCTTTTTCACCTTTCTGAAGCATGACGTAATGGGGGGTGTTATCTCTTTTGTCAAAAATCACCTTTTTTTGCTTGAACATTAAATGCCTCCAAATGGTATTTAATTCACTTCCCGGGCCCCTGCAAGCATGAAAATCACTTTAAACATGCTAATTTTAGCTCTTAAACTGATGATCTACCTACAAATGTGAACTGACGTTCGGAAATAAAACATTTGAAAACGGACAATTTTTCACCTTTCTGAAGCATGACGTAATGGGGGGGTGTTATCTCTTTTGTCAAAAATCACCTGTTTTTGCTTGAACATTAAATGCCTCCAAATGGTATTTAATTCACTTCCCGGGGTGAAGAAACACTTTTTGAGACCTCAGAGTGAATAAATTGGCCATTTTCATGCACTTTTAACCATTCCACAAATCTTGTGTTTAGGGCCCCTGGAAGCATGAAAATCACTTTAAACATGCTAATTTTAGCTCTAAAACTGATGATCTACCTACAAATGTGAACTGACGTTCAAAAATAAAACATTTGAAAACGGACCATTTTTCACCTTTCTGAAGCATGACGTAATGGGGGGGTGTTATCTCTTTTGTCAAAAATCACCTGTTTGGCTTGAACATGAAATTCCTCCAAATGGTATTTAATTCACTTCCCGGGCCCCTGGAAGCATGAAAATCACTTTAAACATGCTAATTTTAGCTCTTAAACTGATGATCTACCTACAAATGTGAACTGACATTTGAAAATAAAATATTTGAAAACTGACCATTTTTCACCTTTCTGAAGCATGACGTAATGGGGGGGTGTTATCTCTTTTGTCAAAAATCACCGGTTTTTGCTTGAACATTAAATTCCTCCAAATGGTATTTAATTCACTTCCCGGGCCCCTGGAAGCATGAAAATCAATTTAAACATGATAATTTTAGCTCTTAAACTGATGATCTACCTACAAATGTGAACTGACGTTCAAAAATAAAACATTTGAAAACTGACCATTTTTCACCTTTCTGAAGCATGACGTAATGGGGGGGGGGGTGTTATCTCTTTTGTCAAAAATCACCGTTTTTTGCTTGAACATTAAATTCCTCCAAATGGTATTTAATTCACTTCCCGGGCCCCTGGAAGCATGAAAATCACTTTAAACATGCTAATTTTAGCAATTAAACTGATGATCTACCTACAAATGTGAACTGACGTTCAAAAATAAAACATTTGAAAACTGACCATTTTTCACCTTTCTGAAGCATGACGTAATGGGGGGGGTGTTATCTCTTGTGTCAAAAATCACCGGTTTTTGCTTGAACATTAAATTCCTCCAAATGGTATTTAATTCACTTCCCAGGCCCCTGGAAGCATGTAAATCACTTTAAACATGCTAATTTTAGCTCTTAAACTGATGATCTACCTACAAATGTGAACTGACGTTCAAAAATAAAACATTTGAAAATGGACCATTTTTCACCTTTCTGAAGCATGACGTAATGGGGGGTTGTTATCTTTTTTTTCAAAAATCACCTGTTTTTGCTTGAACATTAAATGCCTCCAAATGGTATTTAATTCACTTCCCGGGGTGAAGAAACACTTTTTGAGACCTCAGAGTGAGTAAATTGGCCATTTTCATGCACTTTTAACCATTCCACAAATCTTGTGTTTAGGGCCCCTGGAAGCATGAAAATCACTTTAAACATGCTAATGTTAGCTCTAAAACTGATGATCTACCTACAAATGTGAACTGACGTTCAAAAATAAAACATTTGAAAACTGACCATTTTTCACCTTTCTGAAGCATGACGTAATGGGGGGGTGTTATCTCTTTTGTCAAAAATCACCTGTTTTTGCTTGAACATTAAATTCCTCCAAATGGTATTTAATTCACTTCCCGGGCCCCTGGAAGCATGAAAATCACTTTAAACATGCTAATTTTAGCTCTTAAACTGATGATCTACCTGCAAATGTAAACTGACGTTCAAAAATAAAACATTTGAAAACGGACCATTTTTCACCTTTCTGAAGCATGACGTAATGGGGGGGTGTTATCTCTTTTGTCAAAAATCACCTGTTTTTTCTTGAACATTAAATGCCTCCAAATGATATTTAATTCACTTCCCGGGCCCCTGGAAGTATGAAAATCACTTTAAACATGCTAATTTTAGCTCTAAAACTGATGATCTACCTACAAATGTGAACTGACGTTCAAAAATAAAACATTTGAAAACGGACCATTTTTCACCTTTCTGAAGCATGACGTAATGGGGGGTTGTTATCTTTTTTTTCAAAAATCACCTGTTTTTGCTTGAACATTAAATGCCTCCAAATGGTATTTAATTCACTTCCCGGGGTGAAGAAACACTTTTTGAGACCTCAGAGTGAGTAAATTGGCCATTTTCATGCACTTTTAACCATTCCACAAATCTTGTGTTTAGGGCCCCTGGAAGCATGAAAATCACTTTAAACATGCTAATGTTAGCTCTAAAACTGATGATCTACCTACAAATGTGAACTGACGTTCAAAAATAAAACTTTTGAAAACGGACCATTTTTCACCTTTCTGAAGCATGACGTAATGGGGGGGTGTTATCTCTTTTGTCAAAAATCACCTGTTTTTTCTTGAACATTAAATGCCTCCAAATGATATTTAATTCACTTCCCGGGCCCCTGGAAGTATGAAAATCTCTTTAAACATGCTAATTTTAGCTCTAAAACTGATGATCTACCTACAAATGTGAACTGACGTTCAAAAATAAAACATTTGAAAACGGACCATTTTTCACCTTTCTGAAGCATGACGTAATGGGGGGGTGTTATCTCTTTTGTCAAAAATCACCTGTTTGGCTTGAACATGAAATTCCTCCAAATGGTATTTAATTCACTTCCCGGGCCCCTGGAAGCATGAAAATCACTTTAAACATGCAAATTTTAGCTCTTAAACTGATGATCTACCTACAAATGTGAACTGACGTTCGAAAATAAAACATTTGAAAAAGGACCATTTTTCACCTATCTGAAGCATGACGTAATGGGGGGGTGTTATCTCTTTTGTCAAAAATCACCGGTTTTTGCTTGAACATTAAATTCCTCCAAATGGTATTTAATTCACTTCCCGGGCCCCTGGAAGCATGAAAATCACTTTAAACATGCTAATTTTAGCTCTTAAACTGATGATCTACCTACAAATGTGAACTGACGTTCGAAAATAAAACATTTGAAAACGGACCCTTTTTCACCTTTCTGAAGCATGACGTAATGGGGGGTGTTATCTCTTTTGTCAAAAATCACCTTTTTTTGCTTGAACATTAAATGCCTCCAAATGGTATTTAATTCACTTCCCGGGCCCCTGCAAGCATGAAAATCACTTTAAACATGCTAATTTTAGCTCTTAAACTGATGATCTACCTACAAATGTGAACTGACGTTCGGAAATAAAACATTTGAAAACGGACAATTTTTCACCTTTCTGAAGCATGACGTAATGGGGGGGTGTTATCTCTTTTGTCAAAAATCACCTGTTTTTGCTTGAACATTAAATGCCTCCAAATGGTATTTAATTCACTTCCCGGGGTGAAGAAACACTTTTTGAGACCTCAGAGTGAATAAATTGGCCATTTTCATGCACTTTTAACCATTCCACAAATCTTGTGTTTAGGGCCCCTGGAAGCATGAAAATCCCTTTAAACATGCTAATTTTAGCTCTAAAACTGATGATCTACCTACAAATGTGAACTGACGTTCAAAAATAAAACATTTGAAAACGGACCATTTTTCACCTTTCTGAAGCATGACGTAATGGGGGGGTGTTATCTCTTTTGTCAAAAATCACCTGTTTGGCTTGAACATGAAATTCCTCCAAATGGTATTTAATTCACTTCCCGGGCCCCTGGAAGCATGAAAATCACTTTAAACATGCTAATTTTAGCTCTTAAACTGATGATCTACCTACAAATGTGAACTGACGTTTGAAAATAAAATATTTGAAAACTGACCATTTTTCACCTTTCTGAAGCATGACGTAATGGGGGGGTGTTATCTCTTTTGTCAAAAATCACCGGTTTTTGCTTGAACATTAAATTCCTCCAAATGGTATTTAATTCACTTCCCGGGCCCCTGGAAGCATGAAAATCAATTTAAACATGATAATTTTAGCTCTTAAACTGATGATCTACCTACAAATGTGAACTGACGTTCAAAAATAAAACATTTGAAAACTGACCATTTTTCACCTTTCTGAAGCATGACGTAATGGGGGGGGGGGTGTTATCTCTTTTGTCAAAAATCACCGTTTTTTGCTTGAACATTAAATTCCTCCAAATGGTATTTAATTCACTTCCGGGGCCCCTGGAAGCATGAAAATCACTTTAAACATGCTAATTTTAGCAATTAAACTGATGATCTACCTACAAATGTGTACTGACGTTCAAAAATAAAACATTTGAAAACTGACCATTTTTCACCTTTCTGAAGCATGACGTAATGGGGGGGTGTTATCTCTTTTGTCAAAAATCACCTGTTTTTTCTTGAACATTAAATGCCTCCAAATGATATTTAATTCACTTCCCGGGCCCCTGGAAGTATGAAAATCTCTTTAAACATGCTAATTTTAGCTCTAAAACTGATGATCTACCTACAAATGTGAACTGACGTTCAAAAATAAAACATTTGAAAACGGACCATTTTTCACCTTTCTGAAGCATGACGTAATGGGGGGGTGTTATCTCTTTTGTCAAAAATCACCTGTTTGGCTTGAACATGAAATTCCTCCAAATGGTATTTAATTCACTTCCCGGGCCCCTGGAAGCATGAAAATCACTTTAAACATGCAAATTTTAGCTCTTAAACTGATGATCTACCTACAAATGTGAACTGACGTTCGAAAATAAAACATTTGAAAAAGGACCATTTTTCACCTATCTGAAGCATGACGTAATGGGGGGGTGTTATCTCTTTTGTCAAAAATCACCTGTTTTTGCTTGAACATTAAATTCCTCCAAATGGTATTTAATTCACTTCCCGGGCCCCTGGAAGCATGAAAATCACTTTAAACATGCTAATTTTAGCTCTTAAACTGATGATCTACCTACAAATGTGAACTGACGTTCAAAAATAAAACATTTGAAAACTGACCATTTTTCACCTTTCTGAAGCATGACGTAATGGGGGGGGGTGTTATCTCTTTTGTCAAAAATCACCGGTTTTTGCTTGAACATTAAATTCCTCCAAATGGTATTTAATTCACTTCCCGGGCCCCTGGAAGCATGAAAATCACTTTAAACATGCTAATTTTAGCTCTTAAACTGATGATCTACCTACAAATGTGAACTGACGTTCGAAAATAAAACATTTGAAAACGGACCCTTTTTTACCTTTCTGAAGCATGACGTAATGGGGGGTGTTATCTCTTTTGTCAAAAATCACCTTTTTTTGCTTGAACATTAAATGCCTCCAAATGGTATTTAATTCACTTCCCGGGCCCCTGCAAGCATGAAAATCACTTTAAACATGCTAATTTTAGCTCTTAAACTGATGATCTACCTACAAATGTGAACTGACGTTCGGAAATAAAACATTTGAAAACGGACAATTTTTCACCTTTCTGAAGCATGACGTAATGGGGGGGTGTTATCTCTTTTGTCAAAAATCACCTGTTTTTGCTTGAACATTAAATGCCTCCAAATGGTATTTAATTCACTTCCCGGGGTGAAGAAACACTTTTTGAGACCTCAGAGTGAATAAATTGGCCATTTTCATGCACTTTTAACCATTCCACAAATCTTGTGTTTAGGGCCCCTGGAAGCATGAAAATCACTTTAAACATGCTAATTTTAGCTCTAAAACTGATGATCTACCTACAAATGTGAACTGACGTTCAAAAATAAAACATTTGAAAACGGACCATTTTTCACCTTTCTGAAGCATGACGTAATGGGGGGGGTGTTATCTCTTTTGTCAAAAATCACCTGTTTGGCTTGAACATGAAATTCCTCCAAATGGTATTTAATTCACTTCCCGGGCCCCTGGAAGCATGAAAATCACTTTAAACATGCTAATTTTAGCTCTTAAACTGATGATCTACCTACAAATGTGAACTGACGTTTGAAAATAAAATATTTGAAAACTGACCATTTTTCACCTTTCTGAAGCATGACGTAATGGGGGGGTGTTATCTCTTTTGTCAAAAATCACCGGTTTTTGCTTGAACATTAAATTCCTCCAAATGGTATTTAATTCACTTCCCGGGCCCCTGGAAGCATGAAAATCAATTTAAACATGATAATTTTAGCTCTTAAACTGATGATCTACCTACAAATGTGAACTGACGTTCAAAAATAAAACATTTGAAAACTGACCATTTTTCACCTTTCTGAAGCATGACGTAATGGGGGGGGGGGTGTTATCTCTTTTGTCAAAAATCACCGTTTTTTGCTTGAACATTAAATTCCTCCAAATGGTATTTAATTCACTTCCCGGGCCCCTGGAAGCATGAAAATCACTTTAAACATGCTAATTTTAGCAATTAAACTGATGATCTACCTACAAATGTGAACTGACGTTCAAAAATAAAACATTTGAAAACTGACCATTTTTCACCTTTCTGAAGCATGACGTAATGGGGGGGGGTGTTATCTCTTGTGTCAAAAATCACCGGTTTTTGCTTGAACATTAAATTCTTCCAAATGGTATTTAATTCACTTCCCAGGCCCCTGGAAGCATGTAAATCACTTTAAACATGCTAATTTTAGCTCTTAAACTGATGATCTACCTATAAATGTGAACAGACGTTCAAAAATAAAACATTTGAAAACGGACCATTTTTCACCTTTCTGAAGCATGACGTAATGGGGGGGGGTGTTATCTCTTTTGTCAAAAATCATCTGTTTTTTCTTGAACATTAAATGCCTCCAAATGATATTTAATTCAGTTCCCGGGCCCCTGGAAGCATGAAAATCACTTTAAACATGCTAATTTTAGCTCTAAAACTGATGATCTACCTACAAATGTGAACTGACGTTCAAAAATAAAACATTTGAAAATGGACCATTTTTCACCTTTCTGAAGCATGACGTAATGGGGGGTTGTTATCTTTTTTTTCAAAAATCACCTGTTTTTGCTTGAACATTAAATGCCTCCAAATGGTATTTAATTCACTTCCCGGGGTGAAGAAACACTTTTTGAGACCTCAGAGTGAGTAAATTGGCCATTTTCATGCACTTTTAACCATTCCACAAATCTTGTGTTTAGGGCCCCTGGAAGCATGAAAATCACTTTAAACATGCTAATGTTAGCTCTAAAACTGATGATCTACCTACAAATGTGAACTGACGTTCAAAAATAAAACATTTGAAAACGGACCATTTTTCACCTTTCTGAAGCATGACGTAATGGGGGGGTGTTATCTCTTTTGTCAAAAATCACCTGTTTTTGCTTGAACATTAAATTCCTCCAAATGGTATTTGATTCACTTCCCGGGCCCCTGGAAGCATGAAAATCACTTTAAACATGCTAATTTTAGCTCTTAAACTGATGATCTACCTGCAAATGTAAACTGACGTTCAAAAATAAAACATTTGAAAACGGACCATTTTTCACCTTTCTGAAGCATGACGTAATGGGGGGGTGTTATCTCTTTTGTCAAAAATCACCTGTTTTTTCTTGAACATTAAATGCCTCCAAATGATATTTAATTCACTTCCCGGGCCCCTGGAAGTATGAAAATCACTTTAAACATGCTAATTTTAGCTCTAAAACTGATGATCTACCTACAAATGTGAACTGACGTTCAAAAATAAAACATTTGAAAACGGACCATTTTTCACCTTTCTGAAGCATGACGTAATGGGGGGGTGTTATCTCTTTTGTCAAAAATCACCTGTTTGGCTTGAACATGAAATTCCTCCAAATGGTATTTAATTCACTTCCCGGGCCCCTGGAAGCATGAAAATCACTTTAAACATGCAAATTTTAGCTCTTAAACTGATGATCTACCTACAAATGTGAACTGACGTTCGAAAATAAAACATTTGAAAAAGGACCATTTTTCACCTATCTGAAGCATGACGTAATGGGGGGGTGTTATCTCTTTTGTCAAAAATCACCTGTTTTTGCTTGAACATTAAATTCCTCCAAATGGTATTTAATTCACTTCCCGGGCCCCTGGAAGCATGAAAATCACTTTAAACATGCTAATTTTAGCTCTTAAACTGATGATCTACCTACAAATGTGAACTGACGTTCAAAAATAAAACATTTGAAAACTGACCATTTTTCACCTTTCTGAAGCATGACGTAATGGGGGGGGGTGTTATCTCTTTTGTCAAAAATCACCGGTTTTTGCTTGAACATTAAATTCCTCCAAATGGTATTTAATTCACTTCCCGGGCCCCTGGAAGCATGAAAATCACTTTAAACATGCTAATTTTAGCTCTTAAACTGATGATCTACCTACAAATGTGAACTGACGTTCAAAAATAAAACATTTGAAAATGGACCATTTTTCACCTTTCTGAAGCATGACGTAATGGGGGGGTGTTATCTCTTTTGTCAAAAATCACCTGTTTTTGCTTGAACATTAAATGCCTCCAAATGGTATTTAATTTACTTCCCGGGCCCCTGGAAGCATGAAAATCACTTTAAACATGCTAATTTTAGCTCTTAAACTGATGATCTACCTACAAATGTGAACTGACGTTCGAAAATAAAACATTTGAAAACGGACAATTTTTCACCTTTCTGAAGCATGACGTAATGGGGGGGTGTTATCCCTTTTGTCAAAAATCACCTGTTTTTGCTTGAACATTAAATGCCTCCAAATGGTATTTAATTCACTTTCCGGGCCCCTGGAAGCATGAAAATCACTTTAAACATGCTAATTTTAGCTCTAAAACTGATGATCTACCTACAAATGTGAACTGACGTTCAAAAATAAAACATTTGAAAACGGACCATTTTCCACCTTTCTGAAGCATGACGTAATGGGGGGGTGTTATCTCTTTTGTCAAAAATCACCTGTTTTTGCTTGAACATGAAATTCCTCCAAATGGTATTTAATTCACTTCCCGGGCCCCTGGAAGCATGAAAATCACTTTAAACATGCAAATTTTAGCTCTTAAACTGATGATCTACCTACAAATGTGAACTGACGTTCGAAAATAAAACATTTGAAAAAGGACCATTTTTCACCTATCTGAAGCATGACGTAATGGGGGGGTGTTATCTCTTTTGTCAAAAATCACCTGTTTTTGCTTGAACATTAAATTCCTCCAAATGGTATTTAATTCACTTCCCGGGCCCCTGGAAGCATGAAAATCACTTTAAACATGCTAATTTTAGCTCTTAAACTGATGATCTACCTACAAATGTGAACTGACGTTCAAAAATAAAACATTTGAAAACTGACCATTTTTCACCTTTCTGAAGCATGACGTAATGGGGGGGGGTGTTATCTCTTTTGTCAAAAATCACCGGTTTTTGCTTGAACATTAAATTCCTCCAAATGGTATTTAATTCACTTCCCGGGCCCCTGGAAGCATGAAAATCACTTTAAACATGCTAATTTTAGCTCTTAAACTGATGATCTACCTACAAATGTGAACTGACGTTCAAAAATAAAACATTTGAAAATGGACCATTTTTCACCTTTCTGAAGCATGACGTAATGGGGGGGTGTTATCTCTTTTGTCAAAAATCACCTGTTTTTGCTTGAACATTAAATGCCTCCAAATGGTATTTAATTTACTTCCCGGGCCCCTGGAAGCATGAAAATCACTTTAAACATGCTAATTTTAGCTCTTAAACTGATGATCTACCTACAAATGTGAACTGACGTTCGAAAATAAAACATTTGAAAACGGACAATTTTTCACCTTTCTGAAGCATGACGTAATGGGGGGGTGTTATCCCTTTTGTCAAAAATCACCTGTTTTTGCTTGAACATTAAATGCCTCCAAATGGTATTTAATTCACTTTCCGGGCCCCTGGAAGCATGAAAATCACTTTAAACATGCTAATTTTAGCTCTAAAACTGATGATCTACCTACAAATGTGAACTGACGTTCGAAAATAAAACATTTGAAAACGGACCCTTTTTCACCTTTCTGAAGCATGACGTAATGGGGGGGTGTTATCTCTTTTGTCAAAAATCACCTGTTTTTGCTTGAACATTAAATGGCTCCAAATGGTATTTAATTCACTTCCCGGGCCCCTGGAAGCATGAAAATCACTTTAAACATGCTAATTTTAGCTCTTAAACTGATGATCTACCTACAAATGTGAACTGACGTTCGGAAATAAAACATTTGAAAATGGACAATTTTTCACCTTTCTGAAGCATGACGTAATGGGGGGGTGTTATCTCTTTTGTCAAAAATCACCTGTTTTTGCTTGAACATTAAATGCCTCCAAATGGTATTTAATTCACTTCCCGGGGTGAAGAAACACTTTTTGAGACCTCAGAGTGAATAAATTGGCCATTTTCATGCACTTTTAACTATTCCACAAATCTTGTGTTTAGGGCCCCTGGAAGCATGAAAATCACTTTAAACATGCTAATTTTAGCTCTAAAACTGATGATCTACCTACAAATGTGAACTGACGTTCAAAAATAAAACATTTGAAAACGGACCATTTTTCACCTTTCTGAAGCATGACGTAATGGGGGGGTGTTATCTCTTTTGTCAAAAATCACCTGTTTGGCTTGAACATGAAATTCCTCCAAATGGTATTTAATTCACTTCCCGGGCCCCTGGAAGCATGAAAATCACTTTAAACATGCAAATTTTAGCTCTTAAACTGATGATCTACCTACAAATGTGAACTGACGTTCGAAAATAAAACATTTGAAAACGGACCATTTTTCACCTATCTGAAGCATGACGTAAGGGGGGGGTGTTATCTCTTTTGTCAAAAATCACCTGTTTTTGCTTGAACATTAAATGCCTCCAAATGGTATTTAATTCACTTCCCGGGCCCCTGGAAGCATGAAAATCACTTTAAACATGCTAATTTTAGCTCTTAAACTGATGATCTACCTACAAATGTGAACTGACGTTTGAAAATAAAATATTTGAAAACTGACCATTTTTCACCTTTCTGAAGCATGACGTAATGGGGGGGGTGTTATCTCTTTTGTCAAAAATCACCGGTTTTTGCTTGAACATTAAATTCCTCCAAATGGTATTTAATTCACTTCCCGGGCCCCTGGAAGCAGGAAAATCACTTTAAACATGCTAATTTTAGCTCTTAAACTGATGATCTACCTACAAATGTGAACTGACGTTCAAAAATAAAACATTTGAAAACTGACCATTTTTCACCTTTCTGAAGCATGACGTAATGGGGGGGGGGTGTTATCTCTTTTGTCAAAAATCACCGGTTTTTGCTTGAACATTAAATTCCTCCAAATGGTATTTAATTCACTTCCCGGGCCCCTGGAAGCATGAAAATCACTTTAAACATGCTAATTTTAGCTCTTAAACTGATGATCTACCTACAAATGTGAACTGACGTTCAAAAATAAAACATTTGAAAACTGACCATTTTTCACCTTTCTGAAGCATGACGTAATGGGGGGGGGTGTTATCTCTTGTGTCAAAAATCACCGGTTTTTGCTTGAACATTAAATTCCTCCAAATGGTATTTAATTCACTTCCCGGGCCCCTGGAAGCATGAAAATCACTTTAAACATGCTAATTTTAGCTCTTAAACTGATGATCTACCTATAAATGTGAACAGACGTTCAAAAATAAAACATTTGAAAACGGACCATTTTTCACCTTTCTGAAGCATGACGTAATGGGGGGGTGTTATCTCTTTTGTCAAAAATCATCTGTTTTTTCTTGAACATTAAATGCCTCCAAATGATATTTAATTCAGTTCCCGGGCCCCTGGAAGCATGAAAATCACTTTAAACATGCTAATTTTAGCTCTAAAACTGATGATCTACCTACAAATGTGAACTGACGTTCAAAAAGAAAACATTTGAAAATGGACCATTTTTCACCTTTCTGAAGCATGACGTAATGGGGGGGTGTTATCTCTTTTTTCAAAAATCACCTGTTTTTGCTTGAACATTAAATGCCTCCAAATGGTATTTAATTCACTTCCCGGGGTGAAGAAACACTTTTTGAGACCTCAGAGTGAGTAAATTGGCCATTTTCATGCACTTTTAACCATTCCACAAATCTTGTGTTTAGGGCCCCTGGAAGCATGAAAATCACTTTAAACATGCTAATGTTAGCTCTAAAACTGATGATCTACCTACAAATGTGAACTGACGTTCAAAAATAAAACATTTGAAAACAGACCATTTTTCACCTTTCTGAAGCATGACGTAATGGGGGGGTGTTATCTCTTTTGTCAAAAATCACCTGTTTTTGCTTGAACATTAAATTCCTCCAAATGGTATTTAATTCACTTCCCGGGCCTCTGGAAGCATGAAAATCACTTTAAACATGCTAATTTTAGCTCTTAAACTGATGATCTACCTGCAAATGTAAACTGACGTTCAAAAATAAAACATTTGAAAACGGACCATTTTTCACCTTTCTGAAGCATGACGTAATGGGGGGGTGTTATCTCTTTTGTCAAAAATCACCTGTTTTTTCTTGAACATTAAATGCCTCCAAATGATATTTAATTCACTTCCCGGGCCCCTGGAAGTATGAAAATCACTTTAAACATGCTAATTTTAGCTCTAAAACTGATGATCTACCTACAAATGTGAACTGACGTTCAAAAACTAAAACATTTGAAAACGGACCATTTTTCACCTTTCTGAAGCATGACGTAATGGGGGGGTGTTATCTCTTTTGTCAAAAATCACCTGTTTTTGCTTGCACATTAAATGCCTCCAAATGGTATTTAATTCACTTCCCGGGCCCCTGGAAGCATGAAAATCACTTTAAACATGCTAATTTTAGCTCTAAAACTGATGATCTACCTACAAATGTGAACTGACGTTCAAAAATAAAACATTTGAAAACTGACCATTTTTCACCTTTCTGAAGCATGACGTAATGGGGGGGTGTTATCTCTTTTGTCAAAAATCACCTGTTTTTGCTTGCACATTAAATGCCTCCAAATGGTATTTAATTCACTTCCCGGGACCCTGGAAGCATGAAAATCACTTTAAACATGCTAATTTTAGCTCTAAAACTGATGATTTACCTACAAATGTGAACTGACGTTCGAAAATAAAACATTTGAAAATGGACCATTTTTCACCTTTCTGAAGCATGACGTAATGGGGGGTGTTATCTCTTTTGTCAAAAATCACCTGTTTTTGCTTGAACATTAAATGCCTCCAAATGGTATTTAATTCACTTCCCGGGCCCCTGGAAGCATGAAAATCACTTTAAACATGCTAATTTTAGCTCTTAAACTGATGATCTACCTACAAATGTGAACTGACGTTCGAAAATAAAACATTTGAAAACGGACAATTTTTCACCTTTCTGAAGCATGACGTAATGGGGGGGTGTTATCTCTTTTGTCAAAAATCACCTGTTTTTGCTTGAACATTAAATGCCTCCAAATGGTATTTAATTCACTTCCCGGGCCCCTGGAAGCATGAAAATCACTTTAAACATGCTAATTTTAGCTCTTAAACTGATGATCTACCTACAAATATGAACTGACGTTCGAAAATAAAACATTTCAAAACTGACAATTTTTCACCTTTCTGAAGCATGACGTAATGGGGGGGTGTTATCTCTTTTGTCAAAAATCACCTGTTTTTGCTTGAACATTAAATGCCTCCAAATGGTATTTAATTCACTTCCCGGGGTGAAGAAACACTTTTTGAGACCTCAGAGTGAATAAATTGGCCATTTTCATGCACTTTTAACCATTCCACAAATCTTGTGTTTAGGGCCCCTGGAAGCATGAAAATCACTTTAAACATGCTAATTTTAGCTCTAAAACTGATGATCTACCTACAAATGTGAACTGACGTTCAAAAATAAAACATTTGAAAACGGACCATTTTTCACCTTTCTGAAGCATGACGTAATGGGGGGGTGTTATCTCTTTTGTTAAAAATCACCTGTTTTTGCTTGAACATTAAATTCCTCCAAATGGTATTTAATTCACTTCCCGGGCCCCTGGAAGCATGAAAATCACTTTAAACATGCTAATTTTAGCTCTTAAACTGATGATCTACCTACAAATGTGAACTGACGTTTCAAAATAAAATATTTGAAAACTGACCATTTTTCACCTTTCTGAAGCATGACGTAATGGGGGGGGGGGTGTTATCTCTTTTGTCAAAAATCACTGGTTTTTGCTTGAACATTAAATTCCTCCAAATGGTATTTAATTCACTTCCCGGGCCCCTGGAAGCATGAAAATCACTTTAAACATGCTAATTTTAGCTCTTAAACTGATGATCTACCTACAAATGTGAACTGACGTTCAAAAATAAAACATTTGAAAACTGACCATTTTTCACCTTTCTGAAGCATGACGTAATGGGGGGGTGTTATCTCTTTTGTCAAAAATCATCTGTTTTTTCTTGAACATTAAATGCCTCCAAATGATATTTAATTCAGTTCCCGGGCCCCTGGAAGCATGAAAATCACTTTAAACATGCTAATTTTAGCTCTAAAACTGATGATCTACCTACAAATGTGAACTGACGTTCAAGAATAAAACATTTGAAAACGGACCATTTTTCACCTTTCTGAAGCATGACGTAATGGGGGGGTGTTATCTCTTTTTTCAAAAATCACCTGTTTTTGCTTGAACATTAAATACCTCCAAATGGTATTTAATTCACTTCCCGGGGTGAAGAAACACTTTTTGAGACCTCAGAGTGAGTAAATTGGCCATTTTCATGCACTTTTAACCATTCCACAAATCTTGTGTTTAGGGCCCCTGGACGCATGAAAATCACTTTAAACATGCTAATGTTAGCTCTAAAACTGATGATCTACCTACAAATGTGAACTGACGTTCAAAAATAAAACATTTGAAAACGGACCATTTTCCACCTTTCTGAAGCATGACGTAATGGGGGGGTGTTATCTCTTTTGTCAAAAATCACCTGTTTTTGCTTGAACATTAAATGCCTCCAAATGGTATTTAATTCACTTTCTGGGCCCCTGGAAGCATGAAAATCACTTTAAACATGCTAATTTTAGCTCTTAAACTGATGATCTACCTACAAATGTGAACTGACGTTCAAAAATAAAACATTTGAAAACGGACCATTTTTCACCTTTCTGAAGCATGACGTAATGGGGGGGTGTTATCTCTTTTGTCAAAAATCACCTGTTTTTTCTTGAACATTAAATGCCTCCAAATGATATTTAATTCACTTCCCGGGCCCCTGGAAGTATGAAAATCACTTTAAACATGCTAATTTTAGCTCTAAAACTGATGATCTACCTACAAATGTGAACTGACGTTCAAAAATAAAACATTTGAAAACGGACCATTTTTCACCTTTCTGAAGCATGACGTAATGGGGGGGTGTTATCTCTTTTGTCAAAAATCACCTGTTTTTGCTTGCACATTAAATGCCTCCAAATGGTATTTAATTCACTTCCCGGGCCCCTGGAAGCATGAAAATCACTTTAAACATGCTAATTTTAACTCTAAAACTGATGATCTACCTACAAATGTGAACTGACGTTTAAAAATAAAACATTTGAAAACTGACCATTTTTCACCTTTCTGAAGCATGACGTAATGGGGGGGTGTTATCTCTTTTGTCAAAAATCACCTGTTTTTGCTTGCACATTAAATGCCTCCAAATGGTATTTAATTCACTTCCCGGGACCCTGGAAGCATGAAAATCACTTTAAACATGCTAATTTTAGCTCTAAAACTGATGATCTACCTACAAATGTGAACTGACGTTCGAAAATAAAACATTTGAAAATGGACCATTTTTCACCTTTCTGAAGCATGACGTAATGGGGGGGGTGTTATCTCTTTTGTCAAAAATCACCTGTTTTTGCTTGAACATTAAATGCCTCCAAATGGTATTTAATTCACTTCCCGGGCCCCTGGAAGCATGAAAATCACTTTAAACATGCTAATTTTAGCTCTTAAACTGATGATCTACCTACAAATGTGAACTGACGTTCGAAAATAAAACATTTGAAAACGGACAATTTTTCACCTTTTTGAAGCATGACGTAATGGGGGGTGTTATCTCTTTTGTCAAAAATCACCTGTTTTTGCTTGAACATTAAATGCCTCAAAATGGTATTTAATTCACTTCCCGGGGTGAAGAAACACTTTTTGAGACCTCAGAGTGAATAAATTGGTCATTTTCATGCACTTTTAACCATTCCACAAATCTTGTGTTTAGGGCCCCTGGAAGCATGAAAATCACTTTAAACATGCTAATTTTAGCTCTAAAACTGATGATCTACCTACAAATGTGAACTGACGTTCAAAAATAAAACATTTGAAAACGGACCATTTTTCACCTTTCTGAAGCATGACGTAATGGGGGGGTGTTATCTCTTTTGTCAAAAATCACCTGTTTTTGCTTGAACATTAAATTCCTCCAAATGGTATTTAATTCACTTCCCGGGCCCCTGGAAGCATGAAAATCACTTTAAACATGCTAATTTTAGCTCTTAAACTGATGATCTACCTACAAATGTGAACTGACGTTCGAAAATAAAACATTTGAAAACGGACCATTTTTCACCTTTTTGAAGCATGACGTAATGGGGGGGTGTTATCTCTTTTGTCAAAAATCACCTGTTTTTGCTTGAACATTAAATGCCTCCAAATAGTATTTAATTCACTTCCCGGGCCCCTGGAAGCATGAAAATCACTTTAAACATGCTAATTTTAGCCCTTAAACTGATGATCTACCTACAAATGTGAACTGACGTTTGAAAATAAAATATTTGAAAACTGACCATTTTTCACCTTTCTGAAGCATGACGTAATGGGGGGGGGGGTGTTATCTCTTTTGTCAAAAATCACCGGTTTTTGCTTGAACATTAAATTCCTCCAAATGGTATTTAATTCACTTCCATGGGCCCCTGGAAGCATGAAAATCACTTTAAACATGCTAATTTTAGCTCTTAAACTGATGATCTACCTACAAATGTGAACTGACGTTCAAAAATAAAACATTTGAAAACTGACCATTTTTCACCTTTCTGAAGCATGACGTAATGGGGGGGGTGTTATCTCTTTTGTCAAAAATCATCTGTTTTTTCTTGAACATTAAATGCCTCCAAATGATATTTAATTCAGTTCCCGGGCCCCTGGAAGCATGAAAATCACTTTAAACATGCTAATTTTAGCTCTAAAACTGATGATCTACCTACAAATGTGAACTGACGTTCAAGAATAAAACATTTGAAAACGGACCATTTTTCACCTTTCTGAAGCATGACGTAATGGGGGGGTGTTATCTCTTTTTTCAAAAATCACCTGTTTTTGCTTGAACATTAAATGCCTCCAAATGGTATTTAATTCTCTTCCCGGGGTGAAGAAACACTTTTTGAGACCTCAGAGTGAGTAAATTGGCCATTTTCATGCACTTTTAACCATTCCACAAATCTTGTGTTTAGGGCCCCTGGAAGCATGAAAATCACTTTAAACATGCTAATGTTAGCTCTAAAACTGATGATCTACCTACAAATGTGAACTGACGTTCAAAAATAAAACATTTGAAAACGGACCATTTTTCACCTTTCTGAAGCATGACGTAATGGGGGGGTGTTATCTCTTTTGTCAAAAATCACCTGTTTTTGCTTGAACATTAAATGCCTCCAAATGATATTTAATTCACTTTCCGGGCCCCTGGAAGCATGAAAATCACTTTAAACATGCTAATTCTAGCTCTAAAACTGATGATCTACCTACAAATGTGAACTGACGTTCAAAAATAAAACATTTGAAAACGGACCATTTTTCACCTTTCTGAAGCATGACGTAATGGGGGGGTGTTATCTCTTTTGTCAAAAATCACCTGTTTTTGCTTGAACATTAAATGCCTCCAAATGGTATTTAATTCTCTTCCCGGGGTGAAGAAACACTTTTTGAGACCTCAGAGTGAGTAAATTGGCCATTTTCATGCACTTTTAACCATTCCACAAATCTTGTGTTTAGGGCCCCTGGAAGCATGAAAATCACTTTAAACATGCTAATGTTAGCTCTAAAACTGATGATCTACCTACAAATGTGAACTGACGTTCAAAAATAAAACATTTGAAAACGGACCATTTTCCACCTTTCTGAAGCATGACGTAATGGGGGGGTGTTATCTCTTTTGTCAAAAATCACCTGTTTTTGCTTGAACATTAAATGCCTTCAAATGGTATTTAATTCACTTTCCGGGCCCCTGGAAGCATGAAAATCACTTTAAACATGCTAATTTTAGCTCTTAAACTGATGATCTACCTACAAATGTGAACTGACGTTCAAAAATAAAACATTTGAAAACTGACCATTTTTCACCTTTCTGAAGCATGACGTAATGGGGGGGTGTTATCTCTTTTGTCAAAAATCACCTGTTTTTGCTTGAACATGAAATGCCTCCAAATGGTATTTAATTCACTTCCCGGGCCCCTGGAAGCATGAAAATCACTTTAAATATGCTAATTTTAGCTCTAAAGCTGATGATCTACCTACAAATGTGAACTGACGTTCAAAAATAAAACATTTGAAAATGGACCATTTTTCACCTTTCTGAAGCATGACGTAATGGGGGGGTGTTATCTCTTTTTTCAAAAATCACCTGTTTTTGCTTGAACATTAAATGCCTCCAAATGGTATTTAATTCACTTCCCGGGGTGAAGAAAAACTTTTTGAGACCTCAGAGTGAGTAAATTGGCCATTTTCATGCACTTTTAACCATTCCACAAATCTTGTGTTTAGGGCCCCTGGAAGCATGAAAATCACTTTAAACATGCAAATTTTAGCTCTTAAACTGATGATCTACCTACAAATGTGAACTGACGTTCGAAAATAAAACATTTGAAAACGGACCATTTTTCACCTATCTGAAGCATGACGTAATGGGGGGGTGTTATCTCTTTTGTCAAAAATCACCTGTTTTTGCTTGAACATTAAATTCCTCCAAATGGTATTTAATTCACTTCCCGGGCCCCTGGAAGCATGAAAATCACTTTAAACATGCTAATTTTAGCTCTTAAACTGATGATCTACCTACAAATGTGAACTGACGTTCAAAAATAAAACATTTGAAAACTGACCATTTTTCACCTTTCTGAAGCATGACGTAATGGGGGGGGGGTGTTATCTCTTTTGTCAAAAATCACCGGTTTTTGCTTGAACATTAAATTCCTCCAAATGGTATTTAATTCACTTCCCGGGCCCCTGGAAGCATGAAAATCACTTTAAACATGCTAATTTTAGCTCTTAAACTGATGATCTACCTACAAATGTGAACTGACGTTCAAAAATAAAACATTTGAAAATGGACCATTTTTCACCTTTCTGAAGCATGACGTAATGGGGGGGTGTTATCTCTTTTGTCAAAAATCACCTGTTTTTGCTTGAACATTAAATGCCTCCAAATGGTATTTAATTCACTTCCCGGGCCCCTGGAAGCATGAAAATCACTTTAAACATGCTAATTTTAGCTCTTAAACTGATGATCTACCTACAAATGTGAACTGACGTTCGAAAATAAAACATTTGAAAACGGACAATTTTTCACCTTTCTGAAGCATGACGTAATGGGGGGGTGTTATCTCTTTTGTCAAAAATCATCTGTTTTTTCTTGAACATTAAATGCCTCCAAATGATATTTAATTCAGTTCCCGGGCCCCTGGAAGCATGAAAATCACTTTAAACATGCTAATTTTAGCTCTAAAACTGATGATCTACCTACAAATGTGAACTGACGTTCAAAAATAAAACATTTGAAAACGGACCATTTTTCACCTTTCTGAAGCATGACGTAATGGGGGGGTGTTATCTCTTTTTTCAAAAATCACCTGTTTTTGCTTGAACATTAAATGCCTCCAAATGGTATTTAATTCACTTCCCGGGGTGAAGAAACACTTTTTGAGACCTCAGAGTGAGTAAATTGGCCATTTTCATGCACTTTTAACCATTCCACAAATCTTGTGTTTAGGGCCCCTGGAAGCATGAAAATCACTTTAAACATGCTAATGTTAGCTCTAAAACTGATGATCTACCTACAAATGTGAACTGACGTTCAAAAATAAAACATTTGAAAACGGACCATTTTCCACCTTTCTGAAGCATGACGTAATGGGGGGGGTGTTATCTCTTTTGTCAAAAATCACCTGTTTTTGCTTGAACATTAAATGCCTCCAAATGGTATTTAATTCACTTTCCGGGCCCCTGGAAGCATGAAAATCACTTTAAACATGCTAATTTTAGCTCTTAAACTGATGATCTACCTACAAATGTGAACTGACGTTCAAAAATAAAACATTTGAAAATGGACCATTTTTCACCTTTCTGAAGCATGACGTAATGGGGGGGTGTTATCTCTTTTGTCAAAAATCACCTGTTTTTGCTTGAACATTAAATGCCTCCAAATGGTATTTAATTCTCTTCCCGGGGTGAAGAAACACTTTTTGAGACCTCAGAGTGAGTAAATTGGCCATTTTCATGCACTTTTAACCATTCCACAAATCTTGTGTTTAGGGCCCCTGGAAGCATGAAAATCACTTTAAACATGCTAATGTTAGCTCTAAAACTGATGATCTACCTACAAATGTGAACTGACGTTCAAAAATAAAACATTTGAAAACGGACCATTTTCCACCTTTCTGAAGCATGACGTAATGGGGGGGTGTTATCTCTTTTGTCAAAAATCACCTGTTTTTGCTTGAACATTAAATGCCTTCAAATGGTATTTAATTCACTTTCCGGGCCCCTGGAAGCATGAAAATCACTTTAAACATGCTAATTTTAGCTCTTAAACTGATGATCTACCTACAAATGTGAACTGACGTTCAAAAATAAAACATTTGAAAACTGACCATTTTTCACCTTTCTGAAGCATGACGTAATGGGGGGGTGTTATCTCTTTTGTCAAAAATCACCTGTTTTTGCTTGAACATGAAATGCCTCCAAATGGTATTTAATTCACTTCCCGGGCCCCTGGAAGCATGAAAATCACTTTAAATATGCTAATTTTAGCTCTAAAGCTGATGATCTACCTACAAATGTGAACTGACGTTCAAAAATAAAACATTTGAAAATGGACCATTTTTCACCTTTCTGAAGCATGACGTAATGGGGGGGTGTTATCTCTTTTTTCAAAAATCACCTGTTTTTGCTTGAACATTAAATGCCTCCAAATGGTATTTAATTCACTTCCCGGGGTGAAGAAAAACTTTTTGAGACCTCAGAGTGAGTAAATTGGCCATTTTCATGCACTTTTAACCATTCCACAAATCTTGTGTTTAGGGCCCCTGGAAGCATGAAAATCACTTTAAACATGCAAATTTTAGCTCTTAAACTGATGATCTACCTACAAATGTGAACTGACGTTCGAAAATAAAACATTTGAAAACGGACCATTTTTCACCTATCTGAAGCATGACGTAATGGGGGGGTGTTATCTCTTTTGTCAAAAATCACCTGTTTTTGCTTGAACATTAAATTCCTCCAAATGGTATTTAATTCACTTCCCGGGCCCCTGGAAGCATGAAAATCACTTTAAACATGCTAATTTTAGCTCTTAAACTGATGATCTACCTACAAATGTGAACTGACGTTCAAAAATAAAACATTTGAAAACTGACCATTTTTCACCTTTCTGAAGCATGACGTAATGGGGGGGGGTGTTATCTCTTTTGTCAAAAATCACCGGTTTTTGCTTGAACATTAAATTCCTCCAAATGGTATTTAATTCACTTCCCGGGCCCCTGGAAGCATGAAAATCACTTTAAACATGCTAATTTTAGCTCTTAAACTGATGATCTACCTACAAATGTGAACTGACGTTCAAAAATAAAACATTTGAAAATGGACCATTTTTCACCTTTCTGAAGCATGACGTAATGGGGGGGTGTTATCTCTTTTGTCAAAAATCACCTGTTTTTGCTTGAACATTAAATGCCTCCAAATGGTATTTAATTCACTTCCCGGGCCCCTGGAAGCATGAAAATCACTTTAAACATGCTAATTTTAGCTCTTAAACTGATGATCTACCTACAAATGTGAACTGACGTTCGAAAATAAAACATTTGAAAACGGACAATTTTTCACCTTTCTGAAGCATGACGTAATGGGGGGGTGTTATCTCTTTTGTCAAAAATCATCTGTTTTTTCTTGAACATTAAATGCCTCCAAATGATATTTAATTCAGTTCCCGGGCCCCTGGAAGCATGAAAATCACTTTAAACATGCTAATTTTAGCTCTAAAACTGATGATCTACCTACAAATGTGAACTGACGTTCAAAAATAAAACATTTGAAAACGGACCATTTTTCACCTTTCTGAAGCATGACGTAATGGGGGGGTGTTATCTCTTTTTTCAAAAATCACCTGTTTTTGCTTGAACATTAAATGCCTCCAAATGGTATTTAATTCACTTCCCGGGGTGAAGAAACACTTTTTGAGACCTCAGAGTGAGTAAATTGGCCATTTTCATGCACTTTTAACCATTCCACAAATCTTGTGTTTAGGGCCCCTGGAAGCATGAAAATCACTTTAAACATGCTAATGTTAGCTCTAAAACTGATGATCTACCTACAAATGTGAACTGACGTTCAAAAATAAAACATTTGAAAACGGACCATTTTCCACCTTTCTGAAGCATGACGTAATGGGGGGGGTGTTATCTCTTTTGTCAAAAATCACCTGTTTTTGCTTGAACATTAAATGCCTCCAAATGGTATTTAATTCACTTTCCGGGCCCCTGGAAGCATGAAAATCACTTTAAACATGCTAATTTTAGCTCTTAAACTGATGATCTACCTACAAATGTGAACTGACGTTCAAAAATAAAACATTTGAAAATGGACCATTTTTCACCTTTCTGAAGCATGACGTAATGGGGGGGTGTTATCTCTTTTGTCAAAAATCACCTGTTTTTGCTTGAACATTAAATGCCTCCAAATGGTAATAAATTCACTTCCCGGGGTGAAGAAACACTTTTTGAGAACTCAGAGTGAATAAATTGGTCATTTTCATGGACTTTTAACCATTCCACAAATCTTGTGTTTAGAGCCCCTGGAAGCATGAAAATCACTTTAAACATGCTAATTTTAGCTCTTAAACTGATGATCTACCTACAAATGTGAACTGACGTTCAAAAATAAAACATTTGAAAACGGACCATTTTTCACCTTTCTGAAGCATGACGTAATGGGGGGGGTGTTATCTCTTTTGTCAAAAATAACCTGTTTTTGCTTGAACATGAAATGCCTCCAAATGGTATTTAATTCACTTCCCGGGCCCCTGGAAGCATGAAAATCACTTTAAATATGCTAATTTTAGCTCTAAAACTGATGATCTACCTACAAATGTGAACTGACGTTCAAAAATAAAACTTTTGAAAACGGACCATTTTTCACCTTTCTGAAGCATGACGTAATGGGGGGGTGTTATCTCTTTTGTCAAAAATCACCTGTTTTTGCTTGAACATTAAATTCCTCCAAATGGTATTTAATTCACTTCCCGGGCCCCTGGAAGCATGAAAATCACTTTAAACATGCTAATTTTAGCTCTTAAACTGATGATCTACCTGCAAATGTAAACTGACGTTCAAAAATAAAACATTTGAAAACGGACCATTTTTCACCTTTCTAAAGCATGACGTAATGGGGGGGTGTTATATCTTTTGTCAAAAATCACCTGTTTTTGCTTGCACATTAAATGCCTCCAAATGGTATTTAATTCACTTCCCGGGCCCCTGGAAGCATGAAAATCACTTTAAACATGCTAATTTTAACTCTAAAACTGATGATCTACCTACAAATGTGAACTGACGTTTAAAAATAAAACATTTGAAAACTGACCATTTTTCACCTTTCTGAAGCATGACATAATGGGGGGGTGTTATCTCTTTTGTCAAAAATCACCTGTTTTTGCTTGCACATTAAATGCCTCCAAATGGTATTTAATTCACTTCCCGGGACCCTGGAAGCATGAAAATCACTTTAAACATGCTAATTTTAGCTCTAAAACTGATGATCTACCTACAAATGTGAACTGACGTTCGAAAATAAAACATTTGAAAATGGACCATTTTTCACCTTTCTGAAGCATGACGTAATGGGGGGGGTGTTATCTCTTTTGTCAAAAATCACCTGTTTTTGCTTGAACATTAAATGCCTCCAAATGGTATTTAATTCACTTCCCGGGCCCCTGGAAGCATGAAAATCACTTTAAACATGCTAATTTTAGCTCTTAAACTGATGATCTACCTACAAATGTGAACTGACGTTTGAAAATAAAATATTTGAAAACTGACCATTTTTCACCTTTCTGAAGCATGACGTAATGGGGGGGGGGGGGTGTTATCTCTTTTGTCAAAAATCACCGGTTTTTGCTTGAACATTAAATTCCTCCAAATGGTATTTAATTCACTTCCATGGGCCCCTGGAAGCATGAAAATCACTTTAAACATGCTAATTTTAGCTCTTAAACTGATGATCTACCTACAAATGTGAACTGACGTTCAAAAATAAAACATTTGAAAACTGACCATTTTTCACCTTTCTGAAGCATGACGTAATGGGGGGGTGTTATCTCTTTTGTCAAAAATCATCTGTTTTTTCTTGAACATTAAATGCCTCCAAATGATATTTAATTCAGTTCCCGGGCCCCTGGAAGCATGAAAATCACTTTAAACATGCTAATTTTAGCTCTAAAACTGATGATCTACCTACAAATGTGAACTGACGTTCAAGAATAAAACATTTGAAAACGGACCATTTTTCACCTTTCTGAAGCATGACGTAATGGGGGGGTGTTATCTCTTTTTTCAAAAATCACCTGTTTTTGCTTGAACATTAAATGCCTCCAAATGGTATTTAATTCTCTTCCCGGGGTGAAGAAACACTTTTTGAGACCTCAGAGTGAGTAAATTGGCCATTTTCATGCACTTTTAACCATTCCACAAATCTTGTGTTTAGGGCCCCTGGAAGCATGAAAATCACTTTAAACATGCTAATGTTAGCTCTAAAACTGATGATCTACCTACAAATGTGAACTGACGTTCAAAAATAAAACATTTGAAAACGGACCATTTTCCACCTTTCTGAAGCATGACGTAATGGGGGGGTGTTATCTCTTTTGTCAAAAATCACCTGTTTTTGCTTGAACATTAAATGCCTCCAAATGGTATTTAATTCACTTTCCGGGCCCCTGGAAGCATGAAAATCACTTTAAACATGCTAATTTTAGCTCTAAAACTGATGATCTACCTACAAATGTGAACTGACGTTCAAGAATAAAACATTTGAAAACGGACCATTTTTCACCTTTCTGAAGCATGACGTAATGGGGGGGTGTTATCTCTTTTTTCAAAAATCACCTGTTTTTGCTTGAACATGAAATTCCTCCAAATGGTATTTAATTCACTTCCCGGGCCCCTGGAAGCATGAAAATCACTTTAAACATGCAAATTTTAGCTCTTAAACTGATGATCTACCTACAAATGTGAACTGACGTTCGAAAATAAAACATTTGAAAACGGACCATTTTTCACCTATCTGAAGCATGACGTAATGGGGGGGTGTTATCTCTTTTGTCAAAAATCACCTGTTTTTGCTTGAACATTAAAATCCTCCAAATGGTATTTAATTCACTTCCCGGGCCCCTGGAAGCATGAAAATCACTTTAAACATGCTAATTTTAGCTCTTAAACTGATGATCTACCTACAAATGTGAACTGACGTTCAAAAATAAAACATTTGAAAACTGACCATTTTTCACCTTTCTGAAGCATGACGTAATGGGGGGGGGGGTGTTATCTCTTTTGTCAAAAATCACCGGTTTTTGCTTGAACATTAAATTCCTCCAAATGGTATTTAATTCACTTCCCGGGCCCCTGGACGCATGAAAATCACGTTAAACATGCTAATTTTAGCTCTTAAACTGATGATCTACCTACAAATGTGAACTGACGTTCAAAAATAAAACATTTGAAAACGGACCATTTTTCACCTTTCTGAAGCATGACGTAATGGGGGGGTGTTATCTCTTTTGTCAAAAATCACCTGTTTTTGCTTGAACATTAAATGCCTCCAAATGGTATTTAATTCACTTCCCGGGCCCCTGGAAGTATGAAAATCACTTTAAACATGCTAATTTTAGCTCTAAAACTGATGATCTACCTACAAATGTGAACTGACGTTCAAAAATAAAACATTTGAAAACGGACCATTTTTCACCTTTCTGAAGCATGACGTAATGGGGGGGTGTTATCTCTTTTGTCAAAAATCACCTGTTTTTGCTTGCACATTAAATGCCTCCAAATGGTATTTAATTCACTTCCCGGGCCCCTGGAAGCATGAAAATCACTTTAAACATGCTAATTTTAACTCTAAAACTGATGATCTACCTACAAATGTGAACTGACGTTTAAAAATAAAACATTTGAAAACTGACCATTTTTCACCTTTCTGAAGCATGACATAATGGGGGGGTGTTATCTCTTTTGTCAAAAATCACCTGTTTTTGCTTGCACATTAAATGCCTCCAAATGGTATTTAATTCACTTCCCGGGACCCTGGAAGCATGAAAATCACTTTAAACATGCTAATTTTAGCTCTAAAACTGATGATCTACCTACAAATGTGAACTGACGTTCGAAAATAAAACATTTGAAAATGGACCATTTTTCACCTTTCTGAAGCATGACGTAATGGGGGGGGGTGTTATCTCTTTTGTCAAAAATCACCTGTTTTTGCTTGAACATTAAATGCCTCCAAATGGTATTTAATTCACTTCCCGGGCCCCTGGAAGCATGAAAATCACTTTAAACATGCTAATTTTAGCTCTTAAACTGATGATCTACCTACAAATGTGAACTGACGTTCGAAAATAAAACATTTGAAAACGGACAATTTTTCACCTTTTTGAAGCATGACGTAATGGGGGGGTGTTATCTCTTTTGTCAAAAATCACCTGTTTTTGCTTGAACATTAAATGCCTCCAAATGGTATTTAATTCACTTCCCGGGGTGAAGAAACACTTTTTGAGACCTCAGAGTGAATAAATTGGTCATTTTCATGCACTTTTAACCATTCCACAAATCTTGTGTTTAGGGCCCCTGGAAGCATGAAAATCACTTTAAACATGCTAATTTTAGCTCTAAAACTGATGATCTACCTACAAATGTGAACTGACGTTCAAAAATAAAACATTTGAAAACGGACCATTTTTCACCTTTCTGAAGCATGACGTAATGGGGGGGTGTTATCTCTTTTGTCAAAAATCACCTGTTTTTGCTTGAACATTAAATTCCTCCAAATGGTATTTAATTCACTTCCCGGGCCCCTGGAAGCATGAAAATCACTTTAAACATGCTAATTTTAGCTCTTAAACTGATGATCTACCTACAAATGTGAACTGACGTTCGAAAATAAAACATTTGAAAACGGACCATTTTTCACCTTTCTGAAGCATGACGTAATGGGGGGGTGTTATCTCTTTTGTCAAAAATCACCTGTTTTTGCTTGAACATTAAATGCCTCCAAATAGTATTTAATTCACTTCCCGGGCCCCTGGAAGCATGAAAATCACTTTAAACATGCTAATTTTAGCCCTTAAACTGATGATCTACCTACAAATGTGAACTGACGTTTGAAAATAAAATATTTGAAAACTGACAATTTTTCACCTTTCTGAAGCATGACGTAATGGGGGGGTGTTATCTCTTTTGTCAAAAATCATCTGTTTTTTCTTGAACATTAAATGCCTCCAAATGATATTTAATTCAGTTCCCGGGCCCCTGGAAGCATGAAAATCACTTTAAACATGCTAATTTTAGCTCTTAAACTGATGATCTACCTACAAATGTGAACTGACGTTTGAAAATAAAATATTTGAAAACTGACCATTTTTCACCTTTCTGAAGCATGACGTAATGGGGGGGGGGGGTGTTATCTCTTTTGTCAAAAATCACCGGTTTTTGCTTGAACATTAAATTCCTCCAAATGGTATTTAATTCACTTCCATGGGCCCCTGGAAGCATGAAAATCACTTTAAACATGCTAATTTTAGCTCTTAAACTGATGATCTACCTACAAATGTGAACTGACGTTCAAAAATAAAACATTTGAAAACTGACCATTTTTCACCTTTCTGAAGCATGACGTAATGGGGGGGTGTTATCTCTTTTGTCAAAAATCATCTGTTTTTTCTTGAACATTAAATGCCTCCAAATGATATTTAATTCAGTTCCCGGGCCCCTGGAAGCATGAAAATCACTTTAAACATGCTAATTTTAGCTCTAAAACTGATGATCTACCTACAAATGTGAACTGACGTTCAAGAATAAAACATTTGAAAACGGACCATTTTTCACCTTTCTGAAGCATGACGTAATGGGGGGGTGTTATCTCTTTTTTCAAAAATCACCTGTTTTTGCTTGAACATTAAATGCCTCCAAATGGTATTTAATTCTCTTCCCGGGGTGAAGAAACACTTTTTGAGACCTCAGAGTGAGTAAATTGGCCATTTTCATGCACTTTTAACCATTCCACAAATCTTGTGTTTAGGGCCCCTGGAAGCATGAAAATCACTTTAAACATGCTAATGTTAGCTCTAAAACTGATGATCTACCTACAAATGTGAACTGACGTTCAAAAATAAAACATTTGAAAACGGACCATTTTCCACCTTTCTGAAGCATGACGTAATGGGGGGGTGTTATCTCTTTTGTCAAAAATCACCTGTTTTTGCTTGAACATTAAATGCCTCCAAATGGTATTTAATTCACTTTCCGGGCCCCTGGAAGCATGAAAATCACTTTAAACATGCTAATTTTAGCTCTAAAACTGATGATCTACCTACAAATGTGAACTGACGTTCAAGAATAAAACATTTGAAAACGGACCATTTTTCACCTTTCTGAAGCATGACGTAATGGGGGGGTGTTATCTCTTTTTTCAAAAATCACCTGTTTTTGCTTGAACATGAAATTCCTCCAAATGGTATTTAATTCACTTCCCGGGCCCCTGGAAGCATGAAAATCACTTTAAACATGCAAATTTTAGCTCTTAAACTGATGATCTACCTACAAATGTGAACTGACGTTCGAAAATAAAACATTTGAAAACGGACCATTTTTCACCTATCTGAAGCATGACGTAATGGGGGGGTGTTATCTCTTTTGTCAAAAATCACCTGTTTTTGCTTGAACATTAAAATCCTCCAAATGGTATTTAATTCACTTCCCGGGCCCCTGGAAGCATGAAAATCACTTTAAACATGCTAATTTTAGCTCTTAAACTGATGATCTACCTACAAATGTGAACTGACGTTCAAAAATAAAACATTTGAAAACTGACCATTTTTCACCTTTCTGAAGCATGACGTAATGGGGGGGGGGGTGTTATCTCTTTTGTCAAAAATCACCGGTTTTTGCTTGAACATTAAATTCCTCCAAATGGTATTTAATTCACTTCCCGGGCCCCTGGACGCATGAAAATCACGTTAAACATGCTAATTTTAGCTCTTAAACTGATGATCTACCTACAAATGTGAACTGACGTTCAAAAATAAAACATTTGAAAACGGACCATTTTTCACCTTTCTGAAGCATGACGTAATGGGGGGGTGTTATCTCTTTTGTCAAAAATCACCTGTTTTTGCTTGAACATTAAATGCCTCCAAATGGTATTTAATTCACTTCCCGGGCCCCTGGAAGTATGAAAATCACTTTAAACATGCTAATTTTAGCTCTAAAACTGATGATCTACCTACAAATGTGAACTGACGTTCAAAAATAAAACATTTGAAAACGGACCATTTTTCACCTTTCTGAAGCATGACGTAATGGGGGGGTGTTATCTCTTTTGTCAAAAATCACCTGTTTTTGCTTGCACATTAAATGCCTCCAAATGGTATTTAATTCACTTCCCGGGCCCCTGGAAGCATGAAAATCACTTTAAACATGCTAATTTTAACTCTAAAACTGATGATCTACCTACAAATGTGAACTGACGTTTAAAAATAAAACATTTGAAAACTGACCATTTTTCACCTTTCTGAAGCATGACATAATGGGGGGGTGTTATCTCTTTTGTCAAAAATCACCTGTTTTTGCTTGCACATTAAATGCCTCCAAATGGTATTTAATTCACTTCCCGGGACCCTGGAAGCATGAAAATCACTTTAAACATGCTAATTTTAGCTCTAAAACTGATGATCTACCTACAAATGTGAACTGACGTTCGAAAATAAAACATTTGAAAATGGACCATTTTTCACCTTTCTGAAGCATGACGTAATGGGGGGGGGTGTTATCTCTTTTGTCAAAAATCACCTGTTTTTGCTTGAACATTAAATGCCTCCAAATGGTATTTAATTCACTTCCCGGGCCCCTGGAAGCATGAAAATCACTTTAAACATGCTAATTTTAGCTCTTAAACTGATGATCTACCTACAAATGTGAACTGACGTTCGAAAATAAAACATTTGAAAACGGACAATTTTTCACCTTTTTGAAGCATGACGTAATGGGGGGGTGTTATCTCTTTTGTCAAAAATCACCTGTTTTTGCTTGAACATTAAATGCCTCCAAATGGTATTTAATTCACTTCCCGGGGTGAAGAAACACTTTTTGAGACCTCAGAGTGAATAAATTGGTCATTTTCATGCACTTTTAACCATTCCACAAATCTTGTGTTTAGGGCCCCTGGAAGCATGAAAATCACTTTAAACATGCTAATTTTAGCTCTAAAACTGATGATCTACCTACAAATGTGAACTGACGTTCAAAAATAAAACATTTGAAAACGGACCATTTTTCACCTTTCTGAAGCATGACGTAATGGGGGGGTGTTATCTCTTTTGTCAAAAATCACCTGTTTTTGCTTGAACATTAAATTCCTCCAAATGGTATTTAATTCACTTCCCGGGCCCCTGGAAGCATGAAAATCACTTTAAACATGCTAATTTTAGCTCTTAAACTGATGATCTACCTACAAATGTGAACTGACGTTCGAAAATAAAACATTTGAAAACGGACCATTTTTCACCTTTCTGAAGCATGACGTAATGGGGGGGTGTTATCTCTTTTGTCAAAAATCACCTGTTTTTGCTTGAACATTAAATGCCTCCAAATAGTATTTAATTCACTTCCCGGGCCCCTGGAAGCATGAAAATCACTTTAAACATGCTAATTTTAGCCCTTAAACTGATGATCTACCTACAAATGTGAACTGACGTTTGAAAATAAAATATTTGAAAACTGACAATTTTTCACCTTTCTGAAGCATGACGTAATGGGGGGGTGTTATCTCTTTTGTCAAAAATCATCTGTTTTTTCTTGAACATTAAATGCCTCCAAATGATATTTAATTCAGTTCCCGGGCCCCTGGAAGCATGAAAATCACTTTAAACATGCTAATTTTAGCTCTAAAACTGATGATCTACCTACAAATGTGAACTGACGTTCAAGAATAAAACATTTGAAAACGGACCATTTTTCACCTTTCTGAAGCATGACGTAATGGGGGGGTGTTATCTCTTTTTTCAAAAATCACCTGTTTTTGCTTGAACATTAAATGCCTCCAAATGGTATTTAATTCACTTCCCGGGGTGAAGAAACACTTTTTGAGACCTCAGAGTGAGTAAATTGGCCATTTTCATGCACTTTTAACCATTCCACAAATCTTGTGTTTAGGGCCCCTGGAAGCATGAAAATCACTTTAAACATGCTAATGTTAGCTCTAAAACTGATGATCTACCTACAAATGTGAACTGACGTTCAAAAATAAAACATTTGAAAACAGACCATTTTCCACCTTTCTGAAGCATGACGTAATGGGGGGGTGTTATCTCTTTTGTCAAAAATCACCTGTTTTTGCTTGAACATTAAATGCCTCCAAATGGTATTTAATTCACTTTTCGGGCCCCTGGAAGCATGAAAATCACTTTAAACATGCTAATTTTAGCTCTTAAACTGATGATCTACCTACAAATGTGAACTGACGTTCAAAAATAAAACATTTGAAAACTGACCATTTTTCACCTTTCTGAAGCATGACGTAATGGGGGGGTGTTATCTCTTTTGTCAAAAATCACCTGTTTTTGCTTGAACATGAAATGCCTCCAAATGGTATTTAATTCACTTCCCGGGCCCCTGGAAGCATGAAAATCACTTTAAATATGCTAATTTTAGCTCTAAAGCTGATGATCTACCTACAAATGTGAACTGACGTTCAAAAATAAAACATTTGAAAATGGACCATTTTTCACCTTTCTGAAGCATGACGTAATGGGGGGGTGTTATCTCTTTTTTCAAAAATCACCTGTTTTTGCTTGAACATTAAATGCCTCCAAATGGTATTTAATTCACTTCCCGGGGTGAAGAAACACTTTTTGAGACCTCAGAGTGAGTAAATTGGCCATTTTCATGCACTTTTAACCATTCCACAAATCTTGTGTTTAGGGCCCCTGGAAGCATGAAAATCACTTTAAACATGCTAATGTTAGCTCTAAAACTGATGATCTACCTACAAATGTGAACTGACGTTCAAAAATAAAACATTTGAAAACGGACCATTTTTCACCTTTCTGAAGCATGACGTAATGGGGGGTGTTATCTCTTTTGTCAAAAATCACCTGTTTTTGCTTGAACATTAAATTCCTCCAAATGGTATTTAATTCACTTCCCGGGCCCCTGGAAGCATGAAAATCACTTTAAACATGCTAATTTTAGCTCTTAAACTGATGATCTACCTGCAAATGTAAACTGACGTTCAAAAATAAAACATTTGAAAACGGACCATTTTTCACCTTTCTGAAGCATGACGTAATGGGGGGGTGTTATCTCTTTTGTCAAAAATCACCTGTTTTTTCTTGAACATTAAATGCCTCCAAATGATATTTAATTCACTTCCCGGGCCCCTGGAAGTATGAAAATCACTTTAAACATGCTAATTTTAGCTCTAAAACTGATGATCTACCTACAAATGTGAACTGACGTTCAAAAATAAAACATTTGAAAACGGACCATTTTTCACCTTTCTGAAGCATGACGTAATGGGGGGGTGTTATCTCTTTTGTCAAAAATCACCTGTTTGGCTTGAACATGAAATTCCTCCAAATGGTATTTAATTCACTTCCCGGGCCCCTGGAAGCATGAAAATCACTTTAAACATGCAAATTTTAGCTCTTAAACTGATGATCTACCTACAAATGTGAACTGACGTTCGAAAATAAAACATTTGAAAACGGACCATTTTTCACCTATCTGAAGCATGACGTAATGGGGGGTGTTATCTCTTTTGTCAAAAATCACCTGTTTTTGCTTGAACATTAAAATCCTCCAAATGGTATTTAATTCACTTCCCGGGCCCCTGGAAGCATGAAAATCACTTTAAACATGCTAATTTTAGCTCTTAAACTGATGATCTACCTACAAATGTGAACTGACGTTCAAAAATAAAACATTTGAAAACTGACCATTTTTCACCTTTCTGAAGCATGACGTAATGGGGGGGGGGTGTTATCTCTTTTGTCAAAAATCACCGGTTTTTGCTTGAACATTAAATTCCTCCAAATGGTATTTAATTCACTTCCCGGGCCCCTGGACGCATGAAAATCACTTTAAACATGCTAATTTTAGCTCTTAAACTGATGATCTACCTACAAATGTGAACTGACGTTCAAAAATAAAACATTTGAAAATGGACCATTTTTCACCTTTCTGAAGCATGACGTAATGGGGGGGTGTTATCTCTTTTGTCAAAAATCACCTGTTTTTGCTTGAACATTAAATGCCTCCAAATGGTATTTAATTCACTTCCCGGGCCCCTGGAAGCATGAAAATCACTTTAAACATGCTAATTTTAGCTCTTAAACTGATGATCTACCTACAAATGTGAACTGACGTTCGAAAATAAAACATTTGAAAACGGACAATTTTTCACCTTTCTGAAGCATGACGTAATGGGGGGGGTGTTATCTCTTTTGTCAAAAATCACCTGTTTTTGCTTGAACATTAAATGCCTCCAAATGGTATTTAATTCACTTCCCGGGGTGAAGAAACACTTTTTGAGACCTCAGAGTGAGTAAATTGGCCATTTTCATGCACTTTTAACCATTCCACAAATCTTGTGTTTAGGGCCCCTGGAAGCATGAAAATCACTTTAAACATGCTAATGTTAGCTCTAAAACTGATGATCTACCTACAAATGTGAACTGACGTTCAAAAATAAAACATTTGAAAACGGACCATTTTCCACCTTTCTGAGGCATGACGTAATGGGGGGGTGTTATCCCTTTTGTCAAAAATCACCTGTTTTTGCTTGAACATTAAATGCCTCCAAATGGTATTTAATTCACTTTCCGGGCCCCTGGAAGCATGAAAAACCCTTTAAACATGCTAATTTTAGCTCTAAAACTGATGATCTACCTACAAATGTGAACTGACGTTCGAAAATAAAACATTTGAAAATGGACCCTTTTTCACCTTTCTGAAGCATGACGTAATGGGGGGGTGTTATCTCTTTTGTCAAAAATCACCTGTTTTTGCTTGAACATTAAATGGCTCCAAATGGTATTTAATTCACTTCCCGGGCCCCTGGAAGCATGAAAATCACTTTAAACATGCTAATTTTAGCTCTTAAACTGATGATCTACCTACAAATGTGAACTGACGTTCGGAAATAAAACATTTGAAAATGGACAATTTTTCACCTTTCTGAAGCATGACGTAATGGGGGGGTGTTATCTCTTTTGTCAAAAATCACCTGTTTTTGCTTGAACATTAAATGCCTCCAAATGGTATTTAATTCACTTCCCGGGGTGAAGAAACACTTTTTGAGACCTCAGAGTGAATAAATTGGCCATTTTCATGCACTTTTAACCATTCCACAAATCTTGTGTTTAGGGCCCCTGGAAGCATGAAAATCACTTTAAACATGCTAATTTTAGCTCTAAAACTGATGATCTACCTACAAATGTGAACTGACGTTCAAAAATAAAACATTTGAAAACGGACCATTTTTCACCTTTCTGAAGCATGACGTAATGGGGGGGTGTTATCTCTTTTGTCAAAAATCACCTGTTTGGCTTGAACATGAAATTCCTACAAATGGTATTTAATTCACTTCCCGGGCCCCTGGAAGCATGAAAATCACTTTAAACATGCAAATTTTAGCTCTTAAACTGATGATCTACCTACAAATGTGAACTGACGTTCGAAAATAAAACATTTGAAAACGGACCATTTTTCACCTATCTGAAGCATGATGTAATGGGGGGGTGTTATCTCTTTTGTCAAAAATCACCTGTTTTTGCTTGAACATTAAATGCCTCCAAATGGTATTTAATTCACTTCCCGGGCCCCTGGAAGCATGAAAATCACTTTAAACATGCTAATTTTAGCTCTTAAACTGATGATCTACCTACAAATGTGAACTGACGTTTGAAAATAAAATATTTGAAAACTGACCATTTTTCACCTTTCTGAAGCATGACGTAATGGGGGGGGGTGTTATCTCTTTTGTCAAAAATCACCGGTTTTTGCTTGAACATTAAATTCCTCCAAATGGTATTTAATTCACTTCCCGGGCCCCTGGAAGCATGAAAATCACTTTAAACATGCTAATTTTAGCTCTTAAACTGATGATCTACCTACAAATGTGAACTGACGTTCAAAAATAAAACATTTGAAAATGGACCATTTTTCACCTTTCTGAAGCATGACGTAATGGGGGGGTGTTATCTCTTTTGTCAAAAATCAAATGTTTTTGCTTGAACATTAAATGCCTCCAAATGGTATTTAATTCACTTCCCGGGCCCCTGGAAGCATGAAAATCACTTTAAACATGCTAATTTTAGCTCTTAAACTGATGATCTACCTACAAATGTGAACTGACGTTCGAAAATAAAACATTTGAAAACGGACAACTTTTCACCTTTCTGAAGCATGACATAATGGGGGGGTGTTATCTCTTTTGTCAAAAATCACCTGTTTTTGCTTGAACATTAAATGCCTCCAAATGGTATTTAATTCACTTCCCGGGGTGAAAAAACACTTTTTGAGACCTCAGAGTGAGTAAATTGGCCATTTTCATGCACTTTTAACCATTCCACAAATCTTGTTTTTAGGGCCCCTGGAAGCATGAAAATCACTTTAAACATGCTAATGTTAGCTCTAAAACTGATGATCTACCTACAAATGTGAACTGACGTTCAAAAATAAAACATTTGAAAACGGACCATTTTCCACCTTTCTGAAGCATGACGTAATGGGGGGGTGTTATCCCTTTTGTCAAAAATCACCTGTTTTTGCTTGAACATTAAATGCCTCCAAATGGTATTTAATTCACTTTCCTGGCCCCTGGAAGCATGAAAAACCCTTTAAACATGCTAATTTTAGCTCTAAAACTGATGATCTACCTACAAATGTGAACTGACGTTCGAAAATAAAACATTTGAAAACGGACCCTTTTTCACCTTTCTGAAGCATGACGTAATGGGGGGGTGTTATCTCTTTTGTCAAAAATCACCTGTTTTTGCTTGAACATTAAATGGCTCCAAATGGTATTTAATTCACTTCCCGGGCCCCTGGAAGCATGAAAATCACTTTAAACATGCTAATTTTAGCTCTTAAACTGATGATCTACCTACAAATGTGAACTGACGTTCGGAAATAAAACATTTGAAAATGGACAATTTTTCACCTTTCTGAAGCATGACGTAATGGGGGGTGTTATCTCTTTTGTCAAAAATCACCTGTTTTTGCTTGAACATTAAATGCCTCCAAATGGTATTTAATTCACTTCCCGGGGTGAAGAAACACTTTTTGAGACCTCAGAGTGAATAAATTGGCCATTTTCATGCACTTTTAACCATTCCACAAATCTTGTGTTTAGGGCCCCTGGAAGCATGAAAATCACTTTAAACATGCTAATTTTAGCTCTAAAACTGATGATCTACCTACAAATGTGAACTGACGTTCAAAAATAAAACATTTGAAAACGGACCATTTTTCACCTTTCTGAAGCATGACGTAATGGGGGGGTGTTATCTCTTTTGTCAAAAATCACCTGTTTGGCTTGAACATGAAATTCTTCCAAATGGTATTTAATTCACTTCCCGGGCCCCTGGAAGCATGAAAATCACTTTAAACATGCGAATTTTAGCTCTTAAACTGATGATCTACCTACAAATGTGAACTGACGTTCGAAAATAAAACATTTGAAAACGGACCATTTTTCACCTATCTGAAGCATGACGTAATGGGGGGGTGTTATCTCTTTTGTCAAAAATCACCTGTTTTTGCTTGAACATTAAATGCCTCCAAATGGTATTTAATTCACTTCCCGGGCCCCTGGAAGCATGAAAATCACTTTAAACATGCTAATTTTAGCTCTTAAACTGATGATCTACCTACAAATGTGAACTGACGTTTGAAAATAAAATATTTGAAAACTGACCATTTTTCACCTTTCTGAAGCATGACGTAATGGGGGGGGGGTGTTATCTCTTTTGTCAAAAATCACCGGTTTTTGCTTGAACATTAAATTCCTCCAAATGGTATTTAATTCACTTCCCGGGCCCCTGGAAGCATGAAAATCACTTTAAACATGCTAATTTTAGCTCTTAAACTGATGATCTACCTACAAATGTGAACTGACGTTCAAAAATAAAACATTTGAAAACTGACCATTTTTCACCTTTCTGAAGCATGACGTAATGGGGGGGGGTGTTATCTCTTTTGTCAAAAATCACCGGTTTTTGCTTGAACATTAAATTCCTCCAAATGGTATTTAATTCACTTCCCGGGCCCCTGGAAGCATGAAAATCACTTTAAACATGCTAATTTTAGCTCTTAAACTGATGATCTACCTACAAATGTGAACTGACGTTCGGAAATAAAACATTTGAAAATGGACAATTTTTCACCTTTCTGAAGCATGACGTAATGGGGGGGTGTTATCTCTTTTGTCAAAAATCACCTGTTTTTGCTTGAACATTAAATGCCTCCAAATGGTATTTAATTCACTTCCCGGGGTGAAGAAACACTTTTTGAGACCTCAGAGTGAATAAATTGGCCATTTTCATGCACTTTTAACCATTCCACAAATCTTGTGTTTAGGGCCCCTGGAAGCATGAAAATCACTTTAAACATGCTAATTTTAGCTCTAAAACTGATGATCTACCTACAAATGTGAACTGACGTTCAAAAATAAAACATTTGAAAACGGACCATTTTTCACCTTTCTGAAGCATGACGTAATGGGGGGGTGTTATCTCTTTTGTCAAAAATCACCTGTTTGGCTTGAACATGAAATTCTTCCAAATGGTATTTAATTCACTTCCCGGGCCCCTGGAAGCATGAAAATCACTTTAAACATGCAAATTTTAGCTCTTAAACTGATGATCTACCTACAAATGTGAACTGACGTTCGAAAATAAAACATTTGAAAACGGACCATTTTTCACCTATCTGAAGCATGACGTAATGGGGGGGTGTTATCTCTTTTGTCAAAAATCACCTGTTTTTGCTTGAACATTAAATGTCTCCAAATGGTATTTAATTCACTTCCCGGGCCCCTGGAAGCATGAAAATCACTTTAAACATGCTAATTTTAGCTCTTAAACTGATGATCTACCTACAAATGTGAACTGACGTTTGAAAATAAAATATTTGAAAACTGACCATTTTTCACCTTTCTGAAGCATGACGTAATGGGGGGGGGGTGTTATCTCTTTTGTCAAAAATCACCGGTTTTTGCTTGAACATTAAATTCCTCCAAATGGTATTTAATTCACTTCCCGGGCCCCTGGAAGCATGAAAATCACTTTAAACATGCTAATTTTAGCTCTTAAACTGATGATCTACCTACAAATGTGAACTGACGTTCAAAAATAAAACATTTGAAAACTGACCATTTTTCACCTTTCTGAAGCATGACGTAATGGGGGGGGGGGTGTTATCTCTTTTGTCAAAAATCACCGGTTTTTGCTTGAACATTAAATTCCTCCAAATGGTATTTAATTCACTTCCCGGGCCCCTGGAAGCATGAAAATCACTTTAAACATGCTAATTTTAGCTCTTAAACTGATGATCTACCTACAAATGTGAACTGACGTTCAAAAATAAAACATTTGAAAACTGACCATTTTTCACCTTTCTGAAGCATGACGTAATGGGGGGGGGGTGTTATCTCTTGTGTCAAAAATCACCGGTTTTTGCTTGAACATTAAATTCCTCCAAATGGTATTTAATTCACTTCCCGGGCCCCTGGAAGCATGAAAATCACTTTAAACATGCTAATTTTAGCTCTTAAACTGATGATCTACCTATAAATGTGAACAGACGTTCAAAAATAAAACATTTGAAAACGGACCATTTTTCACCTTTCTGAAGCATGACGTAATGGGGGGGTGTTATCTCTTTTGTCAAAAATCATCTGTTTTTTCTTGAACATTAAATGCCTCCAAATGATATTTAATTCAGTTCCCGGGCCCCTGGAAGCATGAAAATCACTTTAAACATGCTAATTTTAGCTCTAAAACTGATGATCTACCTACAAATGTGAACTGACGTTCAAAAATAAAACATTTGAAAATGGACCATTTTTCACCTTTCTGAAGCATGACGTAATGGGGGGTGTTATCTCTTTTTTCAAAAATCACCTGTTTTTGCTTGAACATTAAATGCCTCCAAATGGTATTTAATTCACTTCCCGGGGTGAAGAAACACTTTTTGAGACCTCAGAGTGAGTAAATTGGCCATTTTCATGCACTTTAAACCATTCCACAAATCTTGTGTTTAGGGCCCCTGGAAGCATGAAAATCACTTTAAACATGCTAATGTTAGCTCTAAAACTGATGATCTACCTACAAATGTGAACTGACGTTCAAAAATAAAACATTTGAAAACGGACCATTTTTCACCTTTCTGAAGCATGACGTAATGGGGGGGTGTTATCTCTTTTGTCAAAAATCACCTGTTTTTGCTTGAACATTAAATTCCTCCAAATGGTATTTAATTCACTTCCCGGGCCTCTGGAAGCATGAAAATCACTTTAAACATGCTAATTTTAGCTCTTAAACTGATGATCTACCTGCAAATGTAAACTGACGTTCAAAAATAAAACATTTGAAAACGGACCATTTTTCCCCTTTCTGAAGCATGACGTAATGGGGGGGTGTTATCTCTTTTGTCAAAAATCACCTGTTTTTTCTTGAACATTAAATGCCTCCAAATGATATTTAATTCACTTCCCGGGCCCCTGGAAGTATGAAAATCACTTTAAACATGCTAATTTTAGCTCTAAAACTGATGATCTACCTACAAATGTGAACTGACGTTCAAAAACTAAAACATTTGAAAACGGACCATTTTTCACCTTTCTGAAGCATGACGTAATGGGGGGGTGTTATCTCTTTTGTCAAAAATCACCTGTTTTTGCTTGCACATTAAATGCCTCCAAATGGTATTTAATTCACTTCCCGGGCCCCTGGAAGCATGAAAATCACTTTAAACATGCTAATTTTAGCTCTAAAACTGATGATCTACCTGCAAATGTGAACTGACGTTCGGAAATAAAACATTTGAAAATGGACAATTTTTCACCTTTCTGAAGCATGACGTTATGGGGGGGTGTTATCTCTTTTGTCAAAAATCACCTGTTTTTGCTTGAACATTAAATGCCTCCAAATGGTATTTAATTCACTTCCCGGGGTGAAGAAACACTTTTTGAGACCTCAGAGTGAATAAATTGGCCATTTTCATGCACTTTTAACCATTCCACAAATCTTGTGTTTAGGGCCCCTGGAAGCATGAAAATCACTTTAAACATGCTAATTTTAGCTCTAAAACTGATGATCTACCTACAAATGTGAACTGACGTTCAAAAATAAAACATTTGAAAACGGACCATTTTTCACCTTTCTGAAGCATGACGTAATGGGGGGGTGTTATCTCTTTTGTCAAAAATCACCTGTTTGGCTTGAACATGAAATTCTTCCAAATGGTATTTAATTCACTTCCCGGGCCCCTGGAAGCATGAAAATCACTTTAAACATGCAAATTTTAGCTCTTAAACTGATGATCTACCTACAAATGTGAACTGACGTTCGAAAATAAAACATTTGAAAACGGACCATTTTTCACCTATCTGAAGCATGACGTAATGGGGGGGGGTGTTATCTCTTTTGTCAAAAATCACCTGTTTTTGCTTGAACATTAAATGCCTCCAAATGGTATTTAATTCACTTCCCGGGCCCCTGGAAGCATGAAAATCACTTTAAACATGCTAATTTTAGCTCTTAAACTGATGATCTACCTACAAATGTGAACTGACGTTTGAAAATAAAATATTTGAAAACTGACCATTTTTCACCTTTCTGAAGCATGACGTAATGGGGGGGGGTGTTATCTCTTTTGTCAAAAATCACCGGTTTTTGCTTGAACATTAAATTCCTCCAAATGGTATTTAATTCACTTCCCGGGCCCCTGGAAGCATGAAAATCACTTTAAACATGCTAATTTTAGCTCTTAAACTGATGATCTACCTACAAATGTGAACTGACGTTCAAAAATAAAACATTTGAAAACTGACCCTTTTTCACCTTTCTGAAGCATGACGTAATGGGGGGGGGGTGTTATCTCTTTTGTCAAAAATCACCGGTTTTTGCTTGAACATTAAATTCCTCCAAATGGTATTTAATTCACTTCCCGGGCCCCTGGAAGCATGAAAATCACTTTAAACATGCTAATTTTAGCTCTTAAACTGATGATCTACCTACAAATGTGAACTGACATTCAAAAATAAAACATTTGAAAACTGACCATTTTTCACCTTTCTGAAGCATGACATAATGGGGGGGGGTGTTATCTCTTGTGTCAAAAATCACCGGTTTTTGCTTGAACATTAAATTCCTCCAAATGGTATTTAATTCACTTCCCGGGCCCCTGGAAGCATGAAAATCACTTTAAACATGCTAATTTTAGCTCTTAAACTGATGATCTACCTATAAATGTGAACAGACGTTCAAAAATAAAACATTTGAAAACGGACCATTTTTCACCTTTCTGAAGCATGACGTAATGGGGGGGTGTTATCTCTTTTGTCAAAAATCATCTGTTTTTTCTTGAACATTAAATGCCTCCAAATGATATTTAATTCAGTTCCCGGGCCCCTGGAAGCATGAAAATCACTTTAAACATGCTAATTTTAGCTCTAAAACTGATGATCTACCTACAAATGTGAACTGACGTTCAAAAATAAAACATTTGAAAATGGACCATTTTTCACCTTTCTGAAGCATGACGTAATGGGGGGGTGTTATCTCTTTTTTCAAAAATCACCTGTTTTTGCTTGAACATTAAATGCCTCCAAATGGTATTTAATTCACTTCCCGGGGTGAAGAAACACTTTTTGAGACCTCAGAGTGAGTAAATTGGCCATTTTCATGCACTTTTAACCATTCCACAAATCTTGTGTTTAGGGCCCCTGGAAGCATGAAAATCACTTTAAACATGCTAATGTTAGCTCTAAAACTGATGATCTACCTACAAATGTGAACTGACGTTCAAAAATAAAACATTTGAAAACGGACCATTTTTCACCTTTCTGAAGCATGACGTAATGGGGGGGTGTTATCTCTTTTGTCAAAAATCACCTGTTTTTGCTTGAACATTAAATTCCTCCAAATGGTATTTAATTCACTTCCCGGGCCTCTGGAAGCATGAAAATCACTTTAAACATGCTAATTTTAGCTCTTAAACTGATGATCTACCTGCAAATGTAAACTGACGTTCAAAAATAAAACATTTGAAAACGGACCATTTTTCACCTTTCTGAAGCATGACGTAATGGGGGGGTGTTATCTCTTTTGTCAAAAATCACCTGTTTTTTCTTGAACATTAAATGCCTCCAAATGATATTTAATTCACTTCCCGGGCCCCTGGAAGTATGAAAATCACTTTAAACATGCTAATTTTAGCTCTAAAACTGATGATCTACCTACAAATGTGAACTGACGTTCAAAAACTAAAACATTTGAAAACGGACCATTTTTCACCTTTCTGAAGCATGACGTAATGGGGGGGTGTTATCTCTTTTGTCAAAAATCACCTGTTTTTGCTTGCACATTAAATGCCTCCAAATGGTATTTAATTCACTTCCCGGGCCCCTGGAAGCATGAAAATCACTTTAAACATGCTAATTTTAGCTCTAAAACTGATGATCTACCTACAAATGTGAACTGACGTTCAAAAATAAAACATTTGAAAACTGACCATTTTTCACCTTTCTGAAGCATGACGTAATGGGGGGGTGTTATCTCTTTTGTCAAAAATCACCTGTTTTTGCTTGCACATTAAATGCTTCCAAATGGTATTTAATTCACTTCCCGGGACCCTGGAAGCATGAAAATCACTTTAAACATGCTAATTTTAGCTCTAAAACTGATGATTTACCTACAAATGTGAACTGACGTTCGAAAATAAAACATTTGAAAATGGACCATTTTTCACCTTTCTGAAGCATGACGTAATGGGGGGGTGTTATCTCTTTTGTCAAAAATCACCTGTTTTTGCTTGAACATTAAATGCCTCCAAATGGTATTTAATTCACTTCCCGGGCCCCTGGAAGCATGAAAATCACTTTAAACATGCTAATTTTAGCTCTTAAACTGATGATCTACCTACAAATGTGAACTGACGTTCGAAAATAAAACATTTGAAAACGGACAATTTTTTACCTTTCTGAAGCATGACGTAATGGGGCGGTGTTATCTCTTTTGTCAAAAATCACCTGTTTTTGCTTGAACATTAAATGCCTCCAAATGGTATTTAATTCACTTCCCGGGCCCCTGGAAGCATGAAAATCACTTTAAACATGCTAATTTTAGCTCTTAAACTGATGATCTACCTACAAATGTGAACTGACGTTCGAAAATAAAACATTTGAAAACGGACAATTTTTCACCTTTCTGAAGCATGACGTAATGCGGGGGTGTTATCTCTTTTGTCAAAAATCACCTGTTTTTGCTTGAACATTAAATGCCTCCAAATGGTATTTAATTCACTTCCCGGGGTGAAGAAACACTTTTTGAGACCTCAGAGTGAATAAATTGGCCATTTTCATGCACTTTTAACCATTCCACAAATCTTGTGTTTAGGGCCCCTGGAAGCATGAAAATCACTTTAAACATGCTAATTTTAGCTCTAAAACTGATGATCTACCTACAAATGTGAACTGACGTTCAAAAATAAAACATTTGAAAACGGACCATTTTTCACCTTTCTGAAGCATGACGTAATGGGGGGGTGTTATCTCTTTTGTTAAAAATCACCTGTTTTTGCTTGAACATTAAATTCCTCCAAATGGTATTTAATTCACTTCCCGGGCCCCTGGAAGCATGAAAATCACTTTAAACATGCTAATTTTAGCTATTAAACTGATGATTTACCTACAAATGTGAACTGATGTTCGAAAATAAAACATTTGAAAACGGACCATTTTTCACCTTTCTGAAGCATGACGTAATGGGGGGGTGTTATCTCTTTTGTCAAAAATCACCTGTTTTTGCTTGAACATTAAATGCCTCCAAATGGTATTTAATTCACTTCCCGGGTCCCTGGAAGCATGAAAATCACTTTAAACATGCTAATTTTAGCTCTTAAACTGATGATCTACCTACAAATGTGAACTGACGTTTCAAAATAAAATATTTGAAAACTGACAATTTTTCACCTTTCTGAAGCATGACGTAATGGGGGGGTGTTATCTCTTTTGTCAAAAATCACCGGTTTTTGCTTGAACATTAAATTCCTCCAAATGGTATTTAATTCACTTCCCGGGCCCCTGGAAGCATGAAAATCACTTTAAACATGCTAATTTTAGCTCTTAAACTGATGATCTACCTACAAATGTGAACTGACGTTCAAAAATAAAACATTTGAAAACTGACCATTTTTCACCTTTCTGAAGCATGACGTAATGGGGGGGTGTTATCTCTTTTGTCAAAAATCATCTGTTTTTTCTTGAACATTAAATGCCTCCAAATGATATTTAATTCAGTTCCCGGGCCCCTGGAAGCATGAAAATCACTTTAAACATGCTAATTTTAGCTCTAAAACTGATGATCTACCTACAAATGTGAACTGACGTTCAAGAATAAAACATTTGAAAACGGACCATTTTTCACCTTTCTGAAGCATGACGTAATGGGGGGGTGTTATCTCTTTTTTCAAAAATCACCTGTTTTTGCTTGAACATTAAATGCCTCCAAATGGTATTTAATTCACTTCCCGGGGTAAAGAAACACTTTTTGAGACCTCAGAGTGAGTAAATTGGCCATTTTCATGCACTTTTAACCATTCCACAAATCTTGTGTTTAGGGCCCCTGGAAGCATGAAAATCACTTTAAACATGCTAATTTTAGCTCTAAAACTGATGATCTACCTACAAATGTGAACTGACGTTCAAAAATAAAACATTTGAAAACGGACCATTTTTCACCTTTCTGAAGCATGACGTAATGGGGGGGTGTTATCTCTTTTGTTAAAAATCACCTGTTTTTGCTTGAACATTAAATTCCTCCAAATGGTATTTAATTCACTTCCCGGGCCCCTGGAAGCATGACAATCACTTTAAACATGCTAATTTTAGCTATTAAACTGATGATTTACCTACAAATGTGAACTGACGTTCGAAAATAAAACATTTGAAAACGGACCATTTTTCACCTTTCTGAAGCATGACGTAATGGGGGGGTGTTATCTCTTTTGTCAAAAATCACCTGTTTTTGCTTGAACATTAAATGCCTCCAAATGGTATTTAATTCACTTCCCGGGTCCCTGGAAGCATGAAAATCACTTTAAACATGCTAATTTTAGCTCTTAAACTGATGATCTACCTACAAATGTGAACTGACGTTTCAAAATAAAATATTTGAAAACTGACCATTTTTCACTTTTCTGAAGCATGACGTAATGGGGGGGGGGGTGTTATCTCTTTTGTCAAAAATCACCGGTTTTTGCTTGAACATTAAATTCCTCCAAATGGTATTTAATTCACTTCCCGGGCCCCTGGAAGCATGAAAATCACTTTAAACATGCTAATTTTAGCTCTTAAACTGATGATCTACCTACAAATGTGAACTGACGTTCAAAAATAAAACATTTGAAAACGGACCATTTTCCACCTTTCTGAAGCATGACGTAATGGGGGGGTGTTATCTCTTTTGTCAAAAATCACCTGTTTTTGCTTGAACATTAAATGCCTCCAAATGGTATTTAATTCACTTTCCGGGCCCCTGGAAGCATGAAAATCACTTTAAACATGCTAATTTTAGCTCTTAAACTGATGATCTACCTACAAATGTGAACTGACGTTCAAAAATAAAACATTTGAAAACGGACCATTTTTCACCTTTCTGAAGCATGACGTAATGGGGGGGTGTTATCTCTTTTGTCAAAAATCACCTGTTTTTGCTTGAACATTAAATGCCTCCAAATGGTAATAAATTCACTTCCCGGGGTGAAGAAACACTTTTTGAGAACTCAGAGTGAGTAAATTGGCCATTTTCATGCACTTTTAACCATTCCACAAATCTTGTGTTTAGAGCCCCTGGAAGCATGAAAATCACTTTAAACATGCTAATTTTAGCTCTTAAACTGATGATCTACCTACAAATGTGAACTGACGTTCAAAAATAAAACATTTGAAAACGGACCATTTTTCACCTTTCTGAAGCATGACGTAATGGGGGGGTGTTATCTCTTTTGTCAAAAATAACCTGTTTTTGCTTGAACATGAAATGCCTCCAAATGGTATTTAATTCACTTCCCGGGCCCCTGGAAGCATGAAAATCACTATAAATATGCTAATTTTAGCTCTAAAACTGATGATCTACCTACAAATGTGAACTGACGTTCAAAAATAAAACTTTTGAAAACGGACCATTTTTCACCTTTCTGAAGCATGACGTAATGGGGGGGTGTTATCTCTTTTGTCAAAAATCACCTGTTTTTGCTTGAACATTAAATTCCTCCAAATGGTATTTAATTCACTTCCCGGGCCCCTGGAAGCATGAAAATCACTTTAAACATGCTAATTTTAGCTCTTAAACTGATGATCTACCTGCAAATGTAAACTGACGTTCAAAAATAAAACATTTGAAAACGGACCATTTTTCACCTTTCTGAAGCATGACGTAATGGGGAGGTGTTATCTCTTTTGTCAAAAATCACCTGTTTTTTTTTAACATTAAATGCCTCCAAATGATATTTAATTCACTTCCCGGGCCCCTGGAAGTATGAAAATCACTTTAAACATGCTAATTTTAGCTCTAAAACTGATGATCTACCTACAAATGTGAACTGACGTTTAAAAATAAAACATTTGAAAACTGACCATTTTTCACCTTTCTGAAGCATGACGTAATGGGGGGGTGTTATCTCTTTTGTCAAAAATCACCTGTTTTTGCTTGCACATTAAATGCCTCCAAATGGTATTTAATTGACTTCCCGGGACCCTGGAAGCATGAAAATCACTTTAAACATGCTAATTTTAGCTCTTAAACTGATGATCTACCTACAAATGTGAACTGACGTTCAAAAATAAAACATTTGAAAACTGACCATTTTTCACCTTTCTGAAGCATGACGTAATGGGGGGGTGTTATCTCTTTTGTCAAAAATCACCTGTTTTTGCTTGCACATTAAATGCCTCCAAATGGTATTTAATTCACTTCCCGGGACCCTGGAAGCATGAAAATCACTTTAAACATGCTAATTTTAGCTCTTAAACTGATGATCTACCTACAAATGTGAACTGACGTTTCAAAATAAAATATTTGAAAACTGACCATTTTTCACTTTTCTGAAGCATGACGTAATGGGGGGGGGGTGTTATCTCTTTTGTCAAAAATCACCGGTTTTTGCTTGAACATTAAATTCCTCCAAATGGTATTTAATTCACTTCCCGGGCCCCTGGAAGCATGAAAATCACTTTAAACATGCTAATTTTAGCTCTTAAACTGATGATCTACCTACAAATGTGAACTGACGTTCAAAAATAAAACATTTGAAAACGGACCATTTTCCACCTTTCTGAAGCATGACGTAATGGGGGGGTGTTATCTCTTTTGTCAAAAATCACCTGTTTTTGCTTGAACATTAAATGCCTCCAAATGGTATTTAATTCACTTTCCGGGCCCCTGGAAGCATGAAAATCACTTTAAACATGCTAATTTTAGCTCTTAAACTGATGATCTACCTACAAATGTGAACTGACGTTCAAAAATAAAACATTTGAAAACGGACCATTTTTCACCTTTCTGAAGCATGACGTAATGGGGGGGTGTTATCTCTTTTGTCAAAAATCACCTGTTTTTGCTTGAACATTAAATGCCTCCAAATGGTAATAAATTCACTTCCCGGGGTGAAGAAACACTTTTTGAGAACTCAGAGTGAGTAAATTGGCCATTTTCATGCACTTTTAACCATTCCACAAATCTTGTGTTTAGAGCCCCTGGAAGCATGAAAATCACTTTAAACATGCTAATTTTAGCTCTTAAACTGATGATCTACCTACAAATGTGAACTGACGTTCAAAAATAAAACATTTGAAAACGGACCATTTTTCACCTTTCTGAAGCATGACGTAATGGGGGGGTGTTATCTCTTTTGTCAAAAATAACCTGTTTTTGCTTGAACATGAAATGCCTCCAAATGGTATTTAATTCACTTCCCGGGCCCCTGGAAGCATGAAAATCACTATAAATATGCTAATTTTAGCTCTAAAACTGATGATCTACCTACAAATGTGAACTGACGTTCAAAAATAAAACTTTTGAAAACGGACCATTTTTCACCTTTCTGAAGCATGACGTAATGGGGGGGTGTTATCTCTTTTGTCAAAAATCACCTGTTTTTGCTTGAACATTAAATTCCTCCAAATGGTATTTAATTCACTTCCCGGGCCCCTGGAAGCATGAAAATCACTTTAAACATGCTAATTTTAGCTCTTAAACTGATGATCTACCTGCAAATGTAAACTGACGTTCAAAAATAAAACATTTGAAAACGGACCATTTTTCACCTTTCTGAAGCATGACGTAATGGGGAGGTGTTATCTCTTTTGTCAAAAATCACCTGTTTTTTTTTAACATTAAATGCCTCCAAATGATATTTAATTCACTTCCCGGGCCCCTGGAAGTATGAAAATCACTTTAAACATGCTAATTTTAGCTCTAAAACTGATGATCTACCTACAAATGTGAACTGACGTTTAAAAATAAAACATTTGAAAACTGACCATTTTTCACCTTTCTGTAGCATGACGTTATGGGGGGGTGTTATCTCTTTTGTCAAAAATCACCTGTTTTTGCTTGCACATTAAATGCCTCCAAATGGTATTTAATTGACTTCCCGGGACCCTGGAAGCATGAAAATCACTTTAAACATGCTAATTTTAGCTCTTAAACTGATGATCTACCTACAAATGTGAACTGACGTTCAAAAATAAAACATTTGAAAACTGACCATTTTTCACCTTTCTGAAGCATGACGTAATGGGGGGGTGTTATCTCTTTTGTCAAAAATCACCTGTTTTTGCTTGCACATTAAATGCCTCCAAATGGTATTTAATTCACTTCCCGGGACCCTGGAAGCATGAAAATCACTTTAAACATGCTAATTTTAGCTCTAAAACTGATGATTTACCTACAAATGTGAACTGACGTTCGAAAATAAAACATTTGAAAATGGACCATTTTGCACCTTTCTGAAGCATGACGTAATGGGGGGGTGTTATCTCTTTTGTCAAAAATCACCTGTTTTTGCTTGAACATTAAATGCCTCCAAATGGTATTTAATTCACTTCCCGGGCCCCTGGAAGCATGAAAATCACTTTAAACATGCTAATTTTAGCTCTTAAACTGATGATCTACCTACAAATGTGAACTGACGTTCGAAAATAAAACATTTGAAAACGGACAATTTTTCACCTTTCTGAAGCATGACGTAATGGGGGGGTGTTATCTCTTTTGTCAAAAATCACCTGTTTTTGCCTGAACATTAAATGCCTCCAAATGGTATTTAATTCACTTCCCGGGCCCCTGGAAGCATGAAAATCACTTTAAACATGCTAATTTTAGCTCTTAAACTGATGATCTACCTACAAATGTGAACTGACGTTCGAAAATAAAACATTTGAAAACTGACAATTTTTCACCTTTCTGAAGCATGACATAATGGGGGGGTGTTATCTCTTTTGTCAAAAATCACCTGTTTTTGCTTGAACATTAAATGCCTCCAAATGGTATTTAATTCACTTCCCGGGGTGAAGAAACACCTTTTGAGACCTCAGAGTGAATAAATTGGCCATTTTCATGCACTTTTAACCATTCCAAAAATCTTGTGTTTAGGGCCCCTGGAAGCATGAAAATTACTTTAAACATGCTAATTTTAGCTCTAAAACTGATGATCTACCTACAAATGTGAACTGACGTTCAAAAATAAAACATTTGAAAACGGACCATTTTTCACCTTTCTGAAGCATGACGTAATGGGGGGGTGTTATCTCTTTTGTTAAAAATCACCTGTTTTTGCTTGAACATTAAATTCCTCCAAATGGTATTTAATTCACTTCCCGGGCCCCTGGAAGCATGAAAATCACTTTAAACATGCTAATTTTAGCTATTAAACTGATGATTTACCTACAAATGTGAACTGACGTTCGAAAATAAAACATTTGAAAACGGACCATTTTTCACCTTTCTGAAGCATGACGTAATGGGGGGGTGTTATCTCTTTTGTCAAAAATCACCTGTTTTTGCTTGAACATTAAATGCCTCCAAATGGTATTTAATTCACTTCCCGGGCCCCTGGAAGCATGAAAATCACTTTAAACATGCTAATTTTAGCTCTTAAACTGATGATCTACCTACAAATGTGAACTGACATTTCAAAATAAAATATTTGAAAACTGACCATTTTTCACCTTTCTGAAGCATGACGTAATGGGGGGGGGGTGTTATCTCTTTTGTCAAAAATCACCGGTTTTTGCTTGAACATTAATTTCCTCCAAATGGTATTTAATTCACTTCCCGGGCCCCTGGAAGCATGAAAATCACTTTAAACATGCTAATTTTAGCTCTTAAACTGATGATCTACCTACAAATGTGAACTGACGTTCAAAAATAAAACATTTGAAAACTGACCATTTTTCACCTTTCTGAAGCATGACGTAATGGGGGGGTGTTATCTCTTTTGTCAAAAATCATCTGTTTTTTCTTGAACATTAAATGCCTCCAAATGATATTTAATTCAGTTCCCGGGCCCCTGGAAGCATGAAAATCACTTTAAACATGCTAATTTTAGCTCTAAAACTGATGATCTACCTACAAATGTGAACTGACGTTCAAGAATAAAACATTTGAAAACGGACCATTTTTCACCTTTCTGAAGCATGACGTAATGGGGGGGTGTTATCTCTTTTTTCAAAAATCACCTGTTTTTGCTTGAACATTAAATGCCTCCAAATGGTATTTAATTCACTTCCCGGGGTGAAGAAACACTTTTTGAGACCTCAGAGTGAGTAAATTGGCCATTTTCATGCACTTTTAACCATTCCACAAATCTTGTGTTTAGGGCCCCTGGAAGCATGAAAATCACTTTAAACATGCTAATGTTAGCTCTAAAACTGATGATCTACCTACAAATGTGAACTGACGTTCAAAAATAAAACATTTGAAAACGGACCATTTTCCACCTTTCTGAAGCATGACGTAATGGGGGGGTGTTATCTCTTTTGTCAAAAATCACCTGTTTTTGCTTGAACATTAAATGCCTCCAAATGGTATTTAATTCACTTTCCGGGCCCCTGGAAGCATGAAAATCACTTTAAACATGCTAATTTTAGCTCTTAAACTGATGATCTACCTACAAATGTGAACTGACGTTCAAAAATAAAACATTTGAAAACGGACCATTTTTCACCTTTCTGAAGCATGACGTAATGGGGGGGTGTTATCTCTTTTGTCAAAAATCACCTGTTTTTGCTTGAACATTAAATGCCTCCAAATGGTAATAAATTCACTTCCCGGGGTGAAGAAACACTTTTTGAGAACTCAGAGTGAGTAAATTGGCCATCTTCATGCGCTTTTAACCATTCCACAAATCTTGTGTTTAGAGCCCCTGGAAGCATGAAAATCACTTTAAACATGCTAATTTTAGCTCTTAAACTGATGATCTACCTACAAATGTGAACTGACGTTCAAAAATAAAACATTTGAAAACTGACCATTTTTCACCTTTCTGAAGCATGACGTAATGGGGGGGGTGTTATCTCTTGTGTCAAAAATCACCGGTTTTTGCTTGAACATTAAATTCCTCCAAATGGTATTTAATTCACTTCCCGGGCCCCTGGAAGCATGAAAATCACTTTAAACATGCTAATTTTAGCTCTTAAACTGATGATCTACCTATAAATGTGAACAGACGTTCAAAAATAAAACATTTGAAAACGGACCATTTTTCACCTTTCTGAAGCATGACGTAATGGGGGGGTGTTATCTCTTTTGTCAAAAATCATCTGTTTTTTCTTGAACATTAAATGCCTCCAAATGATATTTAATTCAGTTCCCGGGCCCCTGGAAGCATGAAAATCACTTTAAACATGCTAATTTTAGCTCTAAAACTGATGATCTACCTACAAATGTGAACTGACGTTCAAAAATAAAACATTTGAAAATGGACCATTTTTCACCTTTCTGAAGCATGACGTAATGGGGGGGTGTTATCTCTTTTTTCAAAAATCACCTGTTTTTGCTTGAACATTAAATGCCTCCAAATGGTATTTAATTCACTTCCCGGGGTGAAGAAACACTTTTTGAGACCTCAGAGTGAGTAAATTGGCCATTTTCATGCACTTTTAACCATTCCACAAATCTTGTGTTTAGGGCCCCTGGAAGCATGAAAATCACTTTAAACATGCTAATGTTAGCTCTAAAACTGATGATCTACCTACAAATGTGAACTGACGTTCAAAAATAAAACATTTGAAAACGGACCATTTTTCACCTTTCTGAAGCATGACGTAATGGGGGGGTGTTATCTCTTTTGTCAAAAATCACCTGTTTTTGCTTGAACATTAAATTCCTCCAAATGGTATTTAATTCACTTCCCGGGCCTCTGGAAGCATGAAAATCACTTTAAACATGCTAATTTTAGCTCTTAAACTGATGATCTACCTGCAAAAGTAAACTGACGTTCAAAAATAAAACATTTGAAAACGGACCATTTTTCACCTTTCTGAAGCATGACGTAATGGGGGGGTGTTATCTCTTTTGTCAAAAATCACCTGTTTTTTCTTGAACATTAAATGCCTCCAAATGATATTTAATTCACTTCCCGGGCCCCTGGAAGTATGAAAATCACTTTAAACATGCTAATTTTAGCTCTAAAACTGATGATCTACCTACAAATGTGAACTGACGTTCAAAAACTAAAACATTTGAAAACGGACCATTTTTCACCTTTCTGAAGCATGACGTAATGGGGGGGTGTTATCTCTTTTGTCAAAAATCACCTGTTTTTGCTTGCACATTAAATGCCTCCAAATGGTATTTAATTCACTTCCCGGGCCCCTGGAAGCATGAAAATCACTTTAAACATGCTAATTTTAGCTCTAAAACTGATGATCTACCTACAAATGTGAACTGACGTTCAAAAATAAAACATTTGAAAACTGACCATTTTTCACCTTTCTGAAGCATGACGTAATGGGGGGGTGTTATCTCTTTTGTCAAAAATCACCTGTTTTTGCTTGCACATTAAATGCCTCCAAATGGTATTTAATTCACTTCCCGGGACCCTGGAAGCATGAAAATCACTTTAAACATGCTAATTTTAGCTCTAAAACTGATGATTTACCTACAAATGTGAACTGACGTTCGAAAATAAAACATTTGAAAATGGACAATTTTTCACCTTTCTGAAGCATGACGTAATGGGGGGGTGTTATCTCTTTTGTCAAAAATCACCTGTTTTTGCTTCAACATTAAATGCCTCCAAATGGTATTTAATTCACTTCCCGGGCCCCTGGAAGCATGAAAATCACTTTAAACATGCTAATTTTAGCTCTTAAACTGATGATCTACCTACAAATGTGAACTGACGTTCGAAAATAAAACATTTGAAAACGGACAATTTTTCACCTTTCTGAAGCATGACGTAATGGGGGGGTGTTATCTCTTTTGTCAAAAATCACCTGTTTTTGCTTGAACATTCAATGCCTCCAAATGGTATTTAATTCACTTCCCGGGCCCCTGGAAGCATGAAAATCACTTTAAACATGCTAATTTTAGCTCTTAAACTGATGATCTACCTACAAATGTGAACTGACGTTCGAAAATAAAACATTTGAAAACTGACAATTTTTCACCTTTCTGAAGCATGACGTAATGGGGGGGTGTTATCTCTTTTGTCAAAAATCACCTGTTTTTGCTTGAACATTAAATGCCTCCAAATGGTATTTAATTCACTTCCCGGGGTGAAGAAACACCTTTTGAGACCTCAGAGTGAATAAATTGGCCATTTTCATGCACTTTTAACCATTCCACAAATCTTGTGTTTAGGGCCCCTGGAAGCATGAAAATCACTTTAAACATGCTAATTTTAGCTCTAAAACTGATGATCTACCTACAAATGTGAACTGACGTTCAAAAATAAAACATTTGAAAACGGACCATTTTTCACCTTTCTGAAGCATGACGTAATGGGGGGGTGTTATCTCTTTTGTTAAAAATCACCTGTTTTTGCTTGAACATTAAATTCCTCCAAATGGTATTTAATTCACTTCCCGGGCCCCTGGAAGCATGAAAATCACTTTAAACATGCTAATTTTAGCTATTAAACTGATGATTTACCTACAAATGTGAACTGACGTTCGAAAATAAAACATTTGAAAACGGACCATTTTTCACCTTTCTGAAGCATGACGTAATGGGGGGGTGTTATCTCTTTTGTCAAAAATCACCTGTTTTTGCTTGAACATTAAATGCCTCCAAATGGTATTTAATTCACTTCCCGGGCCCCTGGAAGCATGAAAATCACTTTAAACATGCTAATTTTAGCTCTTAAACTGATGATCTACCTACAAATGTGAACTGACATTTCAAAATAAAATATTTGAAAACTGACCATTTTTCACCTTTCTGAAGCATGACGTAATGGGGGAGGGGTGTTATCTCTTTTGTCAAAAATCACCGGTTTTTGCTTGAACATTAAATTCCTCCAAATGGTATTTAATTCACTTCCCGGGCCCCTGGAAGCATGAAAATCACTTTAAACATGCTAATTTTAGCTCTTAAACTGATGATCTACCTACAAATGTGAACTGACGTTCAAAAATAAAACATTTGAAAACTGACCATTTTTCACCTTTCTGAAGCATGACGTAATGGGGGGGTGTTATCTCTTTTGTCAAAAATCATCTGTTTTTTCTTGAACATTAAATGCCTCCAAATGATATTTAATTCAGTTCCCGGGCCCCTGGAAGCATGAAAATCACTTTAAACATGCTAATTTTAGCTCTAAAACTGATGATCTACCCACAAATGTGAACTGAGGTTCAAGAATAAAACATTTGAAAACGGACCATTTTTCACCTTTCTGAAGCATGACGTAATGGGGGGGTGTTATCTCTTTTTTCAAAAATCACCTGTTTTTGCTTGAACATTAAATGCCTCCAAATGGTAATAAATTCACTTCCCGGGGTGAAGAAACACTTTTTGAGAACTCAGAGTGAGTAAATTGGCCATTTTCATGCACTTTTAACCATTCCACAAATCTTGTGTTTAGAGCCCCTGGAAGCATGAAAATCACTTTAAACATGCTAATTTTAGCTCCTAAACTGATGATCTACCTACAAATGTGAACTGACGTTCAAAAATAAAACATTTGAAAACGGACCATTTTTCACCTTTCTGAAGCATGACGTAATGGGGGGGTGTTATCTCTTTTGTCAAAAATAACCTGTTTTTGCTTGAACATGAAATGCCTCCAAATGGTATTTAATTCACTTCCCGGGCCCCTGGAAGCATGAAAATCACTATAAATATGCTAATTTTAGCTCTAAAACTGACGATCTACCTACAAATGTGAACTGACGTTCAAAAATAAAACTTTTGAAAACGGACCATTTTTCACCTTTCTGAAGCATGACGTAATGGGGGGGTGTTATCTCTTTTGTCAAAAATCACCTGTTTTTGCTTGAACATTAAATTCCTCCAAATGGTATTTAATTCACTTCCCGGGCCCCTGGAAGCATGAAAATCACTTTAAACATGCTAATTTTAGCTCTTAAACTGATGATCTACCTGCAAATGTAAACTGACGTTCAAAAATAAAACATTTGAAAACGGACCATTTTTCACCTTTCTGAAGCATGACGTAATGGGGAGGTGTTATCTCTTTTGTCAAAAATCACCTGTTTTTTTTTAACATTAAATGCCTCCAAATGATATTTAATTCACTTCCCGGGCCCCTGGAAGTATGAAAATCACTTTAAACATGCTAATTTTAGCTCTAAAACTGATGATCTACCTACAAATGTGAACTGACGTTCAAAAATAAAACATTTGAAAACGGACCATTTTTCACCTTTCTGAAGCATGACGTAATGGGGGGGTGTTATCTCTTTTGTCAAAAATCACCTGTTTTTGCTTGCACATTAAATGCCTCCAAATGGTATTTAATTCACTTCCCGGGCCCCTGGAAGCATGAAAATCACTTTAAACATGCTAATTTTAACTCTAAAACTGATGATCTACCTACAAATGTGAACTGACGTTTAAAAATAAAACATTTGAAAACTGACCATTTTTCACCTTTCTGAAGCATGACGTAATGGGGGGGTGTTATCTCTTTTGTCAAAAATCACCTGTTTTTGCTTGCACATTAAATGCCTCCAAATGGTATTTAATTCACTTCCCGGGACCCTGGAAGCATGAAAATCACTTTAAACATGCTAATTTTAGCTCTTAAACTGATGATCTACCTACAAATGTGAACTGACGTTCGAAAATAAAACATTTGAAAATGGACCATTTTGCACCTTTCTGAAGCATGACGTAATGGGGGGGGTGTTATCTCTTTTGTCAAAAATCACCTGTTTTTGCTTGAACATTAAATGCCTCCAAATGGTATTTAATTCACTTCCCGGGCCCCTCGAAGCATGAAAATCACTTTAAACATGCTAATTTTAGCTCTTAAACTGATGATCTACCTACAAATGTGAACTGACGTTCGAAAATAAAACATTTGAAAACGGACAATTTTTCACCTTTCTGAAGCATGACGTAATGGGGGGGTGTTATCTCTTTTGTCAAAAATCACCTGTTTTTGCCTGAACATTAAATGCCTCCAAATGGTATTTAATTCACTTCCCGGGCCCCTGGAAGCATGAAAATCACTTTAAACATGCTAATTTTAGCTCTTAAACTGATGATCTACCTACAAATGTGAACTGACGTTCGAAAATAAAACATTTGAAAACTGACAATTTTTCACCTTTCTGAAGCATGACGTAATGGGGGGGTGTTATCTCTTTTGTCAAAAATCACCTGTTTTTGCTTGAACATTAAATGCCTCCAAATGGTATTTAATTCACTTCCCGGGGTGAAGAAACACCTTTTGAGACCTCAGAGTGAATAAATTGGCCATTTTCATGCACTTTTAACCATTCCACAAATCTTGTGTTTAGGGCCCCTGGAAGCATGAAAATCACTTTAAACATGCTAATTTTAGCTCTAAAACTGATGTTCTACCTACAAATGTGAACTGACGTTCAAAAATAAAACATTTGAAAACGGACCATTTTTCACCTTTCTGAAGCATGACGTAATGGGGGGGTGTTATCTCTTTTGTTAAAAATCACCTGTTTTTGCTTGAACATTAAATTCCTCCAAATGGTATTTAATTCACTTCCCGGGCCCCTGGAAGCATGAAAATCACTTTAAACATGCTAATTTTAGCTATTAAACTGATGATTTACCTACAAATGTGAACTGACGTTCGAAAATAAAACATTTGAAAACGGACCATTTTTCACCTTTCTGAAGCATGACGTAATGGGGGGGTGTTATCTCTTTTGTCAAAAATCACCTGTTTTTGCTTGAACATTAAATGCCTCCAAATGGTATTTAATTCACTTCCCGGGACCCTGGAAGCATGAAAATCACTTTAAACATGCTAATTTTAGCTCTTAAACTGATGATCTACCTACAAATGTGAACTGACATTTCAAAATAAAATATTTGAAAACTGACCATTTTTCACCTTTCTGAAGCATGACGTAATGGGGGGGGGGGGTGTTATCTCTTTTGTCAAAAATCACCGGTTTTTGCTTGAACATTAAATGCCTCCAAATGGTAATAAATTCACTTCCCGGGGTGAAGAAACACTTTTTGAGAACTCAGAGTGAGTAAATTGGCCATCTTCATGCGCTTTTAACCATTCCACAAATCTTGTGTTTAGAGCCCCTGGAAGCATGAAAATCACTTTAAACATGCTAATTTTAGCTCTTAAACTGATGATCTACCTACAAATGTGAACTGACGTTCAAAAATAAAACATTTGAAAACTGACCATTTTTCACCTTTCTGAAGCATGACGTAATGGGGGGGTGTTATCTCTTGTGTCAAAAATCACCGGTTTTTGCTTGAACATTAAATTCCTCCAAATGGTATTTAATTCACTTCCCGGGCCCCTGGAAGCATGAAAATCACTTTAAACATGCTAATTTTAGCTCTTAAACTGATGATCTACCTATAAATGTGAACAGACGTTCAAAAATAAAACATTTGAAAACGGACCATTTTTCACCTTTCTGAAGCATGACGTAATGGGGGGGTGTTATCTCTTTTGTCAAAAATCATCTGTTTTTTCTTGAACATTAAATGCCTCCAAATGATATTTAATTCAGTTCCCGGGCCCCTGGAAGCATGAAAATCACTTTAAACATGCTAATTTTAGCTCTAAAACTGATGATCTACCTACAAATGTGAACTGACGTTCAAAAATAAAACATTTAAAAATGGACCATTTTTCACCTTTCTGAAGCATGACGTAATGGGGGGGTGTTATCTCTTTTTTCAAAAATCACCTGTTTTTGCTTGAACATTAAATGCCTCCAAATGGTATTTAATTCACTTCCCGGGGTGAAGAAACACTTTTTGAGACCTCAGAGTGAGTAAATTGGCCATTTTCATGCACTTTTAACCATTCCACAAATCTTGTGTTTAGGGCCCCTGGAAGCATGAAAATCACTTTAAACATGCTAATGTTAGCTCTAAAACTGATGATCTACCTACAAATGTGAACTGACGTTCAAAAATAAAACATTTGAAAACGGACCATTTTTCACCTTTCTGAAGCATGACGTAATGGGGGGGTGTTATCTCTTTTGTCAAAAATCACCTGTTTTTGCTTGAACATAAAATTCCTCCAAATGGTATTTAATTCACTTCCCGGGCCCCTGGAAGCATGAAAATCACTTTAAACATGCTAATTTTAGCTCTTAAACTGATGATCTACCTGCAAATGTAAACTGACGTTCAAAAATAAAACATTTGAAAACGGACCATTTTTCACCTTTCTGAAGCATGACGTAATGGGGGGGTGTTATCTCTTTTGTCAAAAATCACCTGTTTTTTCTTGAACATTAAATGCCTCCAAATGATATTTAATTCACTTCCCGGGCCCCTGGAAGTATGAAAATCACTTTAAACATGCTAATTTTAGCTCTAAAACTGATGATCTACCTACAAATGTGAACTGACGTTCAAAAACTAAAACATTTGAAAACGGACCATTTTTCACCTTTCTGAAGCATGACGTAATGGGGGGGTGTTATCTCTTTTGTCAAAAATCACCTGTTTTTGCTTGCACATTAAATGCCTCCAAATGGTATTTAATTCACTTCCCGGGCCCCTGGAAGCATGAAAATCACTTTAAACATGCTAATTTTAGCTCTAAAACTGATGATCTACCTACAAATGTGAACTGACGTTCAAAAATAAAACATTTGAAAACTGACCATTTTTCACCTTTCTGAAGCATGACGTAATGGGGGGGTGTTATCTCTTTTGTCAAAAATCACCTGTTTTTGCTTGCACATTAAATGCCTCCAAATGGTATTTAATTCACTTCCCGGGACCCTGGAAGCATGAAAATCACTTTAAACATGCTAATTTTAGCTCTAAAACTGATGATTTACCTACAAATGTGAACTGACGTTCGAAAATAAAACATTTGAAAATGGACAATTTTTCACCTTTCTGAAGCATGACGTAATGGGGGGGTGTTATCTCTTTTGTCAAAAATCACCTGTTTTTGCTTCAACATTAAATGCCTCCAAATGGTATTTAATTCACTTCCCGGGCCCCTGGAAGCATGAAAATCACTTTAAACATGCTAATTTTAGCTCTTAAACTGATGATCTACCTACAAATGTGAACTGACGTTCGAAAATAAAACATTTAAAAACGGACAATTTTTCACCTTTCTGAAGCATGACGTAATGGGGGGGTGTTATCTCTTTTGTCAAAAATCACCTGTTTTTGCTTGAACATTCAATGCCTCCAAATGGTATTTAATTCACTTCCCGGGCCCCTGGAAGCATGAAAATCACTTTAAACATGCTAATTTTAGCTCTTAAACTGATGATCTACCTACAAATGTGAACTGACGTTCGAAAATAAAACATTTGAAAACTGACAATTTTTCACCTTTCTGAAGCATGACGTAATGGGGGGGTGTTATCTCTTTTGTCAAAAATCACCTGTTTTTGCTTGAACATTAAATGCCTCCAAATGGTATTTAATTCACTTCCCGGGGTGAAGAAACACCTTTTGAGACCTCAGAGTGAATAAATTGGCCATTTTCATGCACTTTTAACCATTCCACAAATCTTGTGTTTAGGGCCCCTGGAAGCATGAAAATCACTTTAAACATGCTAATTTTAGCTCTAAAACTGATGATCTACCTACAAATGTGAACTGACGTTCAAAAATAAAACATTTGAAAACGGACCATTTTTCACCTTTCTGAAGCATGACGTAATGGGGGGGGTGTTATCTCTTTTGTTAAAAATCACCTGTTTTTGCTTGAACATTAAATTCCTCCAAATGGTATTTAATTCACTTCCCGGGCCCCTGGAAGCATGAAAATCACTTTAAACATGCTAATTTTAGCTATTAAACTGATGATTTACCTACAAATGTGAACTGACATTTCAAAATAAAATATTTGAAAACTGACCATTTTTCACCTTTCTGAAGCATGACGTAATGGGGGGGGGGGTGTTATCTCTTTTGTCAAAAATCACCGGTTTTTGGTTGAACATTAAATTCCTCCAAATGGTATTTAATTCACTTCCCGGGCCCCTGGAAGCATGAAAATCACTTTAAACATGCTAATTTTAGCTCTTAAACTGATGATCTACCTACAAATGTGAACTGACGTTCAAAAATAAAACATTTGAAAACTGACCATTTTTCACCTTTCTGAAGCATGACGTAATGGGGGGGTGTTATCTCTTTTGTCAAAAATCACCTGTTTTTGCTTGAACATTAAATGCCTCCAAATGGTATTTAATTCACTTTCCGGGCCCCTGGAAGCATGAAAATCACTTTAAACATGCTAATTTTAGCTCTTAAACTGATGATCTACCTACAAATGTGAACTGACGTTCAAAAATAAAACATTTGAAAACGGACCATTTTTCACCTTTCTGAAGCATGACGTAATGGGGGCGTGTTATCTCTTTTGTCAAAAATCACCTGTTTTTGCTTGAACATTAAATGCCTCCAAATGGTAATAAATTCACTTCCCGGGGTGAAGAAACACTTTTTGAGAACTCAGAGTGAGTAAATTGGCCATTTTCATGCACTTTTAACCATTCCACAAATCTTGTGTTTAGAGCCCCTGGAAGCATGAAAATCACTTTAAACATGCTAATTTTAGCTCTTAAACTGATGATCTACCTACAAATGTGAACTGACGTTCAAAAATAAAACATTTGAAAACGGACCATTTTTCACCTTTCTGAAGCATGACGTAATGGGGGGGTGTTATCTCTTTTGTCAAAAATAACCTGTTTTTGCTTGAACATGAAATGCCTCCAAATGGTATTTAATTCACTTCCCGGGCCCCTGGAAGCATGAAAATCACTTTAAACATGCTAATTTTAGCTCTTAAACTGATGATCTACCTGCAAATGTAAACTGACGTTCAAAAATAAAACATTTGAAAACGGACCATTTTTCACCTTTCTGAAGCATGACGTAATGGGGAGGTGTTATCTCTTTTGTCAAAAATCACCTGTTTTTTTTTAACATTAAATGCCTCCAAATGATATTTAATTCACTTCCCGGGCCCCTGGAAGCATGAAAATCACTTTAAACATGCTAATTTTAGCTCTTAAACTGATGATCTACCTACAAATGTGAACTGACGTTCAAAAATAAAACATTTGAAAACTGACCATTTTTCACCTTTCTGAAGCATGACGTAATGGGGGGGTGTTATCTCTTTTGTCAAAAATCATCTGTTTTTTCTTGAACATTAAATGCCTCCAAATGATATTTAATTCAGTTCCCGGGCCCCTGGAAGCATGAAAATCACTTTAAACATGCTAATTTTAGCTCTAAAACGGATGATCTACCCACAAATGTGAACTGAGGTTCAAGAATAAAACATTTGAAAACGGACCATTTTCCACCTTTCTGAAGCATGACGTAATGGGGGGGTGTTATCTCTTTTGTCAAAAATCACCTGTTTTTGCTTGAACATTAAATGCCTCCAAATGGTATTTAATTCACTTTCCGGGCCCCTGGAAGCATGAAAATCACTTTAAACATGCTAATTTTAGCTCTTAAACTGATGATCTACCTACAAATGTGAACTGACGTTCAAAAATAAAACATTTGAAAACGGACCATTTTTCACCTTTCTGAAGCATGACGTAATGGGGGCGTGTTATCTCTTTTGTCAAAAATCACCTGTTTTTGCTTGAACATTAAATGCCTCCAAATGGTAATAAATTCACTTCCCGGGGTGAAGAAACACTTTTTGAGAACTCAGAGTGAGTAAATTGGCCATTTTCATGCACTTTTAACCATTCCACAAATCTTGTGTTTAGAGCCCCTGGAAGCATGAAAATCACTTTAAACATGCTAATTTTAGCTCTTAAACTGATGATCTACCTACAAATGTGAACTGACGTTCAAAAATAAAACATTTGAAAACGGACCATTTTTCACCTTTCTGAAGCATGACGTAATGGGGGGGTGTTATCTCTTTTGTCAAAAATAACCTGTTTTTGCTTGAACATGAAATGCCTCCAAATGGTATTTAATTCACTTCCCGGGCCCCTGGAAGCATGAAAATCACTTTAAACATGCTAATTTTAGCTCTTAAACTGATGATCTACCTGCAAATGTAAACTGACGTTCAAAAATAAAACATTTGAAAACGGACCATTTTTCACCTTTCTGAAGCATGACGTAATGGGGAGGTGTTATCTCTTTTGTCAAAAATCACCTGTTTTTTTTTAACATTAAATGCCTCCAAATGATATTTAATTCACTTCCCGGGCCCCTGGAAGTATGAAAATCACTTTAAACATGCTAATTTTAGCTCTAAAACTGATGATCTACCTACAAATGTGAACTGACGTTCAAAAATAAAACATTTGAAAACGGACCATTTTTCACCTTTCTGAAGCATGACGTAATGGGGGGGTGTTATCTCTTTTGTCAAAAATCACCTGTTTTTGCTTGCACATTAAATGCCTCCAAATGGTATTTAATTCACTTCCCGGGCCCCTGGAAGCATGAAAATCACTTTAAACATGCTAATTTTAACTCTAAAACTGATGATCTACCTACAAATGTGAACTGACGTTTAAAAATAAAACATTTGAAAACTGACCATTTTTCACCTTTCTGAAGCATGACGTAATGGGGGGGTGTTATCTCTTTTGTCAAAAATCACCTGTTTTTGCTTGCACATTAAATGCCTCCAAATGGTATTTAATTCACTTCCCGGGACCCTGGAAGCATGAAAATCACTTTAAACATGCTAATTTTAGCTCTTAAACTGATGATCTACCTACAAATGTGAACTGACGTTCGAAAATAAAACATTTGAAAATGGACCATTTTGCACCTTTCTGAAGCATGACGTAATGGGGGGGGTGTTATCTCTTTTGTCAAAAATCACCTGTTTTTGCTTGAACATTAAATGCCTCCAAATGGTATTTAATTCACTTCCCGGGCCCCTCGAAGCATGAAAATCACTTTAAACATGCTAATTTTAGCTCTTAAACTGATGATCTACCTACAAATGTGAACTGACGTTCGAAAATAAAACATTTGAAAACGGACAATTTTTCACCTTTCTGAAGCATGACGTAATGGGGGGGTGTTATCTCTTTTGTCAAAAATCACCTGTTTTTGCCTGAACATTAAATGCCTCCAAATGGTATTTAATTCACTTCCCGGGCCCCTGGAAGCATGAAAATCACTTTAAACATGCTAATTTTAGCTCTTAAACTGATGATCTACCTACAAATGTGAACTGACGTTCGAAAATAAAACATTTGAAAACTGACAATTTTTCACCTTTCTGAAGCATGACGTAATGGGGGGGTGTTATCTCTTTTGTCAAAAATCACCTGTTTTTGCTTGAACATTAAATGCCTCCAAATGGTATTTAATTCACTTCCCGGGGTGAAGAAACACCTTTTGAGACCTCAGAGTGAATAAATTGGCCATTTTCATGCACTTTTAACCATTCCACAAATCTTGTGTTTAGGGCCCCTGGAAGCATGAAAATCACTTTAAACATGCTAATTTTAGCTCTAAAACTGATGTTCTACCTACAAATGTGAACTGACGTTCAAAAATAAAACATTTGAAAACGGACCATTTTTCACCTTTCTGAAGCATGACGTAATGGGGGGGTGTTATCTCTTTTGTTAAAAATCACCTGTTTTTGCTTGAACATTAAATTCCTCCAAATGGTATTTAATTCACTTCCCGGGCCCCTGGAAGCATGAAAATCACTTTAAACATGCTAATTTTAGCTATTAAACTGATGATTTACCTACAAATGTGAACTGACGTTCGAAAATAAAACATTTGAAAACGGACCATTTTTCACCTTTCTGAAGCATGACGTAATGGGGGGGTGTTATCTCTTTTGTCAAAAATCACCTGTTTTTGCTTGAACATTAAATGCCTCCAAATGGTATTTAATTCACTTCCCGGGACCCTGGAAGCATGAAAATCACTTTAAACATGCTAATTTTAGCTCTTAAACTGATGATCTACCTACAAATGTGAACTGACATTTCAAAATAAAATATTTGAAAACTGACCATTTTTCACCTTTCTGAAGCATGACGTAATGGGGGGGGGGGGTGTTATCTCTTTTGTCAAAAATCACCGGTTTTTGCTTGAACATTAAATGCCTCCAAATGGTAATAAATTCACTTCCCGGGGTGAAGAAACACTTTTTGAGAACTCAGAGTGAGTAAATTGGCCATCTTCATGCGCTTTTAACCATTCCACAAATCTTGTGTTTAGAGCCCCTGGAAGCATGAAAATCACTTTAAACATGCTAATTTTAGCTCTTAAACTGATGATCTACCTACAAATGTGAACTGACGTTCAAAAATAAAACATTTGAAAACTGACCATTTTTCACCTTTCTGAAGCATGACGTAATGGGGGGGGTGTTATCTCTTGTGTCAAAAATCACCGGTTTTTGCTTGAACATTAAATTCCTCCAAATGGTATTTAATTCACTTCCCGGGCCCCTGGAAGCATGAAAATCACTTTAAACATGCTAATTTTAGCTCTTAAACTGATGATCTACCTATAAATGTGAACAGACGTTCAAAAATAAAACATTTGAAAACGGACCATTTTTCACCTTTCTGAAGCATGACGTAATGGGGGGGTGTTATCTCTTTTGTCAAAAATCATCTGTTTTTTCTTGAACATTAAATGCCTCCAAATGATATTTAATTCAGTTCCCGGGCCCCTGGAAGCATGAAAATCACTTTAAACATGCTAATTTTAGCTCTAAAACTGATGATCTACCTACAAATGTGAACTGACGTTCAAAAATAAAACATTTAAAAATGGACCATTTTTCACCTTTCTGAAGCATGACGTAATGGGGGGGTGTTATCTCTTTTTTCAAAAATCACCTGTTTTTGCTTGAACATTAAATGCCTCCAAATGGTATTTAATTCACTTCCCGGGGTGAAGAAACACTTTTTGAGACCTCAGAGTGAGTAAATTGGCCATTTTCATGCACTTTTAACCATTCCACAAATCTTGTGTTTAGGGCCCCTGGAAGCATGAAAATCACTTTAAACATGCTAATGTTAGCTCTAAAACTGATGATCTACCTACAAATGTGAACTGACGTTCAAAAATAAAACATTTGAAAACGGACCATTTTTCACCTTTCTGAAGCATGACGTAATGGGGGGGTGTTATCTCTTTTGTCAAAAATCACCTGTTTTTGCTTGAACATAAAATTCCTCCAAATGGTATTTAATTCACTTCCCGGGCCCCTGGAAGCATGAAAATCACTTTAAACATGCTAATTTTAGCTCTTAAACTGATGATCTACCTGCAAATGTAAACTGACGTTCAAAAATAAAACATTTGAAAACGGACCATTTTTCACCTTTCTGAAGCATGACGTAATGGGGGGGGTGTTATCTCTTTTGTCAAAAATCACCTGTTTTTTCTTGAACATTAAATGCCTCCAAATGATATTTAATTCACTTCCCGGGCCCCTGGAAGTATGAAAATCACTTTAAACATGCTAATTTTAGCTCTAAAACTGATGATCTACCTACAAATGTGAACTGACGTTCAAAAACTAAAACATTTGAAAACGGACCATTTTTCACCTTTCTGAAGCATGACGTAATGGGGGGGTGTTATCTCTTTTGTCAAAAATCACCTGTTTTTGCTTGCACATTAAATGCCTCCAAATGGTATTTAATTCACTTCCCGGGCCCCTGGAAGCATGAAAATCACTTTAAACATGCTAATTTTAGCTCTAAAACTGATGATCTACCTACAAATGTGAACTGACGTTCAAAAATAAAACATTTGAAAACTGACCATTTTTCACCTTTCTGAAGCATGACGTAATGGGGGGGTGTTATCTCTTTTGTCAAAAATCACCTGTTTTTGCTTGCACATTAAATGCCTCCAAATGGTATTTAATTCACTTCCCGGGACCCTGGAAGCATGAAAATCACTTTAAACATGCTAATTTTAGCTCTAAAACTGATGATTTACCTACAAATGTGAACTGACGTTCGAAAATAAAACATTTGAAAATGGACAATTTTTCACCTTTCTGAAGCATGACGTAATGGGGGGGTGTTATCTCTTTTGTCAAAAATCACCTGTTTTTGCTTCAACATTAAATGCCTCCAAATGGTATTTAATTCACTTCCCGGGCCCCTGGAAGCATGAAAATCACTTTAAACATGCTAATTTTAGCTCTTAAACTGATGATCTACCTACAAATGTGAACTGACGTTCGAAAATAAAACATTTAAAAACGGACAATTTTTCACCTTTCTGAAGCATGACGTAATGGGGGGGTGTTATCTCTTTTGTCAAAAATCACCTGTTTTTGCTTGAACATTCAATGCCTCCAAATGGTATTTAATTCACTTCCCGGGCCCCTGGAAGCATGAAAATCACTTTAAACATGCTAATTTTAGCTCTTAAACTGATGATCTACCTACAAATGTGAACTGACGTTCGAAAATAAAACATTTGAAAACTGACAATTTTTCACCTTTCTGAAGCATGACGTAATGGGGGGGTGTTATCTCTTTTGTCAAAAATCACCTGTTTTTGCTTGAACATTAAATGCCTCCAAATGGTATTTAATTCACTTCCCGGGGTGAAGAAACACCTTTTGAGACCTCAGAGTGAATAAATTGGCCATTTTCATGCACTTTTAACCATTCCACAAATCTTGTGTTTAGGGCCCCTGGAAGCATGAAAATCACTTTAAACATGCTAATTTTAGCTCTAAAACTGATGATCTACCTACAAATGTGAACTGACGTTCAAAAATAAAACATTTGAAAACGGACCATTTTTCACCTTTCTGAAGCATGACGTAATGGGGGGGGTGTTATCTCTTTTGTTAAAAATCACCTGTTTTTGCTTGAACATTAAATTCCTCCAAATGGTATTTAATTCACTTCCCGGGCCCCTGGAAGCATGAAAATCACTTTAAACATGCTAATTTTAGCTATTAAACTGATGATTTACCTACAAATGTGAACTGACATTTCAAAATAAAATATTTGAAAACTGACCATTTTTCACCTTTCTGAAGCATGACGTAATGGGGGGGGGGGGTGTTATCTCTTTTGTCAAAAATCACCGGTTTTTGGTTGAACATTAAATTCCTCCAAATGGTATTTAATTCACTTCCCGGGCCCCTGGAAGCATGAAAATCACTTTAAACATGCTAATTTTAGCTCTTAAACTGATGATCTACCTACAAATGTGAAGTGACGTTCAAAAATAAAACATTTGAAAACTGACCATTTTTCACCTTTCTGAAGCATGACGTAATGGGGGGGTGTTATCTCTTTTGTCAAAAATCATCTGTTTTTTCTTGAACATTAAATGCCTCCAAATGATATTTAATTCAGTTCCCGGGCCCCTGGAAGCATGAAAATCACTTTAAACATGCTAATTTTAGCTCTAAAACTGATGATCTACCCACAAATGTGAACTGAGGTTCAAGAATAAAACATTTGAAAACGGACCATTTTCCACCTTTCTGAAGCATGACGTAATGGGGGGGTGTTATCTCTTTTGTCAAAAATCACCTGTTTTTGCTTGAACATTAAATGCCTCCAAATGGTATTTAATTCACTTTCCGGGCCCCTGGAAGCATGAAAATCACTTTAAACATGCTAATTTTAGCTCTTAAACTGATGATCTACCTACAAATGTGAACTGACGTTCAAAAATAAAACATTTGAAAACGGACCATTTTTCACCTTTCTGAAGCATGACGTAATGGGGGCGTGTTATCTCTTTTGTCAAAAATCACCTGTTTTTGCTTGAACATTAAATGCCTCCAAATGGTAATAAATTCACTTCCCGGGGTGAAGAAACACTTTTTGAGAACTCAGAGTGAGTAAATTGGCCATTTTCATGCACTTTTAACCATTCCACAAATCTTGTGTTTAGAGCCCCTGGAAGCATGAAAATCACTTTAAACATGCTAATTTTAGCTCTTAAACTGATGATCTACCTACAAATGTGAACTGACGTTCAAAAATAAAACATTTGAAAACGGACCATTTTTCACCTTTCTGAAGCATGACGTAATGGGGGGGTGTTATCTCTTTTGTCAAAAATAACCTGTTTTTGCTTGAACATGAAATGCCTCCAAATGGTATTTAATTCACTTCCCGGGCCCCTGGAAGTATGAAAATCACTTTAAATATGCTAATTTTAGCTCTAAAACTGATGATCTACCTACAAATGTGAACTGACGTTCAAAAATAAAACTTTTGAAAACGGACCATTTTTCACCTTTCTGAAGCATGACGTAATGGGGGGGTGTTATCTCTTTTGTCAAAAATCACCTGTTTTTGCTTGAACATTAAATTCCTCCAAATGGTATTTAATTCACTTCCCGGGCCCCTGGAAGCATGAAAATCACTTTAAACATGCTAATTTTAGCTCTTAAACTGATGATCTACCTGCAAATGTAAACTGACGTTCAAAAATAAAACATTTGAAAACGGACCATTTTTCACCTTTCTGAAGCATGACGTAATGGGGGGGTGTTATCTCTTTTGTCAAAAATCACCTGTTTTTTCTTGAACATTAAATGCCTCCAAATGATATTTAATTCACTTCCCGGGCCCCTGGAAGTATGAAAATCACTTTAAACATGCTAATTTTAGCTCTAAAACTGATGATCTACCTACAAATGTGAACTGACGTTCAAAAATAAAACATTTGAAAACGGATCATTTTTCACCTTTCTGAAGCATGACGTAATGGGGGGGTGTTATCTCTTTTGTCAAAAATCACCTGTTTTTGCTTGAACATAAAATTCCTCCAAATGGTATTTAATTCACTTCCCGGGCCCCTGGAAGCATGAAAATCACTTTAAACATGCTAATTTTAGCTCTTAAACTGATGATCTACCTGCAAATGTAAACTGACGTTCAAAAATAAAACATTTGAAAACGGACCATTTTTCACCTTTCTGAAGCATGACGTAATGGGGGGGTGTTATCTCTTTTGTCAAAAATCACCTGTTTTTTCTTGAACATTAAATGCCTCCAAATGATATTTAATTCACTTCCCGGGCCCCTGGAAGTATGAAAATCACTTTAAACATGCTAATTTTAGCTCTAAAACTGATGATCTACCTACAAATGTGAACTGACGTTCAAAAACTAAAACATTTGAAAACGGACCATTTTTCACCTTTCTGAAGCATGACGTAATGGGGGGGTGTTATCTCTTTTGTCAAAAATCACCTGTTTTTGCTTGCACATTAAATGCCTCCAAATGGTATTTAATTCACTTCCCGGGCCCCTGGAAGCATGAAAATCACTTTAAACATGCTAATTTTAGCTCTAAAACTGATGATCTACCTACAAATGTGAACTGACGTTCAAAAATAAAACATTTGAAAACTGACCATTTTTCACCTTTCTGAAGCATGACGTAATGGGGGGGTGTTATCTCTTTTGTCAAAAATCACCTGTTTTTGCTTGCACATTAAATGCCTCCAAATGGTATTTAATTCACTTCCCGGGACCCTGGAAGCATGAAAATCACTTTAAACATGCTAATTTTAGCTCTAAAACTGATGATTTACCTACAAATGTGAACTGACGTTCGAAAATAAAACATTTGAAAATGGACAATTTTTCACCTTTCTGAAGCATGACGTAATGGGGGGGTGTTATCTCTTTTGTCAAAAATCACCTGTTTTTGCTTCAACATTAAATGCCTCCAAATGGTATTTAATTCACTTCCCGGGCCCCTGGAAGCATGAAAATCACTTTAAACATGCTAATTTTAGCTCTTAAACTGATGATCTACCTACAAATGTGAACTGACGTTCGAAAATAAAACATTTAAAAACGGACAATTTTTCACCTTTCTGAAGCATGACGTAATGGGGGGGTGTTATCTCTTTTGTCAAAAATCACCTGTTTTTGCTTGAACATTCAATGCCTCCAAATGGTATTTAATTCACTTCCCGGGCCCCTGGAAGCATGAAAATCACTTTAAACATGCTAATTTTAGCTCTTAAACTGATGATCTACCTACAAATGTGAACTGACGTTCGAAAATAAAACATTTGAAAACTGACAATTTTTCACCTTTCTGAAGCATGACGTAATGGGGGGGTGTTATCTCTTTTGTCAAAAATCACCTGTTTTTGCTTGAACATTAAATGCCTCCAAATGGTATTTAATTCACTTCCCGGGGTGAAGAAACACCTTTTGAGACCTCAGAGTGAATAAATTGGCCATTTTCATGCACTTTTAACCATTCCACAAATCTTGTGTTTAGGGCCCCTGGAAGCATGAAAATCACTTTAAACATGCTAATTTTAGCTCTAAAACTGATGATCTACCTACAAATGTGAACTGACGTTCAAAAATAAAACATTTGAAAACGGACCATTTTTCACCTTTCTGAAGCATGACGTAATGGGGGGGGTGTTATCTCTTTTGTTAAAAATCACCTGTTTTTGCTTGAACATTAAATTCCTCCAAATGGTATTTAATTCACTTCCCGGGCCCCTGGAAGCATGAAAATCACTTTAAACATGCTAATTTTAGCTATTAAACTGATGATTTACCTACAAATGTGAACTGACATTTCAAAATAAAATATTTGAAAACTGACCATTTTTCACCTTTCTGAAGCATGACGTAATGGGGGGGGGGGTGTTATCTCTTTTGTCAAAAATCACCGGTTTTTGGTTGAACATTAAATTCCTCCAAATGGTATTTAATTCACTTCCCGGGCCCCTGGAAGCATGAAAATCACTTTAAACATGCTAATTTTAGCTCTTAAACTGATGATCTACCTACAAATGTGAACTGACGTTCAAAAATAAAACATTTGAAAACTGACCATTTTTCACCTTTCTGAAGCATGACGTAATGGGGGGGTGTTATCTCTTTTGTCAAAAATCATCTGTTTTTTCTTGAACATTAAATGCCTCCAAATGATATTTAATTCAGTTCCCGGGCCCCTGGAAGCATGAAAATCACTTTAAACATGCTAATTTTAGCTCTAAAACTGATGATCTACCCACAAATGTGAACTGAGGTTCAAGAATAAAACATTTGAAAACGGACCATTTTCCACCTTTCTGAAGCATGACGTAATGGGGGGGTGTTATCTCTTTTGTCAAAAATCACCTGTTTTTGCTTGAACATTAAATGCCTCCAAATGGTATTTAATTCACTTTCCGGGCCCCTGGAAGCATGAAAATCACTTTAAACATGCTAATTTTAGCTCTTAAACTGATGATCTACCTACAAATGTGAACTGACGTTCAAAAATAAAACATTTGAAAACGGACCATTTTTCACCTTTCTGAAGCATGACGTAATGGGGGCGTGTTATCTCTTTTGTCAAAAATCACCTGTTTTTGCTTGAACATTAAATGCCTCCAAATGGTAATAAATTCACTTCCCGGGGTGAAGAAACACTTTTTGAGAACTCAGAGTGAGTAAATTGGCCATTTTCATGCACTTTTAACCATTCCACAAATCTTGTGTTTAGAGCCCCTGGAAGCATGAAAATCACTTTAAACATGCTAATTTTAGCTCTTAAACTGATGATCTACCTACAAATGTGAACTGACGTTCAAAAATAAAACATTTGAAAACGGACCATTTTTCACCTTTCTGAAGCATGACGTAATGGGGGGGTGTTATCTCTTTTGTCAAAAATAACCTGTTTTTGCTTGAACATGAAATGCCTCCAAATGGTATTTAATTCACTTCCCGGGCCCCTGGAAGTATGAAAATCACTTTAAATATGCTAATTTTAGCTCTAAAACTGATGATCTACCTACAAATGTGAACTGACGTTCAAAAATAAAACTTTTGAAAACGGACCATTTTTCACCTTTCTGAAGCATGACGTAATGGGGGGGTGTTATCTCTTTTGTCAAAAATCACCTGTTTTTGCTTGAACATTAAATTCCTCCAAATGGTATTTAATTCACTTCCCGGGCCCCTGGAAGCATGAAAATCACTTTAAACATGCTAATTTTAGCTCTTAAACTGATGATCTACCTGCAAATGTAAACTGACGTTCAAAAATAAAACATTTGAAAACGGACCATTTTTCACCTTTCTGAAGCATGACGTAATGGGGGGGTGTTATCTCTTTTGTCAAAAATCACCTGTTTTTTCTTGAACATTAAATGCCTCCAAATGATATTTAATTCACTTCCCGGGCCCCTGGAAGTATGAAAATCACTTTAAACATGCTAATTTTAGCTCTAAAACTGATGATCTACCTACAAATGTGAACTGACGTTCAAAAATAAAACATTTGAAAACGGACCATTTTTCACCTTTCTGAAGCATGACGTAATGGGGGGGTGTTATCTCTTTTGTCAAAAATCACCTGTTTTTGCTTGCACATTAAATGCCTCCAAATGGTATTTAATTCACTTCCCGGGCCCCTGGAAGCATGAAAATCACTTTAAACATGCTAATTTTAACTCTAAAACTGATGATCTACCTACAAATGTGAACTGACGTTTAAAAATAAAACATTTGAAAACTGACCATTTTTCACCTTTCTGAAGCATGACGTAATGGGGGGGTGTTATCTCTTTTGTCAAAAATCACCTGTTTTTGCTTGCACATTAAATGCCTCCAAATGGTATTTAATTCACTTCCCGGGACCCTGGAAGCATGAAAATCACTTTAAACATGCTAATTTTAGCTCTAAAACTGATGATCTACCTACAAATGTGAACTGACGTTCGAAAATAAAAAATTTGAAAATGGACCATTTTTCACCTTTCTGAAGCATGACGTAATGGGGGGGGTGTTATCTCTTTTGTCAAAAATCACCTGTTTTTGCTTGAACATTAAATGCCTCCAAATGGTATTTAATTCACTTCCCGGGCCCCTGGAAGCATGAAAATCACTTTAAACATGCTAATTTTAGCTATTAAACTGATGATCTACCTACAAATGTGAACTGACGTTCGAAAATAAAACATTTGAAAACGGACAATTTTTCACCTTTTTGAAGCATGACGTAATGGGGGGGTTTTATCTCTTTTGTCAAAAATCACCTGTTTTTGCTTGAACATTAAATGCCTCCAAATGGTATTTAATTCACTTCCCGGGGTGAAGAAACACTTTTTGAGACCTCAGAGTGAATAAATTGGTCATTTTCATGCACTTTTAACCATTCCACAAATCTTGTGTTTAGGGCCCCTGGAAGCATGAAAATCACTTTAAACATGCTAATTTTAGCTCTAAAACTGATGATCTACCTACAAATGTGAACTGACGTTCAAAAATAAAACATTTGAAAACGGACCATTTTTCACCTTTCTGAAGCATGACGTAATGGGGGGGTGTTATCTCTTTTGTCAAAAATCACCTGTTTTTGCTTGAACATTAAATTCCTCCAAATGGTATTTAATTCACTTCCCGGGCCCCTGGAAGCATGAAAATCACTTTAAACATGCTAATTTTAGCTCTTAAACTGATGATCTACCTACAAATGTGAACTGACGTTCGAAAATAAAACATTTGAAAACGGACCATTTTTCACCTTTCTGAAGCATGACGTAATGGGGGGGTGTTATCTCTTTTGTCAAAAATCACCTGTTTTTGCTTGAACATTAAATGCCTCCAAATAGTATTTAATTCACTTCCCGGGCCCCTGGAAGCATGAAAATCACTTTAAACATGCTAATTTTAGCCCTTAAACTGATGATCTACCTACAAATGTGAACTGACGTTTGAAAATAAAATATTTGAAAACTGACCATTTTTCACCTTTCTGAAGCATGACGTAATGGGGGGGGGTGTTATCTCTTTTGTCAAAAATCACCGGTTTTTGCTTGAACATTAAATTCCTCCAAATGGTATTTAATTCACTTCCCGGGCCCCTGGAAGCATGAAAATCACTTTAAACATGCTAATTTTAGCTCTTAAACTGATGATCTACCTACAAATGTGAACTGACGTTCAAAAATAAAACATTTGAAAACTGACCATTTTTCACCTTTCTGAAGCATGACGTAATGGGGGGGTGTTATCTCTTTTTTCAAAAATCACCTGTTTTTGCTTGAACATTAAATGCCTCCAAATGGTATTTAATTCACTTCCCGGGGTGAAGAAACACTTTTTGAGACCTCAGAGTGAGTAAATTGGCCATTTTCATGCACTTTTAACCATTCCACAAATCTTGTGTTTAGGGCCCCTGGAAGCATGAAAATCACTTTAAACATGCTAATGTTAGCTCTAAAACTGATGATCTACCTACAAATGTGAACTGACGTTCAAAAATAAAACATTTGAAAACGGACCATTTTCCACCTTTCTGAAGCATGACGTAATGGGGGGGTGTTATCTCTTTTGTCAAAAATCACCTGTTTTTGCTTGAACATTAAATGCCTCCAAATGGTATTTAATTCACTTTCCGGGCCCCTGGAAGCATGAAAATCACTTTAAACATGCTAATTTTAGCTCTTAAACTGATGATCTACCTACAAATGTGAACTGACGTTCAAAAATAAAACATTTGAAAACTGACCATTTTTCACCTTTCTGAAGCATGACGTAATGGGGGGGTGTTATCTCTTTTGTCAAAAATCACCTGTTTTTGCTTGAACATGAAATGCCTCCAAATGGTATTTAATTCACTTCCCGGGCCCCTGGAAGCATGAAAATCACTTTAAATATGCTAATTTTAGCTCTAAAGCTGATGATCTACCTACAAATGTGAACTGACGTTCAAAAATAAAACATTTGAAAACGGACCATTTTTCACCTTTCTGAAGCATGACGTAATGGGGGGGTGTTATCTCTTTTGTCAAAAATCACCTGTTTTTGCTTGAACATTAAATTCCTCCAAATGGTATTTAATTCACTTCCCGTGCCCCTGGAAGTATGAAAATCACTTTAAACATGCTAATTTTAGCTCTAAAACTGATGATCTACCTACAAATGTGAACTGACGTTCAAAAATAAAACATTTGAAAACGGACCATTTTCCACCTTTCTGAAGCATGACGTAATGGGGGGGTGTTATCTCTTTTGTCAAAAATCACCTGTTTTTGCTTGAACATTAAATGCCTCCAAATGGTATTTAATTCACTTTCCGGGCCCCTGGAAGCATGAAAATCACTTTAAACATGCTAATTTTAGCTCTTAAACTGATGATCTACCTACAAATGTGAACTGACGTTCAAAAATAAAACATTTGAAAACTGACCATTTTTCACCTTTCTGAAGCATGACGTAATGGGGGGGTGTTATCTCTTTTGTCAAAAATCATCTGTTTTTTCTTGAACATTAAATGCCTCCAAATGATATTTAATTCAGTTCCCGGGCCCCTGGAAGCATGAAAATCACTTTAAACATGCTAATTTTAGCTCTAAAACTGATGATCTACCTACAAATGTGAACTGACGTTCAAGAATAAAACATTTGAAAACGGACCATTTTTCACCTTTCTGAAGCATGACGTAATGGGGGGGTGTTATCTCTTTTTTCAAAAATCACCTGTTTTTGCTTGAACATTAAATGCCTCCAAATGGTATTTAATTCACTTCCCGGGGTGAAGAAACACTTTTTGAGACGTCAGAGTGAGTAAATTGGCCATTTTCATGCACTTTTAACCATTCCACAAATCTTGTGTTTAGGGCCCCTGGAAGCATGAAAATCACTTTAAACATGCTAATGTTAGCTCTAAAACTGATGATCTACCTACAAATGTGAACTGACGTTCAAAAATAAAACATTTGAAAACGGACCATTTTCCACCTTTCTGAAGCATGACGTAATGGGGGGGTGTTATCTCTTTTGTCAAAAATCACCTGTTTTTGCTTGAACATTAAATGCCTCCAAATGGTATTTAATTCACTTTCCGGGCCCCTGGAAGCATGAAAATCACTTTAAACATGCTAATTTTAGCTCTTAAACTGATGATCTACCTACAAATGTGAACTGACGTTCAAAAATAAAACATTTGAAAACGGACAATTTTTCACCTTTCTGAAGCATGACGTAATGGGGGGTGTTATCTCTTTTGTCAAAAATCACCTGTTTTTGCTTGAACATTAAATGCCTCCAAATGGTAATAAATTCACTTCCCGGGGTGAAGAAACACTTTTTGAGAACTCAGAGTGAGTAAATTGGCCATCTTCATGCGCTTTTAACCATTCCACAAATCTTGTGTTTAGAGCCCCTGGAAGCATGAAAATCACTTTAAACATGCTAATTTTAGCTCTTAAACTGATGATCTACCTACAAATGTGAACTGACGTTCAAAAATAAAACATTTGAAAACTGACCATTTTTCACCTTTCTGAAGCATGACGTAATGGGGGGGGTGTTATCTCTTGTGTCAAAAATCACCGGTTTTTGCTTGAACATTAAATTCCTCCAAATGGTATTTAATTCACTTCCCGGGCCCCTGGAAGCATGAAAATCACTTTAAACATGCTAATTTTAGCTCTTAAACTGATGATCTACCTATAAATGTGAACAGACGTTCAAAAATAAAACATTTGAAAACGGACCATTTTTCACCTTTCTGAAGCATGACGTAATGGGGGGGTGTTATCTCTTTTGTCAAAAATCATCTGTTTTTTCTTGAACATTAAATGCCTCCAAATGATATTTAATTCAGTTCCCGGGCCCCTGGAAGCATGAAAATCACTTTAAACATGCTAATTTTAGCTCTAAAACTGATGATCTACCTACAAATGTGAACTGACGTTCAAAAATAAAACATTTGAAAATGGACCATTTTTCACCTTTCTGAAGCATGACGTAATGGGGGGGTGTTATCTCTTTTTTCAAAAATCACCTGTTTTTGCTTGAACATTAAATGCCTCCAAATGGTATTTAATTCACTTCCCGGGGTGAAGAAACACTTTTTGAGACCTCAGAGTGAGTAAATTGGCCATTTTCATGCACTTTTAACCATTCCACAAATCTTGTGTTTAGGGCCCCTGGAAGCATGAAAATCACTTTAAACATGCTAATGTTAGCTCTAAAACTGATGATCTACCTACAAATGTGAACTGACGTTCAAAAATAAAACATTTGAAAACGGACCATTTTTCACCTTTCTGAAGCATGACGTAATGGGGGGGTGTTATCTCTTTTGTCAAAAATCACCTGTTTTTGCTTGAACATAAAATTCCTCCAAATGGTATTTAATTCACTTCCCGGGCCCCTGGAAGCATGAAAATCACTTTAAACATGCTAATTTTAGCTCTTAAACTGATGATCTACCTGCAAATGTAAACTGACGTTCAAAAATAAAACATTTGAAAACGGACCATTTTTCACCTTTCTGAAGCATGACGTAATGGGGGGGTGTTATCTCTTTTGTCAAAAATCACCTGTTTTTTCTTGAACATTAAATGCCTCCAAATGATATTTAATTCACTTCCCGGGCCCCTGGAAGTATGAAAATCACTTTAAACATGCTAATTTTAGCTCTAAAACTGATGATCTACCTACAAATGTGAACTGACGTTCAAAAACTAAAACATTTGAAAACGGACCATTTTTCACCTTTCTGAAGCATGACGTAATGGGGGGGTGTTATCTCTTTTGTCAAAAATCACCTGTTTTTGCTTGCACATTAAATGCCTCCAAATGGTATTTAATTCACTTCCCGGGCCCCTGGAAGCATGAAAATCACTTTAAACATGCTAATTTTAGCTCTAAAACTGATGATCTACCTACAAATGTGAACTGACGTTCAAAAATAAAACATTTGAAAACGGACCATTTTTCACCTTTCTGAAGCATGACGTAATGGGGGGGTGTTATCTCTTTTGTCAAAAATCACCTGTTTTTGCTTGCACATTAAATGCCTCCAAATGGTATTTAATTCACTTCCCGGGACCCTGGAAGCATGAAAATCACTTTAAACATGCTAATTTTAGCTCTAAAACTGATGATTTACCTACAAATGTGAACTGACGTTCGAAAATAAAACATTTGAAAATGGACAATTTTTCACCTTTCTGAAGCATGACGTAATGGGGGGGTGTTATCTCTTTTGTCAAAAATCACCTGTTTTTGCTTGAACATTCAATGCCTCCAAATGGTATTTAATTCACTTCCCGGGCCCCTGGAAGCATGAAAATCACTTTAAACATGCTAATTTTAGCTCTTAAACTGATGATCTACCTACAAATGTGAACTGACGTTCGAAAATAAAACATTTGAAAACTGACAATTTTTCACCTTTCTGAAGCATGACGTAATGGGGGGGTGTTATCTCTTTTGTCAAAAATCACCTGTTTTTGCTTGAACATTAAATGCCTCCAAATGGTATTTAATTCACTTCCCGGGGTGAAGAAACACCTTTTGAGACCTCAGAGTGAATAAATTGGCCATTTTCATGCACTTTTAACCATTCCACAAATCTTGTGTTTAGGGCCCCTGGAAGCATGAAAATCACTTTAAACATGCTAATTTTAGCTCTAAAACTGATGATCTACCTACAAATGTGAACTGACGTTCAAAAATAAAACATTTGAAAACGGACCATTTTTCACCTTTCTGAAGCATGACGTAATGGGGGGGGTGTTATCTCTTTTGTTAAAAATCACCTGTTTTTGCTTGAACATTAAATTCCTCCAAATGGTATTTAATTCACTTCCCGGGCCCCTGGAAGCATGAAAATCACTTTAAACATGCTAATTTTAGCTATTAAACTGATGATTTACCTACAAATGTGAACTGACGTTCGAAAATAAAACATTTGAAAACGGACCATTTTTCACCTTTCTGAAGCATGACGTAATGGGGGGGTGTTATCTCTTTTGTCAAAAATCACCTGTTTTTGCTTGAACATTAAATGCCTCCAAATGGTATTTAATTCACTTCCCGGGCCCCTGGAAGCATGAAAATCACTTTAAACATGCTAATTTTAGCTCTTAAACTGATGATCTACCTACAAATGTGAACTGACATTTCAAAATAAAATATTTGAAAACTGACCATTTTTCACCTTTCTGAAGCATGACGTAATGGGGGGGGGGTGTTATCTCTTTTGTCAAAAATCACCGGTTTTTGGTTGAACATTAAATTCCTCCAAATGGTATTTAATTCACTTCCCGGGCCCCTGGAAGCATGAAAATCACTTTAAACATGCTAATTTTAGCTCTTAACTGATGATCTACCTACAAATGTGAACTGACGTTCAAAAATAAAACATTTGAAAACTGACCATTTTTCACCTTTCTGAAGCATGACGTAATGGGGGGGTGTTATCTCTTTTGTCAAAAATCATCTGTTTTTTCTTGAACATTAAATGCCTCCAAATGATATTTAATTCAGTTCCCGGGCCCCTGGAAGCATGAAAATCACTTTAAACATGCTAATTTTAGCTCTAAAACTGATGATCTACCCACAAATGTGAACTGAGGTTCAAGAATAAAACATTTGAAAACGGACCATTTTTCACCTTTCTGAAGCATGACGTAATGGGGGGGTGTTATCTCTTTTTTCAAAAATCACCTGTTTTTGCTTGAACATTAAATGCCTCCAAATGGTATTTAATTCACTTCCCGGGGTGAAGAAACACTTTTTGAGACCTCAGAGTGAGTAAATTGGCCATTTTCATGCACTTTTAACCATTCCACAAATCTTGTGTTTAGGGCCCCTGGAAGCATGAAAATCACTTTAAACATGCTAATGTTAGCTCTAAAACTGATGATCTACCTACAAATGTGAACTGACGTTCAAAAATAAAACATTTGAAAACGGACCATTTTCCACCTTTCTGAAGCATGACGTAATGGGGGGGTGTTATCTCTTTTGTCAAAAATCACCTGTTTTTGCTTGAACATTAAATGCCTCCAAATGGTATTTAATTCACTTTCCGGGCCCCTGGAAGCATGAAAATCACTTTAAACATGCTAATTTTAGCTCTTAAACTGATGATCTACCTACAAATGTGAACTGACGTTCAAAAATAAAACATTTGAAAACGGACCATTTTTCACCTTTCTGAAGCATGACGTAATGGGGGGGTGTTATCTCTTTTGTCAAAAATCACCTGTTTTTGCTTGCACATTAAATGCCTCCAAATGGTATTTAATTCACTTCCCGGGCCCCTGGAAGCATGAAAATCACTTTAAACATGCTAATTTTAACTCTAAAACTGATGATCTACCTACAAATGTGAACTGACGTTTAAAAATAAAACATTTGAAAACTGACCATTTTTCACCTTTCTGAAGCATGACGTAATGGGGGGGTGTTATCTCTTTTGTCAAAAATCACCTGTTTTTGCTTGCACATTAAATGCCTCCAAATGGTATTTAATTCACTTCCCGGGACCCTGGAAGCATGAAAATCACTTTAAACATGCTAATTTTAGCTCTAAAACTGATGATCTACCTACAAATGTGAACTGACGTTCGAAAATAAAAAATTTGAAAATGGACCAATTTTTCACCTTTCTGAAGCATGACGTAATGGGGGGGGTGTTATCTCTTTTGTCAAAAATCACCTGTTTTTGCTTGAACATTAAATGCCTCCAAATGGTATTTAATTCACTTCCCGGGCCCCTGGAAGCATGAAAATCACTTTAAACATGCTAATTTTAGCTCTTAAACTGATGATCTACCTACAAATGTGAACTGACGTTCGAAAATAAAACATTTGAAAACGGACAATTTTTCACCTTTTTGAAGCATGACGTAATGGGGGGGTGTTATCTCTTTTGTCAAAAATCACCTGTTTTTGCTTGAACATTAAATGCCTCCAAATGGTATTTAATTCACTTCCCGGGGTGAAGAAACACTTTTTGAGACCTCAGAGTGAATAAATTGGTCATTTTCATGCACTTTTAACCATTCCACAAATCTTGTGTTTAGGGCCCCTGGAAGCATGAAAATCACTTTAAACATGCTAATTTTAGCTCTAAAACTGATGATCTACCTACAAATGTGAACTGACGTTCAAAAATAAAACATTTGAAAACGGACCATTTTTCACCTTTCTGAAGCATGACGTAATGGGGGGGTGTTATCTCTTTTGTCAAAAATCACCTGTTTTTGCTTGAACATTAAATTCCTCCAAATGGTATTTAATTCACTTCCCGGGCCCCTGGAAGCATGAAAATCACTTTAAACATGCTAATTTTAGCTCTTAAACTGATGATCTACCTACAAATGTGAACTGACGTTCGAAAATAAAACATTTGAAAACGGACCATTTTTCACCTTTCTGAAGCATGACGTAATGGGGGGGTGTTATCTCTTTTGTCAAAAATCACCTGTTTTTGCTTGAACATTAAATGCCTCCAAATAGTATTTAATTCACTTCCCGGGCCCCTGGAAGCATGAAAATCACTTTAAACATGCTAATTTTAGCCCTTAAACTGATGATCTACCTACAAATGTGAACTGACGTTTGAAAATAAAATATTTGAAAACTGACCATTTTTCACCTTTCTGAAGCATGACGTAATGGGGGGGGGGTGTTATCTCTTTTGTCAAAAATCACCGGTTTTTGCTTGAACATTAAATTCCTCCAAATGGTATTTAATTCACTTCCCGGGCCCCTGGAAGCATGAAAATCACTTTAAACATGCTAATTTTAGCTCTTAAACTGATGATCTACCTACAAATGTGAACTGACGTTCAAAAATAAAACATTTGAAAACTGACCATTTTTCACCTTTCTGAAGCATGACGTAATGGGGGGGTGTTATCTCTTTTTTCAAAAATCACCTGTTTTTGCTTGAACATTAAATGCCTCCAAATGGTATTTAATTCACTTCCCGGGGTGAAGAAACACTTTTTGAGACCTCAGAGTGAGTAAATTGGCCATTTTCATGCACTTTTAACCATTCCACAAATCTTGTGTTTAGGGCCCCTGGAAGCATGAAAATCACTTTAAACATGCTAATGTTAGCTCTAAAACTGATGATCTACCTACAAATGTGAACTGACGTTCAAAAATAAAACATTTGAAAACGGACCATTTTCCACCTTTCTGAAGCATGACGTAATGGGGGGGTGTTATCTCTTTTGTCAAAAATCACCTGTTTTTGCTTGAACATTAAATGCCTCCAAATGGTATTTAATTCACTTTCCGGGCCCCTGGAAGCATGAAAATCACTTTAAACATGCTAATTTTAGCTCTTAAACTGATGATCTACCTACAAATGTGAACTGACGTTCAAAAATAAAACATTTGAAAACGGACCATTTTTCACCTTTCTGAAGCATGACGTAATGGGGGCGTGTTATCTCTTTTGTCAAAAATCACCTGTTTTTGCTTGAACATTAAATGCCTCCAAATGGTAATAAATTCACTTCCCGGGGTGAAGAAACACTTTTTGAGAACTCAGAGTGAGTAAATTGGCCATTTTCATGCACTTTTAACCATTCCACAAATCTTGTGTTTAGAGCCCCTGGAAGCATGAAAATCACTTTAAACATGCTAATTTTAGCTCTTAAACTGATGATCTACCTACAAATGTGAACTGACGTTCAAAAATAAAACATTTGAAAACGGACCATTTTTCACCTTTCTGAAGCATGACGTAATGGGGGGGTGTTATCTCTTTTGTCAAAAATAACCTGTTTTTGCTTGAACATGAAATGCCTCCAAATGGTATTTAATTCACTTCCCGGGCCCCTGGAAGTATGAAAATCACTTTAAATATGCTAATTTTAGCTCTAAAACTGATGATCTACCTACAAATGTGAACTGACGTTCAAAAATAAAACTTTTGAAAACGGACCATTTTTCACCTTTCTGAAGCATGACGTAATGGGGGGGTGTTATCTCTTTTGTCAAAAATCACCTGTTTTTGCTTGAACATTAAATTCCTCCAAATGGTATTTAATTCACTTCCCGGGCCCCTGGAAGCATGAAAATCACTTTAAACATGCTAATTTTAGCTCTTAAACTGATGATCTACCTGCAAATGTAAACTGACGTTCAAAAATAAAACATTTGAAAACGGACCATTTTTCACCTTTCTGAAGCATGACGTAATGGGGGGGTGTTATCTCTTTTGTCAAAAATCACCTGTTTTTTCTTGAACATTAAATGCCTCCAAATGATATTTAATTCACTTCCCGGGCCCCTGGAAGTATGAAAATCACTTTAAACATGCTAATTTTAGCTCTAAAACTGATGATCTACCTACAAATGTGAACTGACGTTCAAAAATAAAACATTTGAAAACGGACCATTTTTCACCTTTCTGAAGCATGACGTAATGGGGGGGTGTTATCTCTTTTGTCAAAAATCACCTGTTTTTGCTTGCACATTAAATGCCTCCAAATGGTATTTAATTCACTTCCCGGGCCCCTGGAAGCATGAAAATCACTTTAAACATGCTAATTTTAACTCTAAAACTGATGATCTACCTACAAATGTGAACTGACGTTTAAAAATAAAACATTTGAAAACTGACCATTTTTCACCTTTCTGAAGCATGACGTAATGGGGGGGTGTTATCTCTTTTGTCAAAAATCACCTGTTTTTGCTTGCACATTAAATGCCTCCAAATGGTATTTAATTCACTTCCCGGGACCCTGGAAGCATGAAAATCACTTTAAACATGCTAATTTTAGCTCTAAAACTGATGATCTACCTACAAATGTGAACTGACGTTCGAAAATAAAAAATTTGAAAATGGACCATTTTTCACCTTTCTGAAGCATGACGTAATGGGGGGGGTGTTATCTCTTTTGTCAAAAATCACCTGTTTTTGCTTGAACATTAAATGCCTCCAAATGGTATTTAATTCACTTCCCGGGCCCCTGGAAGCATGAAAATCACTTTAAACATGCTAATTTTAGCTATTAAACTGATGATCTACCTACAAATGTGAACTGGCGTTTGAAAATAAAATATTTGAAAACTGACCATTTTTCACCTTTCTGAAGCATGACGTAATGGGGGGGGGTGTTATCTCTTTTGTCAAAAATCACCGGTTTTTGCTTGAACATTAAATTCCTCCAAATGGTATTTAATTCACTTCCCGGGCCCCTGGAAGCATGAAAATCACTTTAAACATGCTAATTTTAGCTCTTAAACTGATGATCTACCTACAAATGTGAACTGACGTTCAAAAATAAAACATTTGAAAACTGACCATTTTTCACCTTTCTGAAGCATGACGTAATGGGGGGGTGTTATCTCTTTTTTCAAAAATCACCTGTTTTTGCTTGAACATTAAATGCCTCCAAATGGTATTTAATTCACTTCCCGGGGTGAAGAAACACTTTTTGAGACCTCAGAGTGAGTAAATTGGCCATTTTCATGCACTTTTAACCATTCCACAAATCTTGTGTTTAGGGCCCCTGGAAGCATGAAAATCACTTTAAACATGCTAATGTTAGCTCTAAAACTGATGATCTACCTACAAATGTGAACTGACGTTCAAAAATAAAACATTTGAAAACGGACCATTTTCCACCTTTCTGAAGCATGACGTAATGGGGGGGTGTTATCTCTTTTGTCAAAAATCACCTGTTTTTGCTTGAACATTAAATGCCTCCAAATGGTATTTAATTCACTTTCCGGGCCCCTGGAAGCATGAAAATCACTTTAAACATGCTAATTTTAGCTCTTAAACTGATGATCTACCTACAAATGTGAACTGACGTTCAAAAATAAAACATTTGAAAACTGACCATTTTTCACCTTTCTGAAGCATGACGTAATGGGGGGGTGTTATCTCTTTTGTCAAAAATCACCTGTTTTTGCTTGAACATGAAATGCCTCCAAATGGTATTTAATTCACTTCCCGGACCCCTGGAAGCATGAAAATCACTTTAAATATGCTAATTTTAGCTCTAAAGCTGATGATCTACCTACAAATGTGAACTGACGTTCAAAAATAAAACATTTGAAAACGGACCATTTTTCACCTTTCTGAAGCATGACGTAATGGGGGGGTGTTATCTCTTTTGTCAAAAATCACCTGTTTTTGCTTGAACATTAAATTCCTCCAAATGGTATTTAATTCACTTCCAGTGCCCCTGGAAGTATGAAAATCACTTTAAACATGCTAATTTTAGCTCTAAAACTGATGATCTACCTACAAATGTGAACTGACGTTCAAAAATAAAACATTTGAAAACGGACCATTTTCCACCTTTCTGAAGCATGACGTAATGGGGGGGTGTTATCTCTTTTGTCAAAAATCACCTGTTTTTGCTTGAACATTAAATGCCTCCAAATGGTATTTAATTCACTTTCCGGGCCCCTGGAAGCATGAAAATCACTTTAAACATGCTAATTTTAGCTCTTAAACTGATGATCTACCTACAAATGTGAACTGACGTTCAAAAATAAAACATTTGAAAACTGACCATTTTTCACCTTTCTGAAGCATGACGTAATGGGGGGTGTTATCTCTTTTGTCAAAAATCATCTGTTTTTTCTTGAACATTAAATGCCTCCAAATGATATTTAATTCAGTTCCCGGGCCCCTGGAAGCATGAAAATCACTTTAAACATGCTAATTTTAGCTCTAAAACTGATGATCTACCTACAAATGTGAACTGACGTTC